>NC_141903.1:80299928-80924928 GCF_057802395.1 Ceratotherium simum simum | reverse complement strand
CTTTTTCTATTAAGGCCTTCAACTAATTGAATGAGGCCCACCAACATGGAGAATAATCAGCTTTACTGAAACTCCATTGATTTAAATGTTAATCTCATCCAAAAAACACCTTTGCAGAAATATCTACAGTAATGTTTAACCAAATATTTGGACACTATGGCTCAGCAAAGTTGACACATAAAATTAACCATCACAATTTCATATAAGTATGTGACTCTAGTGTAATTTTTTTGTGTTACCTTGAATTTTTAAAAACCACAGAATATTAATTCTGATAGTTTTTTTTTTTCTTTTGTCCCCCTACATTAGTTATCTGAAATTTAAGCCAACGCTTAAAACCATAAGAGTCCCGTAAAACTCCAGATTCCCTTGGGGGAAAAATTACACTGGATGGACCCATACATGCCTATGTGAATAACTAAGGTTGGCTGAGTAAAGTGTAGGTTAAGCAGATGATTCCCTGACCCCAGAATACCTAAGAGGGATTTTGGCAGGGGGCCAGAACCCAGGATCCATTTTCAAGAGAAGCCACTCTTGCTTCCATAATTAAGCTTTGGCCACCGGAAGGAAAAAGTCAACAAAATGTCCTACGTTTTGCTACAGAGGCAGTACAAAATGGATAAGAATATGGGCTCAGGATTTGGATTCAAAGCCAGGCTTGACCACTTACCGGCTTCAACAAGATGCTATCTCTGCCTCAATTTCCTCGTTATGTTGGTATCTAAGGGTAGTTGTGAAGATTTAAAATGGAAATATGTCTAAATTGAGGCAAATTTTTTTTTTTTTTTTTTTTTAAAGATTTTATTTATTTTTCCCCCAAAGCCCCAGTACATAGTTGTCTGTCATAGCTGCACATCCTCCCAGCTGCTGCACGTGGGACACGGCCTCAGCATGGCCGGAGGAGCGGTGCCTCCGTGCGCACCCGGGATCCGAACCCGGGCCGCCGGCAGCGGAGCGCACGCACCCAACCGCTAAGCCACGGGGCCGGCCCGAGGCAAATTTTTTGGGCTCCTGTTGTAGAGTAGTTAATTGAAAAACAAGCGAGGTGGAATTGGAATGGATGTTGTAAATTGTTCAAGTTAATCCCAGAGCCATCCTGCAGGTGTAGGGTTTTCAGTTAACTTGAGCAACAGTTCTAACCAGCTGTCCAGCAAATACTTCACCCTTACCCTGTCCAGAAATGTCTGGAGTGGTGGTACTAAAATGCAAGTCTGATCATGCAATCTGTAACTGTCAGTAAAATTCTGGCTCCTTAGCATGGCGTTCGGTCATTTCCCTACAGTTTTGGCCTTGCGCTGGCCACACAGCTCCAGCTGTATGTGCCACCTCCAAGTCTTAACTTAGCTCAGGTAGCACTTGCTCTGTAAAGCTTTCCACTACTGATTTCCCACCCGTTTTCCCAAACCCACCACACATAAGTCTCCTAACACCTGTAAACAGCTTTATAATTACTTCGGCTTGTACTGTAATTACTGAATTTCTTTACCTGTCTCCCATACCTGCTTGTGATCTTTCAGAGACCAAGGAGGCTTTTATTTATTCATGTATCTGCATGTATAATTTAGTGAGTGGTCAATGAACGTTTATTGAATGAATTACTAAATTGAAGTGAAGAAAGGTAAAATTACCTAAAAAGAGCACCCCAGGCCTCCTAGTCTATATGCCAAAATGGTGTATCAATATTTTCTGAATAAAAATAAAGTTTTCCCAGATAACTTGCTGAGTTGGATTCTTCAACCAAATGTGTATTAAAATAATCTAATTGTTGCAGATTCACTGAGATTAGGAGTTTGTGCCAAAATGTAACTCAGCTATGTCACTGACCACGCTGTTGACTCCATCTGATATTTTTTGTGGACAAACTTCCATGACGTTTGGTATTTACATTCCAGCATTAGCTATTGATCTGGTTTCAGACCAGCATTTTGAGTAGCACTGGCTTAAGAATTAGGGAATGTATTGTTTTACATAACAAATGATAGAAGTCAGTGTGTTTAGGGCCTTCTGTCTTATTGAGCATGTTGTTCCTAAGCTATTTCTTTCTTTGGCATAAAATGGCTGCTACAGTTCCAGGCATCCCAGACAGACGTGACAATATCCAGCAAGAAAAATGCCCCCTCCCAGTTTTCCCAGATCTGACAAAGGCAGATATCACGATATTGAATAATTATTTAGGATTTTAATAGGGCTCTACATCCTTTAGAATAAGTTTTGTGTGTTTTCTCTGCTGGATTACAAAATTTAGTACCATGCTTGGTAAGTACTAGCCTTTCGACAGATAAATTTAAAGATTTTATTTATTTATTTTTCCCCCCAAAGCCCCAGTAGATAGTTGTGTGTCACAGCTGCACATCCTTCTAGTTGCTGTATGTGGGACGCGGCCTCAGCATGGCCGGAGAAGCAGCGCGCCGGTGCGAGCCCGGGATCCGAACCCGGGTCGCCAGCAGTGGAGCGCGCTCACTTAACCACCAAGCCATGGGGCCGGCCCTCGACAGATAAATTTAGATGGAGGTGGGATGAATACTAATTGGGTTTAATAGCCTTTCCAAGTATATGAGGAGCCAGTCTAGGAAATTCTCTCCTGATGCCTGGTAACATGAGATGATCAGTTAAATATATATATATATATATAGATGAATTTATCAGGCTTACATCTTAACCTTAATGTGCTCAAATTAATATTATCAGCAAAATTCCCCGTATATTATGTTCTGAGAGCTTTGCCCAATGCAATTCTCTATTGTCTGTAAACTGTGTAGCATGAAATCTCTATTCATGCTCAAGCTCTTGTGCTAACTACCAAAATCAATCACACTTAACCCCAAATGGTGTATATTAAGTAGAACCATATGAAATTACCAATATTTCACATTTTTCACCTAGAAGATGGCAATTTGTGATGGTTCAGTGGTCATAGTTTCCCCTTTCAGCTACTGGACCACCCATGGAGTTCCTTCCCTCCATATATGTATCTGTTTGGAAAGCTATGGATATTCCCACACCAGAAATTAAGTGGTTGTACACACTCAGTGTAGCAGAACTGAAACTGTTTAACCTGGGTATTATTTTATTACTGGTTCAAGAAAAGGTAATCTGAAATTCTCAAATGCTGCCTTTTCCCTAACAGTCTGAGCTTTTAGGGACACTGCTCTCAATTACAGTACCAAAAATACTTGATGCACACAGTAGGATGAGTTTACAGCAAGACTCTGGCTTTCAGTATTTGCCATTATGAGATTTAATATGAATTGTGTGAAAAAAAATTGTTGATTTTAGAAAGGGAATTCTGAATATTTCCAAGTTATCATAGTAAAAAAGGGAACTTACTGCTGTAGACTGAATGTGCCCCCCCAAAATTCATATGTTGAAACCCAATCCCCAATTTGATGGTATTTTTAAATGGGGCCTGTGGGAAGTGATTAGATCATGATATTGGGGCCCTCATGAATGGGATTAGGGCCCTTATAAAAGAGACCTCTAAGAGCTCCCTCACCCCCACTTCTGCCATCTGTGGACACAGCAAGAAGATGGCCATCTATAAACTAGGAAGCAGGTCATCACCAGACACTGAATGTGCCAGGACCTTTATCTTGGGCCTCGCAGCCTCCAAAACTGAGAAAGAAATTTCCACTGTTTATAAGCCACCCAGTCTATGGAATTCTGCTATAACAGCCTGAAGGGACTAAGACACTTCCTAAATCTAAATTTCCCCACATGTCCTCCCAAAAAACCTTACTGATCAGGAGGAAATCGAATTCACCCGTAACCTATGCCTTTAAGTGTGAGATTGTGATGTATAAGAAATATACATATTTCACCATTGAGGTGCTCAAAATAAATTCATCATATATATGTGGTCTTCATCCACCCTTCCTGGCTCACAGCTCCCAAAACCCTTGGAATTTCCCAAGCAATAAGAGCAATGGGAGCATCTTTTCTTATAATATTTGGTCTTATCCTCAGGTCCCGAAAATGCACTAGGGCCATAAAGGTGAAATGGGTGTCATAACAAGCCCCTGTCCACCCCAACTGCATTTATGTTAATGAAGGTGACTTTGGGAAAGCAGCTGAGGATGGGGACTGGTTGCCAGAGGAACCAACCTTGGTTAGAGAGTTGGAACTTCAGTCCCACCTGATTTCCAGGGAGGGGAGAGGGGCTAGAGGTTGAATCAATCAACAATGGCCAATGATTTAATCAATCATGCCTGTGTAATGAAGCCTCCATAAAAAAACCAAAAGGAGACAGTTCGTAGAGCTTCCATGTTGGGGAACTACAATGCTTCCATGTGCCACCATGTTGGGCCCCAAACTCTGTGAGGACAGAAGCTTCTTTGTTTGGGACCTCGCCCTGTGTATCTCTATCAGGCTGCTGATTCCTATCCTTTGTAATAAATCAGTAATCTAGTGAGTAAACGGGTTTCCTGAGTTCTGTGAGCAGTTCTAGCAAATTAATTGAACAACCCAAGGAGGGGGTTGTGGGAACCTCTGATTTATAGCCAGTTGGTCAGAAGCACAGGTAACAACCTGGACTTGCGATTGGCATCCCGTACTGGGGGGAGTTGCTGGAGCTCCAATTTGTAGGTGGTTGATCAGAGCAGAGGAAACAACCTGGGCTTGCAATCGGTCTCTGAACTGGAGGGTCGTCTTGTGGAACTGAGTCCTTTACCTGTGGAATCTGATGCCATCTGTGGGTAGTGTCAGACTTGAGTTGAATTTTTGGACATTTTGTAGACCCAGAGGACAGCCAAAGACTAGGAGACAGATTTTAAGTTACCTGTAAGTAGAAAAATTAGATTCAGACCAGCAAAATCATGTCTAGAGCCTATTCCCGAGGGGAGACTTAAGCCCTACGTCTTAAGTCTAAGGGTGGAGCTAGGGAAACTGGGGATGTTGGGATACAGATAAAATCACTTTCAAAGACCAGCTGCACTGAGAGTCAGAAAATACTGAGAATCAACTTGAGATCTTGTAGATTGGAGCAGTGGCTGCTGTGAAAATGAAAGGAAGGGACTTAAAAGTGAGCAGAATCCAAGGTAGGAGTTTTAGAATGGCACCACTTCTGAGTAAATTCACCCTGGGGGCTTGCTGGCAAATGAGGAAAAGGAGGCAAGAGGGGAGTATTAAGGTTTCTGTAGAAACAAAAAGAGTCACAAAATCAGAAGACACACTAAGCCCTCTCCCATCAAAACAAGTGCAACACTGGTTAAAGTTGCACAGTAATATTTCACTATATCAAAAGAAGAGAATGTGTTTGAACCGGGAAACCTAGTTAGCCTCCTCAGACTCGCACTCTGCTACATTGAATTGTATTAGTAGTACAGGAAAATAATATTTCAAAGCGAATAGCATACAACAGATGGCATTCATACGAAATTACTATAAGAAGAAAAGAAATATAGATTCATAACATTTCATTTCAGCTGATGAAAATTTTGCCCCCAATAAACACCATCCTTGATGCAGAAGAAATTTTAATACAATCCAATATGAATTAAATATCCTTAAACATTTGCAAATATTGAAGGAAATAAAGCCACCTTGAATTGAAATTCAAAAACTTACAATAGGAATTAGGGCTGGAGGTGTGAAATAAGACTTGACAAAATAGGGAAAAAGACAAGGATCTTTGAAATTACAAGATGCCTAAGGAAGGCTAGATTTGCCTGAAGTTTAATAAACGAACTGAAGGAGAGGCATGAAACAGCTAAGAAATAAATACGAAACAAAGACATAAAAAGGTAAAATTTACATACAGTGAAATGAACAACCTTAGTGACTATTTGATAAATTTAGGTGAATACATACACCTGTATAATGCAAACATTAACTGTAGAAAGTTCCCTCATGCCCCTTCCCAGTCAATCCTTGTCCCCATCTCCCAGAAGCAACAACTCTTCTGATTATTTTCACTATAGATTAGTCTCTTCTAGAACTTCATAGGGTATATATAATTTTTATATATAAAAGTTTCAGATCATAAAGATGCTTTAGACATATCTATTGAATGATGTTATTTTAGGAAATATGAATATTAATATCAGTTCTAGCATTTTTCAAAGCACTTCCCAGAGAAAATCTAAGAATTTACAGATAATGTAAAACAATTGAAGAGCTATGGAATATGAAGTAGGAGAATATAAGGAGTAAAAGAATGAGCAGCATCAGGTGAGGTGAATCAAAATTTTTTTCTCAGAAGTATCTTAAGTAGTGTGTAGAGAAAAGACAAAAAAGGATTGACAAAGATCAAAAGAATGAAGCATCCTTAAAGGCTACTGCTGCATATTTACATTTTTGTGTAGTACCTAGTACCTAGCACAGTCTCTGGTAAACAGTAAGTACTCAATGTTTGTGGAAGTGAGTTAAACTGAAGAGCATTCCAAGTTTAGAGTATGAACACAGTTGAAGATGTGAGAATAAGTAAGACTTGAGGAAGCATGAAGAGGCCCTTGGCTTAATTGAGTACCCTGAGATGAGACTGGATAGATACATGTGGCAAAGAGGAAAGGTTGTGATGGAGAGGGGTGGCTGATGTGACAACTTAAGGTCTAGGCTTGAGGGTGACTACATCCATTTACAATTCTGAGCACGTGGTGACAAGAGCAATATTAATTTGCGACTACCTGCCTGATGGCCTAGTAAGAAGAGAAACTGGGAAAGAAGAATAACCAGGAAGAAGTAATCTGTGAATGGGAACATGAGTGGTCAGTCAGGGTTCGAGCGTTAAAAGTCGAAGGATAGACTGTTCAGTATAAGAGATATTTGAAAATGAAATGCAGGAAGATAATGGTTCCCATTGCCCCTAATTGTCTTGTTTCCATAATGGGCTTCTTATATCTGTGCATTTTGTTAGATTCTTCAGCAGTTCTGTTATGTTGTGTACATGTGCAAAATGCAAAACCTGGATCTTTATGTTGTGACTTGAAAAAGAAATGAGAATAGAAAATTCTTCAGGAGGCCAGCCAGTGTGAAAAGTATTTTGGCTTTTCTATCTCTACAGTTAATTTAATTCTGGTCTTAAAATCTTAAAGCCTCTCCATTCCAAGACCTATGGTAAAGTCTTTTGATGCCTTGAATACTTAACACTTTCTCTGGCATTATAAAATAACTTTATAGTGCAGTTAATCAAGTGACAGTAAGAGGCAGTACTCTACAGAGAGCTCATTTTAATATTTAATAAGATGAATGTTGAACTCTCAAGTTGAAGGCAGCCCCATTTCATATGTACATAGGATGTCAGTACTCCATCAAAGCAGAACTCTCCGTGGCCTGCCCAAGGAGTTGTTGGGGAGGGACATATATTTGTTTCACTCAATCTCTAAGTCCTGTGTTTTTAAAGATACTGTAGAGATCTTTGAGAGGGACACTAAAAGAAAGAAGGTGATATTTCCCATCTTTCAGGAGTGCAAAAACTGGGATAAAGATGCTTACACACATAAATTGAGTACAAATTAGGATAGATAATGCTGGAAAAGAGGCTCAAAAAGGGCTATGAGAGTATGGGGGAGCAGGGACCCTAGTGTATCTGAGACAATTTTGTGGCGTTTGGGTCTTGAGGGACGGGCAGAATTTGAGGTCACATGTATGTAGAGAAGAGGATGGGTCATACAGATATAAAGCATATATTTACATATATATTATGGATATAACACAAACACACATATACATTCATAGAGAGAGAGACATACATATATGAATTGCACAGATATGTTTATTTCCAGGAAATTCCTTGAGCATTCCTCTTGAATTCTCAAGGTAAACATTTCATTTATTTTACAGGTGGTTTAAAGCAATGCAGAGAAATGATATTACTTAGGTATAAAAATTAAATCTGAAAATCTGGAACATGAAGCCACTAAGCTCTGGTTGTTATGACAACCTGTTTTGTATAGTTTGTAAGTAAGGATGATAGACTCGAAAATATCACGTTGTTAGAAGGAGTCTTCATTAAGACAAAACTTTGGACCTCAGTGCCCTGGAGTCAAATCAATCATCGGTTTGCAAATGTGAAAAACTTCCCAAGCAACAAACTAAAATAAAGTGTTAGAACTTAAAAAGGTTAAATTCAGCTGTTAAAATGTAACGTATGAGAAACAAAAATGATTGTTAAAAAGGAATGGAAGCAAGGGTTGGTGGATTTAGAAACAATTTTCGGGGGGCCGGCCCCGTGGCTTAGCGGTTAAGTGCGTGCGCTCTGCTGCTGGCGGCCCGGGTTCGGATCCCGGGCGTGCACCGAGGAACCGCTTCTCCGGCCATGCTGAGGCCGCCTACCACATACAGCAACTAGAAGGATGTGCAGCTATGACATACAACTATCTGCTGGGGCTTTGGGGGAAAAATAAATAAATATAAAAAAAAAAAAAGAAACAATTTTCGGCCACATTTGTTCAAGTTTTCATTTAACGTCTATGGTCATAGAAATATATATATATATATATATATTCACATATATCTTTGAATTACCCTCAAGGATAATTTAGGCAGACACTTCAGCCTTTTAAACTTTTAATCTTTGTACACACACAAACATATATATCACAATCATTTCAAGAGAGTGAATAGGAAAATTAAAGGATTTTTGATCTGAGTACATTGAGAGTCTCCTGGAGGAGGGAGACTATGGCCTGAAGCTTAATGAAAGATTGTAATTACACTTAGCATATGGTAGAGACAGACTAGTGGGCCATTTCAGGCTGTGTTTCATGAGGGGTCTGCACCAATATGAGGACTGCATGGGTCCAGAGACTAGATATCAGGTTTAAATATTCATTTTATTTGTGTGGGGTAACCAAAGTCACAGAAGACTGAGTTATAAATGAGAATGACAATATATTGATATAGACATAAAAATCTGCACACACCTTCTCAGGAGGAAAATTTACATTAATTTATTTAAGTTAATGTAAAAAGTATGCTTTGCTTGTTATAGTCAGAACACAATTTAAGTGGTGCGTAGATCCGTGCCCAGGATCCGCACCTGCAAACCCTGGGCCGCCAAAGCGGAGCAAGCGAACTTAACCACTACGCTGGCCCCAGAAAAAATAAAATTTAGAAACATGGAACAATTTTGATATTAAACTAGAAAGTGCAGTATACCTGGTTTTAATATTCAAAATCAACTAATGATTATTGAGAAATCAGTGCTGCATTTTGGGACCTTCACACATTATCTAATGTATGCCTCACTGCAGTGCAAGGAGGTATTAATATTTCTTCTTTTTCTCTACATATCATGCAGTTAACTAACGTGTTAATGTGTTAACTGAGAAGGAAACATTACTTACATCTCAGGATATTTTGTCACCTCTTAGTGCCGTTGCTGATGCTCTTTCACTCACTTGATCTTAAAACTGGCTATTGTTCCTGATTGTGTGTGTATGTGTTTAGTGCTTCCAAAGAGGCTTAATCTCTTCAGGGTGTTCTGTTAGCAGTAAATTCTGCAAAGGATTAGCTAAAATGCATCTAATAAAGCTGTGAATGTGTTTGTGGCCCAGGGCCCTAGGTCTCAAGGCAAGAAAGCCTATTAATGAAGCTAAAAATATAGCTCATTGTAATCTTTTTAAAACTTGTGTTACAGAGTGTCTTTTTATGTTTATTTCTTGGGGAGAGAATATGGGAAGGACTGATATATGGGAGAGGACTCGCATGTAGCATATGGGGAGGGAATGATGATGAGAGAATATGGGGAAGACTGACGGCATTTTTAAATAGGAAAGTTTAGAAGTATCTAGGCAAGAATACAGCAGCACTATTAAACTATTGGCTTTAATCTGCTATGGTGTAGGTACTTATTCATTTATTCATTTAACAAGTATTTATTGAACACCTGCTAGGTTCAATGCACTGTTGATGTACATCGGTGAACAAAATAGAGCAAAATCCCACCTTTGTTTACATCTAAAAGGGGGAAAGAGAGAGAATACACAAGTATAATAAGCAAATTATATAGTATCTTAGAAATTGGAGTGCTATGGGAAAAAATATAACTGAGAAAGAGGGATAATGGATAGAGTAGGGAGGGGTAAGTTGTAATTTTAAATAGAGTGATCAATGCAGGCCTCATTGAGAAGTTAATATTTAGCAAAAACTTGAGATCTCTGGGGAAAGAGTGTTCCTAAGGCAGGAGTTTGCCTCTCGGGTTCAAGGAACAGCAGAAAGGTCAGAGTGGCTGTAGCACAGCGGTGAAGGAGCCTAGCTAGAGAGAGGGTGGGGCCGGGGGGGTGGGCAAGTAGGGCCTCGTAAGCCTTTGTAAGAGTCTTGGCTCTTACTCTGAATGAGAAGGGGAGTCACTGGAAGGTTTGGAGGAGAGGAGTGACACAATGTGACAAATTTTCAGAGGTTCACTGCGGCTGCAGCATGGAGAACAGACGGAAGGCAGCAAGAGTGGAAGCAGGAGGCAGAGGAGCATATTGCAGTATTCAGATGAGGGGCAGTGGGGACAGGGAGCAACATGGACGTGTTTTGAAGGTGGAGCCAACAGCATTTCTTGACAAGGATTTCCTAGCAAATTAGCTGTTAAGGAATGAGAGAAAGAAGATGCTTTTTACATATTAAGTCACTGTGGCTAAGAGAGTACCCAAGTGTGCCCAAGGACATGTACCTATTAAATGACATGGACATTGATGTTCAGGTCTAGCTCATGCCACGGAAGCTCTTCAGCACTACAATGGGTGAGGAAAGAAGTGCAGAGGTGCTGTAGAATCACTCGTTCCCTCTCCTCCAAAATAAATATTTCTTTTGTAAATAATTTCTCTTTTTTATGCCTCTACACCCTCTAACTCGCACTCATTTCTCTGTTTTTGTCATCTAAATTATTTAAGTTTGCCTTCTATTCAGTTTTCAACATATCACTTAGCATTTGGATCCTTATCAAAGCTGAGATAAATACTCTTATTTTGAGCCAAACCTATCCTGATAACGTCATTATGAGGAAAAATAAGCCATCGAGAGAGGCTCTGTCCAAAGACTTACAAGGAAAAAATCTTCTTATTTACTTTCAATTTTTGATATGGAAATTAGTATGTGCTTATCATCCACAAGCATATTGTTTACATATCAATTAAATTCACAATGCCTACAAATACTTTAATTATACACTATTAAGAGCTGGAAAATTATAACTAGGCATGCTTCAGATATTCATTCCCAGATGTCAAACTAAATTACAGGTCGAGAAAAAACAAACATCATGTGAAACGCCATAATGATATGCACAACTGACATAAGAAATGCAAGTCACTATTTATCTACCTCAATTTTTTTGAAGATACGGATTTTATGAGAGAGAAACATGATTTTTATTATTTTCATCAGCAAGTCTAATCTCAAAGCAGGATGTTAGGGCCTTGAAGACAGACCCCCATGGCTCTGTGTTGATGAGCTAAATTTAAGAAGAAAAGGCTAAAGCCATCGACGAAGTTCGTGTTATTTTATGTCGTGCTCTGCTGTGCTTCTTGTTCACAGAAGAAGGAATCTTTGGCACTTGATACGCCAAAGATTTACATTCATAAAACCCTGGTTCCCCAAGAGAATCTCAGATCCCCTTGAAACCTGGATGAGAATTTACATTTAGAAAGATTTTACAGCCTATGTTTAAATCTCCATTTAATTTTACTTAATGAAGTAATCACATAACCTCAGTTTAAGGACTTTACTTTAGCCTTTAAAGGGAATAATTTGAAGTTTCTCTTGGTCCTTTAGGTACGAAGTCCAATTTCTAGTCAGTTCGAATGACAAGTGCTGGCGGTCATCGCTAGAGAAAAGTGTGGTGAAGGTGACAGCAGAAGCCAAGCCTGGGGAGACGGTTGTCGACACCCTGAGCACAGTTTGCTGGGCCAGGTCCACGTAGTTAAGTTACCTTCAGTTATCATCCTCAGATTGTGTCAGACTTCAAGGAGGCAGAGTTCCTAGCTTCTTCTAGAGGCTATAGCTTTCTCAGAATTTATTCTAAGGAAGTTCCTTTTCCTCACTACAGACTTCTTACCACTGCTTTGAGCCTTCCTCACATTTGAACATTTCAGACACTTGTTACAAATAATCAGGTTGATATATAGACACTTTTGGATAACAAGGCCTCCAAAGTCATTGCAATGCTTTTAGATGAGTACAATACCAAATCCTTGGCCTGACACTCATAGTTCCAAAAAACATACATACAGCCCACCTTTTCAGGCTCATCTTTTCTATTTTCATTTAAGTATACTCTTCTTTAGCCAAATTAGTCTGACTCAACCCTTTATTATTCAAGTGAGGCTAGACCTTAATAAGTGTGGGAAAATAAAACTTCCCAGGGTTTCTCAATGCTCCTGCTGGGGCCTCCTGGGCCACAGAAACTTATATGCTATAAAAGTAGAGAATATTTGTTTTCACTTCTCTTAGAATGTAAAAACCATCTTCACGTACCCTGAAAATTAGTTCTCTAGTCATTTGCCTAGTTAATTTCTCTGATTTGAAAGGATAATAAAACTTCTCTTATCTTCCATGAAAGCCAACTGGTTAGAGCCTGGACCAGGTCCCTAAGTTAAGCCCCAAGATATGGAGGAATTTACATGTCAAAAGAGACGAGGCTCCAGAACTTGAAGACCTCTCTAGGTAGGTGGGTCTTAAAAGCTGAGACAAGCAGGGGCTATCTGGCTCCTGAAGAGATTTTCTTTACAGAAGTGGAGGGGTGCAGCTGCCTCCTTCCTTTTTATAAGCAGAGAAAAATCATTTTTCCTCCTCTCTTCTGTGGGCGTTTGGCCATTCACATAGAACATTTGACATGGCTTTCATTGTGCCATCCAAGGGTAGGGACTAGGGCAAATGGGGCCCAACGCATTTATTATTTACTGTGAGGAATTGACTAAGAAATCTATCTCTGACCCAGAACACCTCGAGTGTGCATTCAGGATAAAATGAATGAAGAGGAACATTGAAAATGTGACAATATTGTAATAAAGTAATCCCCAAGTCAAAATGGTGTAACAGATTTATTCCTCATGATGATTATTCATCAAGTTGTATGGAAGAGGTCTGTTCCTTGTTCAATGACCCATGATGACAGAGATTTTGCCCTCTTGTGGCACCATCACTGCAATAAAATTCTAGGGCTTGCTGTGGCAGGGGAGGCGAGTGCAAAGGAAGTGTGGGGAAGACATCTGCTTCTAGGCTTCTACGGGAAGAATTGTGTCATTTCTGCTCAAACATCATTGGCCAGAGCTAGTTACATGACCCTGCTTAAGGAAGTGGGAAATGTTGCAGAGGATGTGAAAATTGAATGCATGGTGAATATTCTCACTATGTCTTGGCTTCTGTTCTGCTCATTCCACAGCTTAATGGCAAAGAGGAAAATAGCGACTCTCCAGCCTCTCTACCATCAACACTTTAACATATGACAAACTTTTCATTCCCTGTCAAGCCCTGCTCACACATTTGGAATATTGATAGTTGCCAAGGGTATTTCTGAAGGACTGTCATTGAACCCTAATGCTAGAAAAACGTTAGGGATCACGAATTTCCAGGATGGTTTAAAAGTTTTGTTCCTATCATATTTCTCTATCATGTTGCTGCTCATTCTCTAGCCATGAGAATACAGGTTTGCCTTCTCTCTGTCACTTCTGTGGGGGTTGACTGTAAACTGACTCCAAGGGGCTATAATTTATGGCTATTTTTGCAAAAATAGTTTTTGACAGAGGAAAAGCACAATGGGGGTCTGGTTGATAGGCATAATACATAACCACAGGTAATATGATTTGTAATTATTTAAGATTTTTCTCATTAGAAATTAGAAGTGACACCATAAAATGCATTCTTTCTACAATGAGAAAGAATCAAAAGTTCAAAATTGTCACCTGAGACAACTAAGAGACACAGAGGAAAGGAAAACTCAATACTCTCATACTGGGTATTTGTTGTATGCTTTTTGTGCAGTCAATTCTCATTACAGTAGTTGTTCTGTAATGTTGCACAAAAACTGAATTAGTGAATATTGAATCTTTGCCCCTGTGAGAAATATAGGGTTAGTTTCCTGGGAGCCCCTGTTTACAACTTTTTGTCAACTGATCAATACATAACTTTGTTTTGTGTGTGTTTCTGTTTAAAGATACCTTATTTAATACGTATTGTTGATTCAATAACATTGAACTTACAGCCAACAGCACTATACTCTTGCCTAAACAAAGCTTACCTCACACATTTTTTCTCCTGTAAGGTATAGTACAGCCTTCCTGTGCTCAGGAACACTAGACAGAACCTCAGCATTAAGCTTGGGGGCTATTTTAAACAAAATCAACAACAAAAAACACAAGAACGCAAAAAACGTGGCACTAAATAGACCCCCCAAAAGCACACTTGTTTACAGTATGAGATTTGAAACAAGAAGGCAGAGTGTCACCTTGTTCCTCAGCTAGTACTTTTATTGTCCTATAATTCAAAATTTTTCCCACTGTTGTGCATGTCCACGAATGACTGTGAAAATGCTATGAGTTGATTTTGGGGTTACAAATAAATGTTTGCGAGTAGGCAAATTTTAAAGTACAGAATCCACAAATAATGAGAATTGACTGTATTTGTAAAGAGGCTGACAATAAAATAAGCACTGCATTGCTGGATAGAGACAGCTATGTTTTGCTCTTTTACTAGAGTCGTTTAAGCAGACACTGGACAACCTTGGTGAGACATTTTGTGGAATGAATCAAAACCAGGGAGAAGGTTGGTGGCTAGATGATTTTTAAAGTCTCTATAAACATTGAGATTTTATGACTTTGTTTTGTACAGATTATACATCAGAATTTCAAATCTAAAAGATGCTTTTGACCTCAGATTTTTAAAAATATATATTTGTAATAATTAGCTGAGGTTGTAAGTTGTCATATAATTATAACTTTTTTTATGCAATAAATATCTTCTTCTGGCAATGTCTTAGACATTGTTTTGATCTTCCAAAAAATGTTGTAGGATAATGGGGAGACTTACACACACACCCCTTACAGGTTATACACTAAAACACTTAGATTATGTTCAAATTCACATAATCAAATGAATATGTTCTTTCCAATAAGTTCCCTTAGAGAACTGAGCTAAGCATCTTTTGTAGTACTGTTGCCATTGTCTAAAAACTTTTCTTTTTTCTCTTTAGATCTCCTTTCTTTGCATTATTTCAGAACCAGTTTCTATATCACAAGGAGAATGGGTCTCCCTGCTTGATATTACCTTCCTTTAAACTCAAAATCGTGCTACCCAGTTTTCTTTCTTATCAGAGTCAGATAACACCTAGCTCTTAATGAGTTCCTATTCTGAAATTTAAATCCGCTACTCATGCTGAAGATGTGCCTCACACACGAGCTATTAAAAAACACAATTCTGAGTGTGTACATATACAGTGTGTTCAGCGAGGGCAAGGATTACATCTTTGCATCTACCAGTTCATCCTCACCAGCTTATATACTGCGCACTTCAGGGTAGGTACTCAATAAGTATCTGTTGAACAAAAAAATGAAGGAACACAAGAACTCAAGATATAAATGAGATGGATACAATTAAATATGGAAAGCTGTCACGTGAGGCTATTTTTCATCAAACAGAAGGAAATCTTCCCTACATGTGGTAGTAGTTTCTTACTTGCCATTGTTAAACTGTTCTTATTATTGTCCTTAATATGATTATATAGGAAAAAATCTGAGTGTAGGTCTCAGCTAGACTTTTGTTGATGTGGCAGATCATATTATCTGAAGTTGGACACATAAATCTATAATCCATGCCACATTTTTATAATATGATATTGTCTCTCTTTCATCAAGTATTGCCATCTATGTTCCTTTCCCCTTTGAACCTGAGCAGAAATTTTTAACTGACTCCATCAAAAAATTTGTAGAAGGCAAGACCATAAAAGGTGATGCAGATTCTCTCTGACTCTCTTTCTTTGGACACACACCTGGGGAGTCCTGTGTCAGTCTGTAAGAAGCCTGGCTACCCTGCAGGTGCCATGCTGAAGAGATCATGTGGACAGAATATATAGAGGTGGAGAAAGATGCACCAGGAGCATGTTTCAGCACCCAGCTGTTTGAGTCTTCCTCGATCAGATGCATGACATGTGAGTAGAGAAGCCTGGGAGGTGACCCAGCCGCAGCGATTTGACTGCAACCTCATGAGAGACTTTGAGCCAGAACTGCATAGCTCGGCTTCTTCCAAAATCTTGACCCACAAAAATCATGAGGTAAATTATTATCATTATTTTAAGCCACTAAATTTTGGGGTAATTTTGTACACACAGCCATTGTGATTGAAATAGCTTGGATGGGCAAAAGAAACAATTTGCCAAAGTTCTAAGAGCTGGGGCACTATACGAGAACCCGTAGATCCTACTGATTGGAAGATCTAATCCCTTACCACTAATCCCTTACCATTATTGATTCTCTGAAAATTCAGAGTTTTGTACTCAATTTTCAAGTGGTGTCTCTTAGATACTGTCTTACAATTTGAGTCTGTACTCTAATGTGTGTGAGTGTATGTATTAGTAAACCCGGGGAAAATTTTAAATGAGTACCTTTTAAGAATATAAGTTTGGGAGTATAGAAGTGCATAATATCCACAAAAGGTATAATAAAAAGTTTCATGTCCTAATTGAAATCAGACTTGTCTCTTTAATTTCTCGTGTTTCAAAGAAGTCCATTTTTGCTTCTAGAATTCAGTTTGATGGTAGAATTGGCTTTTGATTTAAAAAATAGTTCAAATTAATAGTTATTCCAATTTTGCATCAAATGGGTACATTTTGTGTTCTACCTAAGGTTTCTCAGCCCACATACAACATTCTTTTTTATTTTTTCCTAAAGTTGTTTCTGATGGGTTATTTATTATCTGTGAGTGGGTTGGTAGAGATTCAATTTAATACAGTTTCTTAACTCCAAAAATAATTTCTTTTCAAACTAAAAGTACGGCTTTCGCTGTTTTTAGGTTTGTTATATCAAGATATGCCTCTGAAATCCATATTTCACCGTCTATTTTTTTAAACCAATAATTATCAATCTAACTAATTCTGTCACTAATTTCTTTAAAACCTGAAAATAAAAAAAAACAACATAAAGACTAAGGGACAAAAGATTGAGTGTTAATGGAAAAATGATTGATGCCAAGCAGGAAAACCAATTCAGCACTGACTCTGGGCTCTAAGTTTCAGGGGAAGAGACAGGTAGGTCTTTAAAAGCCAGACTGTCTCTGTCTCATTTTAGGAAGACAACACCTCCAAGAGTTGCAGACTAGCTGCTAATATCTGGATTTATCAATTAGGTAAATGCTAGGTTGTGGAAAGGTGAGTTCTGCTTCAAAGGTGTAGCATCCACCTAAGGACTGTGGTGTCCAGCTGCCTCTACTGCACATGTGAAGTGGCCAGTTCAGGATTAGACTCCAGTCAGAGCTGCCCCACCGTCAGCAAGTGAGGGGCCAGGTAATGGTTGATGGGCTGCATTATGTTGGTTACCCTAGTGTGAAAGAAGAGCAACAGGTGGCCCAACATATTTTCCTGTTACTGTTCACATGAGAACCATCCTTGGACCTAATATTGCAGCAGCTATTGGTAAAGCCTTTTGTTATTACCACGTGTTCTGTCCACTGGCTGCTGTCTGTCCTAGAGTATAGAATCCTGTTGGTAAGCCAGTAATGAAATATCTTAGTCACCACATGGGTAAAGTGTTGGAAGCAGCTAAAGCTGGATCTGATGCTGTGATAGAGTAGAACTACATCAAAGGAGGATTTAACTCAAAAAAAAAAAGAAAATTCAAGTAAGTGCCTTTGTAAAGAGGAGGGAGGAAGAATTGCTTCATTTAACTCCCTCCTCCACCAAGAAACAGCCTCAGCTGCCTCTTGAAACTAGACTTTGGCCTGACTGCCAGGCTCTCTCTGATCAATCTTTTCTTTTCATTTAGAGGAAAAAATAATTTAGTTCTTAGCTTCTGAGCTTTCAAAGCCTACCTTCTCTATATTTAAGGACAATCTAAGGGATTCTTCAAAGAAATGTTTTTATTCCAAGAGCAGTTTTCCTATTACCTGTTAGAAGAAACATCTCTTTAAGATGCAACTCCAAGTTCTCAATTCTAAAATGCCATTTTGAGAGTCCTTTCCTTAGTATGAATTCTCAAAAACTTTTCTATTTTCAAGGAAATGTATCCATATTTATTAATGTTCAGTGGTAATCTTAATTGGGTTTTGCTTTACGAAATTTCAAGAAAAGCTTAGACATTTTGATATGTAGAGAGATGCAGAAGGACCTCTAAGAATAAATACAGAAAACAAATTTCAAAAAGTAGATCAGTTAGAAACTGAGGAAGTAAGAGTTATCAAAAAGAAGATTTAGAAAATGTATCAAAAAAGGTCAAGGGCAGAAGAGAGCTCAGAGTTGGTGGTGGATCATCAGGACCAGCAATATTTCCCACCTCCATTTCCACACTTCCCTTCTGCTTAGATTCAAAGTGATTCTGCTGATCAGGATGAAAATCTAAGGTGAATCAGGAGGACAAAGCAGACTCAGGGACATAGTTTAGGGAGCTAAGGAAAGAGAAATGAATGGCCAATGGTTTACAGAATTATGTGGCAGATTTCTCAAAGTTAGAATCTATTATTCTAAAATTAAGAAGCATTTGGAAAAAATCAGAGTACAGTGTGTATAAATTGAAGTTAAGCATCTTTTTTTATCTGAACTGCCTGATTCTATCCTTTGCCCTTTTTTGTTGTTGTTGAGATGTGCATCATTATTTATTTACTTACTGATTTATAAGCACTTCTGTCTATTGAGGAAATAAGCCTTTGTCTTTCATTCCATTTATGTAAAGCAGACGTAAGTGTTTATCTTAGAATCCTAATGAAAAGGTGGAAATAAAGGTGCAACACTAGATTCTGTTATAAAAGAGAGAGAACTTATTGTTAACAATAGAAGCTTATGTTTCCAGTTTCTGCTATCTTCTGTTTTCTTCAGTTAAGAATAAACTTTAAGCCAAGCTTTTCCTTGCAACTCTATTAGGGTTGGAATTAAAAAACTTAATTAAATAGATTTAAAAGTAAAGAAAACTTTATTCTTAATTGGAAATCAATTAGCTTTGAACAGATCAGAAACTAAATGGTAATGGGACACAAAGTAAATTTAGATGATAAAACTTGTGTCTTCCCTTTCAATCTGATAAAGAACAACATTAGGTGAAGACATGCCTGGAAAATACTGCACGGTTATAAAGTACCAACAGTTAAGCCTTAAATTAAGCTACAACTAAAACCACGTATTTTCAGAAACACACTTCATAGCTTCTCTCCCCATCTGTATCACTTCATTAAATCAACACAAAGAACTTCAAAATACCTTGGCAAGTAATTTAATAAGAATT
This sequence comes from Ceratotherium simum simum, assembly GCF_057802395.1. Lineage (NCBI taxonomy): Eukaryota > Metazoa > Chordata > Mammalia > Perissodactyla > Rhinocerotidae > Ceratotherium > Ceratotherium simum. The sequence goes on along the minus strand of NC_141903.1, from coordinate 80,905,585 downwards.
ACTCAATGTACCTGATCCAATTTTTCTGCAGCTAGATAATAAAAAGGTGAATGTGAGAGCATTCAAGATTTTATCCAGTCCTGTGGTTTTAAGTACCATGTATAAGCTGAGGTCTCCCAAATCTCCATTTTCAACCTTGACATCTCCAGTAAAATCCAGCCACATATACAACCGAATTGTTGCAAATTACCAGCAGCCAAGCCCATATATTAAGCTATCTCTACAGATAAAACAATGTATTTGATCAGATTGATAGCGAGGCATCCTTAGCCCTCTTTTTTCCTTACACCCCACTTTCAATCCGTTAGCAAGTCTTGTTTTTGCCTCTCCTAAACAAATTTTTGTCTGGTTGTTTCTCACCATTGTCTCCCTGCTGAAGCCCTGGTCCACATCACCATCCTCTTCCGTCTGCCTTTCCTGCTTCCGCTCTTGCTTCCCTGCAGTCTCTTCCCCACAGAGCACCTCAAGTGGTTGTCCTAAAGCTTCCATCAGATCTTATCACTTTCCAGCATCAAACTCTTCAATGGCTTCCTTTATCAGAGGTCTTAAACTCAAACCCACACTCTTTACCATAGACTCACCTCTCCAATGTCATTTCCTATCTATTGCTACCCCAGCCCACATAGTGGCTTACTTCCTGCCTTGGGGCTTTTGCATTTCCTGTTCTCTCTGCCCAGCACACTCTCCCCTGCATTTCCACGTGCCTAGTTTCAGCTTAAATGTCACCTCCTCACTCCTAGTCATTCTTTTGGCCCACTTTATTTTCTACATAGCACTTATCATTATCTGAAATTATATTACTAATTTACAAGTTCATTGTCTGTTTCTTCCTAAGAGAAAGAAAGCAGGAAGGGCCCATAATGATCACGTATTTCAACTTCCTTGTATTGTGTAAGAAGAAACTGAGGCCCACAGAAGCTCCGTGTTTCGCCAGTGTACATCCAATTATTTAGGGGTGAAGCCAGAGAGGAAAAGGAATTCTGCTGAAACAACAATAGAGCAGAATTCTTCCTCTATTTCCCTATGTCACACTTCATCAATGTTTGTTTAATCCAATTATCCCTCCTTCCCAAGATATCCAGTGGAGGAGAGAGCTCACCCTTCTCACCACAGACCTGCAGTTTTACCTACCATACCTCTATAAGAGTTATGTCATTCTTAAGCACATCAAGAGTATTTCTATAACTATCCATTCCTGGAGCCATCACAAATAACTGAGATGCCTTACCCAATAACTTTGGTTCATTTGGTGGCACCAGACAACTATAGAGAATTTTTTTTTAATTTTCAGGGCTTCCCACTCCCCCACCTCCATTGCATGGAGTCGGGAATGGTGGGAAGCTCTGAATTAAAGCTTGCTATACTTTTTAATTATTTAGTAAGTCATTGAACCTTGAATTTGAAGAGATGATGTGTGGTGTCTTTTTAACTCTATTATTTAAAAACACTTGCAGTGTGAACTTCTGCTTTTGAAAATCTAATATGTATGAAGTACTTATTTACTTTATGCAATACAGTAGACAGAACAGAGATCGGTCTTTGCTAAAGAAGGCTCTGGCAGTGGCCTAGGACTGTCATTATGAACAAGAGTCCTCATGTGCAGCTGGATAACAGAAGATAAAGAAATAGTAGACAGAAGAATCTCAGAGATTTGGCCTTGTGTATATTTACTACTCAAAGTTATTTACAGGAATTCAATTGCTGAAATTAGCTTCTTTGGTTATGACTTGCATGTTTCTTCTTAGAGGGTTAAAAAACAAATCTGGATATTTAAAGACTTTGATCAGCTGATTTCAAAATAGTGAATCCTTTCTTATTATTTGAGGAATTTTGGAAGCAAATATTGTAGTTTATATAAATCATTTAGCAACAATGTACTAGTCAAAGCACGATCAGCATTGTATTAGCTTCCATGTGATGTGCATAAAGGAAGCAGAAGGCATGGTTCCTGTCTTTTAAGTCTTCACGGTCAACATTGCCAAACATTTTGACTGTAGTCCCTTCTCTGAGCTAGTGCTGGGTAACACCTAGCTGACGTCTGCACAGTTGCCATATTAACGTGGCTGTTTCAGTCAACACAGCAGTGGTATAGCTGACTTTTCAGAATTACCACAAAGACCTCTTAAAGTTAATTGAACATACGCTTATGAGGCTTTACAATGTGCCAAATACTGTGCCATGTTTTGTGAGTGAGGAATATAGGAATGTGAAGAATAAAGGAATGTGAATAGATTTAAAAACTTGGCTTCTTTCCTAAAGGGGAGATCCAATAAGTATACAAATAGTCACAATATAAATTCACATGTGATAACTGTTCTATGAGAAGTATTGACAAAATGTTGTAGACATTCAGAAAAAAGAGAGGCTGCAACACGATGAAAGCAAGAGTGAGAAACTCTTCTGGAAGGCTTGGCATTTGTACAATGTCTTGAGGGTATTTTTATGGACAAGGATATGAAAAGGGCTGTGGAAAGGGGACGTTCCAGATAGAGAGAAACATAATCAAAGAAATAGAGGCAAGAGATCCTGGAGTTATTTGGGAAGTGGGAAATAACTCACTTTGGCTGGAGATTAGGGCATATGTTAGGGAAGAGTCAGACAATGGTCATAAATGCCAAACAAAATAGTTTATATTTACTCCTCCAAGTAACGGGGAGCTGCTGGGTTTTCTGAGTAGAAAGGTGGTATACTTAGAGTTGTGCATTAGGAAGATTAATCTGTAGCAGGAGACAAAATTGGAGTAGAAAAAGACTGAAGACCAATTAAGAGGCTATTATGGTAAGTTCAGCTGAAAGGTAATGAGAGAAGGGACCATGGGAATGGAACAGAAGAGACCAATTCAAGAGATTAAGGAAGTCACACCAATGGGATTTAGTGATTAATTGTAAGTGGATGGCAAATGGATGGAGGAGATAAGGGTGATAACAAGGATTTAAGCTTGAGAGACTGAGAAAATGATATCATTGGGAGAAATAATAAATTCTATAGGATATAGTGGAACTGTTTTGGAATTCTATTTGGACCTTGGCTTTAGACATGTTTGAGGTATTGTGCAACTGGAAATTCAGGCCCAGAGCACAGAAAAAAGGTCAGAACTGGTGATATAGTTTGTGCGAGTCTGTGAGTCTGTGTGTATGTGTGTGTGGGATATAAATTTAAGTAACTCTGTTGACATAGTGGGGGTCAATGAATTCACTAAAGAAGAAACAATAAACATTATCCCTTACATGTCAGACATGAAAAGAAGAGGAGATATACAAGATGAGAGGAAGAGCTATCAGAGAAGTGGGAGGAGATTCAGCAGACCAGCATCTCTAAATCAAGAGCATTTTTCTTTCTTTAAAAAATATATGTGGCATCACAAGATGTTTTAGATTTTTGCCTTAGATTTTCTTTAGTTTCAGAACGAGATTTTGAATATATTTTCCCCATCCTAGTAATAGTATAATTAAGTAAAATAAGATAATAACTGTAGGTCAGAAATCTTAAAACACTCCTTTTCTATGGAGAAAACTTGGGTACCTATTTTATCAGCAAGCTGAGTAAACTAATGAATTTTGCATTGATCCATTCAACAAGTATTTGTTAAGCACAGAAGACACTTGATTTGAAATTGGAGAAATAGGACTAGAGGCTATTAACGGGAGAAATAAAAATTATGCCACTGATTCTTTGACCCAAAGATGTTTGTTCTTTATTATCAGGGAAGTAAGTAAATAATTTAAAGCCACTGAACTTGACATATGGTGGCACATACACATTCCTAATGTGAGTTCTTAACTCACAGTAGTGAACTATTAACTATTACCACAAATAACCAGAGTGGATTTTCCTCTTCATTCTGTTCTCCTTTGATGTAATCACTGTTAACTACCTACTTCTTGAAATTATCTCACTCATTAATTCAATATTTATTCAATAAATATTTACCAAGAGCCTATGTTGTGCCAAGCATTTTTCTAGGTCTTGCAAATCCAGCACTGAACAAAAAAGACAAAAACTCCTGTCTTCATATAATTATATTTTAGTGGGAGTTCACGCTAATGAAAGTTAATCAAAATTTTAACAGACAAATTTTTGTTTAAATGTTTAATATTGCATTATATCATTGTATTCTCATACAATTTACTAATATTGCACGTTTTTGTACTTGTGTCCTAGGTGATGGTTGTTCTTTTTGACAGTATAGTTATGTGCTCCAAGAAATTCAATCAAGTGGTTGTTATCGCTGTTTTTCAGTGAAGCACAACTCAAAATCAGCTTATGTCTTTCTTGCTTCCTACCACAAAATTATTACCATTACTTTGAATAACAGTCTTTTGTTTTCTGACAAGGTAAAAATATCATAAAAGTATTTGGGAAAATAAATGTTATATATTGATTATATTAACATAGATGTATAGAAGAAATCTAACTAATAAATAGATAAGGAATAATAGAATTAGAAAATCTCCATTTTGCAAACCCAAATACAATAACTGATCTAGATAGCAATCACCAATGGCTGCTAAACCATTAGGTAAGTGGTTGCTGGCAACTTTATAATGGATGAAGCTGAACCTCTTGATCAATCTTAATATCACCCAAAGTAGGAAAATCAGACATTATATGTCTCCTGATGTGAGAAAATAGAAGCATGGAACCATTTATGTGGTTTTGCCAAATAAAATAAAATGCAACCTTAATCCCCGAATCTAATAAAGCTTATAGATCCAACCACTATATATAGAAAATAAGTTTAGAAAAATGTGCTAAATTAATTCACAAAAAATATCAATCAGTCAAATATATAATGTGAGACATTCTATAGGACAAATGACCTGGTTTAAAAGAAATGACCTTGGGGGAGGGTAGTTAAAGAGAGATAGTGGAAAGAGGGAAAGTGTTATGGATTAAAAGAAAATTTTTTTTTCTTTTTGTGAGGAAGATCAGCCCTGAGCTAACATCCATGCCAATCCTCCTCTTTTTTTTTGCTGAGGAAGACTGGTCCTGAACTAACATCTATTGCCAATCCTCCTCCTTTTTTTCTCTTTTTCTCCCCAAAGCCCCACTAGATAGTTGTATGTCATAGTTGCACATCCTTCTAGTTGCTGTATGTGGGATGCCGCCTGAGCATGGCCGGACAAGCAGTGCATCGGTGCGCGCCCGGGTCCCGAACCTGGGCTGCCAGCAGCAGAGCACGTGCACTTAACCGCTAAGCCACGGGGCCGGCCCCAATCAAAAGAAATTTAAGACAGAAATCATTCAAATGTGATATATGGACTTGTTTGGATTCCTGTTCGAGTAAATCAACTATAAAAAGATATTTTTGAGACAGCTGGGGAGTTTTGAACAGGGACTGGATATTGGCTGCTGTAGAATAATTATTGCTAATTTTGTTAGGGGTATGAAAATGGTACTGTGATTATATTTTTAAAAATTCTTCTCCGTTAGACAGACATATTAAAGTATTTATGGAAGAAATGATATGAGGTCTAGAATTTTGTTTAAAATATTCTAGCAGTGAAAGAAAAAAAATAACAAGAAGTTAGAAATAGACGAAGATTGTCCAACGTTGTGTAATTGTGAACCATGGGACTTCATTCTTACACTTTATTTTTAAAACTTTCCATTATAAAAAGAGAGTTGTACATGTATTTTGTAATAAAAATGTTATTTCAATCTTTGTGATTGTTTTCTCTTGTTGATGTTATGAAGTCCCCACTGGTGTTATTCTTGGATACAGGAACATGATTCAAACAGTGCTTTCGGAAAGCATATGCTTTTCATTCTCATGATTGGCAGCTGAAGAGAAAAGAGACAAAAAGACTTCAAAATGACAAAAGATAAGATGAGCTGGATTTCAAAGAAATTGGTGAGATAAAATATCCTAAGCCATGTCCATATTACGTGATATCCAAAGATTTCTGAAAAACTGCCCCCTCCTTTTTCATCCTTGATTATAAGCTTTAGACTTACTTAACTACCTTGTCTGAAACTAACAGGTGGTTTGGTGATGTCCAGACACTCTAAATCATCTTTACAGTGCCAGCACACTATCAGTCAGCGTGAGGTGACCTTTCCCTGAACAAAATCTTCCTTCGTATGTCTCAGCAAATGTTGACAGAGTATAGGAGAACAAGAGTGATAATAAGATTTATCATATTGAGGCACTGGGTAATAGGAATTCTTCTATAAATTAACAACCATAGTTGACATTATTTGTGCATTTGTGCAAATGCCAACAGCCTAACATCTGTCCTGTCAAACAGACAAGATACAACTCATTTGATATAGTTAGTGCCCCCTCATTCCTGGAAAGGTCACTTGCTCTTCAACCTGCTGTACATGATTAAAGTAGCTTCCAGCAAATAACAATACTAGAAACTAAGGTCTATTCAGATGGTACTGACAGTGAGGCACCATTTGTCTCATCTTCTAAATAAACTGTTTCAGAATGTGAAAGCCCCAAATGTTTACCACTACTGTAACAACTAATATTATTAGTACTCCGTACACACACACATGCATCAAGAACATTTACACATCTAACATTTTTATGCTATTTTTCTCTGTTTTCAGAATGGGTTCACTTTCACTTGAAAACATTTTATATTTCTAAATAATTCCCATGAATTTCTTTTAGTAAGCCCTGTTTTATTCCCTTTAGCAAAAGAGATGATATGTGAATCTGGTGGCTCTGAAACTTGGCTCTTGCCACAATGGATAAAACACTTTTTGTCTAATTTCTAATAAGTTGGATTATCTTTATTTCATCTAAAGGTGTATGTATCCTTCTAGGAATGAAACAGAACAGCATTATAATCTTTTTTCTATCCAACCTGCCAATTTAGGTTTGTCCTCCAGCAGACAAAACTATGATGGTAGCTATACAGAGAAAAATGTGATTTGAAACCATGTAGTCATCATATCTTGATTATCTTCTCTGTGTAAGTCTTTGGGCTAAGCAATCTCGAAGATGCAAAGATGTATCAGACCCAGAGCATTCCCTTAGTTCACAATTTAGTAAAAAGAGGCAAAGATGTATTATACCCAGAGCCTTCTCTTAGTTCATAATTTAGTAAAAGAGCAAAGACAGGCATATTAAATAACTTTGATGCTAAGTTGAAAGCGACTGTTTTACACAACCATAAAGAGTTATCACAAAAATAAATTATCACATAGATCAATGGAACAAATTATATAGTCCAGAAACAGAACCACACATATATGGTCAATTACTCTCAACGAAGTTGCAATGACAATTCGGTAAAGGAAGGCCTGTCTTTCTAACCAAAGGAACCTTGATTAATGCACAAAATGGCCTTAAAATAGATCATGGACCAGAATGTAAAACTAACAACTATAAAACTTCTAGAAGAAAACAAAAGAGAAAATATGTATGGCCTTGGGTTCAGCAAGGTTCCTTAGATATGACACCAAAAGCACAGTCCATAAAAAAAAAAATGGATAAATTAAACCTCATGGAATTTGGAAACTTCTGTTCTTTGAAAGAAAGTGTTAAGAAAAGGAAAATACAAGCCATAGACTTAGGAAAATATTTGCAAAACATGTATCTAATAAAGGACATGCATCCAAAATATTTAAGGTACTCTCAAAACTCAATAATAAAAAAATAAACCACCCAATAAAAAAAATGCACAAATATTTGAACATATCTTATCCAAAGAAGATATATGGATGGCAAATAGGCCATCCTATATATTTGATATGAAAAGATATTTGGTATCATTAGACATTAAGCAAATGCAAATTAAAACTACAATGAGATACCAATACACAACTATCAGAATGTCTAAATTTCTAAAATTAAAAAAAAATAAAACAGACAATACAAAGAGCTGCCAAGGATATAGAACAACCAGAACTCTCAAACACTGCTAAAAAGAATGCAAACAAGTTTGAAAAATAGTTTGGTAGTTTTTCATAAAATTAAAACTTACACTTACCATACAACCCATAAATCCTACTCCTTAGTATTTACCCAAGAGAAATAAAAACTTAGGTTTACACAAAAACCTCTGTGTAAATGTTTAAGTAGCTATATTCATAATATTCAAAAAGTGGAAATCATCTAAATGCCCTTCAACTGGGGAATGTATTAACAAATTGTACATTCACGGATTGGAATAATACTCAGCAAGCAAAAGGAATAAACTAGTAATTCATAATATGTATAATATGGATGACTATCAAATGCATTATGCTAAGTGTATGAAGCAAGACTCGAGACTACATACTGTATGACTCCACTTATATGGCATTCTGAACAGGCAGAACTATAGGGACAGAAAACTGATGAGCCAGGGTCTGGAGATAGGGAGGAGGCGTTTCCTACAAAGGAGTCTAGGGAGATTTCTGAGGGATGAAACATCTGGATCTTGATTGTAGTGGCTACAGGACTATATGCACGTGTCAAACGTCATAGAACTAACACTGAAAAGGATGTTGTGAGTTCAAGGAAACAGGAAATCTCAGCTGATCAAGAAAAATTATGTGGAGCATTAGACAATAGAAGTAATAGCAACTCATGGTCGGAAAAGCCCTGAGGGAGACAACCACAGAATATATACAGGGATCAAAGTGAAAAGGAGTAGTAAGGAACTAAAGGGGGAGTACTGGCTAGACCACAACTGTAGGAAGCTTTGAGTGGCATGCCAAAGAAGTTAGCCTGTCTATGAGACCATGGTACACCTTGGAGAATTTTAGGATGGCAATGACATACATCTGTACTCAGGAAGGAGGAATAGTTTGAGGTTTCTCAAAATGTCTCATGCATCAGAGATTCTATTTCTGATTCAGTAAATAGGAGTGATGGCCCAGAAATTTGCATTTTTAACAGAACCTCCAACCCCATCCCCAGGTAATTCTGGTGCAGTTTATTCATGAAACTTCAAAGGAAATTATTGCGACATTCTGTCAATGAGTCAAGTGGTTTCATCCATTGTTTGACCAAAAGTCCCAATAACTTCTCTCCACTTTACGTGTCCTTACAAGTAAGAGGTCCAGAACGTGATCTGCAGCTTCATCCCTTGAATGCTACCAGCCGAATGAGCAGATGGAGCCACTGGGCACTTACATGTCATGATGGGTGAGTCCCACACACATATCCACAGTCTCCATCTATTTCTGGTGGTGTCAGATGTGGTAGAAAGAATGCTCAAATAGTCACCAGACCTCAGTCAATATCTCGCTATTTACTGTGTGACTCTGAGGCAGCTGCTAAACTTCTCAGAACCCCACGTTATCAATAGTGAGCATGTGAATTAAAACACCTACCTCTCTGCCTCAGGGTGACTTAGAGGTTCATGAGAAATCTTGTTTGCGAAAAGCTCTTTGAAATAATCTACCAAGTGCTATACAAATGTGAGACATTTTAATCCCTTTGGGTTAAATTATTAAATCTCCAGACAACTCTATTTAAATGCAAATATGTTGCATACGAAGGTATAACATTAGCACATATATTAGAATTTTAGCTATGCGTTCGGGTACATGGTTTTTTCACAAAAATCTGACACTGAAGAAATGGGTGGTAAGGCCATTACATTTTGATAGGAGAGGGGAAGGAACTGTGGAGGAGGCAAAACTTTACTTCTACCCTCTTAGGGTCTCCAGCTGGGCCTGAGAATTAAATTGACCTTAGAGCGATTGACAGGAGAAAAACATACAGATTTTATTTAATATAAGTTTTACGTGATATGGGAGGCCTCATAAGGAAATGAAGAAGCAAAGAAAACCTGGCGAAACCTAAATGCTTTTATACTAGGTTGCACAAAAGAGTGGCAATTGTGGGAAAGTAACTGAAATATGCGAGGACGCTAAAGGGTGTGAAGAGTTATTTTAACAAGGTCTGTTTATACAGAATTCTCTCAGCCTCTAGTCTCTGTCTTATGACAAGAATGTTTCTTTCTTCCTGGTATGGGGAGGATGTCTTTCACACGGAGTTTTATCTTCTGCTTTTAGGACGAAAAGGGGAGGTCAAAGCACTTTTCTTATACCTACTGTTTTTCAAGTGCCTTTAGCTCAAAATAATTCTTATGCCAAGATAGCATATTTTGGGATGGCATTTACTGTCACTTCTCAGAACCATAAAGAAAGGAAGAGGAAGAGAGTTGGGAAAAATTCCATGCATGGGTCTGAAGATCAGGCTTAGGAAAGTTACATACCTTGAGATCTAAAAATAGACATGAAAGGGTCTGGAAGCCAACAGGCTTACTTTAAGCTATTGCCTAGGCCTGGTCCTGATTCCTCATGGGAAAAAAATCTGTCAAAAGACGTATCTTTTTCTTCTCCTAGAGGCAAACAATCAAGGGAGTAGCAGACGTAGCTGAGTAACCTAGTGCAACCTCTTCGTTTGTGTGTGTGTATATATAGATATATATAACAATATGTATAATAATAATCTGTATATATTTATATACATATTTGTATAAAATGTATAATAATATGTATATATACACATATACGTATGTTTTGCCCAAAGGATGCTATGTGGATGTACCAAATTGTGTGGAACACAAAGCAGTATAGCTGTTTGGTCGAAGGGACCATTGAATGTATAAATGCCCCACTGCTCTACATCCTCTAGGGTCTTAAATTTAGATACCCCATGTACTGAGGGGAGAATTGGAACCTGTTGTTATTCAGTTTCCACTTGAGACCCTCCAAGATTAGACCTTCCCAACAGAATGAACTGGGCTATGACATTGCCAGAAAGAACCTGTAGGTACCAGCTTTCACAGATGCTCAAAGGCATTAAGCATCCAGAAAAATGGGGAAAGGACATAAGTCAAGCCTGGCCCCGTAACTTATTTGCACATGCTCAATTTCATCTTCTCCTGAGCATGCAATTCAAGTTGAAGGCTCTTAAATGACCCTAGGAAAATCAGAGCCCTGGAAACCCACATATCAATAGGGAGGGCGATGCCACAGTCTAAGGAAGGAGGCTCCTCTGAGGAAGATGCATTTAAAACACTTAGATGGCTTCGTAGCTATTGGCTTAAAGGCAGTCAAGTGTGTTGGGCCTTGGGGTTTACCTGTTCCTCTTGATTGCAAGGACGCGCTTTCACCGCTGGAATTCCCAGCCTTGAAAACTGCTGCAGGCTCTCAAATCTTCCATCCAGGATAACTCGCCCAAACAGAGCCAGCTTCAGCTGAGGTGCGTTAGAATTTCCCCTGGGCATTCCACCTGCCATCTAGAAAGGCTGCTAAACAAACAAGAGCTGTGAGAGGAATACAAGAATATCATAGAAAAAAAAGTCTTGTTTCAAAACCAAGTACCTATCTGGACTCTTATTCAATCACTGTTTCTCAAAGGAGAAGTGAGTTCCAAATGTAGAATTAATTTTGCACAAAGCCTCTGTACTTGTCTCTATATTCCTATCTGACATTTAGCAGCAAGACACAAATTCATCTCCATAGAATTCATTTTCTTTCTTTTAAACATTAATTACTTAATGAAAAATTTCTGAAAAGTAGAACATTCCCAGGACAGCAAATGCGAAATGTGCAAAAGGATATAGAGAGCGAAAATAGGCTTCTCTTTCATCCTAGACCCCAGCCACCTCTTTCTTTTCTAGAAGCTATCACTGTTGCCAATTTCAGAGATCGTCTCCGTTGGCAAACATGTATGTGTGTGTGTGTGCATTTCCTTTCTTCTTTTATCTTTACCCAAATAGTTGTATATTTTAGCAAGGAAGCAAGGTGCGAAAGGGTATCTTCTATATCTTTATCTATATATCTATAATCTATGTATCACCTATCTTTATATGATAACCATGTTTGTCTTCCCCTTGTTATTTTTAATGATATCTATTATTCCCTTTGTTATTTTTCCCCTTGTTATAAATTCCCCTTGTTATTTTTAATAGCTGCATAGTGTTTCTTTGTGTAGATATAACAAAATTTATTTAACTGACCCCCTATTCATAGTCACTTACATTGTTATGAACCCTCTTATATTACAACACTGAATATTCTTCTGATGGTATCATTTCACACAGTGCAAGAATACACTAGATAAATTCCTAGAAGTGGAATTTCTGGGAAAGAAAACAACATGCGTTTTCAATTTTGATATATATTCCTGAATTTTCCTTCCTAAATATTTATGCCAACTCACGCACCAATAACATCTAAGATTTCCTATTTCCTGATGTTATTGAACTTTTCGACCTTTGAAAATTAGATAAGTGAATGTCAGAATTTTAATGTAGCTTTAATTTACCTTCTTCCCAAAATGAGTGAGATTAAACATCTTTATATGCTTTTTATATGCCCTTTTATTTCTTTTCTGTCAACTGCCAATTTTTCTGCCTGTTTTTCTAATGTTTTAGGTCTTGTTTTGTAGGAACTTCTTCTATATTAACTGTTAAATGTGTTGTATTTTTTCCAAGATTGTCTTTTGTTGTTTTGTTTTTTAATTGTGGTCGTTGTCTTTTGATGTTGTTGTCTTTTGGCAAACAGATTTCTTTTTAAATTTTATTGTATTGCCATATTAACAATTTTTTATGACTTGTTTTTGTGTTATATTTAGAAAGTACTTTCCAATGCCAAATTTATTTTTTAATTTATCTCATTATCTTTACCGCTTTTATGGTTTTGTGTTCCTTACTTATAAACTTCATCTGGAATTTATTTTTTTGTATAAAAAATTAGCAATGTATCCATAAAAACTTTTCCCATAGAGGTATATCTAACGGTCCTAATACCGTTTGTTGAATAATCCATTTTTTCCACGATATGAAGTGCCACTTGTATCATAATCACATTCTCTTATATATTTTGCTTTATTGCTAAACTTCTAAAATAATCTGTTTCATTAATTCATCTGTTTATTTTTTGTCCAGTAGCATTCCGTTTTAACTATTTTAACTTTATAATAAGCTTTAGTATTTGGTAAGTCGAATTCCCTCTTTTATTCTCTTCTCTCTCTTTCTCCTCTCTCATGTGCACTCTCTCTTTTTCCAAAATATCCTTTGCATTCTTGCATGTTTTGTTTTCCAAATATACTTTAGAACTAGCTTCTCATATACTTAAACATTCTATTGGCGTTTTATTGGTCCAGTATTAAATTCTAGATAATAATTCACTTTCCTTGGATTTTCAATAACTGAAAGAATAGTCTGGAGTATTAAGACATGTTCCTACCACAATGCACACATGACAAAGATTCACACAGACATCTGTAGCATCCTCTCTGACCTCCTCTCTGCCCCAATTCCCTGATTGGACATTGAGTTCATGTGTCCCTGCAATGTTCTGGAGAAATGTAGAGAGGAACACATTTCCTCCATGAGATGTAGAGAGGAACACATTTACTCTGTTCCTCCACAGCACTGCCAATATAAGAACCATAAGGAGAACCAGGACTAGTGAGCCATCGTTTGAAAAAAAATCCTGTACATAGAAGGCAGACCATTTGTATGCCCTCTTTTGAGAAATGTCTATTCAGATTCTTTGCCCATTTTTATTTGGGTTGATTATTTTCTTGCTATTGAGTTTTTTGAGTTCCTTATATAGTTTGGATATTAACCCCTTATTAGCCACATAGTTTGCAGATATTTTCTCCCATCCCATAGGTTGTCTATTCACTCTGTTGATTATTTCCTTTGCTGTGCTGAAGCTTTCCACTTTGATGCAATCCCATTCCTCTATTTTTGCTTTTGTTGCCTGTGCTTTTGGGGTCATATCCAGAAATTCATTGCCCAGATAATTGTCAAGAAACGTTTTCCCTATGTTTCTTTCTAGTAGTTTTATAGTTTCAGGTCTTACACTTAAGTCTTTATCCATTTTGAGTGGATTTTTGTATACGGTGTGAGAAAAGTGTCCAGTTTCAGTCTTCTACATGTGGATATCCAGTTTTCCCAACACTGTTTATTAAAGACACTATCTTTTCCCCATTGTATGTTCTTGGCATCTTTGTCAAAGATTAGATAAACACAAATGTGTGGATTTATTTCTGAGTTCTCTATTGTGTTCCATTGACCTATGTTTCTGGTTTTTTTTTGGTGAGGAAGAACATCTGTTGCCAATCCCCATTTTTTTCCTAAGGAAGGTTGGCCCTGGACTAACATCCATGCCAACCTTCCTCCACTTTATATGTGGGACGCCTGCCACAGCATGGCTTGATAAGCAGTGTGCAGGTCTGTGCCTGGGATCTGAACCTGTGAACCCCGGGCCACCGAAGCGGAGTGCGTGAACTTAACCACTACGCCACCAGGCTGGCCCTTTATGTGTCTGTTTTTTATGCCAGTATTTTGATTACTGTTGCTTTGTAGTATATTGTGAAATCAGGTAATGTGATGCCTTAAGCCATGTTCTTTTTCCTCAAGATTGCTTTGGCTATTCAGTCTTTTGTGGTTTCATGTGAATTTTAGCATTGTTTTTTCTATTTCTGTGAAAATTGCCATTGGAATTTTGATAGGGATTGCACTGAATCTGTAGATTGCTTTGGGTAGTATAGACATTTTAACAATATTAATTATTCCAATTTATGAATATAAATATCTTTCCATTTATTTTTAAGTGTCTTCTTCAATTTCTTGCATCAATGTGTTGTAGTTTTCAGTGTACCAATCTCTCACCTCCTTGATTAAATTTATTCCCAAGTATGTTTTTTTCTTGAAGCTGTTGTAAATAGGATTGTTGGCTTAATTTCTTTTTCAGATAGTTCATTGTTAGTGTATAGAAATATTACTTTTTTTCTGTGTTTCATTTGTATCCTAAAACTTTATTGAATTCATTTATTAGTTCTAACAGTTTTTTGGTGGAGTCTTTAGGGTTTTCTATACATAAGACCATGTCATCTGCAAACAGAGATAATTTTACTTCTTTTCTGATTTAGATGCCTTTTATTTATTTTTCTGGTTAGGACTTTCAGTAGTATGTTGAGTAGAAGTGACAAGAATGGGCACCCTTGTCTTGTCTTGAAAAGTTTTCAGCTTTTCAACATTGAGTATAATGTTAGCTGTGGGCTTGTCAAACATAGTTTTTCTCATGTTGAGGTACGTTCTCTCTCTTTGTTGAGAGTTTTTATCATGATACGGTGTTGAATTTTGTCAAATGCTTTTTCTGCTCATTTTGAGATGATCATGTGATTTTTATCCTTCATTCTGTTAATGTGGCATATCACATTGATCAATTTGTGGATATTGAAACATGATTGCACCTCAGGGATAAATCCCACTTTGGTGTATAATCCTCTTAATGTATTGTTGAATTCAGTTTGCTAAAATTTTGTTGAGGATTTTTGCATCTATATTCATCAAGAGTATTGATCTGTAATTTCCTTTTCCTGTAGTGTGCTTGTCTGGCTTTGGTAGCAGGGAATTGCTGGCCTTGTAAATGAGTTTTAAAGTGTTTCTTCCTCTTCAATTGTTTGGAAGAGTTTGAGAAGTATTGGTGTTATTCTTCTTTAAATATTTGATGGAATTCACCCATGAAGCCATCAGGTCCTGGGCTTTTCTTTGTTGGGAGTCTTTTGATCTCTTATTTAGTCTCCCTACTTGTTATTGGTCTATTTAGATTGTGTATTTCTTCATGATTCAGACATACAGATGGCCAACAGGTGCATGAAAAAAAGCTCAACATCACTAATCATCAGGGAAATGCAAATCAAAACACAATGAGATAACACCACACACCTGTTAGATGACTGTTATCAAAAAGATAAAAGATAACAACTGTTAGAGACAATATGGAGAAAATGGAACCCTTGTACACTGTTGGTGGGAATGTAAAATGGTGCAGCCGCTACGAAAAACTGTATGGAGATTCCTCAAAAAAATAAAAAATAGAATGCTGTGGGGCTGGCCCAGTGGCATAGTGGTTAAGTTCACGCACTCCACTTCAGCGGCTCAGGGTTTGCTGGTTCAGATCCTTGGCGCAGACCTTTGCACCGCTTATCAAGCCATGCTGTGGCAAGTGTCCCACATATAAAGTAGAGGAAGATGGGTATGGATGTTAGCTCAGGGCCAATCTTCCTCAGCAAAAAGAGGAGGATTGGCAGCAGATGTTAGCTCAGGGCTAGTCTTCATCACCAAAAGATAAAAAAATAAAAAATAATAGAGTACCATATGTTCCAGCAATCCCACTTCTGGGTATACAGCCAAAAGAAATGAAATCAGTGTCTCAAAGAGATATCCAAACTCCAATGTTCATTACAGCATTATTCACAATAGCCAAGATCTAGAATCAACCTAATATCCATTGACGATAACGAAAATATTACACATATATGTATATATAAAATGTTACGTATATATATGTAATGGAATATTTCAGCTCTAAAAAAGAAGGAAATGCTGTTATGTGTGACAACATCAATGAACCTGCAAGACATTATGCTACGTGAAATAAGCCAGACACAGCAAGACAAATAGTGTATGATCTCAATTATATGTGTAGAATATAAAAAAGTCAAACTCATAGAAGCAGAAAGTAGAATGGTGGTTGCTAGGTGCTGGCCAGGGTTGGTGGTAGAGGGGAAATGGGAAGATGTTGATCAAATGCATAAGGTTGCAGTTGTGCAGGATGAATAAATTCTGGAGATCTAATGTACAGCATGGTGAGTATAATTAATAATATTGTACTGTATACTTAAAATTTGCTAAGAGAATAAATCTTTAATGTTCTTACCATCACGCACAAAAAAAGTAACTATGTGAGGTGATGGATCCATTAACTAAATTAATTGTGGTGATTATTTCACACTATATATATATATATCAAAACATTACATTCAACACCATAAATATATGCAATTTATATTTGTCAATTATACCTCAATAAAGCTGGAGGAAAATTTCTTTAAAATAAATAAATATTCTATTCAGAAAAACAAAAAATCCTGAAGAGATTTTAAACGATGCTTTAAAATTATTTTCTCCAAGGTTATGACTTATTTTATAATTTTCTGTATTTTCTTAATGTTCTATAAGAAACACGTATTTGCTTTATGATTACTACACTACATAAAATATTACC
Organism: Ceratotherium simum simum; assembly: GCF_057802395.1. Lineage (NCBI taxonomy): Eukaryota > Metazoa > Chordata > Mammalia > Perissodactyla > Rhinocerotidae > Ceratotherium > Ceratotherium simum. Next base: position 80,888,596 of record NC_141903.1, on the reverse strand, counting down.
TACATCACAAAAAATTCCCTGTTGTTTTCCTTGAATACATTCCCATCAATTAAAAAGCATTAATGGGAAAAAAAAAAATACCAGAAAAAAAAAAAAAGAATGCTGGCCAGAGTAGGGATGAGATGAGGAAGGAGATGAGAAAGGTGGGAAAAGACAAGAGTGGGCCTGAAAAGGCAGGAGGGTCCTCAGGCCCATATCCCATATTCCCAAAGAGCTTCAAATTTATATTTTTTGATGTTATCTTCAAATGAAGTTTTAATACAGACATTGCATTTTTTAATTAAGTATTAATTTGATAAATGAAAATATACCATAGTTTTTAATGCAATTTTGATATTTCTCTGCCTCCTCCTCCTCTTTGTCTTTCTCCTCCTTTTCCTCCTTCTTCTTCGTAACTAAAACCTCAAAAAAATGGAAGTGCCCGAGGCCTGTTTTGAACTTTAACAGACTCCGTCTATATTTGTAGTGAAATACATTTATGTGCTTGAGTGAATTTTTCCACATCAGATATTTGGCAAAGAAAAAATAAAATCAGAGCTCTGAAGAAATCTCTCATTTTTCTCGGCTTTTTCCACAAGCTCTGGGAAAACTGTATTACAGAGTGGGACTAGAGGTGGCGAAAATTAAATAAATAGCAACTCACAACAAGGAACCACATATAGTAATGGATGGTGTGGAGATGAGATTGAGTGGGAGAAAATAACATTTAAGATGTTTTTGTTGGGCCGGCCCCGTGGCTTAGCGGTTAAGTGCATGCGCTCTGCTACTGGAGGCCTGGGCTCGGATCCCGGGTGCGCACCGACACACCGTTTCTCCGGCCATGCTGAGGCCACGTCCCACATACAGCAACTAGAAGGATGTGCAACTATGACGTACAACTATCTACTGGGGCTTTGGGGCAGGGGAAGGGAGGAGGATTGGCAATATATGTTAGCTCAGAGCCGGTCTTCCTCAGCAAAAAGAGGAGGATTAGCATGGATGTTAGCTCAGGGCTGATCTTCCTTACAAAAAAAAAAAAAAAAGATGTTTTTATTAAGACATTAAGTTCAAAAAAGGAAGGACTAACTTATAAACAAGAACATTTTGATTTACCACTACCCATCTCACCTTTTTTTGGTATGATTTTGTACTTATATATGATTTGTCTGCTGCTTTTCATCATGGTCAGATGATGAAAAGAAAAGCTGGGTCTGAAATTGCTAAAAGAAAATGCTAGCAGTTGTAGTAGGGGAGAGGCCTAAATTTCTGAATAAAAACAAAATTCATACTATATTACAGCATTTTACCAGGGCAACACAGATTTCCTCATTTCTCGTAGCTTAAGGTTCTATAACTTTTCTTTTTCAAGTAATGTCTTCAGCTTTAGTTTAGATTTAACAACTCATCAACTATCCATGCCTCCTTCTGATCAAGTATGTTAGAAAGCAAAATTGTATTTTTTAAATAAAAAATAGGTATTAAAAAGTTTTCTATAATTGATATACTCTAGAGAACAACCTCATCAATTTGGGATCAAATCAATTTGATTTGCCCTTCTATGACTTAGACATTTTCCTGGCTTACAAGAATAGTAGAAATTGTTCTTAGGTTTTATCACAAAGATCATATTACATGATTCTTAAAACTGATAATTTTTAGCCATTTTCTTTGGACGGTGGAAGTACAGAGCTTATCAACAGCCCATCACTAACAACTGGCACAAACTTTAACAACATTTTTTGTGTACTAACCCTTAGCTTTAATTCATTTTCTTCCCTGCTTTCTTCTTACTCCAATTTCCTCACTTATTTTATTATGTTGTGGATATCTTGTTGGAAAAATTCTTTAAAAGATGAACATTGAAATGTATTGTGATGAACATTTCCTGATTTTTTTAAAAATAGGGTTACCTTGTTTGCAGGATTTACAAACTACAGATTCATGCCTGATGGGAAGCATGAGAGGATACAGGAATGGAAAAAATAAATTTTTATTATACAATAAATATATATTGATCCAAAAATTTCAACCATAAAGTCGAAGGTGGAAGAAAAAGATCTGTTCCCAACCTGCTCCTTAATCTTACCCTCAGGAAGTAACAACTGTTCACAATTTCTCATTTATCCTTCCAGAATTGATCTATGTATTAAAAATATGAATGTTTGCATACAAATATTTTAATAACATAAATGTAAGTACAATACTTATTACACTGCAACATATTATTTACATTTATAAGCATCTTTCCAAATTATACTCCTACATCACTTTTAAGACAGTTACTTGGTCTTCTGTGGTATAGATATACTATAATGTATTTAAGAAATTCTCATTCACAGATTACATAATTTTATTTTTCAAATAATGCTGTGGTGAGCATTCTTGTACATAACTTGCTATTCTAATTCTACAGTTATGTAATTCTATATTGAAATTTGGTTTATGGTGAGATTCTATATTAGTACCATGAAGTAAAATAAAAGAATGATTTAGCCTGGGGAAAAAAATGGTAAACTTATGAAAATGGTAACCTCTATATTTAATATCAATAACAATGGTGACTCTCAAACTAGGAAAGGTAAAAATAAAGAAAATAACATTAAAAAAGGAATGAAATAAAAGCTTTCTTCACTATTGATTGGATCTGATTTTGCTCAGTGAGTTGGTGACATTTTCAGCAAGTGTCAGAAAGTGGATATGAAGTGCAGAGTTGAAAGCTCTGGTCAGGATTTGGGGTTTACAGATTCCTGGCCCTTATTTCTTAGAGTATTAAGACTGAAATTGCTTGTCACCCTTTAGTTTGGTAATAAATTGAGGTCAATCTTGATTTCAAGTTTCTCTATGGAGATAATAAGTAGTACAAATTTGAAAAACAGAATGAAATCCTTCCGATAATAATTTAGTTAAGCCTTTCTAAGTGATTGGCAGGAATGTGTATTGCTAAACGGGTCTCTCCTATTAATCTATAAGAACTCCAGGATGCCTACTTAAACCAAACTAAGATGACTTAAAGCCCTAAAGAGTCCATTGGTGTAGTGCTATTGTCTTCTAACTGGAGTCTTTTGCAAGGGCCCACAGCCATGCAAATCAATTGTCTCACCCCCAATATAGTCTTTCCTCAAACTGATCTCCCTGAGAAGCCTTCTTTCAGGTACTGTTCCTCACCAAATCCTTCCCTATCTCCTCTTTCTCAGCCGCCCAATTTTTACTTTACCAAAAAGAGATACATACCTCTCACCCATTCTAGAAGCTACCATAGTGCCCTACTCCAAATTGTAAAAAAACCTCTGGAATGAAAAAAAAAAAAAAAAAACCTCCAAAGGGCAATATAAGATTTTGGTATTTTTGCTGGCCAAGTGATTTCCACTTATTTGAGTAAAACTGAAGGAGGCCTAATAGAATTTTCAACTTATAGGTTATTAAAAATAATTTCTGATGAAAGTTCACTATGTGATAAATACATAGATACCCATTGGTTTATCTTTGACAATGTTAAAACTATAAAACAAAAAACAGGAATAGAATTGGATAGTAAGACTCGTCAAAGGGAATGATGTAAAATTGCTGACTGCTAAGGAAAAGTTTTCATGTATTATGATTCCTCATCTGTAAAATGAAGGAGGGGAATTAGATGTAAGACTCCATGTTCCGTGTCCTACAAACACAGTGCTTATTTCCCCCAATGCACAGAGCAGAGACACTTTGACCAGATCATCCTTCAAAAAATCAGTTGAGTGACTCTTCCAAATGCAGAAATAGGGCTAAGTAGGCATGATTTGACAGTAATAATAGAAACTGTCATTTATTGAAAGCTTACTCTGTCAGCTATTCTAGTTGATTCTACTTATATTTTCATTTAATCACCAAATTAAAGATATTACCTTGAAATACTGTTAATGATAATTTGCTGAGTTCCTAACTTGTGTTTTGCTTCCAATGTATCTCTTCCTCCTAACAAAGATTAAGCCAGGCTTTTGTTGTCTTGCTTTAGGGGTATTGATGTTGCAGAGGTTAAACTAGATGTTGTTAAACCACAACCTCCTCTCTCCACCTCTTGTTTCTGAAAACAGAAATCTGTTTAAAGGATTAAACCAGTTCATTCCAGAGTGGGATGGGAGAGAGACCAGTCTTTGGAAAGTGGTGGGAGGTATGGAGTGAGTAGACTGAAGTGGACAGAGCTATGAAAATAAAAAATTCCTCAAGACTGTGGAAGATGTGTGTGTGCATAATGGTGGGAATTATGTTCCTGTGTAGTAACCTAGGGAGGTGACAGGACTTCAGAAGGAGCTGCTGCAAGGTGCAGTCATGCAGGCTAGACATTGGCCAAAGCTTTTAGCCTTACAACAATCCCGCAGAATTAGCAAGAAAAGTCCATTTTCTAATGCATTACATGGGATTGGACAATTTATTTCTTAGCTATGACTATGATATAATGAAAAATAGAGAATCTTTCTTTACTTCCAAGGAAGGATGAAAGGTCTTTTGACACTTGTGCAACCTTAAAGAGATAAATGCTGCTCTTCTCCCAGCGTCACCAAAAACAGGATTAGGATTAAATTACTCACCAGCTTGGGCACTGGTGGCTCAGCATTAGATTTAAATCGATTTAGAAAAACAAAGTGCTATGACCTTTCCTGTAAAAAATACAAGATAGCTATTATAACAGATAGCTATGTTATATTACGACAGATATAATTGTAAGAGATAGCTATTACAATTTTTATTTTACAGAGAAGATAACTATGGTAGCCATTGGTACTTTGAACTAGATATTTTTTGTTCTCCTCCTGGGTACAAGGCAGGTTTATACTTCCCTCCCCACCCTTTGAAGGTAGGCATGACCATGCGAATTGTTAGACCAATCAAATGAGGTATGCCTCACTTCTGGTGGAAACTCTCAGAGTGTGTTTATCATTCCCACACAGGTTTCTCCCTTTCTCTCTGCCTCTATAATCGGCAATGCTTCACATGGTGGCTGTTCTGTCCGCTTGAGTTCTGGAGTGAGGATGGCACGGAGCAGAGTCCACAGCCCACCACAAGGCCATGAAGTGTGAACAAAAAGTCATTTTGATTTAAGACTGTGATTTCAGGGTTCTATCCACAGCATAACCTGGCCTGTCCTGCCTAGAACAATAATGAGGCTCAGAGGGTTAAAGAACTTGCTTAAGTTTACATCTCAGTGAATCCATGCTGATTTCAAACACAACTTTCCTTTCTAAATGGTCAGTTAATATTCAATAAATATTTATCAAGTGCCTACTAAGGACATACCCTGTTAACTGCCCTGAGGACCCAGTGTTGAACAGTAAAGACAGGTTCTCTACATTCCAGGGAGCTACTCACAGACTGCTTAATTATTGTTCAAGAATTTGACCAGAGGCTTATATTAAGTTTATAATTTTTAGAATCCCTTTCCTTTCCTCCTCACCCAGACACCCACCTTTAAGAAATGGGAGACACATTTGCCCATCTCCAGACTTCTGAGGCCTCCTTCTTCCTCTATGATTTCTTGGAGTTTAACATAGCAGTTCCTTGATCACATCTGCGAGTCATTTAAATATCCTGGGATATAATTTATCTGGGCCTGAAGGCTTGAATTAATTCAGAGCTGTAAAGCACTCCCTTATTATCTCTGCACCTATCTTGCACTTCAATTCTCTCCTAATGATGTTTGTTCTAGATTTGCCAGCTTGAAAATTATTTTCCTTGCTGGAGAGTAAAGAAGCAAAACAGAATACGCATAAATTTACTCTCTTTGCTTTGTTGCTTAACATTATATCTTTTGTCATAAATTGCAAGCTTTTCCCAAGGGTGTGGATTGTTTTGAGAAAATGTATATTTCTGCAACATAGCCAAGAAAGGCTTCTTATCAGGGATCAAGCCCAGTTAATAACCAGTGAAGCTGAAACTAAAAATTTATGCACGGGTCTTCAAACAAATTGCTGAGGTGAGCTTGATAAGATTTATCTGTGTTTGGGAGAACTCAGGGAAGAAGCAACCGGAATGTTTTTCGTGCTATGGAACCCTCCAGCTGAATGCAGTTTTCTATCTTTGGCAGCCTAAAGTAGCACTTCCATATTTTAACAAGCACAGAGTTACAAGTTTAGTTAACATCTGTGAAGCACTGCCTCTGTAGTGGGCACTGTGTCCGTATGGTTGCTATTACTCTGGCATAGTGACTGACAATGGTTTAAATTGAGTGTCCCCAATATTTGTGCTAGAATTCAGTGATCCCTCTTATGGAAGACTGTGGGCTCCTTTTGGGCCAGGGAAAGCATCATTCCTCAGAATTGATTGATTGATTGACAATCTCCTCAGATTCTTGTACAAGATTCTCAGTGTTGGATTTTGATTCCGTCTGAATTCCTTTCTTATTCTACTTAATCTATTTAAAAGCCATTTTTTGTCTTGAGAACTTTCAAATGTTCCAGGTCTTTGTAGACTTTCTTCAGATTCTCTCCATCTTTGGTATTCTTGCATCTCAACCTTACGTGTCTGAGCTCAGGACACTCCCTGTTCAACCATGAAGATTTTGTCTCTGTTTCCTATTAACACATTTGGTCAGGAGCTCACATTAAGTCTATAATAACTTAGAATCTCTGATTTTTCTCTGACTGTATCCACTATAGAACTTCTGACCAAATGTACAGTCCCATCTGTCTCAGAACTTTGGAAATGTTCTTTAATAAAAGTATAGTGTTTGGCTTTTCTCTGAGTCTCTCTCCTGGGCTTTTCTGAGCACTAAGATGACATGGTTACTATCTCCCGTGGTTTCTGTTGCCTCTACATTCATAGTCCCTTCTTCCTGGATGATAAGAAGTATGTCCAGAGTAACATTTCTTTGCTTTGCTTTTTTACCTTCCAAGTCGATCGTTTTCAATCTTTGGTGTGTATCACGGTGTGGTCTGCAGATGCCTGAATCAAACTCACTTGCAGTGGGTGTTCCAAGTGCATTATTGAGTGCTCCTTCCCAGGACAAGCTATATAATTAGCAGGGCACAGTGCAAAATTAAAGTCTGAGCCCCTTGCTCAAAAGTCAGTAAGAATTTCAAGATGGTGAAAACAGAGCATTAAACCATGCATGGGGCCCTTCTACGCTCACGCATGAAGCCAGCCTCAGAGATTCTGATTTAATAAGTTTGGAGTGGGGCTAGAAATCTGCATTTTTAGCAAGCTCACTGAGTTTACTGATATAGGCCAGTCTGCAGACTCCTGCTTGAAAACTCTGTCCTACGTGATGACCACACCCACACCCTCAGCGAAATGAGACAACAATATTCTAGGTTACATGCTTTCAGAAGGTAAACATCTTACTAATAGATTTTGCCTTGGTGCCTATTTTCCACGATATTTTAAGAAATTATCATTCACATACAGTCTGACTGAGTTGTTTATAATATCATTCCACAGGGATATCCCATCTAGTCCTCCCCATTTTTAATCAAACCAATGTTTTTCAGGTGATTCAATCTTTAGATTCCCACCTACGTACTTTTCTTTTTTGCATGATGCAGAGGTATCGACTTGGAAACGTGCTTACAGTTATGAAAATCTGTATTCAAAACTCAAAATAGCATGACTTCTAGATTCTTCTTTTGTAAAAAGCAAAAACAAAACGATGCATAACAAACAGGGTAACTTTTTTTGTTATGACAGATATTCAAATGCTAAAAAGTGGTCTCTGCTGGATATAGAAATCCAAAAATATTTTTCTTTTTGCTCTATATGAGCATAAAATATTTGTATTCTTTTAAAGACTAAAAATTAAAAAAATACATGATCCAGATACATAAAGATACCTTGGCCCAGCATACAATATATATACTAATCTGATCACCTATGAAATGACATTTGCCAACTGATGCTAATAGTTTAAATTCTCTTAATTCCTAGATACTCTGTGTTGGTATATAAATATTTGTTTACACATTTTTTTCATTTACTTCTTCATAGCTTCTAGGTACTTTCTTTACTACTGTTCTATGATATCAAATCTTATCTCAGTTTCAATCTTATCTATGCATTTTCAACATTTCCACTGAAATTTTGGTTCAGTTCCACAGCCGTATATATTCATTGAACACATGCCATATTCCGTGCTAGACATAGAGGCTATAAAGACAAAAACTCCTAGGACATAATCTCTGGAGAGTTTAGAAGGACACTCAAATTGGTAGATGGACATTTATAGTAGTGTATGCTGAACCCAACAATTGAGTGAAAGTCAGGAAGCTATTGGAGCCCCATTAAAGGATGTCTACAGAACCCAGATTAAACTGGGGGAAGTAGTTCAGGAAAGACTCCCTGCAATGAGTGTAAATTGAGATGAGGCTAGAAGGATGAGGAGTCAACAAGGAAAAGGTAGGCTAAGGGCTGTCCTTAGCATAGGCAGGGGCCCAGAGACAAAACAATAACCATGTCACACTGTGGGGACCACAGAAGTTTAGGTCAGGTGGCTGCAGCCTGTGTGTGTGTTTTTGTTTGCTTTGCAATGGGCTGAGTAGAGAAGGAGGAGGGGCAGTTGAGAGATGCTGTGAGTTAGGGACTAGGATAAGGAAAGCCCTATATCTTTACCTAGGTGAAGAATTTTTAACTTTATCCTAAAGGAAAGGGAATGATAAAGAATTTTAACCAAGAAAGTGACATGATCAGATTTTTGTATATAGTCAACAAGCCTCCTGAATTACCCAATCTTCTCACTTCTAAAGAGTATTTTACCGTTTGCCTGTAGCTCATCAAAATGGTGGCCTAAGCCATGATCCAAGAGTAAAATCTTCTTCTTTGACTTCATATAGTGGTACTGACTGGGTTTGATCCCATCCAGTATGCTCTCATCATCCCTGGATCTAAATTCCTTAAAGATCACGCCTTCCCATTTGCCACATCACATCTCCATAGGGCTGCTCAATTTTTCGCTACTTATACATCTACTGGTATCTGGGAGAGAAAAAAATCCCTATTACCAAATCCTAAATAAGAGTATGTTATTCCTTAAGTGGAAGTAGTACAAATTGTAGGAGAGGCAGATTAGGTTGCTGTTTGTCATACAGTTTTGACACTTTATCATTTTGCCTATGTATAGAGAAAACAAAAGCTTCTCCCAAGTCCTCATTATTTAGTATGAGATTTAGAAAAAAATTTTATTGGAGTGCCAAGTCATTGGCTCAGATCTACTTGCTTTATAGCATTACAAAAATCACTGTGTCACCAACAACCACTAACTAGGTGATGTTACCTATTCAAACTTAAGGAAGAGAGATTTGAACCCTGGGAATCTCACTGCCTGTTAAGATGTTATTGCTAATTTTCAGTAACGTGTATTTTAAAGAATTTACTATAATAATGGTCATTATATTCCTGTGAAATCTATACCATTATGAATCTAAAATATATTGTAAACAATGTTGCTTTCTGAATGTTAATCCCTGTAACCATTGGGGTTCATATCAGAAGTTATTTTTTAAAAAGTGTAAATTTTTCTTGCATTCCTATTATTTTGAGTAAATTACTAGTATTTCCTGGACCTTCTCCATAAATCCAACTTTGTATTCTTTTAAAATGTACTTTTCACATAAAATAATAGGCTCACTATTTCCCAGAGGCATGAAGAAGTTTTCTTTCTAAATATAAAAATGAGTTCACCAATAAAACATTCTTTCTTAAAATTGTTTCCTTCTTTGCTTCCACATTTAGGATGATATCATGGGAGGAACAATTATTGCCTTGTTCATTTTGATTTATTTGGCTCCACACCTCCTCACCTTGCTAATTAAAAATAAACTGTTCTACATGGGTCATTTATGATGTGATTTAATAAGATGCTTTTTGCATTTCCAGCCCGCAGCATAATATATTAGCTTAAAACCACCTAGTAGGAAAGAATTTGTTGTTTTTTCTGTTCTGTCTTTCTGTCTGTCTAATGGGTAACTTAAAGCAAGGATATATTTATCATCATTATAAGGACTGTAAGATGCAAGGGCAAATGATGGCTATTGTCAAAATAAGAACTTTTGCTAAGCCATGTTCTCCTACCCCCTGATTTCCTGTGAGTCCTGCTATGTAAATGGAATCTTACTCTTGCTGGCTGTGTCAAACTGTCAATACTTTCTCTTTCAGGGCAGACTATTTACTCACCGACAGGTCAGGCAACTACCTTTATTTTGACAGAAATGTGTGAATGTGGCCAGTTTCCCACTAAAGGAGCAGACGTTTATGAGCACACTTTGAAGTCACCATGGAATTTGTACAAAGGCAACTACAATTGTTCCATTGACAGGAAGGAAGATAGCATCACATAAAATATAAATTCAGACCTCATATCCTCCAAGAAAAGTAAAATGGCATATTAGCAGATTAAGAGGGTCATTTTGTACCATAGTTTATTATTAGCTGTATGGTTGAGACAGAACATGTTTTCTCTTAATATAAAGCTTGACTTTATATTAAATTGAAAAAGATACATCATTGTCTAATGGCAAGACTTTATAATCCTCACAAAGCAAGTTTTCTTATAAGTACCTCATTTTTCAGCAAGAGTTGATTTTAGTCCCATAATGGAAGGCTCATTATCATTCTTTTTGTTCGTATGTGAATCGCTATAGCTAGTTGGAAAGGCTTTGGGAGTAGAAACCAAGACATGAAACCACACATTCCTTGACAATAGGTTGTTTCAGGCCCAGCTTAGGACTGAGGACTGTGTATAGCAAGGAGATGTCAGGGTCTGCTGACTTTCAGAGGATTGCAGAGAAGTGTGGTCTACAAACTCACCTAGAACTTTGAGTTCTTGTGAAAGTCTGGATAGTTTCTAAGTTTGGTTTGTGTTAGTTTTAGATTTCTGCATCAAACCTGACATAATTCAAAACGTCAAATTTGTATATACACATGTGTATATGTGTGTGTGTGTGTGTGTATATATCTATATAAAACATGGAAATGGCATTAATACAGTATATATTCTTATACTAACTCTCAGGGACTAACTAGAGCTATTTTAACTTATAGTGCTTAATATCATGCTTTTTTTCCTGAGGTACACTCCCATAAGTATTTATTCTTAAAGTCATTGTTACAGTCAAGGTCATAAACAACTAAGACGTTGATATATTTTAACTAAAGACTACTATATTTGTTTGTTTCCACTCTTTCCTATTAGGCACATTTGTAGAAAATCTTTTTCAGCATTAGTAATTCAAAGCTTAGTTTCAAGCAGCCAGCCCACTGTGGTCAGATTCCAATAAATATAACTTCTATTTTTTCCTTTCTTCTAAAGACGTACCAATATGAACCTAATTTAAAATTTAGTGGTCCCTTTTTCCAGATCACCTTCTTTCCCTAGTTTTTCATAGTTGCCGTAAGCCTTAAAGATGTTTCACACAGGAGAGAGACACAGGACAAATGAACACAAAGAAGTCTATGAAAAGAAAAAGATGTACTTTCATTACTCGTGAACTTTATAATTTTGCTGAGAACCATTATTTGTGAAAGAGTGATTGCATGAAAATACCCACATGCATGCATGTACTATAATTATAATAATCTGCAATAATTCAACACTCTTTTGTAGTCAGAGCAAAGTGCTCATCTGCCTGCGGTGTTGGGTTGTTATGTATTTGTAGATGTTATGAATCCAAAGGCTCACAGATGGTCATTATAACCTGACGTGTTCTGTTGTAGGAGAGCTTCTTAAATTCATTAACCTCATTTAAGAAGACACAAAAAGCTAAATCAAGAAAATTCCTTCTGATCATTATAGAAATCAACAACGACCTCAAATCAGTAATATCTCTTTTGAGACAGAAGCAGTATGTTTTCTGGAAAGGAGTAGTTATAGGGAATTTAATGATCATGGTGATGAGTCAGGGGAAAACTGAAAATCTGCTTATTATAATTATTGTAGCAGCATTAGAGATGGCTGGACAACCAGAGCAGTGGAAAGAGGAGCCTTGACAGCAGATACTGTGTAAAGAAGGGAACTACTTTTGTAAAGGAATCTCAGAGTTAGAGTTGTAAAACCCAATGGAAGCAGTAAACTAAAGCACTGGCTCCACTAATATACAGTACGGAAAGGCCTCTAACCATACATGAATGCAAACTGTAGCCTCACAGTTGGAGAAGGATACCAGTTTTTGAAATATGCTTGCATTCTCCTAGAGGCAATCTTCTTTTTTTTGTATCATAAAAAAAGATTGTCCCCAAGCCCAAAGCAATACATATCCATAGTTTTACATTGAGTCTGGGTTTGATACTTAACCACTGTCTGTGAAATCAACATGCTTGGTGACTGAGTGCATAGACATAATCATAAGAAATCCCGTAGCGTTGATCTTTGCTGATATTCAACCAACTTGATTCCTCTTGTCTGTGTTATGTAGAGTAACATAAGAACATTAAATTGACTTAAATAAAGTGCCCTAGGGGCGGAACAAGATCATCACAGCAAATTATTTATTGGAAAAAAGTACTAAAATGAGAGAGCATGTCTTAGACTTGGGGCCCTTTAGGTGGTAAGCAGATAGTTTATATGACTGTGACAATTGTGTCATTTTATAAATACTTGAATGAAAATGTCTCAGGAATGTTATGCAAACCTCTAAATTCGTAGTTATAGGAGGCCCTTAGTTTTCCGGTAAATTCTTTTGCCGTACAATACAATTTAATTTTTCAATTCAGACCCTACTCAGGACTATGCCAATTCTTAAACTGTTTCCTAATTAAGAAAGAAATTAAAGTGAAATCAGTCTAAACATATTTTTAACATCCAGTAATGAAACAAACTCAAGTAATAGAAATGAAGAGATGTTGGGCCAACAAGGAATGAAGAGCAGGCATATGAAGAGAGAAAGAAAAGGGAGACAAGTCAAGGGTTATCAAGAGAACTTACTAAACGAAGGGAGGTGGAAGGAAAGTGAGTTTCTGTCAACTTATCGAAAACCTTTCTTGTTTTCCTGTTTTGATTTCAGCAGACATACAGGGATCAGCTCCCTGTGCCCAACCCCACCCACCCTCTCCGGAGCTGTCTCCCCTTGTGGAGCCCCTTGAGGAGACATCTTCCCCCATGCTTCTTACCTTCCTCCCCTTTATTGCCTTTTCTTCATTCCTCCCCGATTGGTAGAGGACATTTCATTCCATGTGTACATGCAAACTTTGGCATCCTCATCTGGCTCAGTAAACATCTGCCTTTGTATGTGCCCTGTCATTAATGTGACCCTTGAGCAGCTGAACTTGACTGATAGCAAATATCATGGGACAGCCTTCAATTTAGGAGCAACGCACTGCATTACTGGAGGAGAAAGAGTGGATTAGGCTTCCACAAACCAGGTTCTGACTGTCTTTAGCTCTTTGACTTTGGACAATCAAGTCTTCATTCCTGGTTTCAATTCCTGGTCTCTGAAGTGATTGTATTTGGTTGGGAGGTGAGCTCTTTCCTATGCTAATTTAGTCCAACTTTATCATTTTGGGGGTAGGGAAATTAAGCTATAAAGAGGTATCTACAGTCAAACACCTCATTTATTTTGTAGAAGTGATAGTTTGTGTTTATAATATTGCATTTATATAGAATGATTTATGTAGAGTTTTATGTGTGTATAAAGTAAAGCTATTGAGTATCCCCTGCCCAAAATAACAGAAATATTAACCTCCTCTAAACTCTGTCTTTCCAACAATACCTCATCCTTGTTGCACCACTCACCTAAATCTTCCCAAGGGGTTTGTTTTAGATTAGGGAGTGAAATGAACAGTTGAGTAGTAGAAGTAGAGACTACGGATTTTTGCTGCAGATCATCTTATCTGGGGAAGAGGAGGAGTGCTTCAAGAATCACTGACTTTCTGGAATAGACAGACCAGGGCGGTGTGGCTGCTGTCGTCAAAGGAGAAGACAAATACTTATGCCATATGTTTCGTTTGTCTGTTTTTGTTTTGCCATGTTTTCTGCAGGGTAACCCAAAACCCCAGCTGTGCAGATGTTATTTATTATTCTATTTTATTGGATGCTATGTTACATGCAGGAAGTTATATACGCACACATTCACATTCATTCACGTATGTTTATTCCCAAATAATAAGCTATGTTTGATCTATTTGTTATCAGATATCATTTAGACATAAGCTTGTGACTACTTTTTGTAACACATGTGTAAAGATTTTATTGCAAGAATTTCCTTATTAAGGGCTAGAAGAAACCTGAAATAGAAAAAAAGCTCTTGGAAGGAGAGGCACCACAGAGCCTGATCTCTAGACTACCCACCCACATTAACCTAATTGAAAGGAGTAATCATTTGTGGTGTATGAAAACAACCAAAATTCATCATGTGAGGGACTTTCCACAGACTGTGTTTGATAGAAACACAAATAGTTTGCTGAACTTGAACCAGACTTGTTAGACCTTACTTTTTTTTGGACAAAGACAAACTTGCCATTATTATTATCTATGAATATAATCCATGATATTTGAAACTTTGAGCCCTTTAGTAATTGTTCATTGTGCATTGTGTGTGTACCTGTGTAATGGTAGTGGCAGCTGGCAAATAAAATCGATTTATGTCTTAAATAATGTTACAATGTTCCCCTGTTTATTTCTAAAGTACTGCCCTGCTGAATTTTCTTGGTAAATATTGCCCTCTTCAGCTCATTCTGAGGGTGTGCATGGTAGTAAATGGAGAACGCAGTCTTCCTGGGCTGTGTTCAACTTAGCACCAGGGAGAGTCTAAATGCTGCAGCCAAACCCGTTCTAGGCTGATATGACCTCATGGCTCACAGGGACAGTCTAGTTCTTTCCTAGGCACTATTTCCACATGAGAAAAGATTTTGCTGGATCTGAGGTAAAACCAATATCCACATAAAGGAAATAATTGACAGTTAGATTGCCTTTAGTGGTAATGAAGGATTTTGAAACTTGTGTAAATTTCCCCAAAACCATTTTAGAGAAATCAAATGGGTCCGTTTGAATTAGTACAAATAAAAAGCATTATATATATAATATATCCATCCTCCTCCAAGGCCATTTAAGATAGAGGCTGAGATTGTGAGAATCCTATTGCTTTGGGGACAGAGAGAGAAATGTAAGCTGTAGAGCATTCAATTCAGCCAACCTTCATTATTGGTTTAATATCTTTAGTAACATTCAGTTATGTCCACAGTATTCTGTGTATCAAAAAAGCCAAGATATTACAGAAAAGATTCCTTGTTTGTAGGAGGGCTTAAGAGAACTTCTGAGAAAATTTTGAAAAAAAACTACTTTTGCAAAGAAGATATAATTTGACATTTTATTTTTTAAAAACTATTAATCATTTTTAACAACCACAAAATATAATTGTTGACATTTTAAAGTACTTACTATAGGTCTAGGAAACTAGTGATTTCACAAAACATTCCATACACTTATACCAACCTTGAAAATAGTTTCCAGAAGGCAAAAGGCATACACAATTTGTCACTAGACAACATTGTATTGCATAAGTATTAATTCCATCATTTACTCTGCTGGCTTCTTCCTACTGTATTCAGTTTCAACAGATTAATTAAACCTAGCTCTACATTTAATTCTAGAATTTTCCAACAAGCGCAGATTTTCGAAGAAATGAAGCCAACACTAGAGTCAGAGGATCTTTATGATAGAAGATAAAAAGCATATATATAATGCTTTTATTTTTCTCAACAAATACAGATAGAAGATGGAAGAAGCATATTAAATTACTTCGGCTTCTAATGACTCCTTTTAATTTTGATAACTTGATAATCTTTAGCTCTGTGATCAAAGATAAACATTTTATCCACTATTGCTGAATTTCTGTTATGTACCACTAGTGTTATGTGTGTGTGTGTGTTTTAAATGATGGAAAACTACAAAAAATATTTGTATTAATTTAATGTGCACTTTTATTTGGTATATCCCACAAAAAAATATGACAAATTTAATATCGATGGCAATTTTGTTTTTTAAAAACCTCAATCATAAATTAATTTCTTTAAAACTCCTCTAGAGCAGACTTCACGCTTGATTTTGTAATTTTTCTTCTCCTTTTTTTCCTTTGTGTGTGTGTGTGCGTGTGTGTGCATGTGATTTTTTTCCCCATTAAAACTAAGATATTTTAACGCTAAAAATTTGGAGAATATAGAGAAGTAGATAGAAGCAGGAAAAGAGAATCTGATTCACTTTTGCTATTTATATTCCAAATTTTGCTCTATGCATGCCTTTTTGTTTTCTGACTATATTTTATAATCACTTTATCATCTCAACTTTCTTGAAGAGTTATTCATGGTACCTAAGACACTCTTGTCCCTAAATCTAGTCTCTACTCAGAAGCCAAAGTGATCATTTTAGACAAATGCTACACTTCTGTTGATGGTCTACAAGGCCCTGCACTAAATGGGCCCACCTAGCTCTCCACTTTCTTCCTTCTCCCTCGGTGGGCTCCATTTACAGGGGCTTTTCAGTCCCTCAAGTGCTGTTTTCTGCTTCAGGTTATTTAGACTTCTTACATGGCAAATTCCTCCTTCTGCACATTTGACACCTCCTTAGAGAGACTGATCATTTAAGGTGGATCTTCCTAGCTATTCTCTATCACTGCACCCCATTTCTTCCCTTCAAAGCACTTGTCATCTTATAAAAAAATATTTGTTTATTTATTTATGTGTGCACATGTTAAGTGTCTGTTCACTGATGTGTCCCGAGAGTAGTTGAATGAATAAATAAAGCTATGTACCTAATCAAATTTTAAAGAACATTGATTAATGTACTGAGCTAGACATAGATCTCAGTATAAATATGAAATAATCTCAATAATTTATTCGTTGATTTTGTTATCTAATAAATATTTATTGGCTATTGTGTGCCAAAGACTATCCTAGGTTCTGAGAATACATCAATTAAAAACAAACAAACAAACCTGTTCTCACTGAGCTTATATTCTAGGCATGAATGGAGGTTTGTGTGTGGGGAGATGGATAGGCAAATTATAGGGTCAATTAAGAGGTCAAAAGTGCTACAGTAACAAACGAATGAAGAAAGATCAAAAGTGTAGGAGAAGGGTGAGCAATTTTAAATAAAATAACCAGGGAAGGGAAGAATCATTCCAAGCAAATAAAAGAAAGCAAAACAAAAATAATCACAAGGAGTGCAGATGCCACGAGGTGGGAGCGTGCCAAGAGGAGTTGGGGGAGTAGAAGGAGAATGGGAGAGGTGCCAGGTCTTTAGGCCCTTGAAGGACTTGGGCTTTTACTCTGCATCGAATACAAAGCCATTGTAGGTTTTAATATTTTAGGCTGAGAAGTGAAATATGTTTTAACAGGATCCTTTTGGCTGCTGTGTTAGGTGTTAGGTTAAGTATAAGACTTATACTCCAAAGATAATCAGATAGTCAGCAGGGGAACAACAGTGGAAGCAGGGAGACCCCTTACAGTGCTCTGGGAATAATCCTGGTGGGAAACAAAGCCGGTGAGGACCAGAGTGGTGACAAATGGGCAGATTCTGGATGTATTATAAATGTTGGATTAGTTTTATCACCAAAGTTTTTCCTAGGAAGTGACACAGCAGAGAAGGTAGCATTAACAATGAGCAGGGCAGTCGATAATCCCTGGCATGTGGGAAATTCTACTGCCAGATTGCCCTTTACGGAGTTTTCTGTATTTGGAAGAAGTTCTTTAAGAAGCTTAGTTTAGGGAGAAATTCCAGCACTGGGGACTGAATTTAGGAGGAAAAAAAATGTTTAGCCGGAGGAAATAGAATTTGTCAGTTATACTGGAGAAGCAAAGTGCAGAGAGAGAAAGCGAGAGGACAGGATTTGGAGCCTGGGATAATGGAAGAGAATGCTCCACGATGTCGCCATTTCCTTAATGGTCAAATTTTTCAGCAAGGCTACTAAAATCATGACATACATGAAGTGAGTACACATATGTGGAAATATTCCATATTGGAATACATGGGACGAGGAATCAGGCACAGAGACAGAAACAGGAAGTTAGTCATGGAAACTCACCAAAAGGAAGGGAGAGCTTTTCTTCTCATAAGCCCATGAGATTGGAGGCTGAAGACAAGCTGTCTGGATCTTGAGGAGTTAGGAGGTTGCTGCAGACCCCTTTGTAAGCAAGTCTAACAAGCTTTATATTTAAAACCTCTGATTTGGGGATTTGACTCAGGTACAGAAAGCAACCTGTTGAGAAGAATGAGAAAGGTATCAAATTATGGGTGAGATAAAATTTATCTATCGTTATTATTTAAAACAAAATAAGAGAAAACAAAGCACCCTGAGATGATTAAAGTAGACACAATCAAATCTGCCCACCTATTAGGCTACCAGAACTAGAACACCTGACTGCAGAGGCGACGGCCGTGTTGGTGACAATTACCATATCTAAAAGAAGCCAACGGTGCCAAGTAATTATTTGGCAAAACAATGGAGTCAATTATGTTACGACATTGTGTAGAGATTGAGAAAAATATTCCATAAGAGAATTTTTCCCCTAAGACTTATACTCCAAAGATAATTAATTATCCTAAGATAATTTAAAATTCTTTTTTAAAATGAACAGTACCAGAGTGTGATTATCACTGTTTTTAATGATCATAATAGCTAGCAATTTGTAGACTATGAACAATTTTCTGGACTGTAACTATATAATTTGTGGTTTCCATAATTTAAAAAAACAGGATACATCGTGTAATGACCGTTAAAGATGACATAAATAAACACACAGATATCCTGGGCTCAACGAGACTGATTGACAGCCTGAGCCAACTCCTACTTCATACCTATATGCCTCAGACTTCATGTTGCCTTCATATGACACCACTTTCCTTCTTTTCTGTTTCATGTCAGATTTTTTTCATGTTAAACAAGCTTTATTTGTAGTAAAATGGGCACATGAACAAAAGACCTCAACAGGGAACATATAATATGATATTCTCCAAGTTCCACCTTCCCATCAAAAGGACTTTCTAAAGACGTACTTTTAAAACTGAATAATTTCCCAGACTAAAGCAAGGCAACAGATTAAACATGATATGCTGAATTTTTCATCATAGAACTGGCATCTTTGGAATAGAAATCTATCAGCAGTGAGATTTTACTTGTTCACTAAGTTTTAGGCAAAATGACTAGGTTAGGTTATGGATATATACACATACATACACACACACGTACATATTCATAGATATTCAGATAGATATCTAAATCTCAATATCTATCTGAATATAGAATATAGATATGTCTTTATACATATATGAACATATACACATGTACATCTAGACAAATAAGTCATGTTTACATATATACATATGTATATGCACACACACACACGCAAGTCAATGCTGACGGTTTTTAACCTTAGCCTCAACAGATCGACTGCAGCACTAGAAGGAGGCCTCCAGACGACTTCTGAACTAATGATCCTCCCAGGACATCACATACTAGAGAAGTGACCTATTCTGCAGGCCACGTGGTGGAGTAATTTACTGGAACGGCAAAGGATCTGACATTAGCTACACTTGGATGCAAACACCAGCTCTATCACTCACTAGCTGAGTAAAGTTGGACAGATTATCTACCCCTTTTGAACTTAAGGTTCTCTAACTGTATACTGAAGATCACAATATCTACCTTATTGTGTTTTCCAGAGGACCATACCAACATTAAGTAATATATGTATAGAAAATGGCACACAGGGCCGGCCCCGTGGCTTAGCGGTTAAGTGCGCGCACTCCGCTACTGGCGGCCCAGGGTTCGCATCCTGGGCGCGCACCGACGCACCGCTTCTCCGGCCATGCAGAGGCCGTGTCTCACATACAGCAACTAGAAGGATGTGCAACTATGACATACAACTATCTACTGGGGCTTTGGGGGGGCGGGGAAGGAGGAGGATTGGCAATAGATGTTAGCTCAGGGCCAGTCTTCCTCAGCAAAAAGAGGAGGATTAGCATGGATGTTAGCTCAGGGCTGATCTTCCTCACAAAAAAAAAAAAAAGAAAGAAAATGGTACACAGTAATGCTTCTGGATGTTGTTACTGGGAATTAAAGAATGTTGTGCGAGATCATGGAATCTTCTGGTTTAAAGTATGGGCTTCTGAGTCAGATAGACTTGGGTTTGAACTCCAGTTCTGCGACTTCCTGGCTGCGTGAACTTAGGCAAGTTACTTACCCGGTTTAAGCCTCAGTTTTTTTATTTATAGGATGGAGATAATATTACTTTATAGTATTATTATGCAAATAAGATGATACTTAAATTAACCCTTGGTTGGCATGAAGTAAGTGCTCCATAAGCGGTAATTACTGTAACTTTATTTTTTTCCCCCACCAGTGACGAGGCTGCCACAGGACAGGCCATCAGTAAAAGAATAACCATATGAACTATTTGAAGAATATTTTGGAAAGTTAAAATTATTTTTAACAAGTTGGAACACTAGACATAACTAAAAAGGTGAAATTAAATGGGGATGAGTGTAAAATCTTACATTTAGATTTACAAAAAATGTTTAAAAATACAAAATGGGAGCGAGGATGAACCTTGCAAACATTATGCTAAGTGAAAGGAGCTAGTCACAAAAGACTACATATTATATGATTCCATTTGTATGAAATTTCCAGAATAGGCAAATTAATAGAGACAGAAAGTAGGTTAGCAATTGCTTAGGGCTTAGTGGGGGGACAGGTAGAAGAAATGGGGATTCACTGCTAATGGGCACACGGGTTCTTTCTAGGGGTACGAACATGTTCTAAAATTATATCATAGTGATGATTGCAGAACCCTGTGACTTTGCTAAAACACACTGAATTGTACACTTTAAGTGGTAAATTGTATGGCATGTGAATTATATCTCAATAAAGCTGTTTAAAAATGAGATTTAGACAAAGGTAGTTTATCTAAAAAAAAATATAGAAAGGTATTTAATTTTACAGCAAGCAAAGCATTGTCCAAGCCTTCTGAAATTTAGTTTTGCAAAGACGTAATGGGTTCCACAGGACATATGAGTTTCCCGTCACGAGAAGCATTCAACCACAAGCGAACTGCTTGGCAGGGGTATCAACAGGGAATTTGAGCATAGGATGAGTGTTTTGTTTAGATGACCTTCAAGGTTACATTTAACCCCAAGATTCTGATTCAGCAAGTCTGTGATCAATGTGACACGGCTGCCAGAAAAGCTAATGCAATCTAGTTCGCATCAGCAAAAGTAGAGTGTTAAATCAAAGGAGGTAAATGTTCCATTGTAATATTTCTGTTCAGACTTCACTGAGTTCAGAAAGCAGGGTGCATTCAGGATCCAGGCTTTGTAGATCCCAAAGCTTATACAATTTTGAAGGCCTCTTTAAAAATTACAAAAGTAAAAATTCAAAACCAGGAGTAAAAATTAATGGTTAGACTGAAAAAGAGATCACAAATGATGAAAAGGTGACAAATGCCACAAATTTCACAAAATTCAAAAATATAATAATATTTTCATTAATTGCCTGACACACCTCTAAAAAATGTGACTGCGGAGCCTTAGATCACGTCTTCATATAACTGCAATTTTTTTATCTCTTTTGTAGAGGAAAGAGATGATTCAATCATGTAACATGGTCGATTGAAGGTGTTTTTATTATTGACCGCTTGGAAACATTTTTTCAGCTTCACAACTCATTGGTAACGCGATATAAATGTTTAGGATCATTGTAAACTTTAGGAAAACTGTTCTCTAGTTTCTTTCATGTATGAGCTGTAAGATTTCAGATCATTTCACATTTTCTTATGAACTAATTTTAGATACCCTTTGAACCGATGATACTCCCTAGCTAGGTTGTCTTCAATTTTGTCAAGTTAGGATGCCAGGAGTTGACACAACAGATATAGAAAGATTCCTAGAAGCCATTCCTACCCTGGGACAGCTAGTGGTAGCTTTAGAGTCAGAGGAGTGACTGCAAACCCACAGGTATATCCCACTAAACCACTGAAAGACATCCCCAACTAGCCAAATCCAGAGATGCCAGTGGCCAGTCCAAAGCCACCTTGCATTCATACCTAAAGTCTGGAAAGTCAGCAGTCTTAACCTATTGAGGTTTAAATATCTTGCTTTTGCAGGTTTTACAAAACACATTGCTGTAAACACACTGCTCAGTGCCCTCCCGAGGCTGTGGAGGCCTGCCCGTGCAAGTAGATCCCTGAAGCTCTTAGCTTCATGATAAGTCTACCTCTGTCAGAGGGTGATTTTTAAAGACAAACTGGCTACTAGAATGCTAAAACCTTGCAGCATGAGAAATGTTTGAGGGAACTAGGGATTTTTAGCCTGGAGCACAAAAGACCTAGAAGGACATGATTACTGCCTTCAAATATTTGAAGGACTGTCATGTAGACATGTGTCCAGCCAGTCACTCTGAGTAGCTCCAGAGGACAAAACTAAGAACAATGAGAAGAAGTTGCAAGGAAGGAGATTTCAACCAACTATAAGCAAGAACGTTCTAAATAATTAAAGTTGCTCAAAAATGGAGCGAATCGCCTTATGTTGTAATGGGCTTGCTGTCACTTAAAATGTTCTACAGAGGCCAAATGATTACCTGTCAAGAAGATAAATCTACAGATAAGATTTCTACAATGAATAGAAGTTCAGGCTAAATAACTTCCAAGCTACAATCCAGTAACTTTTCAATGTACTCAGGAGGTTAGATTATCAGGAAAAAAATAAGCCTTCAATGTATCTATGGTCAGAGTAGCTTAAGCAAATTTCAAAATAGAGTATTATAGAAATTTCCATGTATATCACATCATATCTTTCAGAAATTGAAAGTTATATGCCATAGAATTATCCAACAACATTTGGATCTATCCTCTAAAATAAGCTCTATACTTGATATCTACATACAATCCCTTTCACACCATTTATTCATTCATAAATAATTACTGATTACCTATGTGACAAACACTGTTACACTTGCTGGGTACGAGGAAAAAAATGAGTAAAACGGATTATGGCCTCTTGCTGCATGTGGCTTACAGTCAAGTCACATTTCTATGTATGAAAAGTTTATATATTCAGAAAGCATATGCAGTCTACAGAGTTTTATTAAGCAATATTGTCACAAGCATGAGCTCTCAAGTCAGATGGCTGGAGTTCAAATCCTAGCCCACTACTTGCATGAGCAAGTTTCTTAGCCTCTCTGCACCTCAGTTTCCTTGTCTATAAAATGAAGATAATATGTATCCCACAGGATTGCCATGAACATACGTGAGATATTGCTTGCAGAAACGTTTGGCAGAGTATCTGGCACATATAAATGTTCTGTCTACATTAGCTATTATTGTTACAAATCTGTGGCATGCAGAACTGTCTTCCCAGTGTTGTATATTGTAAGAAACTTTAAAAGTAATAAGCTGTAATGCAGAACGGGCCTAAAAAGAGGCTTATACACTCTAAAGCTGTTGTATTCTTCCTTGAAAATCCAGTGAATCTGGAATAATGTACCTGTATAAAAACAACACATGGTTAAAATAGTAAAATCCTTAACAATAAATTATGTAAAACCCTTATCAATTACTAAATGGCAAGCACATTTTGAGAGCGAGACCTCTTTGTAATGACCCTGTGTGACGACTAGCTCAGTCATTATAGAATGTGGTGCTGCTGAGATGTGGTAAGAATGGCCCAGCAAGGACCATGGGATGTTCCTGAAGAACTTGAAATATTGCTTCTTGGTGAGCTTCACTAAAGCCAATATTTTTTCAGAAATCTTTTCTTTTATTGACTGTTGCCATTTTAGGGACTCTTATTTTTTTTGTTTAAGATTTTCTTCTGCCATTTCAGCAGTCGTATGGTAAACACCTGACGCAGGCTGGGTCATGTTTTATCAAACAGTTAAAGCTGTTGGCTTGTGAATGTGGAGGCTAATAGGATCGTGTGCAAGTGGATTGCAATTGCATCCAATGTACCAAAAATGTCAACTATTTTTATTGATTATACTCGGCTTAAAGTTTCCCACAAGCAAGTGAGACACAGAAATGATGTTCCTACCACACAAAGAATTAATTTATCATAAAAAAATAAGAAACCACATTCTTCATCAGGTCAGGGTTCCGTTTCCTGGCATTGCCCCTCGGATGGTCAAACACAGGCAAGCTATATGGGAAGGCACAATAGTTACTGTTTCCTATTTCTGGCCCTTGAAACCAGCCTGACCCGCACATGCTCCAAGCATCTAAACGATTATACATTCCAACTGCAGCCCCAAGACCTCTTCTCACTTGGTCCCAGTTTCTGATTCTGCATCTGCTTGGCCAAAACCATTAACACTTTGGCTGGACTTACATCCTTCTGTGACTTGTATTTTGTGTCTCAATCATTACAGAGTCTGCTTTCTCTAAAGGATTCTGTTTGTGTTAGTCAAACTTCTTCCAATTGCAAGTAGTAGAACTCCAACTCAATCTTAGTGAATAAAACCAAATGTATTAGCTCATGTAACAAGAGTGTAAGTTTCAGACACAGCCTATTACAGGGGCTCAAACTATGTTTCCAGGGCTCTCTCCATCACTTGCCTCTGCTCTCGCATGGACTGATCTTTATTCCCAGCCTCATACTGTAGACGTTCCTGCTTCTCCTTCTCCAGTGTTGAGGCTTGGAAATGAACCTCTCTGGTCGTGCTGGTTTACACGTCCACCCCTGAGATTAAAGATGAGGTAGGATCACCACATTCACAAGACCTAGACTGAGTTTGCAAGAAGGATGGTTCCCTACAAGAAAATCAGGGATCTTATATTAAAAGAATTCTTATATCAAAAGAATAGGGCAATGATTCTCAAATTTGTGCATGCATCAGAATCACCTAGAGAGCTTGATAAGACATTACTGGGCCTCATTCCCAGAGTTTCTGATTTAGTAGGTTTGAAATAGGGCCTGACAATCTGCATTTTAAGCAAGTTCCTGAGTGCTTAGGCTGATGGTGGTCTAAGGACCACACTTGGAGAGGTACTAGAGGAGGAATAAAGGCTGGTTGTATAAAACATCAGATGTCCACTATCCTTATTGACCTGTTCCTATGGTTTGTGGCCTGCTTACTGCCTCAGGTAAGGGCTTGTGTTTTGCTCTAATCCCACAGATCTTCTCTTCACTCTTAAACAAAGGCCATTTGGTTGGCACCCCAGCCAAACTCTTTGAATGGTATTACCTATAGAATCATTTACCAAAATTAGGGCCATTTCACTCAATATTCAATTTTTAAAAATCTGTACTGAGCCGTTGTGACTCACAATATTCCTTGCTAAATATTATAGAACATTGTGTTTCAAACTGTTTTTCAAACCTCCTGTATCACAACAGAGGATGTCATTAAAAATATATATTCCTTGGTGATAATTGAGACCTATTTACCAAGAATTTTTGTGACTGTGGCCCAAGAAGCTAGATGTTTTAGGAAGAAGTCAATTAGTTTTTTACCCATTAGAATTTGAAAATTTAGAATATATATGATTTTCCCCTCACAGGTTTCTAAACAACACTGAGTTTTTCAACCTTGGCAGCAGAATAGATTCACTTAGGGAACTTAAAAGAAAAAAAATCTGTATCCTACCCCAAAACCAATTGATTATGAATCTCTGGAGATAGGATATGGGCATCTGTAATAAACTAACTTCTCTAAGTATAGAAGTTTTCATATGAGAAATAATTAAAGGACTTAATTTTGGGTAGTTAAATGAAAGAGAAATTATTAATGTTTTAAAATTATAAAAAATGTATATAGGTATGAACTTTCCAGAAATCGTGGAATCTCTGAGGTTGTGAAGTTTTGTGCTAAAAAAGCAACTACTTTACACAGAAGATACTAAATAATGTGGCAAGTTTCTACAGGAGAGTTTTTTTTTTTTTAAAGAAAAGAGCTTAGACTAATACATGTAGGAAAGGTGAACGTGATTTTTAGATGATTTTTGTCCAACTTCTCTGTTATATGTCTACAGCATTCTTTAAAGTACTTCAGTATATGCAGGGTGGTCTGATGTGTGTGATATTTAGATTAAGCTAAGTACGAAATGGTTTGTTGGAATTCTAATTAGGAGGCTTATACTCTAGAGGTACATGCTTTTGTTTTCATAACCTTAATTAACAATCAAGGCTTTGGTAATTAGAATACTGTCAGATATGGGTTTGTATTGGACAACATAGTGCCTTTTAATTAGCATAGAATATTAAAATGGGATTTTTTTTGTTGTTAAAACTAAAGGCATTCAAGACATATTGCTAAGAACATTTTTTATAGACCTTCTCCAACCTATGCACAGATAAGGTGTAAAAATCCAAGGAAGTTGTGCTTTTTTTAACCTTAGATTTGAAGGCGTAGGCTAAATCTCTAAATTTTCCTGTGTTCTACCATGAACACTGGAGGACTTTGTTTGCCTAGCTGGCTTTAACGCTGAGAGAATTCTGCATCTGAAGTCAGAGTTTTCCTCAAGTCAACTGTTCATGCAAGGCGATTGACACATCTACAAAGCAAGAGCTGGGGGTTGCTAGAGAGCTCAAAACAAGTTATATTTGAGCTCATTTACCAATAAAATTTAGTTAATGAATATATAGACATACAGCAGTTTTCTGTTTGAGAGATAGTAAGGGGAATAGTTAACCCTCATTTAAAACTTCTTTGGGGCAAAGCTGCCAAACAGAACCTAAGAACCACTGTATAGGACCAAACTGGTTCAGTTCGCAGTTGTGTCCCTGGTCAGCTCAGCTCAGCCAGGCCTCCCATGCACCTTGCCATGGGTAACACAGGAGACCTAACTGTGAGTAACAGTCTCGGTGTTAACCCTGAACCACCTTCCCTCTGACCAGAGCCCCTGCCTCTCCCTGGGACCCTGGTTCGCAGACTCTGCATTCCACCACACTTCTCTGCTCCTGGCAAGCTCCTTCTCAAGCTTCCCTTTCTACCTCCCAGCCCTGGCCGGGGTCTAGTTCCCTTCTATTTTGTAAACAAATTCTGGTTCACAGAAGCATAAGGAACTCTCTGTATGAGTCATTTTCTTGGCCCTGATAGGGTTACCAGGTTGTTTCAACAAACTGTTCATTTGGTGAAAATTTGTTCACATTATATAGAAAATGTATTGATAAACAAAATTACATCTTCCTGACTCTGTGGGCTTTTATCCATTTTTTCATGTTTTTTTAAAAGTATCATTATAGAACTCTATTTATCATTATGTTTTCCAAACACAAATTTCAACCACCAGACAGCCCAGTTCAATACCAGGCATTTGGCAATCCTATGGTCTTGAACCAGGCAGCCGCTCTGCACTCCCCACTCCCTCCCAAACTTTTCTGCCTGTTCTAGAGAAACAGACAAACAGCACATGTTGACTTTTTCCAAATCTAATATATATACATATTTACAGTATGCAATGGACAGAATTATACCTATTGTCTCAGACGAACAAGCATTTTTGACATACCTGAATTAGTCATCGTGTTTGATTCAACTATAAGAATATGCCCAAATCCTCTTTTTCTTTTCTTTAATCTAGGGAGGTGGGAAATTAAAAATAGATGTGAGGTGAAGGGTGCTAAGCACACGTGCATGCACGCACACACGCAACCCCCTGGTGTTCTATTTTCAGGTGGACGTGGATCAAGTGCTTCCGTAGAGATCGTGAAGTATAAAAGCAATTGTATGGCTTGGAGTCCCATCAGGAGTTGAGTACAAGGTCTTTTTAGTGCAGAATAGAGAGTATATTCGAAAATGATTTGCAAATAAGTCAATGGCAAAAGCAGGATAACAACTACCGAAAATGTCTGTGCATGTATAGATGCTATTCTGCTCATTTCTCTGTTCACTTGGGACATCGAAACAAATGGCAATATCCCCGAGGGCCTGCAGACTCGAGGTTAGTGACTTCAGTAGGTGCTGGCACCTGCTTGAGCCGTTTATTAGAGCATAAAACCTTCCTGGACCATCACTGCTACATTAGGGACTAAATCAACGAAGCTAAATGAAAAGTTAGGGAAGGTCATTATAGGTAGAGAAGTGAAATCAGGAGAAAAGAAAAAGAACCAAAAGAATTAATTTTTAAAACAAAACCCCAAATTTGTTATGGGTTTGTATCTTGCTGCACTTTTCCATGTTCCTCAGTTTTAACTAGTTTAGTGTAAAACAAATTTTAAAAATCTTCAGTTGGAGAACTAACATGACCAGAAAGAAAGTGGCTTTAATATGTTCCTAAGCCTTCCAAATTCAACTTAATTCAAAGCATCTCATCCAGTCATTTTTCAATCATTTTTTAAGATGCCTTTTGCATGTGCAATAGACTCGAACAATCTTCTGTCCCTGAAGATAAGACCCCAGATATGATCATGATGTTTACAAACACTGTTGTGATGAAAAGTCTTACTTAATTGCATTAAATGCTTTTA
Organism: Ceratotherium simum simum; assembly: GCF_057802395.1. Taxonomy (NCBI): domain Eukaryota; kingdom Metazoa; phylum Chordata; class Mammalia; order Perissodactyla; family Rhinocerotidae; genus Ceratotherium; species Ceratotherium simum. Next base: position 80,860,272 of record NC_141903.1, on the reverse strand, counting down.
ATTATTTCATTTTTTTCCTCAAATTTTTCAAGGAGCTTTCTGACCCTATTCTAACTCTTCTTTGCTTTCTAACTCTCTATAACCATTCACAGCTTACAAGAGTAGACAAGCATGGAATTAATGCTGTGTAGTAGTAATTCACTAATGCCCAGGAAGTTTGTTGCTTGATTACTAGGAAACATTGCTAGCACTTCAGGTCCTGATTTTCCTTCATTGGAATGATTGCTGGATGTGGTCAGGAGTTTGTAATTCTCTGAACCAAGTAATTTCAGTTTCATGAACAAATAAATGGACTTGTTTGTCTTTTTTCCTAATACTGGTCAGGGAGGATTACATGATAATTGCTTAAGCAAAAAAAGAGCCCCATTGTTTTTAGTTTCACTTAGACTCTCTTGGAAACATGGTTTTGAACTTTTTGTTTGTTGGTTTCTTTACCAAATCACCCTCTGATTTAAGCCCAAATGTCGGTTCAAACAGCTTGCAGTGTTTGTGTGTATTACCGATGAAATGACCATTGCGGGGATTTAGCCAGAGCTTTTCTTTTTTTTTTTGGCAATCTTTTCAAACACTCCTTGCACAGTGATCCAGTTATGCAAGTGACTCAAATCTCTTGATATGGTTGAAATTATCATGGCAAACCTTTCTGAATCTACTGTGGAAAAATCTTAGAGCCTCTGATAATGCCCTTTATGGTGCCTAAAACTCCCTAAGTAAATGTCACTTTGTAATGAGACTTTCTTTCTTTGGTCTCCAGACTGTCCTTAAAGAATTGGCAGTCTGTAGTCATTCCATATAAAGCTTGCTGATGCCACTTGATTGTAATATAACACTTTAAATTTTGGCGTAAATGCTACAATTGAAATATAAGAGTCTAAGTAATGAGTTACATGTATCTAGGCTGCCTGCCTGCTGAATGCCAGGCCACTCACAACAATTAAGATTATATCTGGCAGGACCCCATGAACAGGAGGGCTGGATACCCACAGAGTTATAGTAGATATTTCACCACCGCTCCCAGTTTCAAACTCTATCTGGAAACATAGAATCTATAACTCCTGGTTATAGATTCATAAAACAACAGATTCAGAAAACTCTTGGTTTTCTTGAGCAGGGAGCCTCTCTTTTCTTTGCATTAGGTCTCAGGAGGACCCACACCAGCATTTGGTTTTTTACTTTCCCTGTTGTCAGTGTGTAAAGGTCCACATACTTAGAGAACATAAGAAAAAAGAATCTCCATCTACTTCTGTCTTTAAACCTCAAAATTTAATCTCTAGCCATGCTAATATACAGACATACAGCATATTTCTCCCAATATACTAGTTTTGTTACATTTTGACCTTTCTGTTATATTCGTAATCCTGGAAAAACTAGTATTTCCTAGTACATCGTAGTATCACAGAATTTGGCTCATAGTTACTCATGTGTGTTAATTTTGTTTATCAAATGCCCCAGTTACATTGTGAGACTGAGAAATGGAACTTTACACTGTGAGACAAAATAAACACACGTGAACAGAAATATTAAATTTTATGACTCTGTATAGGAATTACAGGATAAGGGGGTGGATCAAGGTCCAGGATGATGCTATAGAAGTGAATGGAATTGTTATAGGAGAAATGGAATAGTTGGAAAGAAATATATGCTTTAGAAGAAAGGGGTTAAATTTGATACAAAAAATCATGAAGTTTTAAAATTGGAAATAGCCTAAAAAGTTAAGTATCATCGCTTTATAGAAAAAGAGACTGAAGTCTAGAGATTTTAAGTGGCATTTTCAAGTCTGGATAGTTAATAGTGAATCCAGAACAAGGACCTAGAGTCCCTGACTCTGGATCTAGCTCTGTTTAGTGTAGCTTAACATATCTCCAGTGTGTTTCATATGACAAAGAAGCCATTAGAGACGTTCAGGAGGCAACTGGACATACAGAACTGGAGAAATGTGATACCTCAGACACACAAGGTAGAGAAAGTAAAGCAAATTGCTGAATCATGGAGAACACTAACAAAGTGGTGAAAACATCATAATTAAGACAAAACAGTAGCTGCAGGAAAAAGAGACAAAAATCCAAAACTACAGTGCTATTTAAGAGAAATTATAGAGAGTAATCAAGAACTTGACCTCCAGAATCAGAAAGACTAACAGTAAACCGTGTTTTGTACCACTTACCAGTTGAATGATGTTAGCTCTTAAACTGAGTTACCATGTTCTCATCTATTCAGTGGCATAGTAGCAGTTATCTACCTCAAGAACTGTTGTGAAACATACGTGGTTAAAAATGTACAATTAATTTTTACAATGTTATAAACCAATGTTACTGCAATAAACAAAAAATTTTAAAAAAATGTACAATTAGTATATGGCCCATAAAAAGTGCTTAATAAATGGTGGTTATGAGTATTATAATTATTGGCTAATTTGGAAGCGAGGAGGCTAGCAATTTTCCTGGAGTACAGCAATGTTAAAGGTTAAAGTAAAAGTTTCTAAATGAGAAATAATCCCACCAAAAATCTTTTAGATATGGCAAATTTGGGCCATTGTTAACCAAAAACGGTCCATTTGAGTCAAGACATAGTTGTATTGTTAGCTTTAGAAAAGACAAGAAAACTTTTTTTAACCTGGGACGTATTTTGGAAAGGATAGGGAGATCTTTTTGTAACATGTTGTGTAAAGTAATACAGATTTCTGTATTTCACCTCTGCTGATATGTATTTACCTGAAAATCTTTAATGATCATCATGGATATGTTTTTGCAAGCCATGAAACTAGTACTGCTTACATGTTCAGATGTTTTAATAACAGTCTTTCAAAATAGTGAAGATTTTTGTATAATCAACACTGATATTCAAAATCATCAGAAGTCATAAGTTTTTTCAGCTCATAATTAATTTTCAATATATTCACATTTCACCCACAAGTGTTCATTTTAAAAATTAGGTATATGAGAGCCTGCTTTTAAAATATCCACACCTGTTATTTCCTCTCAAATACATTTTATCTGATTAGCATTTATGGGCCACTGTGTTTGATCACTGATTCAGAGGCAGTTAAGCAAGAGTTAATGGAGGCAGAAAGCTAATAACTTGTTCTCTGCACAGAGCAGAGTGAACTAATATTATCTTCTATTGTTATTTATTTTGGCTCATGTGAGTCATTCAGGTCTTTCCTAACAGGATTTTAAAATCCTCAAGGTCAGAGGGCAGAACAGAAAGTATGCTTGGCCTTCTGTGTCCTCAATGGTGCCTAATTTAAGAGTTCTTCAAAAAACATTTGTTAATTCAAGATATTCCTTATACGCATCTCTTAGAACATAGTGTTATGCCAGTTCTGGAAAGGCTAAAGGCATTGAGTGTTCCGTTTATCATATGTTGTTTAAACCTGTTTGTGCTGCTTAAATGTTGTATTCTATGTCCCTTTTCTATGTCTCCTCCCTTCTGTTTACATGATCACTGCTTCACTTCAGGTGCTCACTACCCTCAAGCTCTCTCCACTGCAAAACCTACCTTCTGGAAGGGATGGGCTTTCAGCCATCTTCACCTTAGCATGAATATAGGTCAATGTGTTTGCTCTCTCAGAGGTGTCTGCTTCACGTATCTTCTCTCTAGTGACAAAATTAAAGAATCGCATCTTTTGCCAAAGATCCATCTTAATATTAAGGAGCAAGAAGATATGAGCAAGGTAAAGGGCAAATCCCTAGTCCTAAAATTTATACCATGCTATAGACTGAATGTTTGTGTCCCCCCAAATTCATGTTAAATCTTAACTCCTAAGGTTGTGGTATTTGGAGTTGAGGCCTTTGGGAGGTGATTAGGTCATGAGGGCAAAGTTCTCATTGATGTGATTAGTGCCCTTATAAATGAGTCCCCAAGAGCTCATTTGCCCCTTCTGGCATGTGAGGACCCAGCCCTCTAAGAACCAGGATCAAATCCTTACCAGATACCAAATCTGCCAGTGTCTTGATCTTGGAATTTCTAGAATTGTGAAGAATAAATGTTTGTTGTTTAAAAGCTACCCAGTATAAGGTGATTTTGTTATAGCAGCCAAAAGGAACTAAGACATACCACAAGTAGACATGGACACATCTATAGTTAAAGTTGATCCTGGTGTTGTTGTATTTGATTCTTCTACCTGTTAATGTGCAGGGAACATGTGATCAGGAGCATGGAGAATAGACTTTGGAAGACTTTTTCCTCCATCTTTATAGTAAAACGTTTTAATATCAGTAAAAAGTCACACCAATTTAGACATCAAAAGTAAGAAAGACACTTTTAGTTATTGAGAAGTAACCCTGGAGGAAGTAAGCACTTATTAGCTCTGTCTTTGGAGGATCAATACATATATACAAAGATTCTAAGCTTCTATGAAAATAGAACATTAGTCATTTTATCAGAGGTCACCAGCCCATATTTCCCTTATACCCTGATCTCATTAAAGTGACTTCTGAGGCTTCCTTGCCCCACACAAGCACACTGGACATTCCAATCTTTATCCGTACTAAATGACTTTTCTCATCTCCCATTGGAAGGAAAATCAAATTTGCTCTCTATCCAATGTTTAGTGTTAAATCAGATATTCTTGGTCACAAAGCTCAGAGGGATGTTCTGTAAAGAAGAGCATCTTTCTATGTGGCTATATTAGAAAGGTCTGTGATATGGGATTGCTTTCAAGGGGAAATAGGCTTATAATGAGGGCTTCAATATATTTTAGTAACTGAGCCCCCTCTTGGGTGTGATCCAATTTAACACTGGATGTCACACATTATCAAAAAAGTTACAGTGAGATCCCACTGAAATGAATGTGGTCTAATTTTAAAATGACCCTCTGTAATGCAAAATATTGACCAATTATTTAGACATTAAATTTAGAATATTATGGAAGAAAATTAAGACTAATTCAAACGGGCATAAATGGAAATCTAAAAAATAAACAATAAAAGACTGTAAGTAGCACCTTGTATGTAATACAAGTAGAGATTGCCAAATATTCAATTAATCTTGGGTACTTCTCCCAGATACTTTTACTTAACACCTTCATGCATTTATATTAATTTAGAATAAATTGGATTACAATAAACCCCTTTTTAGTTCTATAATAATACAGAAAATTCTGTTATATTAATAAATTTTTACTTCAATGATCTTTTCTAGTGTTAAACTCTTGGGAATTCAATAAAAATGTTCTCACGGAGGATTTTATGAAGACAGTATATGGACTCATCAATCAGGTGCTTCATATGGACATATAAGTAATAAAGGTATAAGGATTAGAATCTGTTTTTAATAACAGTCATATATTTAACTAAAGGGATGATCCAAAGAGTGGACATGTTCATTTAGAGCTTTGGAAAAGTACTATAAAGAACAATTCATGTACCTTAATTATGTGAAAGAAGAGAGAAAATTTACTCCTTCTTCATAAATGCCACTTAGAATTTAATTTTAGGTGTTCTGCTTGGTGGGTATTTGAAAATAAAGTTTGACAAAACTTATGGCTTCAAATTTAATCTAATCTTCCTGTGACCTATATCTTGAAAATAAGAGTGAAAGATATAAGTTACTCTCCTCTTTAAGCTGAGGGAATGAGTGACATATTTCCTCGCAATAGGAAATATGAACATTTTAATCCACCTGGTGAATAGAGTGGCTATGTTATCAATAATGACTTCTAACTGATACAAGTGATATTTATATTTTTGCAAACTATAGAACTGAATGCCTGACTTTCATTTTAAAATAGTCTTAGAAAAATCTTTCAAAATAGTTCAATGTCTTGATGTAAACAACTTCTTTCTTCAGAACATGAACAAAAATAGTATCTACAAGATACCCTGCTCAAATTTTGGACCGCCCACTATTGCTGTGCGGTATAAAGCAATATCTATCGTGTTCAGAACACAAGTGAGTATCTTCTCAAGATGCCGTGGTGTTCCACCCCCAGTTTAGAGAAGGTGGTCGTTAGGAATTCACTAGGAAAAGAGCTGGAAGGGCATGGTGGGTTACCAACGCTGGTAGCTGCTTCATGCATTTCTTCTTTGCTTCCCTTCTGAATGAGGCACATGTGGGTAATGGAGAGAATGAAGTAAGAATCTCGAAATGAAACTTGCAAATTTGAAAGCTGATTTATATATCAGCTTTCGGAATCATTTTAAGACTCAAGTCAGACATTTTAATTCTCTTCTTCCTATGCTAGTAGCCTCACGATAATGTTCTTGGCAATTTTGAAAGCAAGTCAAATGTTAGGTGCTGAGCCTGAATCAGACCAGAGTTGAGGTGACATTGTGTCATTGTTATGGGTACAGAGTCAGTGGTTTAAGCATATGAGAATATTGAAAGTAGGAAGGAAGTTACAAAATTACCATCTTCATTTTATTTTTTTTATTTATTTGTTTTTTGTGTGAGGAAGATCAGCCCTGAGCTAACATCCGATGCCAATCCTTCTCTTTTTGCTGAGGAAGACTGGCCCTGGGCTAACATCCATGCCCATCTTCCTCCACTTTATATGGGACGCCACCAAAGTATGGCTTGCCAAGCGGTGCATCAGTGTGCACCCCAGATCTGAACTGGCGAACTCCAGGCCGCCGCAGTGGAGTGTGCGCACTTAACCGCTTGCGCCACCGGGCTGGCCCCACCATCTTCATTTTAATCCAGACTTTTCCAAAGGCCTCTGGTAGAATAACAACTTGTTAAGAGAATTGTGGTAGTTTCCTTCATTTTCCGTAACAAGGTAGGGGGTAAAACACCTCCTCCGAACCAAAGAGAAAATGAAAAATAGACAATACCAGTTGGGACAGTCCCAACACGCTCTAATGGTCCTCGGTCACAAGTGCCAGGTGTCTCCTGGTTACAACTTACCACAGGACACTAGAGCCTGTTTATTTTAATATATCATAACAACAAAATGTGACATATCAGAACTGCTTTGATATCACTGTGTGTTATTTTAGGAAGCAGAAAGGTAAAGCCAGCTCTAAGGAGACTGGTATCCATATTCATCTAAACATTGCCATTTTTGTCTAATATCTTTTAAAAGCTGAGCAGCTACTTTTTTTTCATTAGTATAGTAAATATTAGATTTTTGTGGAAAAAAAGAAAAAGAAAAGAAAAACATTCACATTTGACAGAATACAAGCTAGGAGAACCAGTATAGCATTCAAAGTATTGTCTTGATATTCTGCTTCAATGTTTTTTGGCAAGGATAACTTATTGCCAAAAACATTTCCACTGAACTTTCATCATGTAAACTGAGAAACTATGAGAACGTTAACTGGATCCCTAACTGTGAAAGTGTTATGGTTGTTTTAACATATTCTAGGCAAATTTATCAAATCATATCTACTATAAAAGTATGAACAAATATTGCAGCCCGAAGAAACCAGGGCTTACAGACATACATGAGATGGTTTAGCGGCCATTTCAGAGTTCTTCTGCCAAAAGTTAGGTAAATCCAAGATGTCTTCTCTTAAGTGATGCCTTGAAGAGAAATTTTCTTCCAGAATACTAGCCATAATGTCAGTTTAACCAGCACGTACCAGGTGCCTGTTGTGTACCAGGCATTGTTATAATCATTGAGGGAGATCCAAAAGAATTGAAAATGAGTGTAACTACTGCTCATTAAGGACCTACATACTCTGCCAGGGCCAGGCGTTCTGCAACGTGCTTCAAAGACAGTGGCACCTCAAACAGCTTTTGCATGGCTAAGAAGCCACCAAGTCTACAGGAACTAGAGAGCTTCTATTGGTAAAGCCTGAAGAGAGAACTCAGGTTGTAAAACCCACAGTAATCTATGTCTACTGTCCTATCTTCTCTCCAGGCAAGGTGGAGAATGTTACAAGGGGAAGAGAGAGGAAATGGGAATTTGGGCCAGCTCTCCTCCACCGGAGAGTGCCCACATAGTGCAGGGAGAGCAGGCCCAAGTTCTAGTGGCTGGGCTGAAAGAAAGAGACAAAGGAAAAGTACTGGGTTTGAAGCTTCTGGTAGTCAGATTGTATTTAATTGAAGTGAATTTAAAATGTAAAGAGCGTCTTGCCAACAGGTCAGAAATATCTTTGTCTATGATTTTGTGCTCATTATAGAATCTAGGCTAGACCTGCAGTAGTGACTCATTGCAGCTCCTCATTTAGGCTCTCTTCTAGAGAAGGATATTCAGCTGCAGGCTCTCTGCTTGTTCTGCAGAGTTCAAGGCTGACATTAATGATATTGCTCTTTGAAGTATTATCTGAAGTGATGTATTCACCAAGTACAGGAGCACAGTATAAAATCAACAAAGCTTCTCTCCAAAGTACATATTTGTACTTTAGGTAAATCCAAGTATGCATGCCTTAGATAAAATCATCAAGAAATTTGCAATAACTTCTGACAATAGCTAGGAATAATACTGTGAAAATTCAGAAGATTGCTCTCTTACTGAGAATAAATTCCAGAATTTTCTATAGAGCTCACCCCATGCTAACACAGTGTTCTTTAACTTGGATGGGAAAGGCTTATTGAAAAAAACATTCTTGACTCTGACACATTTAAAATATAAGATGTTGGGGCCAGCCCGGTGGCACAAGCGGTTAAGTGCGCGTGCTCCACTGCGGCGGCCCGGTGTTGGCTGGTCGGCACGCACCGACACAGTGCTTGTCAAGCCATGCTGTGACGGCATCCCATATAAAGTGGAGGAAGATAGGCATGGATGTTAGCCCAGGGCCAGTCTTCCTCAGCAAAAAGAGGAGGATTGGCAGATGTTAGCTCGGGGCTGATCTTCCTCACAAAATAATATATATATATAAGATGTTGGTGGCTGGAGAGTGATATATTTATTTTTTCATTATCTTTTGCTCCTCTGTGTCTCAGATATATCTCACTCAACACAATCATTCACATAATAGGTATTGAGAACAATTGATGTAGCATTTTATTCACTTCTTACTTGCTATTTCGTTGAGAAGATAAAACACAAAACAATTTAGAAAACAATGAAAAATAGCATTGCTTCCAAGGACTTTTTCCGAAGGACAAAGAAAAGGCAGTTCAGGATAATTGAGAAGAGTTGGCCAAGGTTCAGGAAGGATTGGAGCTAGAGTTGGTCCCAAAGATTGAGTAGAATTTGAATAAACTGGAAAGTGGGAGCAGAGAGGAAGAGAACAATGAATTTTGACTATACAAATAAACATGCCATGAGAGGTGAAGGGGCATGAGGGAACTGGCTTGAGTGGAGAGTCCCAATAGGCTAAATGAATAAAGTGGGCCGGGTTGGAGATCTCGAGACTTGGAGTATTTCCAGAATTTAGAATTGACACCATAAGAGGTAGAAAGTATTGTAGATCCTTGAGCTATAGAATAACACCCACTACTTATTTGCCTTCTTGTGCTTTCATCCTCTCCCCTAGCCCCAAGGAGTGGATGGGAGGAGTGGACAATCAATCTTGAGTTGTAACAGTTATCTTTACCTAGTAGACAGAAGAGGTAGCAAGTTCTGAAGTGGAGAACAACAAAAAGGGAGGAAGCACAATACAAGAGATAGGGTTTTGGAAGCAGACAGACATTGGTTCCTATTCCACCTTGAACATTTTCTTTCTGGTACTGGGGAAAGGGAGACTAAACTTTCCTATATCTCAGTTCTCTTATCTTTAAAATAGAAATAAAAACTTTTAGATTTTGAGGAGAATATTAAGAATTATGCAAAAACACTTGTTATAGTGCCTGCAATTAAGCACACACAAAAGGTAACTAAGATAATGATTGGTCTCTTTTCCAAACATCTCTGACTCGACCTTGCTGGAAGTCTTCAAGATCTTCTGTCAGAATGACAAAACTCTTTGGTAGACTAAGACTATAGTAGTACTTAGAGTAACACATCACAAAGAACAAGACTATGCAAGGTAAATAATCCCATAGAAAGCAATGAAGGGGGAGATGGAAGAGGGTCAGAGGAAATTGATTTATAAGTTGGCCTCCGCTTGACCTTGAAAAGAGTTAGAATTGGGAGATGAGATATTTTCAATTTTTTCTCCTTATCTTGAGGTCTTGGTTCATTCACGTCAAGAATCTATCTTTGCAATTCAATTCTCTGCTAGAAATTGTCATATTGCTAGCCCTGAAAATTTTAATTTTCTCATCCAGTTTGAGAACAGTCTCACTGCATCTTGCCCTTGCACTGAAAAAGATTAGAACCTGTTCCTCACCCCCCTATTAAGGATTTTGTCATCAAAATTGCATAAGATCTGGGAAGACTCTGCAGTAGCAGATAAACAGAATCTCTTCTCATCTGGCTTTCTCATACTGATGTGTTTCCCACAGGAATAAATTAAAATCTCTGTACTGTTTTTTGCAATGTGGTATCTGGACCAAGTCATTTCTTATCTAAAAAAGTCTTATTTTTGAAATGAAAATTATTTTTGCTTAGATTCCAGCACCTCTTCCTTTGTTTTAAAGGTTGGAAGATTCTATTTAGGAGTCGGAGAGTAGAAGGATGCTTTGTATGCTCACAATGACTATGTGTTGATTAACTTGAATTCTCTCAGGTATTTGTTTAAGCAGTTCTTTGCTTCAGAATCTTGACTGAGGATGCAGCACAGGAATGCTGACACATTGTTGTAAAGCATTATGCCTGTGGTCTGAATATAATCATGACTAAATGTCCTTAAATTAGATACTTCTTTTTGTGAACTGCAGAGCTGTTTGCCTTTCAAGATTAATTGGCAGGTTACTTTAAGGCCCAACTGTTTAGGAAATAGATCAACTTATGGGCAATATCAAATTAGATTGAGAAACAGTAAAGATTGGACTACTCAGATTTCATTCTCAAAGTTCCTGTTAACACATTAATGACCCCTTCTAGCTTCTTTTCTTTAGAACTCAATTGACAAATTACAAACATGCATTTGAAATTCATGGATTCTATGAAGGTACATTTTGATTTACCTTCCATTTGTAAAAGTAGCTTAATTCTCATTTCTCGCATAGAGATTGCCCTCCTCCTAATACATATTTTCTCTTCCATTCCCTTGTTTCACATTGCAAATACCAGATGAACTCAATTCTAAGAACATAGCATTATAGAGTCATACATTTAACTCCAAAAAATTCAATTTATACATTGAGAAGTTGAGCTCGAGACAGTTTAAGTGATATGCTGGAAATGTCAAATGAATTAGTGGCAAAATTGAGTGTGGATCCCAGTCCTCTTGAATACCATGGATCCAGTGGATTTTCCTGTCTCATTGTATTATCTTCCCTAGGCCAGGCAATTGAAAAAAAACATAGTACCAGTCCATAGAGGAATTATTTTAACACGTGACACTGGAGGATATTAGAGGATATGAGGATTCCTCTACTTGCAAATATCTGCTGCATAATGTGTCCCTTTGCCTGAGATTCTACTAATCTTCACTCCTTAAAATATGATGCAGCTGTACAAAAGCTGCTTTTAAAATGCCAATATTCCCTTTAAAAACAATTAAATCTTTAGCACCTTAGCGAGAATTGGTTCATTTCGTTGGGTTGCTGACCTGAGAAATACTGTAAGGAAGTGAAATTTTGTCTTAGAGAGAGGAGATGTGTGAGGGGTCATTTAAGAGCAAAGGGGCAGATCTCCACTAGGAGGATGTGGTGTGTGTGTACACAGGTGCGTGCGTGTGTGTGACTGTGGTAGTGGTGATGCGACATTATGGTGAATGTTGGGTAGAGGATTAGGGCATGAGAAAAATCTTGTGTGGAGGGCTGTGGGTCTCCTAAAGGCAGTGTGAGTATATGCTGGACACTTAGGTACCGAGACAACTGTAGGAAGAAGAGTATGGAAAGATTTCCATAATTGTTACCGTAAGAGTGTGTGTGTGTGTGTGTAACACTGGTATAGTGTAATTATAGATAAATAGCTGTGCAGTTTAGTTGTTGCCATGTGAAACAAATACTGTGAATTCTAACATTTTTCCCCACTTTAAAAAATACACATCAAAGCCTGAATTCTATGACATATGCAGAAACTGACAAATGTAAATGTGAACACAGACGTAACAGAGGGCAGAGAACTTCTACTGGGAACGTCCCACATCAGTGCCAATGATATATCTCCAATTAGATGAGGTGGGATAAGTTGACTTAAGAGAATAAGTCAGAACCTAAAGGAAAAATTAGGAAAAAAATTATTCAAGAACTTTGAGGAATTCCACATGCCTATGCAAACCTGGATTTGGCAGCAGATGGAGTCTCTTTTGCAAGAGAGGCATGGCAATCCTAACTAACAAACACTGAGAATTTAGCTTGGGCGTCAAGCCCACAATGTTATTAAGGTGCAGTTGCTGTGTGGGACCCAGGTGTTACACTCGGAGGGCTAGCGTTCTCTTCCCTGAGGTAAGACATTTGCATCCCGTGAATTGAATGAGTCTGACTTAACATCGGAAAAAACTTTTTTTGGCACAGAAGGAATAAAAGAGAATAAAACAAAACTACATGTATCGGGAAAGGGAGGGAACATGGTGAGAGTGTATGAATGAAGGTATGGAAAGAAAATGCTTGGTGAGACTCTATTAAAATGTATTTCAACAGTTTTGCAGGGCTCAGATTTGGCACATTTCTATAGCCAGCGTTAACTGAGAATGAAGCAATATAATGAATATTTGCTGCAATTAATCTAGTTTTTTGATACTTAGACCTCCCCCTCACTGCCCCACAAAAAAAAAGTTTTCTATAGGCTATTGACTTAATATATTTTCCGTGAAGGTAAAAGATTATTTAGCAAGAGCAAAACCATTTTAAGGTAGTACATTCCTAAAGTTGAATAAACTTCCATTATCTCATCCCACTCACATTCCTTGCAAGACTGACATTTAAAAGTTTCATCCTTGATGCACCATTAATTTCAAATGCACCTTCTCAGATATTTCAAGTTCTCTAATATTTGGAACTATAGACAACACCTTTACTAAGTTCTGTCTTATTTACCTCATTTATTTTGTATGAATAAGTTAGAATTGCCTTAGAGACCTCAATCTCAGAGAGAAAACAGTATTTTATTACTTGCAGGTACATAAACCCTTTCTTAATGATTCAACTGTTGTTAGCTCCTATTGAGTCAGAATAATTGAAATTCTCTGTGCTTGGTGCTTCAGCATTTGCAATCAACATTATAAGCATACATATTTCATTGCCTACTCATCCTAAATAAATGCTGTGCTTGTGATAAGGTTATTGCTGGAATTTGAACAGTGACTCAGAAACTTTAGCTGGTCAGTGCAACTTTATTTTCTAGAGATTCTTATTCCAAAGACAACTGGATTGCTGCATTCTAAGGACCAGTATATGTGATGTGGCAAAGTGTGTATCCATTGCCTGCCTTCCTGATGTAGCCCAGAAGCAAAGGCACTTGTACAAGCCCCAGGTTCTGCAGAAATCATTGCAAAGGGATGGTGTTCAGTGGCTTTCAGTTTGGACTTTTCAGCCTCTGAGTGACCTTGGGCAAAGTGCTTGAACTCACATGCCCGAGTTAATTCATGGGTACACAGGTTTAATGATACCTAATTCATAGTGTTGATCTGATGTTAAAATGTAAAGCTTTAGAAAAATGCCTGCCACATAGTTCAAATTCAATTAAAAAAAAAAAAAAAAAAAAAAGCAGTGTTGTTTTAAGGCCATTAAGTCGAAGCTTGATTTCAAGTAGAAATACTTTGGGATGACCCCTAGGATGGGAGTAGCGCCTTGCATGATGCTGATTAAGGGTTTGGGGAAGGACATTCTACAAGTTCCTTAAGCTTGTTTACGTTTAACCATCCTCTGGGAGAAGAAGATTTTACAAACATCTAATCAAATGTTTAAGTACAAAACAAATTCCATTTTTTTTCTTATTTGTTTTTTTCTTCCCCTCTCTTCCCTACCCCATTCTCACTCTGGGGCTATAGAGAATATTTGTCCAGTATCCTTTATCTACTAGCTGTGTACACATTTACATTATTGAATCACATCACCGTTTTCATCTTTAAAAGAAGCGACTCTAATTTGGCAATATTTCCTCTTATATCGGATTTTTTAACTTAAAATTTTTCTGCTACGTCATTCCTTCCTCAAATCCACACTTTCCTTAGTTGATGGAAATAAAACCTGGACGTGCTCTTTAAGTAAGGGTCTAACCAATGCTAACTACGGTAGGAGACTTCCTTCTGGTTCTTCTATATTATATCTTATTTATCCAAATATTGTGTTTGCTTTTTAAATAACTTAATATTGCATGTATAATGAATAAATGATCTTATGTTGAATATATATAAATCAGACAATCTGTTAGAATTTGTATAATAGACATTTTTCCTAAATATGCAAGTAAGTGGTCTCAGCCAGTGTCTATAAAATGTAATACAGCAGCCAACTACTCAGCACAACTATGTGGTCTTCTAAGGAAGTTAGAAGAACTAAGGAAGTTCTCAGTGAGGAACTTGAAGCCCTGTATCATATACACCCCTGTAGGAATCCTTAGCACAGAGTAGGCATATCATGAGCGACACACACAGATGGTTTTGCCATGTTGTAATCCTTTGGACTAACCAAGTATAAGATAGGTTACTGCATACCAAGTTAGGTTTAGGAAAAACTATAATACATGCTCAATAAATATTTGGTCAATAAATAAGTGAGTAAATGAACAAATGAATCCTTTGAGTAAAGTATTCCCTGTCTTTCCCTTATAAGTCAGTAGGAGACTAAAAACTACTACTGTGTTAACTAAGAAAACTGATAGCGATTTTTTAGAGAGAAGGTAGCATGCACTATCTTTTGACATACCATTGCTCAGAATTTGACACGTGTTAATCTTTTTGACCCAAGGCTCTGTCTGACATCGCTTGACCTGTAACACTATTCGTCACATATGGATCAGAGGTTCATAAAATAGTGGGGCCTATAGCAGAACTTGAGTATTAACCTGATCATTAAATTTTCTTACTACTCTTGCTATATCTTAATCATAACATGATTTTAATACATATCTTTAAGTGTTAATGGTTCATTAAAGGAGAGTTTTGACCTCTTCAACATCCTCTATAGAGCTATTAAGTCTCACCATCCACATTTGTGTTTGTAGAGTTACCTTATGTGTCAAAAGTAATTTTGTGACTCCTTAGCTTGCATATCCCTTGTTAGAGAGTTCAAACTCATTACAAGTACAGTGTTTACTCTGTAAACTAGGTCACAGACTTCCAGTGGTGTCCACCTGGTGCCAAATAGGTGACTTCATATTCATCTGACTTTGTTTACTTGGTTTATTTCCTTCATAGCATTACTTAACAATTTTTATAATTATGATTTTTATCTATTTGTTTTATCTATTTACTTGTTTTCCTTATACCTCACTAGAAAACAAATTACATAAGAGCAGGGACTCTGATTCTCCACTGAGGGACAGTCATTCACAAAGTAACCAGCACATATTTGGAGCTTAATAACTATTTAATGGATGGATCAATGAGGCCTTCAAACTAGATAATTCATGTTCCAAATAATGCAGTTTGATTTGAATATTTTGTCCTTATTGTTGCAAGAATTCTTTTATTAAAGGCTCATTAATTGGCAACTGAAAACAAAGACGTAGACTAGATCTACGTTGTATATGAGAAAGTGCTTAAAGGAAAGCCTGACATACCGGGAACTGAATAAATATGTATTATACCCGATGTCCAAACACGGTTGAAACCAGATGTTTTCAACTTATTTTTCTGCTGTATCATGGACCAAAGAAGATTATTTACTACTGTCAATAGTTGTTGAGGATAATATAGAAAGATTAATAACTATTTATTTTAATCCATTTATTTTTACTCAGTGTATCAAATGTCCCACCCCATTTTGTGTATGTATTTTGATTACTTGATTACAAATCTAAGAAAATTAAAGGGAGGCAAGAGATCTTGGTTTTAGTCTTCTTCCATCAAGGAATCTCCTCTTGATCAATGATTAGTAAATTAAACTTTTCCGATGTGATTTTTCCTCCTAATCTGTCAAGAGCCTTGCCTGGATGCAGTATTGAAAATATACTCATGCACAAATTCACACGCCAGTCACCTCCTCACCTGCCTCACCTCTTTTCCTCTTGGTTACCACCATCTCATCCTCCATATTGCAGCTTGGCCAAGTTTTGTTGCTGATACACAACACATCACCCTGTGCATCAAAATATCCCCATTAACTATTTGCAAAACTGGCATGAATAAAGTAATTGGTTAATTTACTTTTTTTTCAATTTATTATGTTGAACTTCTGATTCAGTTTCTTTGTTTTTATTCTCTCTCATCTAATATTTAACATATTCTGTCTTAATGACCAATAATTATTAGTGATTCCTCAAATGATGCAGTTAAATCATCCATATTATAGAGAAAGCTGTTATAATGTTGGTTCATACAAAATTTCAGAAACCTAAATGTTACACGATTTTGCCACTCTTAGCATTCTTTCCTCAGATCCTGATCACTCCCAAATTCTAGCTTATATTTTAAACCACAAGACTCTAAATGACTATTTGTAGAAAAAGATAAATGTGAAAAAGGTCACAAGACAAACAGATGACCACGTATAAATTTACTGCTCATTTGACCAAACAAATCTATGAGTTCATTAATGAAACAATTAATTTAATGTGATCTGATAATTTATTTAAACAAGAGTTAGTTTGGTGAAAATATATATCACCTAAAATATTTGCTCTAATATACTCTTCATCTCAGGTCAGTTCCAAGACTAAGATTTGTAGGAGTCCATAAGAGTTTATGACTGTGAAATAAAAGAGTCAATTAAATCAGAATCTAATATTCCTAACCCCATGCTTTAAATGAATGTCAAGAAATTTCTGCCTTACTTAGCACTAACAGTCACGGGTCTTGGGGAGATAACTCATAGATAAAAATGCACTAAAAAATTCTTTGGATGCTTCAATACGTCAGCTACTTTTAGTGATAAAATATGTTTGGATCAATATCCTTGGATGCCAGCTGATAATAAATGTTGGAGAAATCTATTGAACTGGTAAAAAGTACACACAAATCAAAGGCTTTTTAAGGTTCTTGGGGACATTGTTTTAAATGTGTAGTAGATATCGTGTACCTGAAGCTGCTCTACTTTACACTTTTTTTCCTGTCACCATTCACCGTCTTCTTAAAGGTGGATATGAGATTAACTCACACAAATCTCCTAGATGACAAACATATGCTTTCTATGCTTAATATAATCCATAATGCATTTATGTTTCACATACTGCATTTCACTTTATTGCCTTAAAATTGAATGAATCATATGAAAATTAAAAAATTAAAATTCATGCCCCGGTTCACAAATCTGGACCTATTATGTTCTATTTCAGGTGAAAGATTGAATCACACATGTGTTGATACTGCCAGCCCCTAGCATAATGCTCGGCGTGGAGTAGGTGTTCAGTGGTACTTGGGGATTTAGATTGTGAAGCAAAAGAAGACACATATACACTTAAACATGTTTTCTTGTTCCCTAGAGTGTTTTACCCACATTTTCAATCATGAAATCAAGTTTTTTAAATTGTTTTTTAAAATGATTGTTTTCTATCCATAAGAGTTGAACTAGGTATCCATTAACTTAGATTAAATACATGACAAAATTAATTTAAGAACACTTTCAAGTGCATTGTCATCCTATTAATCAAAATTACACCTACATATATTTAAAGATGAGGAAACATACATTTATGAGACGTATTTATTCAGTGTACAGGCAATGATTAATGAAATAGTCGTGTTGGTGAGGAGGGGCTCGCAAAAGACTAAATTCCATCAGACCATGGGTATCCATTGATGGAAAATGTTTAGATTTTACCCAACTTTAATAAAGGTGTTTAAAACCAGCTGGAGGTGAAATCAATGGGTTTTGGCATGAGGAGTTGAGGGAAGGGGAAAAATACTTTATCCAAACACTCTTAGATAAGCTGTGCGTTACTCATATGGCTAAACCAACTTGCTTGGGTAGAGAGGTCAACAAACTGAGCAATTTTCTATTTATATTTACATTATGAAAAATGACCTTTTGTATTTTAAGATCTTGTGTCTTGAATGAAGTAGTGATTTAACATATGAACTTGTAGACAGGATATTTTCTTTCTTGAAGTACCAAGAATGTGAAACGTAAACAGTCTTGAGTAAATTAAATACATTTTTATTGCTCATGGAGGCAGATAGAGTTATTTAGGGCTGCCTTTACTTAAAATATAAAGTGAAGCATGATGTATACACATAAAGCCCTATGTATAGAAGGTAAGACCTTGAGTATTGCTTTGTTTAGTTTTTAAAGTTTTCGAAAGTACAGTATTTTATCTATCGTTTAGCCTAGAACTAACCACCATCTTCCAATAGAAGTTTCAGCAGACATACAGGTCTGCAGGTGTTTTGAGGGGAGATGTTCCCTGGCTCTGTAAACATGAAATGATTTCCTAAGCTAATTCTTAAGGCTCATATGCTATAAGATTTTTCTTGAGAGGACATATTTGAACCGTAATATTTGAAAATGTGGAATGCGGTGTTTGATTCAAATACGATTGATTTTCTGCTGAGTCTGACAGAGACGACTCAGCATCACACTAAAACTCAAAAAACTCCTACAATCTACATATGTAATCTGACACTCTGGATTCGCAGGGGGCCAGGATAACGGTGGAGTAGAGCTAATGGAAGTCAGAATAATAATATCTAGGTGTAGTGTTTGCATAACGAGTTTGGAACTGACAGTACATTTCCTACCATGGAAGGGTGACAGAGTGAACTAAATGAAATGTTGAGGTAACAGCAATAGATCATATTGTGCAGTGTGCCCCAACATTAAGCAATCTGAAATGTTAGTGAACAAAGCAGTGGTTCTCTATGAGGGCCTCCAGGAAACATTAGCAAACAACAAAATGAAATTGCCTAGAGCATAAGAAAAGATCTATAGAACTCTGTTTCTTTCTTTCTTTTCCCAGTGCTCTGTACATAAAATAATACTAACTTCAACATAAGGCATGTGTTAAGAATTAATAACTCGATGGATTAATTGCTTTCAGCTTTGTCTCAAGCCAGCCATTCCTCCCAATTTGTCATTAATCCTCAAAAAATGCCCTGCACTACAATTGTTTCTGCCAAAATCATGCTAGTTTAAAGTAACAACATAATAAACAAATAAATCTTCCTAGGACTTAAGAAAGTTATTATTGTTGGACAAATTAGATACAAGCCAAAAAAAGAAAAAAGGTATTTCCAAGTCTAATGTAATTATAGCTTGGAAATGAAATTCTTTTCAGTCTCCCCAAAAGAGGCCAGCAATCCTCTATTTCTCTCCTAAAATATAATTTACTCCCTTGCTATTACAACTTTACAGGAAGTAAAATGTATGTCTAATGTGCATTTGACACGGACCCTGGATCAGTGCTTCTCAAACTTTAATGTCGTAGGAATCACCCTGGGATCTTGTTACATGTGGATTCTGATTCAATAGGTTTGGGGTGTCCAGATACTCTTCATGTCTAATAAGCTCCCAGTTGATGCCAATGCTGCTCATGTGGGGAAAACACTGGCAGTAGTTACCCAAAAGGCTTCCACAGGACCGGGTAGAATTACTTGTATACTTGTGCTTCAAGAAAGGGCAGGGGGTGGGAGGTGGGAGGGGATGGGGAGAGGGAGGTTTGAAGTGGGTGCTGGGCTGGTTGCCCAGAAAAGCTGGAAGAAGGAAGAGAGAGGGTAACCTGATATTCACTTATAACATTGTTATGTTGAACTCATACCCTTGGTTTAATTGGGTGAGAGGAGATGGGTCCCCTCACCTGCAGCGTTCCAGGCACCACACTACGTTCTAGGGATACAGTGATGATCTAAAGATGTCCAACCCCACACTCATGAACCTTAAAGTTTGTGGAAGATCTTTTGTTTTTTCTCTCAGCAGCTGAGGGATGGGATGAGTATGATAAAATGGAAATCATGGTTTTGTTAGAATTAGATGACAGACTCTAGTTCTTGTCTCTTTACTAGTTCTATAAATTTGGGAAACTCACTCAGCCTCTCGGGGTCCAATTTTCTCATGAATTTTTAAGTGAGGGGATTATCCTGTGTCCATCCCAGCCTCAAAATTATACGCTTATAACTATAAACCATGTGACTCTAAAGTAATGATTTTTTTTCTTATAAGAATACCAAACTTTTTTTAGAATAAATTTTGTGCTTAAAATTAGTCCTCTTGGAAATTCACTACTCTGAATATTTTGGAATTTCCTGCAGTGTCAGTTTCAGAGTCACCTAAAAAAATCAGTGACATTATTTTATAGTCCCACTTAACTGAGCCATAAAGCTGTCTGAATGACCCCTTCAAATGTTAGAGGAAAATCTGGTCAAAGAAGTTTGAGAGGATGTAAGATCCTTGAGAGTAGGCTCCAAATCTACTTTATCTTTGTATTTTTACACCAAGATACCCCAAATTTCTTTGCTTATAAGAATCTCCTGTAGTGGGTGCTAAAAATACATATATCCAGGGTTACTCTAGCCTCACTAAATAAAAACCTCCAAGGGAATCCATATTTTTTCCACAAAGAAGATTCTAATGGTTGGGGAAATTCTACATTTCACACAGTGTTTAATACAAAGAAGTTGCTCAACTGTTGACTGAACAAAAGAAGGAAGAATGAATGACCCAAATCTGTCATGTAAGTGGTGGATTGCCATTTAGGCAACTATAAACAGAATGCATTAGTTAACTTCAGAATCTAAGACTTATATTTTCTGTGCTACCATCTCAAATCTTATTGTATCCAGATTAAAGGTCATAAAATGAACCTTTCTCCACCATCAGCTTTTAGGTTCCATGAGAGCCAAGACCACATGTTATACACTGTTATACCCCCAGGACTCAAAATAGCAACTGACACCGGTAGGTGCACACAAATGTTTGTTGACTTGAACTCAATTGCACTGCATAGCTTAGATGACAATCTGGCTAGTTTAACTGTAATTAGGACTGTGGCAAACACCTGAAATGCCTCCTCCTAAGGTTTTCTTCAACTGAGGCTAGCTAGGTTTAATTTCCAGGTCCCTGGAAATTAACTGTACTTTCCTCTTGAAGAGCAACCCTGAACCCAGAGCCATGAAATTCTTTGACCCAACACATCTCTAAGTGTTTCCCAATCACCTGGACATTATCATGTGTGACTATTGGGTGTTTGTGTATTGCAGTGTCCTTCTGTGCGGGTTATGAAAATACATATGTCAGAATACTCTGAGTTCTAGCCACCCTGCTCCCACAGAGAGATTTGATTCCATTCCCATTGTTTTGAAACCCTACTCTGGTCATCTGCTTTCCAAGCAACTTTTTCCCTATTCTTTCCTTCTTTTCTTTCCTTTATCTTTCCTTCCCTCTCTCTCCCTCTCTTTCTCCCTCTCCCTCATTTCTTTCTCTTCCCCTCCCTGTCCCTCCCAGTTTTTCCCTTTTTCTTCCTACATTTTTCCCCTTCTTCTCTGTCCCAAATCATGGCAGTGTACACAATAGGTAAGAGGAAACCATTCTGCTTTGGGTCATCCATTTGCCTAACTTTTGGGTGTGAGGATCAGAAGTGCTAGAGAGATCTGCTGGACTATGCAGATGACACCGGGCCCACGTGCTATGTCTTTGCCTGCAAACTTTCCCTGAAAATCCCTCAAAGAAAGGGAACTCCTTGGACTTGGAAGGATAAGAGTGAGCAGTGGAAACTCACCCAAAATGTGCCAGAACCTTGGGTAACAACTTGAGTCAGGGACGCTATTGACAAAGGGAGAGAGAGAACAAAATTCATGTCAATGCCTCAGGGAAGGGACTCTAAGTGTGGAGTAGGCTGCTTGAGGAGAGAGTAAAATGCATGGTGCTCTTATAAAACTTTGCTTTTTAAAAAACCCAAGATAGAGCAAAATACAATGTGTAAATAAAACACCAAATGCAAAAGAAGCAACACTGGCACAGATTTGAAAACTGATAGCATTGATCTGGATCTGACTCAAGTAAGAAGCTAGGAAATCTGTATACTATAGAAACCAAAAAAAAAGAGGTGCTTAGTGACAAAGATGGAAACAAGTTTAGATGTTTTCTTCCCACTGAGTGGAGAATCATTTAAGCAAGAACAGCATGCCTTTTTATGAGAAGTTAGGATTAAAAAAATTTGTTTGTAGGAAAGATTATGGTTAAATGCATAAGCTCCAGGAACAGAAGCGTCTGAATCCAACTCCAATTCTGTTCACTTACTAACTTCATGACCTTGGAAAACAGCCAAACCTCAGTTTCTATCAGATAAAATCCATCAAGCTGCTGTGAACAGTAAATGAGTTAATATCTATGTATCACGGTTAATATTTTGATGTATTAGCTGATGTGTTTTCCTTTTCAGCGAGAACTTAGCACAACGTCAAAACCAAAAAGTTAATTCTTGTTATTTGAGCACCAAAGAGATTTTTCTGTCGTTGGGGCTGAAGCATACCCTAGGATAGGAAAACAGATGGGTGAGTTGGAAAGGGGAGTACTAATGTGAAGGAGGCAGAAACTCTTAAGACTATAGGAAGGAGGGCACATCTCTTTCCTAAACAGACAGAGTTCCCCCAGATATATTTGGTGATCTTAGGTTAGAGGAGACATCAACATGGTGTGAGAGTGGCAGAGTAAAAGTGGTTGCGTGCTCTTTCCAGACAGAGGACTCTGAGCCCAGCAATCATCCAATCCTGCATGGCATAGGGGGCAGCTGAGTGTTTTCCAATGTGATCAGCACTGAAGCAGAGGGGACATTGGCAATACTGGGTCTGGAGGGCAGTTGCAATCCATGGGGAGGATGAAACAGCAGGTGCCCGAGAATCAAGTAGGACAGAGAAAGGTCAGCGAGGAAGGATGACGATCGCCACAGTCAGATGAGACAATGAACAGCTCAGGAGAGGCCAGCCTGGATGGGAAATGGCTGAAGACAAAATGCTTTCTCTGATCCAAGACTAGACACTCCATGAGTATCCCCAACTGCCCTCCCCACCCCAATAGCCATGTGACTTTGAAGAGAGAGTGGAAGAAAATTCCGAATGGACTTAGTTCATTCAGGAATTAGGATTCCATCTCTGCCACCAGTGGAATGAGTTTTGAAAGAGAAGTTCAGTCATGGGAAAAACAAAGTTACATTTTTGGTTCACCAAATTATAGTCAGTGAAACTTGTCCTTTCTGTATTTATAAAGGACTCAGCCCCATGACTGGCACAGAGAATTGGATCTATAAAAGACAGCAGGGGTTACCATCAAGAAGGAAAATTCATAGTGGTGGAAGGAATTTAAAGTTTAAGAAGTAAAACTGCAAATCTTGTGCTTGGTAGAGTAGGGTCTCAACCCCTATTAAAGAAAGAAACTTCCTAGGTTAAAGATGGAGGCAAAGTGTCTGGATTGTAACCTTGTTGTGGTGGGAGCACACCTTATTTTGTTCCTCATAACACCTAGCACAGTGTTGGACTCATTGTTTTTGCTTCATATATAATTGTTAAAATGTTAAAAATTGACGAAGGTAGGTATACTATTGGTGACATTGGAGTAGGAGAATGAGACGATATGTGGATATTTCTTCAGAAGGAGATTCACAGGTATTCATGAAGATTTAAGTAAGTCAACTGTCAAGGCTGTAAAACAGATGATTTGAAGAAAGGTGGAAGGTGAGCATGTCGTCTTGTGCAGGCACAACTACAGTTGTGGTAGATTGAAAGGAATGGAGAAATCACTAGATATGGTGGAGAAAAACCCTAAAATATCAGTCTATGTTTGGAAAAATAATCTTCTAGATCATGGCAGTATGATATTTCTCCAGAAAAATCTCATAAGAATTCTTTCCAGCCACACCAGAAAATAGATACATGCAAGAAGACCGCCTTTTCAATCCTTCCTGAACTTACATCGCATGAGTGCTTGGGTGCCAGGTGGTGAAGAAGGGTTTCCAGTCACCCTAGAATGTCCTGCTGTACTGGAATTACTTTATTTTGTTTATTTTAAAACTATTTTTATTACTTTGGATTTCTAAAATTTTTGAATAGGTAATAATTCCTGGTTCAGAAATCACTAAATATAAACGTGAATATGGTGAAAAGTCTTCCTATCTCATATCTTCCATCTGTCTAGTTTCAAGCAAACCTTCCTCCTAACATATAGATAGAGTTGTTATCGGTTTCTTGATATTTTTTATGCATCTAGAATAAATATAAACATATTGTCTTAACCCCACTCTTTTTACACAAAAGGTAGCTTTCTATGCACACTATTCTGCACCTTTGTTTCATTTAACAATATATTTTAGTGATGTTCCCATATTAGTATCAGTATCCCAATCAGTATATAGAGAATTTTCTCTTTTTAAAAGTTGTATCATAGGGGCTGGCCCGGTGGTGTAGTGGTTGGCTTTGCGTGCTCCTCTTTGGCGGCCTGGGGTTCAGGGGTTCGGATCCTGGGTGCGGACATACGCATTGCTCCTCAAGCTATGCTGTGGCGGCCGCAACCCACATGCAAAACAGAGGAAGATGGGCACAGAAGTTAGCTCAGCGACAATCTGCCTTAAGCAAAAAGAGGAGAATTGGCAACAGATGTTAGCTCAGAGCCAATCTTTGTCACCAAAAGAAAAAAAGTTGTATCATATTCCATTTTATCGATCTATCATAATTTACTCAGTCACTCCACTAATGTTGGACATTTATCTTCATTCCCATCATTGATATCATTAAACAATGTGGAAGTGAATAAGCTTACACTTATGTCATTTCTCACATGTGTTAGTATTTCTGTAGCATAAATTTTCAGAATTTTTTGACCCAGGGATTACTAGGTCAAAGGATTATACATGTATAATTTTGATGATATTGTCAATTAACCTCCATAGGGTATGTTTCTTTGGAATCATTTTAAACCTCATCACCTAGAGCAGATTTGTTTTCAGAAAATCCTCCAGACCCCCAAATTGACAAGACTAGGAAACCAATAAGTGAATCAGTTGTTTAAAATTTTTTTAAAAAGAATTTTAAATGTTAAAAGTCACTACTTGCCTTTGTAATTAAACATAACAACCAAACTCAAATTACTCAGAAAAGTAACCACAGAGTCAATTGTAATATGATGTTTTATAATTCCAAAGGAGTTATAAATGTGCTGAACGTCAAGTTAATCTTAGAGATTGGTATAGGGCTTGAGGTATTTGACAGGTTATTTTCGTTTTACTATGCCCTGGAGAGTTACCAGTCTTTATAAAACTCAGAGGTACCACGCTTATTAAGTTTCTCACCTTTGTTCAATCAAAATGTCATCAAAGGAAGAAGCAAGCACCAATGTTAATAACTAAAAATCCTAATGCACACTTGATTTAAAAATGCAGTGGAAAGAAACCCTGAGAACCATCGAATGCAGGGGCTTGATGATATTTTAATAGGCTATGATTTTAGTTGATAGATTTTTTTAGAGCTTAATGCAAAAACATGCATGTGTTTTTACACACACACCCCCACATAAACATACACATATACATCAAATAATTATCTATAGAGCTTAGCAGCTTCACACAAGGATTCCTCAGATCCTCAGTTCTAAGAGGGTGTTAGTGTGCTTTGACATTTGAAAAAATGTTTGTTCAAACAAAATACAGGGAGCAGAGGGGAAGGGCACAGCTGTGGAGTCAAGGCAAGAAGAGAGGTAAAGGCTGAAGAGGCAAGTAAGGTTCTAAGATGGCAATGGCGAGGAGGGCCCCTTTCTGTGTATCTGGGCGCTGACTCTCCAACAAAAAAAGATGAACGAATAAATAAATGAATGCTATGACTTCATTTGAACAGATGTAGTGAAATCTATTTTGTGACTGCAGCATTTCAATAATGATGTTTTTCCCTTTTAAACTTGCTTGTGGGGCCGGCCCCGTGGCTTAGTGGTTAAGTGAGCGCGCTCCACTGCTGGCGACCCGGGTTCGGATCCCGGGCTCACACCGACATGCCGCTTCTCCGGCCATGCTGAGGCCGCGTCCCACATGCAGCAACTAGAAGGATGTGCAGCTGTGACACACAACTATCTACTGGGGGCTTTGGGGGGAAAAATAAATAAATAAAATCTTTAAAAAAAAAAATAAATAAACTTGCTTGTATTTTTCCCCATGAACATGCAAGCGTCCTCTATGATAATTCTAAGACGTATCCTTTGTGTTTGGATCCATGATAAAATCCAGTAAAGTGGGTGTGGAGGGCTTAGACGAAATTTACATCACGGACCTGAAAGCACGTCATTGGGTTACAGAACTGTATATATATTTTTCAATTTCCCAACACTAAGATTCTTGCACACTTTTCTTATATAAATGAAATTTATTTAAAGGTCAGTAGAAAAAAGCTGGCCTTGGCAACTATAAGTTTTATTTGCTGCCTAAATTGGATTAGAAATTATGGCACCCCAGTCTTTTCATTAAAAGTTTTTTTAGGAGTCCCATGGTCTTGCTTTTGGCACAGTGGTAGAAGATGTTTAAGTAATTCAATGATAATTTTAAAGTGGTATTAGGTCAGCATAAAATGCAGGCTGCATTCATGCCACAATGACGGGGTCAAGAGTATTCAGTATTTCATAGGAGCATACAATCATATAATTTCAGCGCTTCAGAGAAATTTCTTTTCTCTAATAAATGCCAAGTGGTTTATTTGGCTGAATTTTTTTCTCCCAACTATGTTAAACTATTATCGTATTCCTGATTGTTTGGGCCAAAGTTACTTCCAATCGTGCCTCCATTTCATAAGCCTGTCAGTTTTAATTTCTCAATAATAATGCCAAGACATTGCTTGCAGGGGCAAAGGGCAGGATCTATAGAAACCATGTCATTCTATTGCTGACCCAATCCATTATCTCCTGTCTGACTGCATTATCTCAGGCTTTTCTGTTCTCTGTATATTGTTTCTTATCTTTGAGCACAAGAAAGTACTGTTAATATCTTTTTGGGATTCCCAAGGGGGAAAATCACTATTTATTTATAGTTTAAATATATATTGATATCTTTAAATTTTTATTTACATTTATATAAAATAATATTTAAGGAATGAGCAATGATTAGATGCTAAATTACATCATTTAGATACAAATTTACTATAAAATTTTAGAGAAGGGAAGATCAGCAGGGACTGAAATAATCAGAAGCTTAATTCAGGACTTAGTGACCTGTGCTGCCCCTATGCAGTATTTTAATCATTTTAAGTCTGTGCATCTTTGGTTTGATAATAAATGGCTGGACACTTGTGAGAAGTTGGTCTTTTTAAAATATTTTTCATTTAATGCTCCTGTTTATTCTTCACAATGACTAAGCCAAAAAAAAAAAAGCATCAACTATCGTGCAACTTTTTAAAAATTTACTGTAAAGAAAGAAATATTCTCTCAATTTAATGGCTTAGCTAGATGAATAAGGGCACTGCACAGTGTTGAACTGACACAAGAAGGGGCTTTGCATATTTTCATTTACTTAGATTTGTTCCTTGGAGGTACCCTTTTAAGTGCAGAAGCAAAATGTGAGCTTTCTGAAGCTTCAGAGCTAGTACAGAAGAGTTTGTGACTCAACCCTGGTCCCAGGTACTGCAGCCACTTAGAGTATTTATTAATTAGGATTTAGATTTTAAAATGTCTTCAGCAATCCATCTTTCAGAAGTTTTATCTCCTTGGAAATATGTCTGA
Organism: Ceratotherium simum simum; assembly: GCF_057802395.1. Taxonomy (NCBI): domain Eukaryota; kingdom Metazoa; phylum Chordata; class Mammalia; order Perissodactyla; family Rhinocerotidae; genus Ceratotherium; species Ceratotherium simum. The sequence goes on along the minus strand of NC_141903.1, from coordinate 80,832,615 downwards.
GGTGAATCATTTTATTGGTTCTGAAATAAGTCCAGTCTAATGATATGAGTTGAAAAAGGCAATGCAGCACTTTGAAGGAAACACATTAAGTCTCAAAATAGTACAATACATTTTTTAAAGTACAAACCAGCAATTTAAAATTACTCTTGTCTGTTTCAAAACTCTCATTCAACAATATTTATGGAACTTCCATTTGGTATACAGGCTTACTGGCGTTAGAAAGAAAGAAAATTCAAAGGGCTAAGTTATTATGCAGTTTAATATTATGTAGGACATAAATATACAGTTAATTATCATTATACTTTAAAATTAATTTGATTAGTGTATAAAATGGGCGATATGCACATATATAACATTTTAAAAGTATAAATTATCTCACAATCTTCTAATTCCAGGAGATAGCCCCAGTCACCAGCCCTAGTGGTACCTAAGCAGTTATGCTTGATCGAATGCTTGTAAAACATTGACATCAAATATGAAACAACTTTGAACTTTATGATGGTTGAATACAAAAAAGGCAGAGAAACATGGCAGTGATTAATTTAACAAATTAGAAACTCTTAGGTCCTACTGATGGTGCCAATTAGAGGAGTTTGGTTGTCAAGCCTGGGAGGGCAAACACGGCTGGCCCAATGGAAAACTGCATTAAGTTAAAGCTGAGGAAGGAGAATGACTGAGATGAAGACTTCATAGACTTTGACTACTCTTAACAGCTGAAGCAGCTTGCACTCAAATAATGGACATAATTCCTATTTCTCAACTACTCTCATCATCATTGTATTTATTAATCCTAAAGAACTGTTTTGACAAAATTGCGTACAGCAGAGTATTCCTTCACTAATGTTCTGCAAGGGAGTGGTATTCAAACTTGAGCGTGCATCAGAATCACCCTGGCAGCTTATTAAATGTGCATTTTCTCAAGCCCCATCCACAAGGGATTTTGACCCAGAGTATTTGGGGTGAGATCTGGAGACTGCATTTTAGACGAGTAGTTCAGGCGATCCTGCTGAGCAATTCCACCACACAAATGGGCAAGTCCAATAAGGAGAAACATTTAGAACTCTTTGAGTTGTCCTGCCCAATGTCATGTACACACAAATGAATGTTGATACTGGAGTTCACCTTCAGGCCCCTTCCTGGTTTTTTCATGTTTGAAATCACTGGAGAGCAGCTCCACAGCGAAATGTTCAGACAACTTTGATTCAAACCCTAAAATTGCAACCATAAATTTAATGTGCATTATTCCTTGCTGAATCCTTAATTTTTCCTCACACAACACGCAACCTAGTTAACATGAATAAAGGAGAAAATTTTATGTGAGCAATTTTAGAACCTGGTGGGTAAAAATTAACCTCCTGTATCTCATGCTTTAACCTGGGGGGGACTTGACTCATTCCTGCTAATCAGTATTCTTTTTATTACAAAAGGAGTTGTGATCTGCCTTTGCCATAGGTCTGGTCCTTTCATATCACAATATAATTTTCTTTGAAATTTGTTATATTTCACAGTTATATTCATTGAAACTTAATCTGAGAAAATTACATCAGCTGGAATTGATCTTGACACCAGCATTTCAAAATTTTGTGTTTAAATTAATTGTGCATATATAATATCATGCTGAGAGTAATTTTCCCAGAATGTAGCCTACCTTTTGGTAGGTTACCAAGAGTTAAACGTTTTGGCATTCTTTATTAACTTTTTAAGTCACCAGGATCAAGATTAGCAATTCCTCATGTACATTCAAGGCCGTTCTGCATTCCTTGCTCCTGCCTTGGTCTTATCACTACTGACTTAGGATTCTTTTTGTTCTTTACTCTTTGACCCCATGTCTGTTTAATTGGCTGTGCTGTCATTGGCAGGGCTATGTACCCAAGAAATCCAAAACTCCTATTTGGGCAAAAGCTATATCCACTTGCCATCTAGCCTCCCCTACCCAAATTGCCATAGCAACCAAAAAGATTGCAGGTGCCTATATTATAGAATCACGTACCAAACAGATGTCATCATTTTACAAAATGGTGCTTTGTTGAATCTGAATTGTTCAAGCAGCTTCAAGAAGAATTACTCCTCCCTCAGAGATTTCAGGGTGTCAAACTGCAAAATATCGGACTTGTTATGGTGAGGAGCCAAGTGAAATGGAAAGGACAACTCACTCTGGAGGCACGAGTGAGCCTCGTGCACACACACACAGAGACACACACACACAGACACATACACCTCCCTCTCCTCTTGCTAAGCAGGCACTATAAAAAGAGTGTTTATAACGAATATGTTGAGGACATAAACTGCTTACCATTAGGACTGAGACACTGATCTGGTTGGAATATAGCAAGAGAGCAAAGGAAGTCTTTCTCCAAGAGAGCTTGTCTAAAAATGACAATGGCAGATAACTGATGTGATATGAGAGATGTTGTTGGGCTCCCTGAAAAAAGACATAGTCTCTGAAATTCTTATCATTGATTAGCCCCTCTGTCAGATTTAGGGATTGAAAACTTTAAACAGGTGCAAACGTGGTATCTCTCTGAAAAGGAAGTAACATAAATGTGATCACATATTAATATAATTGGTATGAATGAATTGACACGGTTATTAGAAATCAGATTCCAAGACAGGTCATGAGGCAATAAACAGGTACAGTAATCTGGAGAGGTCTCCTGGAGAGTAACTACAGGTGGGGTATACAATTTAACACGGAACTGAGAACAGCACATGGATATTGAAGCCAGTTGTGAATGAAGGAGACTAAAAAGAGGTTTGAGGAATATTCAAATGAACCTCCAAGTTGGTTATATTAGATTGCTGGAAACCAGCTGATTTTCTCTCTCCTGTGAAAGACATTTCTAGTGGTCTTCCAAATGGAAAGGGAAATCTAGGCAAATATTCAGTCAAAAACCAGAACGTTCTCCTTAGTATGTTTACTTTAATGATGGATTTAAATGTCCATTCCTTATACTCATGAGATGTGCTGTTTCTAGTGTATTTCAGCAATGAAAACAGATGAGGTCCTACAAGTACTAAAAACTTCAGACTTATCACACTATTGCCTTTTATATTATTATAAGCAAGCACAAAATAGAAGCTTAATATGTGAGGGGGAAATTCACTGACTGTGTCCTAGGTACTGCTGATTGTATATATGGAGGAAGTGACAGATTCTTAGGCTATTTTGAAGCCAATGAGTTTTATTCCTGGAAGAAAACTTGAGAATATGAGTCTAAAATCCAAAAAGGGGAAGAATTCATCCAAGACACAAAACCAAACTTCTTGAAGGTAGATTACCATATTAAATCATAGAACAAATAACAAAAACAAGGCATGGAATTGGTTTTATGGCGTATTTGTATACTGACTACCAGTCTTAAGGCTATTTTAGCCAATGTGTTTTGAGAAAGCATCAGAGCTACTCCCTTGCGTTTTCTGCCACAGTGGAACAGCAAGGTCCAGCACTTGTAGTCAATGTCATCTCACTTAGGCCTAGAGGCTCCCTTTTCATATAAACTACCTGCAGATTTATTACAGCTCAAACCCACAAGTATTACTATGAAGAGGAGAGAAGAGTTGAGCTGAAAACAGGCCACTTTCAGAGGATCTGAAAGCAATGTGATCAGTTGCCTATTGCCATAGCGGGAGTACAAGCCACCCCCAAACTTAATAACTTGAAAGAACAATCAACTATTATTGCTTTTGAGTCTATGGGTCAGCTGGACATTCCTGCTGATGTAGGCCTAGCTGAGCTCATTTTGCCTGGGCTCATTTATGATCTGCAGACAGTTGATAATCACCTAGAGGCTGCCTGTCAGCTAGTCTCAGCTAGGATGGCTCCTCTACTGTGTGTGTCTCTTATCCTCCAATAGAATGAGCCTTCCTCACGTGGTAGTTACAGGGGGCCAAGAGAGTCAGCAGAAATGTGAAAAGCTTCCTGAAGATCACGTTCATACCTACATAACTTGATTTCCATTGCATTCTCTTGGCCAAAGCAAGTTACAAGACCAGTCCAGATTCAAGAAGGTGAAGAAACAGACTCCATCTCTTGATGGGAGGAGCTGCAAAGAACTGTGCCAATCTATCACAAATAGTATGTTCAGGGAGGATAATGTGGAAGATGTGCCCTCCACCAACTTCCCAGAGGAAAACACAGCTTGTGTAACACATGATTATAGAACTGTCTAAAATTTCTGGAGACCTCTACCACTTTGAGTTGAAATACCTGAGCCCCACGTTCTGAACTACTTCAAACAAGCTGTGACAGAGATTGACTTTTTCAGGCACACATTAAGACCCAAGTATATAAGCAGTACAGTTGTGAGGTGTTCAGTAAATGTTACTGAACTGACTGGTAAGGTCCTAAAGAGTTGGAAAAAAAAAAAAAATAAGAAACTATCAATACTAAACATAAATTGCCTCAGGTTCTGAAATATTCAATGAAGCATTCCCCTCACCCTTGCTCCTTCGGTTTAGCTAAAGGGTTACGCTTTGACTGTGAAAGTCCTATGCCTCATAGAAAGAGGTTGGAAAATTCTACCCGGTGTTTGGCCAGGACTTGAATTAAATCCTGATGCTATCCTGGAACCTCAAGATCTAGAATCTTCTATTGTTACTTTATAGAAAAATTAATATATGTTAATAAACTTACACACATAATACTGATTTTAAGCAAATTACTTTTCATAGGGTATTGTTTGAAATTTATTGAAATATATTATGAAAAATTTGTCTCTATAAATAAATACATTTTAATTTTATCTATTTATCCCACATCTAGCTCCAAATGAGATTTAAAAACAATTACAAGCAATATAAGTTAATCTCAGTTTAAAATTATTTTAAAAGAAAAAAGATAAGGAAAAAAAGAATGCATCATGAATAAGGTTAGTATACAAAATACATATCTTGAATATTTGTACATTTGCCAAACATTTGACTACAGCATTTCTGGCAATTAATGCAAAGAGTAGAACAGAATCAGGTTTCACAGTGTTGTGTGGTAGACTGTGGAAGCTATAGTGTTTTTCTTTCCTTTTTTAATTTTTTTTTTTTTTTGAGAGGAAGATTGTCCCTGAGCTAACATCTGTGCCAATCTTCCTCCATTTTGTGTGTAGGATGCCGCCACAGCATGGCTTGACGGGCCGTGTGTAGGTCTGTGCCCAGGATCTGAACCCATGAACCCCGGGCCACTGAAGCAGAGTATGCAAACCCAACCACTATGCCACCGGGCCAGCCTCTATAGTGTTTTTCTGTCTTTCATGTTTTCTCATCCTCTTTTAGAGAACATCACACCCACTTTTGTACTCCTGATTGGAATTATCAATCATGGTGAACATGGATTTAAATATTGAGTCAGTATTTGTAAATCAATTTATCTGACTTATGAATTCAGAATAATTACTATCTTAAGTTTATAAATTCACTATATCATTTCTTTTCCTATCCATTGAAAATAGATGTTTCATGAGTTAAAAACCTTAGCAAATAAATAATATGGTTCTTAGAAAAATATCAATAGATATAAGGTGTTTCAGGTTCAATAATTTTTTAAAAAAGAAAAACATACGTTCTTCCAACATTTTAGTGTAGAAAAGTATTTGTCACCTAGAAGTACATGGGTTTATGTTTAGCTACAGTACATAGCCTGACTTTAACATCCTGTCTGTGAGAAATTACCTTGGTTTTATGAATACTAAGTCAGTGAGAGAATAGTAGACTAGTCAAGAAACCCTGGACTGAGTCTGACAGTCGAGATTTGTGAGTCATGATTAACAACAACAACAACAAAGTTAACAGTCAAAAGTTGGAGTCAAAGCAGGTCATACAGTAGTTTAAAAGATTATTATTTTATTTTAATATGAGCAACATAAAGCAGTTTTGCCTTTCTTTGAAATTCTTTTTTTTCCCCTGTATCAATGACTACAAAAAAGTAAGGAAATACTATTCTGGTTTCTTTATCCCTTTTCTCTTTGCTTTTTCCTATGATAAAGAGGAATTTTGTTGGTACGAGAAACCAGGCAAAACTCTCTTGATTACACAGTCCACGTGTTTTAGAGTTACTTGCCGAGAAACTCCCGCAGCATGATGCAGTCTTCCTGCCCTTTCATCTGATGCAGACTTCTGTGCCCTTCTCATGGTGCAGACAGCCTTGTCTCCATGGGGTTGCAGTTACCAGCCAAGCATTAAAAACAGCACGTGGATTAGAGGGCATGACACAGTAAAGAGACAGATAGTTAAGCATTACTATTGTAAAGAGGAAAAATGTAATCAAAACCACATTATTAAGAAATACTGGTTTGGGGAATGAAGCATTTTAGAACAGAGAGCCCAGAATTATATACAGCAAGTCTGTGAAGTTGGAATGTCACCACACTGCTCAGTCATATGGGTTTTCCAATACTTAATCTCTAAAGAATGAGCAAATCGCGGTATATCAGTGCCAATTCTCATGGTTCCTTGAAACAAAAACTCCCTCAGTTATTGTTGATGGTGTTAATATTAAGGGCAGAAAATCTTGGAAGTAAACATTATATAAATACAATGTAAATTGTGTATTACTATGTAATCATATAAATTCCAAGTTGGCACTATCCCCAGTCACTACTTTCTCTAGTATATAGTTATCAGGAAGAACGGAGGGACAGTATTGAAATCAGGGTCAGAATCGTAACTGAGAAACCATAACCCTATTGTAAAAAGTAATTTTGTGTTTTGCATCTGTAATAGGGCAAAGGTAATTATGATTCAGTCTGCAACTATCATTGGATTGCGAAACAATATTTTAACTTCGAGAATTCCCTTTAAACTAGGAGAGGGGACAAGGTTATTTGGCACACCACAGTAAATAAGCTGGTTTGTTTTACCAAACCTTGAATTATCACTCAATAACAATAGAAAATGGCAGCTTGCTCAGGTTTTGAGGTTTGACTTTCAAACCAAATAATCTCAAAGAACCTACAGTGTACCCGCTACCCACCCTCATCAAGTGTAATATAAAATATTTCATTGAACTTTGATTTCAAGCACGCCTCTCTGAGGTGAATATCCTGCCTTCCAGCAGACGCTGACAGCATAGTCCAGCAAGGTCATGGTTACAGGATGATACAAGGTCAGCCAGATCAGCGAGGGCAGACAGAACAATACACAGATTACAGGGCAAGACACAGGGGAAGGAACTATGAGAACCCACCATTTGCACTCTAAAGAGGGAGGACATGATTACAGGATATAAATATCTTAGAGGTGAGAGCACAAAGTGGAAAAAGGAAATTAGCACGACAGTGACAAATGGCCTAAATTTCCCTTTCAAGGAGGAATTGTTGAGCCAAAGTAGTAATAATAAAAAAAAAAGTTCTGAAAGAAAAACGTAAGTTGAACCTTATACTGAAAAATGTCTCCATATTGAGTCAATTAGTATTTAAAATCCTCATATCTGAAACCAAAATCATCTTCATCTAAATTCTCCCTTCCTCCCTTTCTTTTTCTTATCTTTTTTTTCTTTTTTAACTCTTTAGGACTTCCCATTCTCCAGGTTATCCTGGATTAAGACGCTGGCAATATCATTAGTGCTTTCTCTGCCTTTTCTCATCACATTCAGCCAGTGAGTCCAGTCACTTTCAGTCCTCACTGTTTCCTAAATTCTCCCTTCTCCTCCCTCTCCACAGCCACTGCTCTAACTCAGGCCCCACTTCCTCTAACCTGCGCTCTGAAACTGCTCTAACTCCAAGCTCTTCCCTCTCTCAAGGATCTTGTAGCCTGTTGCTGAACGTGTCTTCCTAATGCACAACTATAATCTTGTCATTTTCCTGAACAGAAACACTCAAGGATGTCCCCACTCTACCAAGTAACATGAGATTACTTACTCCTTGAATTCAAGGTTCTCCTTTGCCTCAACATAATCCATCCTCCAGCTTTATCTTGAGTCTCATCACACACTCAATGACACAGCTCTTTCCAAACATACTCCCAGCTTTCTTTTCTCTGGTCTTTTGTTTTAGTAGATCCTCTACACATGCACCTATGTTTCAAAATTCATGTCAATTGCTACCCACCCATGAAGTTTCATGACCCTAGAAGAAAGCAATCTCTTTTGCAGAAACCTTTGGTCACTATGTTTTTAATTACCCTAGAATTTGCCATTGTAATTCATTTTAAAAGAATTTATGTACTTGTCAACTTACCCTGTTGGATTGTAGGCTCCCTGTGAGCAGGAACCCAGCCTACTCATCTATCATGTAAACCATCAGGTGCTGCACATACAAAGTGTGAATAAATGCTTTTGAATGAATAAAGTAATAAAAATTAAAATTAAAAGCTGTTTTATCTAAATGTGAGTAAATTTAGACTTAACATTTTAAAGAGGTTGCCATTCTTACCAAAACAGGAAGAAAAAGAAAGCAAATCAAATGCTATTTCATTCTAAGTAAGGTGAGAAGCATTTGCCTCTTCTACTTGGAGACCAAACTCAGCCCAACCATCATCATGCTGAACTCAGCTATTTTATGAAGTTACCAAACTTCACAGCCAAGAAGGCTCTGTGTACATTAAAGAAGATATAATAATATGTTAATAATGGCTATCTCTGAAATGTAGTATTTGAAGTAATTTTTAATATTTTTTAATGTATTGCTGCTTTTCTACAGAATATTTACAGCATTTATAACCTGGAGAACATTATGAATAATAACAAAAATATTTGAGTAATGGATTATCTTTAATGGAGCAAACATTTTAAAGATATAAACTTTGATCTATATAGTGCTGAATCCTGAGAATACAAAAATTACCATGCATAGATTGAATGTAATATGATTTATATTTTGGAACAATAACTGTAAAGGCTATTTAAAAATACAATGAAGGAGGCAAAAAACTTGATGCAAAGAGAACAACAAACACGATCGTTGTTGCTGATGCAGACAATAAGATAAAGGTTTGAACTAAGATTGTAGCAGTGGGAAGAAAGGAAAGTTGAAATCATAATAGATGAGCTTTGATTAACAATTCAGTGAGGGGACTGAGGGAGTGGGACCATCTCTCAAAATTCAAAGGCTATTCACAAGCTGATTGATAAATAAGGTTTTGCTTTTAATGCTAAAGGGCAGTGGTTAAATGACACAGAAGTTAGTTGATAGAATGGGCTACATAGATGGTTCTAATAGAAAGAAGCTTTAAAGAGGCATAAAGAAGTCAACAAGGAAAAGAAACCTGATATGTGAGCTCTTATCTTTAGAAACTTCTGGTCAGCTTGAGTCATACAGTCAGAAGAGATAACAGGGTTTCCTGTTGAGAATTTTTTAAAGAAAGAGAGATGATGCCAAGAGCTGGCTCTGCAGGAAAGATGGTGACAACTTTCTCTGAAAAGGACAAGTCACTAGTCCCTGGAAGAAACATGTGACTGTATAAATCAAGGGGAAGGATCTAAGTGGGTTGTAACGTAGGGGTGAAGGTTTGTGGAGTCTGGTCATGGTGGGGGAATTAACTGGTTCAATTTACCAGTGATAAATATCAATTAATAATAGAGAGACATCCCAGTTTGTGTTGTATATTTTTAAGTCTTTATCTCATGTCATACATTTCTCGGCATTCAGTGTAACCACTATACCTACCGCTATTTTAATATAGAAATTTAAAGAAATGCAACGTTAATCTACTCTAACATTTTTATTTATTGAGAGACATTAACTCATCAAGTTCCATAACTGATCTTGTACCAACTACGTAAAATTCAATTGTAACACCTAGAAGGAAGCAATCTTTATAATGAGTGAGTCTTACAATTTTAACCCTATTTCAGGAACAGAAGCATCTAAATCCTCTTACAGTTATCTTTCATCTTTTACTAAAATACATATCATTGTGCCATTTCATTCCTTATTTTTAGCTACAAACATATTGGATTAGATGAAACAAAAGGAACTGAATTAGTTCCATTTCAACATGCCTTGCATTAAGAATCATAAAATGCCCAAGGCATGGGTTAGCACTAGCATGTGCTAGTTCTACCAGCACAACTTATTAGCATTTTGATCTCGGGAAAATCAGTGAATCTGTCTGTACCTCAATTTCCTCATCTATAAAGTGGACATGTCACCTGCAGCAGCTATAAATTTTCCTGATATAGATATTCCCACCGTGGCCAATTTAACAACCCACTCACAAAATTCCTGAATATTTAATAATCAGCTCTAGTGGGCTGGTACAATCACTATGAGCTACATCTAGCGCACAATGATTGAGGGGAGTAGATAATAAAGTTTCAGGAAGCAAGGGGCCACAGGGTAGAAATAATGACTTAAAGACGGATTGAAAATTAGGTTTAAATCAACAGAAGGTCCAGATATAAGATTTTTAACTCCAAAAGCCATGGAATAAAATAATCATAAGAATAGAAAAGATATGTAAAATTGTAAAGCTTGGAAGATTGAAACCTGGAGAGGTGAGGGAGATATAATAAGTGAAACATATGTCAATTTAGCTAACAAGTCTACAAGGAGTAGGATTTAATAAAAGAAGTGATATGATCACTTATTAAAAGTTGATAAACACAAAGAATATTTATAGACATTGTAGAATGAGTGCAAGCTCCCGTGTACTAGTATTTCTATACCAATAGCTAGTTAAAGGCAGCTCAGGATATTAGACAGGATGGTCAACAAGATCTATTCTATTAAGTTTTACTCAAGGTGAAGAGAGAGTAGAATGGGATAGTTGTTATCTAGTTCCAGATTTGTGTCTTGTGCTATCACTTTCAGAATTTGCTAATTGTGAATCTACTCCTACTCCCATCATTCCCACTCCAGCTTTTAAAATCTTCTTAATCCGAGTCTCAGCCCCACTCTTAGCACCATTGGTAACTCCAGCATACTTTCCTAGTGAGATCAAGGAATCCAGGCCTGCCTATAGGGCTCTCACATGGCCCACCTTAATTCCCTGAGTCCATCTCATCGAATTTGTCTTAAGCCCTCTGTACGTTGGTAGACTGTGCCAAGGAAAAACCACGTTTCCCAAAAAGCTGTACAGGCCAAAGTCTAGACTTATACAAGTTTACTTTTCCATGGTTTGAGCCTTAGTTACTCTGCTTAATGCTCTGTCTAGAATAAACGCCAAGTACTTGAATTATATCTTTACAGCCTTCCTTCCAAGGAACTGGGTTCTGCTCCCTGGATCCACAGATTTCCTATGGCTATCAGCATGATTTATGAATGGAACACTTTCCAAAAGTTTCTGGTTGTTGAATTGGACCTCCTAATACTGGTTATTTTCTAAATTTCATCTCAGTTATGCTTATTTTTTTCTTGATGTCTTAGACTGCCTAATATACTCTCTGGGGTCAGCTACTATACTGAATCACTTTCCTCTAGGTCTGGCCCAGCTATATTACTTGATGTGCTCTCTTATCCCCTATAATATTGCTCAGGACGCTTGTGCCCACCCACGTTGACTTCTAGCCTGGGACCTACTCTGTACTATACTATACCAAAAACCATGAAAACAGTATGTCTTCAGTGAGCAGATGCAAAATTCATGAAAAATTATAAATCCATAAGACCCAATGTCTCATTAAAAAAGGAGTCAGCATATTTAAATATAAAGAACATCTTGAATAGATTAGTCAGAGTATTCAGATAATGAAGAATGCATTCAATTAATGCTTTATTAGATCACCTTGAAAAATCTGTTCTTTGAATCACAATACTGTGCAAAAGGATATTTTATTTTCTCCCATAGGATATGTTGATAATTATTCCCTAGGGAGGGAGAAAGTCAAGGAAATAAACTTTCTTTCAGATGATTGTTGGTGACTGGAGGATAGAGGTCATTCTCTTCCCTATTCTGGACAACTCACTGGCTACTTCTCTGAAAGTGAACATAGATTTTGAAACTTCAAGAAGATCTAAGCTATTTTTTTTTAATGTTAAAACTATACAAACATAGGATAACTGTTTCACTGTTGAAAAACAATTGCCCCCCTCTGAGATTAAGCCTAAACTTAGAAGTGGGCAAAAAATGACACTAAGTTACCTTTCAACGGCATGCTGGTTGTTGTCCAGTTGACCCTCCCAGAATAATCTGATTTTCTAGGAGAGTGCAGTTTTGACTAATTTTCTACTGACTAGACTATTGTATGTTCTGTAGGTCTAGAGATTAAAATGTACAAGTTAAGTTGCAAGTGATTCCTCTCCATAACAATGCAAATGATTCTTATTCATAACTATGCAAATGAATTTTATCTACTCGACATTAAATTGAATTCCTCCTAGTTGAAACAATAACACAAACATTACAATTTATTGCCCAGTAGGATATTAGACAGCTTTGCTTCTATTAACAAACTTATTTCGGCATTCCTGACTGAATATATATATATATGGATATCTCAGTTCTACAAATTTTCTTTTGAACTTCGTCTTATTGCTTCCCTCATTTATGGGTAAAATCTTTAATGTATCTTCATTTTGTATTTGCAGAAAAGTCATTATTTTATCTTTTCAAAGATTGTTCTTCACCACTAACTAATTTGTATCTTTGTACCCTACAAAAATGAAACCTCACTGCCAGGATCTTTGGGGTTAACGGAACAGTCCTTAGCTTCCAGAGCGTCTCACATGCATACTGCCTCCTTTCCTAATTCAGCCCCCTATTTTTAATTCCAAAAGTCCATCCCTTGAATAAGAAATTTGCTTCTTTCAATATACCTATCTCGCCCATATTTTCTTTCTCCACAACCTTATTCCTAGATAAAATCACAACCCCCTTCCCTCAGAAATTGTCTTGCACCATGTTGCTGTTACATCTTATAAATTGCATAGCCTAACCTCTGCTACTGGCTGAGGAGAAAGGTTGTGCTGGGCCTGGTGGGTGGAGAAAAAAGCATGTTGGAAATTCCCTAACCTTGGCTGTTACTTAGTCTTTCCAAAGACAGAGGAAAAACAAACAACGAAACATAAAAAGATAGCACTGTGAGGATTAAATAACTCTCCCAAAAAACTTAACTAGGGCTATAAAAGAGATTTGGATTCCTCCTTTTAACATATCTTTGACTCCATTATGCTAAAGTATATCCCACATACCAACCCCCCCCATATACCCCAATTCACATTCTGAAGCCTTCCTCCATTAGTCCAACAAAAACACCTCCTGCCCATCACTTTTGCCTAATTCCTGGGTTTGTGTTTATCTGGCTATAGGAGATGACAAAAAGCAGGGTTATTAGAGCCTGATGGAGTAGAACTGCCTGGAAAGGCAATCCCACCTCAAAAGAACTAAATCCAGTGGAAATGTGAACATATTTATCCCACCATAGTCTCTAATACAATCTCTTCTTTAGGGGAACTTGGCTCATAATATGCATTCAATCAACATCTGTTGAATGATGAAAGAAAGTATATATTTGCTAAAATGGGATCACGAGGCCTCAAGACACAAACGTACCTGCCATGCTCTCATTCCATGTCCTTTGGCTTAGAGGTCACTTGTGAATATGAGCATTTTCAACGAACTGAAGTCCCAAGTGAAAATTTAAATGTCCCTAAACTAAGGAATTCTAGAATTGATTAACCTCGTAATCCTGTTTTCATTCTTTTATGTTATTCCATCCTCATTTTTCTCAATTGAAAAAAGTTTCAGGGATTTAATAACTGAAACCTATTTTCCTGCGTCATGCTGCTAACTCCCATTATGTGTTCAGCTAACATTGTGTCTGCCTGCCTGCTTGAATTTCTTTTGACACCTTTGTTCTGCCAAAAGCCCTTCTGGTAAAAAGGAGTTCACGGACAGGGGAAATGAGTGGGTAGAAGGGGAAAACAACACACACACGCATACTTTGAAATGAAAAACAAACCAAAGTGCAATCTTTGTTGAATGGTGACGGGCTCAACCTCAGACAATACTTCGCAAGGTTTCTCTCCTGTAGAGATTTGTCAGTGATTCACCTTGAATGGAAAATTGTTACATCCTCTCTGAACAAGTGTCTGTTGTTTCCTCACAGCTTTCATCTGCAGCTGATGTCAAACTTCATATATTTCAGGCAAAGGTTAGCACTGTTCTTGTCATGAAAGTAGGGAGAGGCTGAAGATTAACTATGTGAGCGGGTCCTGAAGTCTGCACATCAGACCCAGAGACGGGAGTTCTTTGGTTTTAATTTTGGTTCTATTACTTTGTTTCAGAGGAAATGCACCACTTCTGTAGTTAAAAATCAAACTTCCTTGACAGAGTTTAATTTATTTGCAAGCTACTTTGAAGACGAAAAAGACATAATTTTTTCCAAAATACCGTGGCTCTAAGAAACCTTAAGGATGAATTCCTGAGTCTAATCATTAATGCCCCTTCCATGGGAATCCTAAAGCCTCCTGGATCAGTCTATTGTTACCCCCACCAAAAGTTTATGATGTTGGGGAACTTTGGTGGCTTTTGTGACACTGAAGCAGAAAAATCCCCAGATTATTGGATTGGAAAGTGGACCCCACAGTTGCCCTCTCATCTTGTTATGGTATTTTAAGAGGAAAGCTCCTTTAACTTTCTAGGTCATGTTTCAGACTAACAAAACTATGATCATAGTCACATTTTCTCCATTTTAATTTTATTGTAAACTGTTCAAAATGGTTTCACATAATTTTGTTATCTAAGGTAACAAACTACTTCTGAAGTAGTATGATAAATATTAGCATCCTCATTTTACAAGTGGGGGAACACAGAGGTGACTTGCTCAAGACCATACAACTCCCCACGGAGCCAGGGGTAGGACAGAGTTCTCCTGATTCTTAGCTCAGTGCTCTCCTGCTTTCCCATCTTAGTTGCAGTCTGAATCCTTCCATTGGGTAAATGTAAAAGTCTTCCACAGGCAAAAGCAAGACTGAAAAGTTTCCCAAAGAACAGACAGTCATTTCTGGAAGCAATAGCATTAGGAAGATCAGGAAAATATTGAGTCAGCTAAGAGAGGGAAAAAGGGAGTGAATAGTTATTGAATTCCTACTTTATGCCAAGCGTTGAGTACAGAGCTCTACTTACACTAGGAATTAATGTCATCCCCGTAACAGCCACATGCAGGCAATTAAATGATCACCCCTTACAGTTAGAAAACTGAAGTTCCAAGAAGCAAAGCTTCTCGCCTAGAGTCACACATCTTTGTAGAACTGAGGTTTGAAATCAGCCTATCTTCAAAGCCAGTGTTTATTTTACTAAATATAAACTGCACAACCTGCAAAGGTCAAAGGGCAGATCTGCAAACATCTAGAGGAAATTCTGAGTTGCTAACTCAAAGATTTCAGGTGTACTGAAGCAAAGCCAACAGACAGACTGGATGTCTAACTTCTATGGGGAAGTATATAGAGAAGAATTTTGCAGTAATATTGTCCAGCCACAGGCACAGAAGAGAAGTAATATCATAAACAGCACTGACTCTGAGCATTAAATAAATATCAAATGTAATATCTGCAAAAGTACAGAGTAAATTATGAAATACCACACGAAATGAAAGGTGATGGCATCTCTAGGAAATAGTATGTCTTGATGGTACTTCAAACGTAAGTTTCTCAGGAAAGAAGAACCCATTTTTTTCTTCCAGTATTTTCCAAAGGCCAGAAAGAGAGAGCAACAAATGAGTTAATGTTAACCTCGGTGCTCATAAACTATTATACCGACACCATAACGATAATGCCTTGCCCTTTTTCTTTTTTGGTACAGAAGCTTTTGGTTTACAAAGTCCTTTTTATGGAATTATGCTCACTTTATTTTTATGGAGCTAACTGAAGCTCAGTAAGGTTGAGAGCACGTCCAGGGTCCCACAGGAAGAAGTAGCAGAACCAGCACTGGTTCCTGCTTGTTCCTAGTCCGTGCCCAGTGTTTATTCTACTGTACCAAAACTGTATGTTCCTCTCCGTTATCAAAGGCAACTATTGTCTGAGAATTCCTGTTATGGTGAGAAATTCAGTATACATGGAAATCCATATATAGAGAGGGGATATATTTTGACTCACTGTGGAAGAGAAATTATGGGATAAGAAAGTGCTTTATATTAGAATTTTAGTGAATTTTCTTAATATTTTATAACATATGATCAACCCTCCTAACAATCTTAAATTAAATAACAGCAATGCTGGTGCCTGTTTTGCATCGGAGGAAACAGAACGATGAGCATTATTTGATAAGTCCTCTCTGGGTGTGTTAACAAGGTTAGCTATGATAGTTAAACAGCTAGTCCCTAACCCATTTGAAAATAAACACAATTATTCAGATAAGGAGGGGCCGGCCCTCTGGCTTAGCGCTAAGTGCGTGCGCTCCGCTGCTGGCGGCCCAGGTTCGGATCCCGGGCGCGCACTGACACACTGCTTGTCCGGCCACGCTGAGGCGGCGTCACACATACAGCAACTAGAAGGATGTGCAGTGATGACATACAGCTATCTACTGGGGCCTTGAGGAGAAAAATGAAAACAAAAGGAGGAGGATTGGCAATAGATGTTGGCTTAGGGCTGGTCTTCCTCAGCAAAAAGAGGAGGATTGGCATGGATGTTAGCTTAGGGCTGATCTTCCCCCGCCCAAAAAAAAAAAGAAAAGAGAAAAAAAAGAAGAAGTAAATATAAACACAATTATTCAGATGAGGAATCTGAGACCCAAACAGTTTATAAGACTGTGTGGAATTAATGACAGAATAGGAGGAATAAATTTTAGCCAATAACTTTCTAACTCATTTAGTCTAGAAGCCAACATGACTATTATTTCCAGAGTGGCAGAACACTGTCTTAGACCGTGGATCTTTTAAGTGAGGAGGCAGGTAAAAGTTATATAACATCTTTCCTCTCTGGTCAAGTTTTGTCAGTAGAAGCCATTTACATTCTGGTAGCAGGAACCCCCTGATATTCCTGTTGGCACATTCTGTGTAGAAGTAGGCCTGCTGTGACCTAGAAAAACAGTGAATGCATTTGCATAATAAGCACACCATCCTTGTGGAGGTAGATTTAGAAGGGCCACGTTTGCAAGAATGAGACCAAGATGCTTTTGAAAAACCCACATGGCTTTTCCTTTAAGCCTCGGCGAGATGTACTATTCAGGAGGGGCTGCATTTTCTTGCCAACTCAGAATTAATGTAGTATTTTACAAAGAGGGAGATTAATTTATCAAACAAATTACTCCAAGAGAGGCTGCATTCAGGAAGTATAAATGCATTAAAACATATCTGGAAGCATTTATTAATGCCAGAGATACACATAGTTGATAAAAGAAGTTAGCACTAAATTTGCAGTCAATTATAGAAGAATACATATCTTCTGATCCCAGCGTGGCCACTGATTAGTCATATCCCTTGGACATGTCACTTCAATTTTATTGGCATCTATTTCCTCATTTGTAGAATATAGGGTTGAAATCAGAAGTCACTGACTTATGGCCCCTAAGTAAAATTTGGCCAATATAGATATTTTATTTCTCCAGCTTGGTGTTTTAAAGAAATGTCAATTTGAATGATATTTTTAATACTCCTTAGGATTTGCTAATATTGCTCACACCTTTCCAGCATGGAGAAGAGCAAAGGCTTTTTCATCCTTCTCTGAATTACTCACTGCATTAAATTTTTCAACCTGTTTTCTTCACTCCTCTTTCCTCCGTTGTCAGGATAAATTTGATGACTGGATACAAGGATTCACCCACTTGAGCTGCATTCTCCAAGAGCTGTATGGATCCACAGACAGCAGGTGGTGGAGCAGGGCTGTGGATCGCTGAGCTGTTACACATCTGGCACTAGCTTCCTGCCTCCTGGAGCCTGCATTGCTGTCTGGAACAAATAGAACTGAACTGCCTCAACTCTAGAGCAGTCAATAAAAGTCATCAAGAAATGCCTAGAATCCTCATGACAGCTCTATAAAGTCTATCCTTATGACATGGTTGGGGGACAATCTGGATATAATCAGCTATGCTGTGAACGTAACTCTTGCTTTAACATATAATCATCTATTTCTCGTTTCTCAAGCTTTTTCAGACCCAAAGTAACTAACGCTTTCCTTGTAAGGACAGCATGCTGACTGCCCACTAATAAAATACAGAACATCAGGACAAAAGCAGTTAGTGGTGGCTAATTCCTTCAGGTCTCAGTCTCCGGGGAAGTATCGGAAATGGCTGCCCCTGCCTACACTTTGGGATCTAACCATTTGTGCTGAGTCCTATGCAGAGGGCTGTGAGATGCTCAGAGTTCTAAGACTGCCCAATAGCAGGTTATATGAGAAACAGGGGAAATTAAAGAACAGCTGCAAGTGAAATGTGCATGTGAAATAGAAGCTGAATGGTTACGCCACAGAGCAGAGAGAGTAATCTGAATGATTTTGCTATATTGTTTGGTGACTTACTGTATGGTGTGAACCTAAAACCATGTATGTAATTGAGAATAATACTTACTAAAAGTGTTTTCCAATAAACTCTTTCAGTAACAACAAACTATAAAAAAGAAAGTACAGGGCAAGCCCTGATGCCCTAGTGGTTAAAGTTCAGTGCTTTCACCACTTTGGTAGCCCGGGTTCATCTCCCAGTCGTGGAACCACACCACCCGTCTGTCAGTTGCCATGCTGTGGCAGCGGCTCATAGAAGAATTAGAAGGACTTGCAACTAGGATATACAACCATTCACTGGGGCTTTGGGGAGAGAAAAAAAGACCAAAAAAAGGGAAGAAGATTGACAACAGATGTTAGCTCAGGGCGAATCTTTCCCTGCAAAAAACAAAAACAAAAACAAAAAAACAAAGAAAGCACATGTTAAATAAAAAATTAAGTACTGAATTTTAATTTTGCAGAAAGTTGATGAAGAAAATGCAACATGTACAAAATATTTGGACATTTACTATCTGCCATGGTAGCAATAGTAATATTGCTGACCACATGAGAACCAAAAGACACATCTGCTGAAAGCTTTCCACTTCAGAGTTACTAGTCATTTAAGAAGACTGAGCCCAAAGACAAAACACTCACAAAACTTTTCATTGACAAAATTGTTAAATTATATTACACCTAGACATAGGGAATACTACTCAGGTGTATAATAAGAATGAGGAGGCTCTCCCTATACAAAATATAAAGATAGTTGGTATATATTCACTAAAAAAAAGATACAGAACTCTGTGTACAACATGCCACCGTTAAAACATAATAAATATTTTTTTTATATTTAGTTTATTTCTTAAAACATCTCTGAAAAGATGGAGAAGAAAGTGTTAACAGTGGTTACATGTTTTGTGGGGAGTTGGGAGAGGTAAGACTGAGTAGATAGGGATTAAGGGTAGAAGATATTTCACTCTATACCTATTTTTAACTTTTTATTTTTGAAACTTGAAGACTTAAAGTTTTAACTAAAAAAATAATAGAAGCATACTTCCAACATTACATATCATTTAGAACTGCACCTGGATATATTTTGTTTATGCATTTGTTTATTTATGTTGCCTTTTGCTTGTGAAAGTGGTAAGACCCAAATATCATGGTTGTTTATTGATCTCTCTTCCTCTTAACAGTAAGCACATTTATAATATTACTAAATGACTATTGTATGTTGAAGATCTATGGAACTGTGTCAGTCAAGGTTCCAAATGCTTCGCATGTATCATCTGTTTTTAATCATCCCAATAGTGTGGTATTTATTATCATGGCCTTTTTTTATTATAGTAAGAACATTTAATATGAGATCTACTCTTTTAACTAATTTTGAAGTATGCAATACAATATTGTTAACTACAGGCACAATGTTGTACAGTAGATCTCTAGAACTTGTTCATCTTCCATAAATGAAACTGAATACCAATTGAATAGCAACTCTCCATTACCTGCTCCTCTCAGCCCCTGGCAATCACCATTCTACTCTCTGCTTCTATGAGTTTGGCTATTTTGTCTACCTCATACAAGTGGAATGATATAGTATTCGTCCTTCTGTGACTGGCTTATTTCACGTGGCATAATGTCCTCTAGGTTCATCCATGTTGTTGCAAATAATTTCCGTCTGTTTAAAGGCTGAATAATATTCCATTGTATGTATATACCATATTTTCTTTATTCATTCATCCTTCTGAGGATGTTTAGGTTGTTTCTACATCTTGGCTATTGTGAATAATGCTGCAATGAACATAGGAGTTCTATCACTTCAATCCTGATTTCTATTATTTTGGATAAATACTCAGAAGCAGGATTGCTGGATCATATGGTAGTTCTATTTTTAACTTTTCGAGGAACCTCCAAACTGTTTTCCATGGCAGTTTCACAATTTTACATTCCCACCAACAATGTAAAAGTGTTAAAATTATCTTTGCCTTTTTAAAAGTAAATAGCTAAGATTCAGATAGGGTAAGTACATTGCTCAAAGTTATGAGCCTGAAAGTGGTGGACTTGAAATTCAACCTTGATCTGATGCTAAAGAGCATGCTCTTCTCTCACTCCCCCTCTTTCCCTTTTTCTAGTTATTAACCCTTATTTCATACAGTTAACAAATAGAAACTTAAAAAAAGTGAACACCTTCACCATTGTTCTATATATCCTAAAATGCTTAATAACTATTGATAGGTGAATCTCCAAACTTCACATGCAGGTCAGAGCAGATTAATTTGTAGCAGTCTTTCACTGACAGGTTGACTTCTCTACCTAGAACACTATCTCTTCTTGACCCAACTCTTACTCTCCCTACGGATCTGAGCTCAGGTCTCATTTCTTCCAAGAAGCTCCCCTGGATAACCTAGGATGCCATATAAAACTTATTACAGATTTATAATTAAATCTGCATTAAATGTATTAAATCTCTGAATTAAAATCACCTATGCATCATATTAAACATATGAAATTGTCAATATTCAACCATTTTTGAACTACAAGCACAGCTATTTCATATAATTCAATCCAAAGTTTCTTACACTAAACAATAAACTCTGTGAAGGCAAGGATTATGTCTTGATCACTAATAAATTCCCAGGGCTTAGCACAGTGCCTGGAATATAGCAGGCATTCAACATAATTTTTATGTAAGTGAATAAATGAAATATGTGAGCAAATAAATGAATGAACCAACAGAGTTTCATGGACTTAGTGAACAAAGTAAAGCCTAATTAATCTACTTAAAAATATCCAATTAGCTCCACTTCTGCTTATCCAAGGCTTTCACATAATTTACGATAGAAACTATGCAGAGGTTTCAAAACAAGAATACTTTTACCTTATGCAACTTTATTTTACTATTGAAAAATGAAGCCTAAATGCATGTGAAATCAATAGGAGATTTGTTCTTGTTGTTTGTCTGTTTTGTTTATTTCTGTTTGGTTGTATGTAGTGCAAATACACATGACTTCTTTTAACATGAACAAACAGAAAGATGACTTTCCAAATTTACTCTTTTTAAGGTATACCTTTGAAGATTTTTATAACTGAGGTTGATTTGCTAAGCTTAACAAGACCTTACCCAGTAGGAAGTGATTTGTATGTGAAAATGGAAAACATAAAATAAAGAGTTGAGAAAGTTATATACTAATTAAACTGTTCGTTAAACAGGATGTTATAAAAGACTTAGGCTGACATCCTTAAAGTCAGTGGATATATCATCTGTTTATACTCTTTCTAGGTACTTTAAGAATATAAATTACATAGATTTCCAGGGTTCACTAAACTATCATTAGTGCTGTCTAATAGAACTTTGTGAAATGATGGAAATGTTTTATATCCACACTGTCCAATACAGAAACCATTAACCACATGTGGCTACTGAGCACTTAAAATGCGGCTAGTATGCCACAGACAGTGAAATTTAATTTCGTTTAATTTTAATTAATTTAAACTTAAATAGCCACATATAGCTAGTGGCTATTATATTGGACAGCTCAAGAAACTTCCTTTAAAAAACAAATAAAAAATAGTCTCAGTGTGGTTTTAGCTCATTTTCTCTTTATTTCTTGTTGTTTCTTGCATCTGACATTTTCCTCCTGATTTTTTGTTTTTTGTTTTTTTTTTTCTTCTTGCTGAACGAATGCTTTGCTAGTTCTTTCAGAGAGGATGTGGGGTGGTAAATTGTCTCTGTCTTCTTATGTCAAAAAATATTCTGATTTGCTCACACTCTTGAGTAGTCGTTTGGCTGATATAAAATTCTGTACCGACAGTTATGTTTCCCCAGCGTTTTGAAGCTGTTGTTCCGTTATGTTCCGGCAGCTGTTGTTGCTGATAAACTGTTAGCTGGAGTCTATTTGACTTGTTTTTCCTCTCTCCTTCTAGTAGTGTTTTCTTTATTCTTGATATCCTACAGCTTCACTATTATGTGTCTTGGTATGAATTTATTGTTATTTTGCTTGGTATTTGAAGTGTACTTTCAACTTGAGGACTTGTACCTTTCTTCAGTTCTGGAAAACGTTCAGCTATTATATCTGCAAATACAGATTCTCCATCATTTTTTCTATTCTCTTCCGGAAATTTTACAAGTGTCTCAATTTATCTTCCAGCCTCTTTTATCTCTTTATCTGACTAGCAAACTAGTGAACTGAATGAAGATTCTGGTGAAATCCTCATCCAGTTCATTAGTTTGTTCTTAGATTGTGCCAGCTGAACACTGTCCTATTCCAATCCATCTTTCCTTTAAAAGAAAAATTATGTTCTTCCTAATAGAAATTATTCCTTTATCTCTTTGATGTTTCTTAGCATACATATTTTAATAACTTTTTCAGACTCCTACATTATTTTAATGTCATCAAAATCAAATCTTTATTCTGATCGATTGGGAGAGAGAATTTTTCTTTGAAATTGTGGATTGCAATCTCATTCGAATGGGAAGTTTTCTCTTTCTCACCCCTTAACCCTGTGACTGACTCCACCCAGACCCCTGAGGACTCTAGTCTTTACTCAGTCTTATCTAGATGGATGGGGTTTCTCTTCAGGGGATTTGTTAGATATCACATTCTTGTCCCCTTACTAGCAGGTAGTTTAGTTTACTTCTACAGGCTATGTCTGTACCCTCCCACCTCTCTGAGCTGGAAAGTTAATTAAGCTATAGATCCAGGGGATTATCTGCAGCAGAGTTTTTTCATACTCCTTTGATGAGCAGGGTTATCTCACCCTACCAATCACACAGGGGTCCAGTGTCCCCTCACGTGGAACACTTTTAGTCTCTCACTCAACAGGGGCCAAACTCCCAGTAATCTCTACCTTCTCCTGGACCAAAAGTCCATCAAGACCATCACTTCTGTCATGCTCATGGCTATGTATTTCTGTCCAATTTCTAGACCATAGAGATGTTATTCTCATTTTTCATGCTTTTCTCTATTATTATACTTGTTTAGAACAGAAAAGGTACCTTTTGGCTCTGGCATGCTCCAGGGCAGGGGTGCAGTGGGTATTTATGTATCAAGATCAGACAGAATAATATATAAATCATTACACAGAGGGAAAAAAAAGAACAGAAGGGATGCCTCCAAGTGTAGACTTATGATGTCATCTTGAAAAGAAATCCACCCTGGCTTTGCTGCCATGTGCTGATTCCTTGATGGTATGCATACTATCTTGCCATCTTCATATCTCTAACAACTAAAACAGTACCCAATACTTATGACCTAATAAATAAACATTTTGTTGAATAAATAAGTGCATAAACGTTCTTCTTCTGAAGCCAAAGGCTTTAATTAATTTCAGCTAATGCAGCTACGAGTTACATTGAAACTACATTGAATAAAAGCCAAGGACAGTTAAGTCAGCCGTAGAGCAGCTTTCCAATTACACTTATTCTCTGAATAAATGTTCACAGATGCAGATAAGCCTGTGTATATCTCCTGAGAATCAAAAGATGGATCCCTTATGCTGTAGACATTTTTGTTCACTGTGGGCCATCTATACTCACAACTGGTTTAAATATTTGAGTTGGATCAGTCAGTTACGGTTTCACTTTAGTTTATAGCAATTTCACCTGAGAGTGTGATCGTGGACATGCTTGGAGCAGCTAAATGGGAGCTCACCGTGTTTATATCTTAATGCATTTCAGTCACAAAAATTCCTTAGGTCTTTGCTTGATGTCTATTTAATCTCATTTTATCTTAGTAAATATTGTATAGTTTGGCTCTCTGGTTTCCCAGAAGACTCTAAAGGAGGGAGATAGGATGCTACAGACAAGCAGATAGGCACATTGAGATCCATAGGAAACATGTACTGATAATCAAAGAGGGTGGAGAAATGAATATAGAGCCATTTTGCTGAACCTATTTTGTCTTTTATACTTAGAGGATCACTCTATTATAACCAAGCACAATTATTGACTCATAATTTATATTGACGCAGAAAAGGTTAAATTACGTTCACTATACTACGATTAAGTGGGTAGGGGAAGCACAGGGAACATGGTAGAAATATTTACTTGGAAAATGATTTGGTAGTATCCATAATGATTTGTTACCCAAGAACTGTAGATAGCTGAGATAGGTAGTAGAATTATTGGAGTCTCATTTACCTTTTTCCAAAATCAGCTGCATAGCTTTGATGAGCACAGGGTGGAGAGACAGGGGTTGAGGACTTCCATAGTGTAGGTATTTCTATGCACCCTTTCACTCAATGACCTCATGCCCTGGAAGAAATATGAGTTGGCAAATGTGACTCAATTCTTTCCACATGGGGTCTCAGTTCCTACAGGTCTCTCATCACAGAAGCATCATCCAAGGTGAGCGGAATACTCATTTTTAAAGATAAGCTTTTGGAGGAGAGGTTGTACAACAAAGCCAAACAATTTGCTTCATCTGGTTTCAACCCCAAATAGTGATTTGTTGCAAGATTAGGGCTGGGGGGAGGTGGGATTGTCTCTCTGGTGGACAATGGTATGTTGATGTCTAATGTGGCACCTTCCTAAGGAATACTCAAGGTAATGTGACTTTGATTTTTGCCATATGTGCCAATATTCCACACGAAACCTCAACTTAGAAGCAACTCTACAGTAGTTAGGGACACTAAACGCCGTGAGAGACAGGACACTGCCTGACGTGTTGATACTTGTATCCTTGTGCCTAGCACAAAGTAGGTATATATGAATTTTTAAAATAAAGACATTTTAAAATTGACTAATTCTTTGAGGAAAAACAAAAGATACTGCTGCTGGTTTACCAAGATTTAACTGGTTATTTCAGACTAAAATATAACATTTATGCAAGTAGAAACTTCATCTTCCTTTTCCACTTTTATTTCCTCAGAGCCTAGTACATGGTAGGAGTGTAATAAATAGTCTAGTATCAATGAGAGAACTGGTAAACCAATCTACAGTACATGCAGGCACTCTCAGTCTTTCAGTTGTGTTTTAAATTTAACTAGCAGTTAAGTGAATCCGACTAGAGATAAGAAACATGGCAAGTAAAATAATTGGCTTTACTTAAGAATTTGAAGAGGATTAAAGGACTTGATTTATACAATTAATGATGATGTTAACGGACGGACTCATGTTCATCACTTCTGTGCCTTTCAAGGCTTTTAGGACCTATGCGAGAAAGGAAAAGAACTTTTACCTTATGTTTCAACTGAATATGTCCTAGTGAATCAGACAAGGTGGTAATAATTGATTACCATTATATGTGCATATGTGTGTATTTGTGTATGTGTGTGTGTGTGTGTGTGTGTGTGTGTGTGGTAGCATTGCAGCCCCTGACATACTCCGCATGTTTTCAGTGAATATGAAATATGGCTTTCCATGTTCTCCCATGGACCAACTTTGTTTTACTGCCTTCTGGATTTCAGCATCTCTTACAAAGTTGAAGCAGAACCTGTGGGAGTTGTGAGTCTGTGTGCAACTAAACAGAGTTAATCATCATAAAATATGTTTTGTTAGATTGTTTGAGAGAAGTTGGAGACATTCTGAGTTGGGATTAGTCAATAACTGAAAAGGAGCAAGAGAGCCTTCCCTCCCTTGAAAATAAATAGTCTCTCTTAATGCATCAAGGGTCTTTCTTAGGAAATCCAAATACCAAATGAAAGAGGTACTCTCACTCTTAAGCTGAATCAGTTAAACACTGAGACGTTGGTGGAAAGAAAATGAACGTGAAATGGAAAATCAAACACAGAATGAGTACAAATCCATTTTCTCTTTTAAGTTTTTCCTTTTTTTTTTCTTCTCCCACCTACTTTTTAATTTTTTATCTTTATTGTGAATTACAGAAATTTCTTCATTCCCTAAGGGTGCTGAAATTTATTTCTAAACATTTTCAGGATGAAATTCTAAGGCCTACATTCTATGTCTAAGGTCTGTCTTCAAGTTCTATTCATTTGTCAACATGGGTAGATTGTAAATTCTTTGACAGCAGCAACAGTTTTACAGCATTCTGTATTTTGTTTAATTTAAGTGGTACCATTTACACTATTAGAATGGACAAGACAAACCATACCACTGGTTTCATGTGCCATTGCTTCCCTATGTTTTCAAAATTGACTTGACTTCATTTTAGAACATTTGTGCCTGAACTACTGGAATCTTATATATTTATAAATGGCCTCTTTCTGAGAGCTACTTATAGGAAAATGCCCCCTCTTTTTCAAAGTCCAAAGACTTAGATGTTTAATTGAGAGTCTTTAAATCTTTTGAAATTTGTTTACTACACACATATCACACAAATGCAAATGAAAATGGGAATGCTTAATATGGCAATATCAAATCCAGAACAAACAAATATGTTTGGTGTGTTTACTGCTTCTCGATCTAGTAAATGAATGGACTATGGAAAATAAGAAAAAAAGAAAACTGAGCAAGCAGAGAAGACAAAGCAGAAAAAAGAAAGACTTTGTGTTCCTGGGAGCATATTAGAGATAAAAGGAAAATATAAATCAAACTGAGAAAATGCCCTCTGAGTGGCTTCCTGATGGAATGACACGGTCACATGTCGAGAGCCATATGGGAGAGTTCAAACAGTTTTAAACCTGAGCCCAGAGGGCAGTGAGGAGGCTGGCTGGGAGAATAATTTGTTTTGTTTCTTGGGAGGAAGGCCAGAATGACTGATGCTTTGACAGTTCCTGCTGGCTGATCAGCAACTCCCTCCCATTTTTCTTAACCTCTTATGAGAGATAAGTCTTGAAGGGCAGAGACTGTGTAGGAGGTGATGACAGGGAACAAGACTCAAAGTAAAAAGAGAGCCTGACATTACAAGCACATTCTAGTCAGACACAGAAGCCTGAACTGATTAGGCTGTTTAGATGGTTTTACGTGGCAGCCTTTACAGGGCTCTGCTTCTTCAAACAAGAGAGGCTTATGTTTCCATGGATGTTAGGAAAATGTTAGGGGTTTTTTGACAAAAATTTGTGGCACCACTTCCTTCCTTCTTTTACTGAAGTGAAAAAGAAAGAAAAGAAAAGAAAAAAAAGGCCAGACCTGACATTAGGCAGATACAGCTTTAGGGACAGCCCAGGAGATGCTGAAGATCATTTTTCCTTTCAAACAAAGCCGATGGCTGCAAGAAAATATTTTCATTTTGGTTTAGAGGAAATCATACACTGAAAGTTTAAATTTTATGCAGTATCTGACCTACTTATTAGAGAATTTCTTTTAGCAGAAATGAAATTAAATTCATTTCTAACCAGCAAAAAGAATATTAGAAATTCAACATTTAAAATACTTCTTATTGTTAATAAACTAAAGGCAAACTGGTGAGGAAAAGAGTCAAAGATGTCAGGGGAATTAAAAGTTTGAAGCATTTGCATCTGTAGCTGTTCTCTGAAACTAATCTATCCTGCCTAGAGAACTCCATGTGGATATAAATTATATACTAAAAAAGCATACAATCTAAAGCAGTGTTATAAATGGTGTAAAAGATGAAAAATGCAGTGGACAAATAAGGAAATGATTTTATTCAGGGTTTTCTAATAGGGAGAATGTGAATGTCCATTAATGAGGAACTTCTAAAAGAAAAGGAAGGAGACCTGGAGCTTAATAGAGGCAGGTAGATGAGGGAGTCATCCAACAGTCTCATGGGAGTCATGAAAGGATGGAGTTGGGTGTTATCTAAATCTTTGAAGAAAGATGGAGGTGGCTAGTATATTGGAATATGAGATAGCTGGTGATCCATTGTTGCTGGCCATTTCGCGGAATGCAGAAGAGAATTTCTTTCTTGACGCACAGGTCTCAGATAAAGTTCCATGTGGGCAAATGGAAACTAAAAATGTGTCCTATTTCTGGTTGCACACACAGCACTGAAACTTTCAGTTGACTAATGTTTTCTGTACTGTTTGATAAAATATATAAAAATTATCAGCAGAGCCTCAAAAATAGAAGGAAAGAAAGGAAAGGAAAGAGAGGGGAAAAGACGGAGAGAAGAAAGAAAGAAAAAAGAGAAATGAGAAAACCTTACCACTGATGGGGAACCACCGTGCCAGAAACTTATTGTCCATCATTCGTTATCAGGTGGTATTCTTCATGTGCATGGGAACTTATCATCTTGTGGCCTTAGCTCATACCCAGAGAATGTCCTACATTCAGCTAATTAGAAAAATATCAGGCTATACAAACTTAAAAATATATCAATCTCAAATAAGTACTTTAGTTGCACAATACTTCTCAGTTACAGAGTCAAACTGGTTTAGAATACACATTTAATCAACTCTCTGCTCCTTCCTATGAATTGCCTTATTTAATTTGATCTTTTCCAAAATAATTAATTCAACAACAGGATGTACAGGTGTATATCTTAGAATCCTTATAGGAAACATCTTTTTTAGATTGACATGACCTCTATGAATGAGCCATCAGCTCAGCCCAAATGCAGAGAACCCTCACCTTAAAATTTAACTGAAATATCACCATACTTTGAAAAAGTTTACTAATGACACCAATGTAAAGCTATCCATATAAAATAAAAATAACAACAACAAAAAAATATATAGAATTGTAGTTCTCAAATTTTAGTATGCCTAAAAATTCCCTGAGTCTGATTCCAGAAAAGTAGGTGAATTTGCATTGGTTTCGGGATACTTGTCTCCAACAGAGTCTTGGAGTGGCCCCAGAATGATAAGGAGTTTGATGGATTTCGGAATGCTGCTTAACAAACTTACAAAAAATGACAAGAAGCACATAGGAAGAAAGAAGGTAGTTTAGTTCTAGTGTAAAGAGAAGGGTAGCCCCAGAAGGGTTTGTGCAGAGGAGAGTGTTCTAGTTGTACCTTTCTTCTCCACATGCTGTTCCTTTGCAGGAAAGAAGCAACTGGAACAAGCCACTGAGGTCAGAACAGGGCAGGAGGGATGGAGGGTGAGCAATCTGGCTGATACCAAGCATTCCTTTCCTCTACCTCTCTCATCTCTTGGGCTAGCCATTTATATCAAGAGTGCTTGGCCCTGAATAGAAACTATGTCTGGGAAAGACAAGTTGTGGTACCCTAGGGGCAAGGGAAACCTGTTAGGGGAGAGAGAAAGGGGCAAAGGGATGATTAAGCCCAGATTGTGGCACGGACTAGTTCTCTACCATAAGGTACCTCTCTCCAGCTCACTGGAAGAAATGTCAGCTAAATTGTAGATCAGTGTTCCTCACACTTTTGAATGCAAATGAATCACCTAGCTGGTTTTGTTAAAATGTAGATTCTGATTTAATAGGTTTGGGGAATTCCCTGAAATTCTGTCTTTCTAATATGCTCCTAAATGATGCCAATGCTGCTGGTCCTGTCTTTGGACAACACTTTGAGAACCAAAGTTTCCAATATTAGTAGGCAGAGCAGTCAATAATGTCAAGGCAATGAAAGATGAACTCACAGAGAAAATTAACATGACCTCCAAGGACTTAAATAAAGCACTATGAAAGAAAAATAGCAAATAGAATAATCAATACCAGAGTTAGCAGAGCTAATGATATAAAAAATATATAACATATAAGCATAATACCCTCAGAGAGATGAAAGTTTTGGAATCCAATTAGAGATACTAGGTATAAAAAATATATAATTGTTGAAATAATCCAGTGGATGTTTTGAATAGCAGAATGTAGAAAGCTGAAAAATAAATTAGTGAGCTAGAATACAATGGTCAAGAAGCTCTCCCAAAGGCCTCAGGGAAGAATAAAGACTTAGAAAGTACAGTGAAAATATAAAGAGGAAGGAAGTAGACCTGTTAGTACCTATATAAAAAGGACCTGAGAAGAAGAAATAAAAATAAAGGGGAGGGAATATTTGAAAAATATAAAAATTTTCCAGATTAATATGCAGAATGATATAAAATCTCAGATCAAAGGACAGAATAAAGAACAGAATAGATACTGAAAGCCCCAAATGTTAATATATTGCATAACCATAGAACAATTATCAAAAATAGTAAGTTAACAACACAGTTCTATTAACTAATATACCAACCTTATGCAAATTTCAATAATTGTCTCACTCTTGTCATTTTTCTGGTCTAGGATCCAATCAAAGATCACATATTGCATTTACTTGTCGTTTCTCCTCAGGCTTTTCCAGTCTTTCACCATCCCTCAGTCTTCCCTTGTCTTTCATATCTTGATATTTTTGAAAAATACTGGCCAATTATTTGTAAAATGTCCCTCAATCGGCGTTTTCTGATATTGTTTCGTGATGACATTCGGGTTATGCGTATTTGGCAAGAATACTACAGTGCTGATGTTCTCTTCTTAGTGAATCCGGAGGGACACAATTTTGATATGTCTCATTACTGGTGATGTAAACTTTGATCACTTGGTTAAGACAGTGTCTACCAGGTCTCTCCCATGTGGTATTTTCCAGATGGTGATGTTTTATTTCCATCATTCCTTCCTTATTTTTTAACTGGAACTCTACTGTAAGAAAGAGCTTTCTCTCCATTCATTCATTTTGGTATGGATGTGCAGATATTTTTTCATCATATGAGTTATAATCCATAAATATAATTTTTTTTGGCTCAAATTGTCCCAGATTTGGTGTTGGGGGTCCTTCGATCTGGCTTCTGTGTCTTCTCAACCTGCTCATATTAATTTGTGAACACTTCCTTACTTTCCGGCACCGTAAGATAGTCCAGATTCATCTTGTACTTTCCCTGCCCCAGTCCTAAAACCAGCCATTTCGGGTCCTGATCTGTTTTATTGGAGAACCATATTTAAGATCCAGATGTGGAAGGTAGGTGTGCTCATTGCTACTGCTGTGTCACTGCTTCTAGGTCCACTCAGAAGACAGAGCTCGAAAATTATGTGTTCATACACACACGTATATTTATCTATGTTTTATACGTTTCTTGTTGAGTTTATTCCTAGGTACTTAATCTTCTTTGTTACTATTGTAAATGGTATTTTCTCTCCCATGATGTCCTCTAACGGGATACTGTTTCAAATATTGTTATCAGTGCTTTCCATGTGTTATCTCATTTAATCCTTACAACCATGTGAAGTACTTTTCAAAGTCACACAGCTGGTAGTAGATGGCAAGGCACTTGTTCTAAGGCAGGCAATCTGTGTTATGCTGCCTACTTCCCACTAATAATTTGTTTAGGAGTTGATTGATCTAAAAGCATCATCAACAATCTAATATGTTTTCAAAGCTCGAAGAGACTCCAAAAAGCGAGTCAAATCTGCAAGTTTTAACATGAGAACTCTGACCATGTCTAGTGTCGGGGGGAAGAGGGAGAATTTCCCTCTGCCCTTTTCTTTAAGGTTCTTATGGCTGGCCAAATAATTAACAAGACAGGTTAGCAGGAGAAAATAATACCAAGTTTAATAACATGTATACATGGGAGAAAGCAGGGACACTGCGTTTCTCAACACAATAGCAGAAATTCTGTCTTAAATACCATGTTCAGCCAATGACAAAGGAGGATTTTGGGGGTGGGGGGAGTCAGTTACAGGAAATTACCACTAAAGCACAGCAAACAAGAGTAAGGTTACTATGCAGCTTTAAGGCCTCAACTTCTACATTGATAAGCCTCTAGAAATGAGGCCATCCCCCTCTCTTCTCAAAACAGAGAGGGAAATACCTTTACAAATGGAGATTTCCCTTATAAATGTAAATGATTGTCTGGCAACTCCTTGCAGGGTCATCCAGAGAATGTGGCCAGAGAGACAGAACTTCTGATAAGAGGGGCTTGTTGGTGCCTTTCCTATTGTAACCCCTATCTTACATTATCTTTACAGCCATCATGATAGATCTGTTCCAGGAAGGAGCCACCATGTCAAATTCTTTAGGCAGTTAGTGGGGGAGGTCAAATGTCCCTAGAGAAAACAACCAAAGTAAAGAGATAGATTTTAGGGTGGCCAAATCTTGATCTCCCACAGTCCCGCCTTTGAAACTAAAAGTTTCACAGTCCTTTTGAAACTTAAAGAAGTTTTATAGTCCAGAAGCTGAGTTGGTAGGCTGTTTTATCTCACTGAACACATTTTTTTGTCCTGATAATAGATCAGTTCAATTAAGTTCATTTTGGAAGGTGGTGATGTAGGTGGGCTCTCAAGGTTACGCCTATATTATGGAAGCAAGTAATCAAGTATTTAATAGAAGCATTTCTATGTAAACAAAAGAAAAACAAGGTTAATGGTTGGAGCAAATTGTAAAGTTTGAGATAAGAGAACAGCCAGTTAAGAAGAGTTTTAGATGTCAGCAGCAAAGTATCTTTTGCAGTTTAAAATGTCTCTGATGGTGTCGTCAGGTCATCTCTTAAGTTTATATCAAGTCCATCAGCTTCAGTTTGTAAGGCTTCAGGAAAAACGGCCGGTTCAGTTTTCAGTGATTTTAAATGAAAATGATGGAAAAAATCAAAAACGTTAGTTTGGACATCTGTAGCCAGATATTTTAGGAGACTAGAAGAAATCAGGATCCAGTCTAGTCAATAGATATAAAACAAAAACTTTAAAAGACAATTAACAAAACTAGGATCTCATATCCACAAATGTATACTATAGTTTTTATTGAAATATAATTTTTTTCTCTAAAATCACCCTCATTTTTATTAAGATAGCCAAATTAAAACTAACTAGTTTGTAAAATAAGTCTAGTTCTACTAGAGTTGGCCCAATTATTTACATAAGTACAGCAAGAATAGCAATTAATCATATAAGCTCTTTTAAATCTGTTTTGTTGGAACTTTTTATAAGGAATCTCAGATTAAATTTTAAAGGCCTCTCCAGGCCAGGAAAGCCAAGCCAAGGATTTTGTCATCAGACTTTGTCTGTAATACCTACAGATTTGGGTGAATTCTTCTCTTCTGAGGTTCCCCCCAAATATTTTAAGGTTCTTTGTACCTGCCAGATAAGTGACATTTTTTATTTATCTTGGTAAGTGCTGCTTGGAACACAAGGTACTAGGCCAATATTTTCACGTGGCTTTATTCTATAAAGTCCAATCTTTATTTTTCAAAAGCTGTATGGTTATACCACAAATATAATGTTCCAGTCACAGCCTTGGTAATATAACCAGTGTTTCCAATTGTGTCTTGTTATAAGGAGAACAGATTTTTATTGAACTTATGTAAATAACTATATTGCCATGAAAACAACAATACTCACTCACTAAGAGTTTCCAAATTTGAGGGATCAGATAGAGAGAAAAAGATAAATATTTTAATTTTGTTTACAAAAGTATCATTTACCAAATTGTTATGTCATAGCTAGCTCAGGAGAAAAGAGAAAAAGTTTTCCTTAAATCTGAAAAAACAAAACATTAAAAATTCAGCAATATTTTAAATGAAAAATCATAAAAATTATAATCATCTTTATCAGTTCATTCAGTCCTGTATAATCTATTGTTGATCCCAATCTTTTTGTTAGTAGCTTCATGAAGTTATCAGTCTCTCCAACAGATTTTTGTAATTTCTTACCAAGTTCAGTTTTATGATCAGAAAGTTTGTCAGAAACCTGTATTCCAGTGTACATGTCAGAGTCTTTTCCATGAATTTTTCTGAATTTGAATGTATTTTGTAAAAGTATTAGAGCAAAGAAATAAGTCTGTAAACAACAAGACCTCAAAATGGCAATTGACAGAGAAATTTGGTTAATTTTGTGACGTACAACACTTTAAAATAATAATAACCAGAATTATGACTGATAACCAGGACAGATCAGAATTTCAGTAATGTTATATAATTTTAAAACACCTATATCAATAACATTTACCCACAAAATATCACCTAAGCAGGCTTATCATCACTTGTCTGACAATGTTTTCTATGTAATTTAACATACTGAATCAGCCTAATAAGTTTAGTATCTTTCCCCTTATAGGAAGAGAGCAAATTTCTTTGACAAGTTTTAGAGTCCTTTGAAAATTCTCAAAGAAAAAAAGTAAAAAAAAAGACTTTATTTAAGATATGAATTTTGGGGGAGCTTGTCAAAAATATAAAAAGTCAAAGCAAACAGAACATTTACAGTCAAAAAACCTTAATAGAGAGACCTCAGTCTTTTGAACACAGGAAATTATTTTAACAAAACATAGATTTTTTGTCTTTTAGGTAGACTTACTGAAAGGTAAAGAAAAATCTTTTGTAACCTCTTTTTATCAAGTTCAAGAAAATTATCCTTTTAAGAGAAAGAAGACCAAATTTTAATTTTGTACCAGCTTACTTCTGCTATTAAAACTCATTTACTTAATTAAATTTATTTCAATCTTAGCCAACTTGACCATGCAAAAACTCCTTTTCTAGAATTCTTTTTCTACAAACCTTCTATAACTTTCTTTTTACATTCAGAATTTGTCCCATGTCTTTCTTTTCTCTTCTAGTACTTGAGGACAGATTTATCTTTCTTAATCAACCAAACAAGATATTTCCATTTTTTGTTCCTTTTTTATATATCTTACTTTCCCTGTACACAGACATATTTTTCTTAATATTTAGTAGCTTTAATCACATATATTAATTAGAAATTTTAACCTTTAGAAACCTTAATTTGTAAGTAAAAACTAAGTAAACCATTATAAACTTTCTTTTACATTAGTATCTTGTGGCTTGGAAAATTTATAAACACTTTATAACTTTTAGAAACATGTTATTTTATAGTACAATCTTTTAATAAAACACGTTTACCAATAGACCCAAAACACCTTTTAGTTTTCCTGTAATGAAAAGCCAAAAGTAGACAAATGTACATTTAGCAATCAATGTCTAATATTTTATCTTATTTGGAAATGATGATACTCAGTGAATTTTTTTCATAAAATTTAGCAAAACTCTAAAAGTCACCAAAAAGAGTTTGGAAGCTGTAACCACCATAACACATAATTATTGTTTAAAGTTCATCTAACATTTATCTTTTTCACAACTATTTAGTTACTTATTCCCAATAATTATTTAGATTGCCTACAAGACTTCATAAGACTTCAGATAAAATTAGCCATTATTTAAATTACTATTTTTGTTAACCAGTTCTGTAATAGAAATAACATCAGTTTTTTTCTACAAAATTTTATGTAAATTTTATCACCTCTTATACCTTTAAACATAGTTATCATTAAGATTTTTATCAATAGGTCTTGGTCTTTTAATTTTGGACAAGGGAAGCATTCTCAGTCAGACATTTTAAAACATACTCAGGCAAAGTTGATGTAACCTCTTTATATAAAATTAGCTCAAACATTCCAACCTTTATAATCTTATCAACACTTACACTTTTACATGTTTTCAATTTAATTGTAACCTGAGTCAAGGTCTTAAGGCTAGTCAAATATTTCCTTTCCTTTTTTTGGCCTTTTTTCTTAGGTACCAATTAAACAATTACGTGAGAGCTCTCAAAAAAAAAATTTTTTTTCCCCAATTTTGAAGTTTTCCCAATTCAAAGGATCCATCGTCTGGCCATTGACGAGTTTGATCTTCATTTGTATATTTATTCTAATAGTGACTCAAACCAATAAGCCTTTTTAAGGAAAGACCAGGAGGTAACTTTCCACGCTTAAAATAAATCTTTACCATGGATGCAAGAGGCATCCCTGGTGAGGGCACAGATGATGTAGCCCCCATGATCCACAGAATTCACTCCCAAAGATATTCAGAGAAAGTAAAGACCTTCGTTGCATAGGCGGTAAGGATGGTGTAGTGAAAATGGTGTCTCTGGTCTCCCACAGTAGTGTGGGACGCCTCCAGTCACAGACCCGCTAATCTGTGACACCGGGCAGGCGATACTGGAATGGGATTTTTCCCGCACTAACAAGCAATGAAGGCTAAGACGACAAAAGCCCTTATGGACTGGGCCCTTTATGACAAACTCCCCTGAGAGTTTGGCACAGCCGGACAAAGAGACAGTTCGGAACCCCAGTCTACTCGACTGGCCACCAAGGTGCACCCCGGTAAATGTATCTTCCGTATGGTGGAGACCAAGGAGAAGATTCTCACTGGTCACAAAGCCAAGTTCTCAGGACACAGAACAAGACAGAGACTACTCTGGGAGGAAAAGGGATCAAGATCAAAACCAAGAGTACTCTATCAAATTTAAACCAAGAGTCACTAAAAGCACAAGAAACTAGTTTCCCAAATATTTTCTCCTGCCAATCTAAATTTAGAAAGAGAAAAAATTCTCACCATTTTCTTCCGCCGGACTCCACAGATAGAGATTCTGGGAGGCTGACGTGGTAAGAAGTCTTACCTTTTGCCGGCTTTCGTCAGGCGTTCCCGTATCTCATCATCTGCAGTAGTCCAGGGAGAAGGCAGGTCTTCCAGCCAGAGAAGGCAACTTGCCAGCCAGTGTGGATCCTGCCGACTACGCCAAAACTGTCAGGGGGAAGAGGGAGAATCTCCCTCTGCCCTTTTCCTTAAGGTTCTTATGGCTGGCCAAATAATTAACAAGACAGGTTAGCAGGAGAAAATAATACCAAGTTTAATAACATGTATACATGGGAGAAAGCAGGGACACTGCATTTCTCAACACAATAGCAGAAATTCTGTCTTAAATACCATGTTCAGCCAATGACAAAGGAGGATGTTGGGGGTGGGGGGAGTCAATTACAGGAGATTACCACTAAAGCACAGCAAACAAGAGTAAGGTTACTATGCAGCTTTAAGGCCTCAACTTCTACATTGATAAGCCTCTAGAAATGAGGCAATCCCCCTCTCTTCTCAAAACAGAGAGGGAGATACCTTTACAAATGGAGATTTCCCTTATAAATGTAAATGATTGTCTGGCAACTCCTTGCAGGGTCATCCAGAGAATGTGGCCAGAGAGACAGAACTTCTGATAAGAGGGGCTTGTTTGTGCCTTTCCTATTGTAACCTCTATCTTACATTATCTTTACAGCCATCATGATAGATCTGTTCCAGGAAGGAGCCACCATGTCAAATTCTTTAGGCAGTTAGTGGGGGAGGTCAAATGTCCCTAGAGAAAACAACCAAAGTAAAGAGATAGATTTTAGGGTGGCCAAATCTTGATCTCCCACACTAGCAACTTAACTCCAAAGGAGAGGGGATAATATAACCGGGAGTAGCATAAGGTTCTTTCCTCTTGAGGGGAAATCAAGAATTAATTCCCCTCAATTTCTATCCCCGGCCCTGAGAAAAAGGAGGATGCAGAATAAAGACCACAACTACCTGGGCTGGGAGAACACAGCACACCTTTTTGATTGGATAAATCTTCCTAGGTCCTACCCAAACTTAGCAGAAAAGAGATTAGGAGGAAAGTGGGAGCCCATAATACTGAAGTATGGATTGAGGGGCTCAGAGCAGGCTCTTGGAAGAAGAGACATCAGTAGAAGGGCGTGATGTTCCAAGGCCCCAGGGACAGGAGCAGCCCTGCACTTGAGCAATACAGCAAAGTCATGCGGGTCAGGGCAGTTGCTACAAAACCGGTAGACGTGAACACAGTGGTCATGACAGCAAAGAAATGACAGTAATCTTAGCAATGGAGGAAAAGTCCAAGTGACACATAGCACCCCTACCTCATCCTACCTCCCACTGACCAGTGAGAACCTAGAGGAACTTGGCACTGACTCCAGGAGTGACAGTGCCATCTGAGGCAGCACGGAGGGTATACGACACCGGTGTTCTACTGAGCAAACTTGGTTTCCAGAATTTACAGTAGCAGATGCTCAGCCAGACATCACTGTTTTTGTCGCCCCATACCTTTTTTCTTCTTCCTTAGGCTAGTCATCTAGAAAAATCTGTGAGCTTTTGGGTGGGACTGATTTCTCTGAAAATGAATAATTTTCTCAACATAAGCATGAGTTTTATGTGAAGGTCTGTTATTTCCAGATAATCAATATCAAATTGTTCTCTCTGGAGTCATTTATTTTTCTTTATTATGCACCATAGTTTTATCACTAGTGCTATAGCGTTAATATATTTAGGGTGGCATTTATGCTGCTCATCCCCACATATCAAGTTGAGCATAAAGGCTGCTTATTTTCCCTCAATGAAACTGCCCTGAAAACATTTCTCTTGCTGGGAGTAGTTTTTCAAAAAACAGTGTCCTTCTTTCAAAAAGACTTTAAATGGAGTTTCTGGTGATGGATTAAGGACCTTTTGATATGACAGATGCCCTGCTCAGAAGACCATAAGAAACAAGCAACTGCAATTATGACTCTCAAGACTGTAACCCTTCCAGCCACCCAAACACCCCTGCAATGTTCAGATAAAAAAGTAAAACTATAATAATTTTCACTACAAATGGCAACATAAAGTAAATTTAATTTGCCTAGGACAAGAAATGGCCATGGGTGACATCTGTCCTGTTTACTCAACTTCTAGCATTAGTCAGTTATAGCCACGCTTCCAGCATTAACATAGTTACTACTAACAAACAGGCCAGAGAAGAAAGAAAAGCTATCGGAAAAGAGGATAAGACGTCTGAGTTACTCATGTGGCACTTTATCTTAGAGGAGAAAGCCTTCGGCCATATTTAATAAGTTGGTGGGAGGTGAGAGAGTTAACATGTAACGAATTATATATTTTTACTTCATGTTTGTTTTTCAGTGATTTGAGACTTCCGTGACTTCAGACTTTCATAGCAGTAACTCAGCTCAATATTACAGCATGTATCAACTTGGAAAAGCAATTGCAAAATGCTTGTTTGTATTCTCTTTGTGCCCTGAGTGGGCTGGAATCATTCTGTTCAAACATCATTTACAACTCAATGTAATGAACACACGTAGTCAGCAAGGCTCTTAAAAGTTAATGAGAAATAGAAAACTTTGGGGGGTTATTTCTCAATGTGCTCAGGGTCTACAGCTAGGTCTGTGGTTTAAAAAGAGCACTTCTGGCCTTGCCATAGATTTCATTTTCTGGACAATGGACTGAGAGCAAAGACATCCATCTTGTCTTGAACCTAATTAAGAAGCAGAAAGCAAAGGAAGAAGGAAAAGAAGGAAAGGCAAGAATCATAAAAGGAGGAAGACAAGGAAAGCACGGCATGGTTTTAGCTTGAGCATCTGCAAAATGGGGAAAATGATCTCATCTCAGGTACAAAAATCCCATGCAAACAGCCCAGGCAATACCAGGAAAGTTGAAAGAAAGGTCAAAAAGGAAGAAAGCACAGAGAAGCTCAGTAAAAAGTCCCTTTTCCTTGGATCATTCTTTTTTTGAATTTCTAAAGAGGTGAGGGGACGAGAGGCCTTTCGGAGATGATTAATTGGGAGACCAGAATTAAACTTACTACACCAGAACGTGTCCAAGGAGAAGTGGAGGCCCTTCCTCTGTTAATACATTAAAGGCAGAAAAGTAGCACCAACTATGGAAAAGAACAACGAATTAGAAAGCCAGAACTCCGCTTGGCTCCACTGTTCATGGTCTCCATGGCCTTGACAATTTAATGAACCTCTCTGAGAATCTGTCTCATCATCTCTAAAGGGAAAGCTTTGAGCTAGAGGTCACTTCCACCTCTCCAAATTTAAATTTTAAGTTCAATTTCATTAGAGGTACTAAAATTCGGAGTTTTAAAAATATTGTGAAAGAGCACAGAGAAATTTGTGAATGTTAAGGACTTTTTATTTGATTATGCTTAGAAAACTCTGTAAGTTTTATGATAATCTCACTGCCTTTATTTTTTCCATTTTCTTAGTCCTTAGGTGCATTCATTCTAATAGAGTAATGATATCGCTCTCTCTTACCTCAATTTCTATCCATTATTTCAGCTTATTTTTTTTTTCCCCAAAGTCCCAGTAGATAGTTGCATGTCATAGCTGCACATCCTTCTAGTTGCTTCTATCCATTATTTCAGAGACTTACACTATGTTAGGAAGGAGAGGGAATTGGAGAATTGTGCTAAATACATGGTGAAAAATCCCTTACTGTACCAAAGCAACTAACAGCATTTTTTTTTTATTGATGTTTTAATGGTTTCTAACATTGTGAAATTTTGGGTTGTACATTTTTGTTTGTCCATCACCATATATATGACTCCCTTCACCCCTTGTGCCTGTCCGCCACCCCCACTGCCCCTGGTAACCACAGTCCAGTTTTCTCTGTCCATGTGTTGGTTTATATTCCACATATGAGTGAGATCATACAGTGTTTGTCTTTCTCTTTCTGGCTTATTTCACTTAACATAATACGCTCCAGGTCCATCCATGTTGTTGCAAATGGGACGATTTTGTCTTTTTTTATGGCTGAGTAGTATTCCATTGTATATATATACCACATTTTCTTAATCCAATCGTCAGTCGAGGGACACTTAGGTTGCTTCCACTTCTTGGCTATGGTGAATAATGCTGCCGTGAACATAGGGGTGCATAAGCCTCTTTGGATTGTTGATTTCAGGTTCGTTGGATAGATTCCCAGTAGTGGGATGGCTGGATCATAGGGCATCTCTATTTTTAATTCTTTGAGGAATCTCCATACCGTTTTCCATAGAGGCTGCACCAATTTGCATTCCCACCAGCTGTGTATGAGGGTTCCTCTTTCTCCACATCCTCTCCAACATTTGTTGTTTTTTGTCTTGGTGATTATAGCCATTCTAACGGGCGTGAGGTGGTATATCTTAGTGTTGTTTTGATTTGCATTTCCCTGATGATTAGTGATGTTGAGCATCTTTTCATGTGCCTATTGGCCATCTGTATATCTTCCTTGGAGAAGTGTCTGTTCATTTCCTCTGCCCATTTTTTGATCGGGTTGTTTGATTTTTGTTGTTCAGTTGTGTGAGTTCTTTATATATTATGGAGATCAACCCCTTGTCAGATGTATGTTTTACAAATATTCTCTCCCAGCTGGTTGGTTGTCTGTTCATCTTGATTCTGGTTTCATTTGTTTTATAAAAGCTCTTTAATCTGATAAAGTCCCACTTATTTATTTTTTCTTTAGTTTCCCTAGTCTGGGTAGGCACGTCATCCGAAAAGATTCCTTTAAAACCAATGTCAAATAGTGTGTTGCCTACATTTTCTTCTATGAGTTTTATAGTTTCAGGTCTCACCTTCAGGTCTTTGATCCATTTTGAGTTAATTTTTGTGAATGGCGATAGCACATGGTCCACTTTCATTCTTTTGCATGTGGCTGTCCAGTTTTCCCAACACCATTTATTGAAGAGACTTTCCTTTCTCC
This sequence comes from Ceratotherium simum simum, assembly GCF_057802395.1. NCBI lineage: Eukaryota > Metazoa > Chordata > Mammalia > Perissodactyla > Rhinocerotidae > Ceratotherium > Ceratotherium simum. The sequence goes on along the minus strand of NC_141903.1, from coordinate 80,791,276 downwards.
ATTGCATCTTCTTAGCACCTTTGTCAAAAATTAGCTGTCCGTATATGTGTGGTTTTATTTCTGGGCTTTCAATTCTGTTCCATTGATCTGTGTGTCTGTTTTTGTACCAGTACCATGCTATAACTAACAGCATTTTATCTATGTATCCTAATTGGCAAATTCACTTTGCTATTTCAACACATTTGTAACACATTGTTTACTTCAACTACTACTCTACAAGGAGTCTGCTTCTCCAGAATAATTGTGGTATATGTTCACAGATAAGATATAGTCATGAAATCAATGATTTACATACTTGAACAGTTTTGCCATTCCATCCCTCATGCCTCAGAAAGTGTAGGACATTTTTGAAGCTACCTTTTGAGTTTAATTCTAGAGACCTGGCAGATAAAAAACAAGATCTATTGGGATAAAATAGAACTTGGGTATAAGTAATAACCACGTAAAAAAGCTAACCGTGTATTTTGGCAAGGTTTTGGGAACACCACCACCAAACCAAATAAATGTGGAGAGCCAAGTATACACATTTGGGGGTTTCTACCCTGACCTTCAAAACTAATCTCGTGCTGGTTCTAAGACTGGCGATGACCCTCAATAGCTTCAGAGTTCAGTTACTGGGGCAGTTTCCAACTTCACCTTGTGACCAGGAATCTTCTTTAAGTTTCACTTCCTCCTTAAGGAAGTTTCACTTCCTTCCTACTTAAAAAAAAGTACTACCTTCAAGTGAAAGTTACACACGTAGTGGTTGAAATTGTCAAGGCCTTTCATCCCACACACAGCAGTAGCTTGAGGACAGCTGTCTTGTGGATTACCGAATTTTAGAATTTTAGAGCTGAAAGGAAATGATCTAGCCCAGCACTCTAATCATAGAGATGAGGAAACACGCCCAGGTGATTTTTTTCAAGGCCACAAAACTAATTCGTGGAAGAGTTTTTATTAGAAGCCGGATTTTCTAACTTCCAGTTCAGTCTACTTTTACTATACTTTTATTTCTGAGAAAAACTGTAACTAAAGCAAGCAGTTTTCATGGATATAAAATCCTTTGCCCTGTCATGTGTTTCCATGTGGAGGGAACACATTTGAGCAACACTCCTTGCCTTTTTCTGCTTCTTCACTTCCTCATTCCCAGGGGCGGAGGAGGATCTAAGGATTGGTAAAATTGGGAGCAGGAACGGGGGCACCACCCTGCCCTTCCTCCCTCTCTCTCTCAGGAGCCTGTGTGTGCTCAGGTGAGGCAGGCTTAGTGGTGAGTGCTGTGCCTCTGCACTGAGGTCGTCTGTTTCTGGAGCTGCCTGTGGCAGGATAGGCAAGTTTCCTTCAGGCCATCTGGTTAACTGACTTCCAACCTCGCCTTCATCATTATTACAGACAATAATTTGACATCCATCCCTTGATCCTCTCTCTAGCCTCAATTTATTCCAAACCTGCATGGGAAAAGGGGATTTTATTTACTAAGTTGCCTGAAATTCCAATGACTTTAACCTGGTGTAACCTAACCTTTCTTTTAGTCTACGCTCCATAATATTTATTTTAAAAAATTATTGTTAAAGACACTACTATGTAAGCAATACATGAGAAGGAAACTTGTGTAAGCTCTGGTCTCTAAGAGTCACATAACTTGCTCTCTACAAGGGGAAAGAATCTCTCTCTCCATTACCACTCCCCCACCCCTCCTGTCCTGATCTCCTGACACTTTTCTCTCCACAGAGCAGGGAGTTATCCCAGCTGTGCTAATTACCAGTTCTGTGGCCTTGGCCAAATAAGAACTTTTCTCTGAGCCTGAGCCCCGTCATCTGAAAGTGGTGATAATAATTGTACTTGAGGGAATTTTACTGTACAGGGCACTTCCTTTTACTATTATTTTGATATTATTATTATTGTTTTCATTAGATTCCATTGCTATTTCCTTAAGCAGTCTTCAGTATTCCTTCCATTCTGCTTGCATTGCAGCTGATACATCACTTCTTTGCAGCAATTTTCACAGTGCACTTTATTTGCTTATACATGTGTGTTCTCAATGGTCTGTGAGTTACTCAAGAACAAGTACCAAGTCTTACATTGCTATACCCCCAACTCCTAACTATAGCCTGACACATAATATAGGCTCAGTAAATGTTTGATGAATGACTAAATGAATGAGAAAAGATGATAAATGAATGAATTATAATTTAAGTAGTTGTGTGAACAAGACATAGAAATGTTGTAAGCTAATCTCACATGGGAGGGCTAATTTTCAAATGAGAGGAATCAGGGAAATTATTGTGGAGACAGGAGATGGGACATGGTCTGAAATTTCACAGATGGGTTTTCATAAATTATCTTTTAAAAGGATCAGAGAAGCATATTAGTCTAAGAGAAAGGTACATGCAAAGTCCGGAGTAAGGAAGGTGTCAGCCAAATCAGGGCATGGGGAGCAATCCAGAATGGCCAGATATTAGATCTGATGTTAGAAAAATGTGAGAGATGAAGAGGAGGTAAGTTAGAAACAGACTGTGGTGGTCTTTGGATGCTCCAACAAGAAACTTTTATTTTATTTTTTTATTTTATTTATTTATTTTTTTTCCCCCAAAGCCCCAGTAGATAGTTGTACGTCATAGCTGCACATCCTTCTAGTTGCTGTATGTGAGACCCCGCCTCAGCATGGCCGGAGAAGCGGTGCGTCGGTGCGCGCCCGGGATCCGAACCCGGGCCGCCAGCAGCCGAGCGCGTGCACTTAACCACTAGGCCACGGGGCCGGCCCAAGAAACTTGTATTTTATTTGGTAAAAAATGAAGAATCACTAAGAGAGTTGAGTGGAAGAGCCAAGATGCTGGGGTTATTCTGGTCACAATGTGTCAAATGGGTTGGAGGGGGCAAGATGTTGAACAGTAGTACAAATTATGAGGAGGTACGAACCTGAGCTATAGAAGTTGAAACAAAAAGGAAAAGATGGATGCAATATATACAATAGAAGTAAGAATAAAATCTTCCTCCAAACTCCAGGAAAAGCTGACCTTGGAAATCTCTCATTCTGGTAGATTTGACAAAAGAGTAACGGGCAACTGCTTCTATCTAAGTTCTTGTCCAAAAACCTTGGCTATGCATGCAATGAATAGTAACCGTCAGACCTTCCTGAAATGGAAATGTAATAATTTAAGTTGCCCTTAGGTCTTGAGAATCTATTTCTTCCTTTTATTCCTTCCACCATCACTGTGTTCCAAGATTTTCATCTCTTAGTTACGTTCACACCTTTCCTCCATCCCTAGATTCCTGAGCTCAAATATGTGCCTGCAGTTTACAGACAGGAAACAGTTCTGCTGGTGGGTCACCTGCTGAGTATTTCTATTTATTCCTACTACAGCCTTAAAGCTCAGGTGTGAGCAGTTTATTCTTCTAAAACATTCACCAAATTACTCTTGAAGCTGCCTTCTTATTTGCCCATATCCCTCAATTTCCCCCTTAAACTAGAATTAACCTAGAAAAAATAAAATATTATCTGACATTTATGTGACATGTTTTCCCAAGAAGCTCACAGATCTTTTCCAGCTCTATGCTGCTGAGAAGAGGAAAAGAATGAAAATATTATCTCTACTTTGCATTTGAGAAAACAGATAAGCATGAAGGAAAAGTGTTCTCCAAGGATTCATGGCAAATCTGCCGCAGAGCAGGGAAAAAGAATCCAGCTTCCTGACTCTCAGATCATGGCCTAGAGCTTCAGTAAAAATAGATGAGGAAGAGCATTACTGGGTGGCCTTAGAGGATAAAGAAGGCTCATTGCTCTGACTGGAAAGTGATGTCCTTGCAAGAGAAGGATCATGATCATCAATATAAAGAAAGTATAAAAACTGAGTCTCTCCTTTGGCAGTTCTCTAAAGATAGCTGCTACCTTTCTTCAAAGACCAAATTCCCGGAATCAAGTTTTCTCCTCAGTTTACAGAAAGTAACAGACTACTTACTGTGTGTCTAACTGGGAGGGGCAACAATAATCCCATTGCAGTCATATATACTTCTTTTTGAAGTATAGTTGATATACAATATTATTAGTTTCAAGTGTACAACATAGTGATTTACATTTATATACATTACAAAATGATCATCACAATGTCTAGTTACCATCTGTCACCACACAAAGTTATTAAATATTATTGTCTGTATTCCCCCATGCTGTACATTACATGCCCATGACTTCTTTATTTTATAACTAGAACTTTGTACTCTTAATCCCCTTCATCTATTTCGCCCATCCCCCTACCCTCCTCCCCTCTGGCAACCTCCAGTTGCTTCTCTGTATCTATGAGTCTATGTTTCATTTTGTTTGTCCATTTGTTTTGTTTTTTAGATTCCACAAATAAGTGAAATTATATGGTATTTGTCTTTCTCTGTCTGACTTATTTCACTTAGCATAGTACCCTCTAGGTCTATCCATCTTGCAAATGGCAAGATTTCTCTTCTTTATGGCCGAATAATTTTCCATTATATATATATATATATCTCTCTCATCTTCTTTATCCATTATTCCATCGATGGACACCTATGTTGTTTCCGTATCTTGGCTGTTGTAAGTAATACTACAGTAAACATGGGAGTGTATATATTTTTCAAATTTGTGTTTTTGTTTTCTTTGGATAAATACCCAGAAATGGAATTATTGGATTATATGGTAGTTCTATTTTTAGTTTTTAAGGAACCTCCATACTGTTTTCCATGGTGGCTGCACCAATTTACATTCCTACTTAGAGTGCACGAGGGTTCTCTGTTCCCTACATCCTTGCCAGCACTTGTCATTTCTTGTCTTTTTGACAATGGCCATACTGACAGGTGTGAGGTGATATCTCATTGTGCTTTTGATTTGCATCTCCCTGATGATTAGTGATGTTGACATCTTTTCCTGTGTCTGTTGGCCATCTGTATGTCTTCTTTGGAAAAATGTCTATTCAGGTCCTCTGTCCATTTTTTAATCAGATGTGGTTTTTTGATATTTAGTTGTATAAGTTCTTTATACATTTCAGATATTAACCCCTTTTCTGACATGTCATTTGCAAATATCTTCTCCTATTCAGTAGGTTTCCTTTTTGTTAATGGTTTCCTTCAGTGTGCCAAAGCTTTTTAGTTTGATGTAGTCCCATTTGTTTATTTCTGCTTTTGTTGCTCTTGCCTGAGGAGACAGATCCAAAAAAATATTGCTAAGACCAATGTCAAACAGATTGCTGCCTATGTTTTCTTCTAGGATTTTTATGGTTTCAGGCCTTACATCTAAGTTTTTAGTTCATTTTGACTTTGTTTTTGTAGATAGTGTAATAAAGTGGTCCAGTTTTGTTCTTTTGCATGTAGCTGTCCCATTTTCCCAGGAACATTTATTGAAAAGACTGTCTTTTCTCCATTATTTTCTTGCCTCCTTTGTCATAGATTAATTGACCATATAAGCATGGCTTTATTTCTGGGCTCTTTATTCTAATCTTGTTTCTGTTTTTGTGCCAGCACCATACTGTGTTGATTACTGTAGCATAGTTTGGAATCAGAAAGCGTGATACCTCTAGCTTTGTTCTTCTTTCTCAGAATTGTTTTGGCTATTTGGGATCTTTTGTGGTTCCATACAAGTGATATGTATTTCTAAGATGGTGTACACCTCCAGCTAACTGCATTCTTTGATACATTAAGATTTTGTCTTCTCCCTTTTGACAGGGAAAAATTTTTATAATGAATTTAGAAAATAATGTAATGTGGACAATTAAACATCCAAAATTTTGTCCTTTCCCTCAATTGTCTGTTCAATTTTAACAAAACAAAATAGTATTTACATAATATAGATGATTATAATTTTACGGAGCCCATACTTTTCATTGGGCCTGTGTGATATTTAATGCGCAGATGTGCAGACAGACACCAAAATGCAGACTATACTCCTGTGCACTCTATATGTACCAAAACTTGCTGCAATACATTCCCTTCCAAGTTAAAAGGGTCTTAAGCTTGAGACTTACATAAGATAACAAAGGAATTAACTGAGAATCAATGGACTGACCAACTGGAATGATATTTATATAGTTCATTATGTAGTTAACTTGAACAAGTTATATCTATAAACCATAAATAAAAAATATTAGAGTTCTGGTTTTAACATCTTATTGTTCTTCGCTAAGAACTGATGCAAATTTTGTTGAATGTGACTAAGAGATTTATCTCTGTTCTGGCCCAAATTTCTCTCCTTTCCTTATACAGCTTCAATTCATATTCTGTGAATTCTGTTCTCTTCTAATCCCACATTGGTTGGTGAGAAAGGACACTTCCTAATGTGAAGGTCTTAATTATTAATTGTTGCTATTCTTCATTATCAATCTATAAGAACTCAAAGTTCACTTGAACTGTACTTACATAGTTCCAGCTATTTCTGTTATTGGCCTTATATGATGATATTCTTCCTTCCATATGTGAGATTGTCAGCAATTTGTATTGGTCTGTCGAATTATTCTCCGTTAGACCAACTCCAACAGAATTTGGCTTTGTCTTGTTTACCTCGAGAGTGAGGCGAGTTTTATCTGGCCCTGGCTTTTGTCAAGATGAGTGAATTAATGAGTTCTTCCATCCAACTAAAGGCCACTTCCCACACCTCCCTTGTAACACCATCAAACACAACCCATGGCTGCAGAAGCCTAGGATTTAGTTAGCCTACATCCATACTTACATGGGATACATGTATCCACACTTACCTTTATTTTTGGTCAACCTCAAATACCTCTTTATTTTGTTTATTAGGAAGATGTTTTTTCTTACTATATAATAACTATTATTTATACTAATTAAACTATTTTGAGAAAAATAATCAGGTGAATATGTGTGAAATTTGTTAAAAGAAGCCACCAAAAAAATAAAATGAAACAAACTGAAAGAAGTCACAGTTTAAGCCTACATTCAGCTTTTAGCCCTTAAAACTTTAAGGTTTTACATGAAAAATAATTATTTCTCTATTTTACTTTCACACATTCCTGGCAGACCAAATGATTTTTTTCCTAATGCTCTTCACAGCAACTTCTAGAATATAACTTCCTAGACCTTCAGAGAAATTGTTTGAATTTATCTTGAATGGCTTTAGTAAGGCCTTGCTGAAAATAAGGTGCTATATTAGATGATCTCTAAAAACTTTACTTATTACAGATGATCATTTTAAAACCTGCATTGTAAAGTAAGATTATGGGATATAATGCAATACCAATCTCAGATCAAGTAAATCTATATCTAGTATTAATTGTTGCTGCATAACAAATTACTTCAAAGAAAATAACTCACTCCCTGTGAGTAAGGAGTGGGTTGCTGGGTGGTTCTGTCTCAGGGTCTCTCATGAGGTTGCAATCAAACTGTCAGCTGGGGATGTCTGCTTCTCAGATGGCTCACTCCAGTGGCTGGCAAGGTGGTGCTGGCTATTAACAGGTGGCCTCAGTTCCTCACCACATAGACCTCTCCATAGGACTGCTTGAACGTTCTCACGACACAGTGGCTTCTTCCACCAGAGCAAGTGATCCAAGGGAGCATGGTGGAGGTGTCGATGTTTTTCACAACCCAGTTACCATATTCTATTGTATTGTACATACAATGTAGGAGGGGACTATACAAAGGCATGGATTTTGGAGTCTGGAGATAAATAGACCTGTGTACATACATGTGGGCGTGTGTGTGTGTGTGTGTTATGTTTGTGTATCTCCCATATGTATTTAGCACATCTGCTAAAGTTTTCAAATTGAAATTATTAAAAGTATGGTAAAAAATAGTCTTTTCCCTGTATTGTTGTAGGAGATTCACTTCTTGTGGCTAAATACAACACTTTTGTTTAAAATTAAGGCATTATAATTTTTATTCTTCTAACTTTCTACACCATGATCACAGAAATTAGAAGATTAACTTTACTGCAAGTATTTTCATGGTCTAGATTTGAGACTGAGGATTCATTCAAATGACCGTATAGTTTCAGCCTGGAATATAATTTGTCAGTATAATTAATTCTTTCAGCCTAGACCTTCACTATATTAAACAAATGCTAGCAAACTAAGCAATTAGATTCATGTTCTAAAGATGCCTTATTAACTTGTAAAGAGTGGCTTAGGAACCAGGAGATTTGAAGTCAATAAAATATTTGCTCTGTGTTCTATACTAGTACTTATATAAAGCACTTGGGGATATTGTAAAATGCAGATTCTGAGTCAATAGATCTGGAGTAGGGCCTGAGATTCTGCATTTCCACCAAGATCCAAGGTGTTGATGATGCCCCTGTTCCTCTGACAACATGTTAAGTGGCAGCGTTCTATGCAGTGGGAGTTCCTCTGAAAGAATTTTTATTATAACAATATTCACTTGTTACACAGAATTCAGAATACCAAGGGTTTTATAGCTTAGGTTTACATCTAAACCATTCCAGAGTGGGGAAAAAAAATTCTTCTGTTTATCTTTTATAGGAAATTTCAACCACCCTCTGCCCTTAAATAATTCTTTCCAAATAGAGTATCCTTTTCTTTGGATGTGATTTCTTTTTTCTAACCTCATCTACTAATTCTAAGAGAGAAGAAAAGCAATGTCATTGTGTTAGACATGTTAAGATCTTTAGTAAATATTTTTAAATTATAGCATAATGGTTTCATACACTTGCACATATTTTGATTTAATCCTTACTTTTTCCTCTTCAAGCTGAAATATCTAATTTAATTATTACAACCTTTTTTTCCCATTACTCTATACTCATCCTTTGACTCTTGTGTCATTCTCGCCTCTATTTCATGCCATGCCATGGGTCAGACTATTGTCCAGGGTATTTATATATTTTGTTTTCTAAATGTCTTAAGCAGTTCTTGCTTCACCAACATACTCTAATTCTTTCTTCCCCCAGCCTGATCCTTATGGACATAATTCTGTTTAGGGCCATTACCAGGAAAGTATATTCTATTTTAGGGAATTTGCCTACCGTTAAACACAGTTATAAGTCACTTTCTGAAGACCTAGCAAGTCAGGATTCTTGGTTATAGGAAACAAAATCTGACTGCCCACCTAAGGGAAAAAATAAAGTTTATTGGAAAGATTTGAGCGACTCACAAATACTTTGGCCTACATAAAGCTGACTGATTTTAACTGTCCCTATAACTTTATGTGACCTATTGAGGAATCAAAGCTCCCAACTGGCAGAACTTAAGTCACCTATCTGCCCTTCTGACTGCATCATGGCAGTGAGAAGGGCTGTGGGGATAAACACTGCCTCTATCAATTCTACCGCCAGTGGGAAATGTCCTCACATCAGGAAATCAAGATGCTAATAGACCGAGTGGGGAGAACACTTGAAGCTGGATCAAAAAAACGTAAAATGCTCACTGTCTTCAGGTTAGATAGAGCCTAAAAATGGCAGTTATCTTGTGCCATTGCTCTCAGATTATCTTGGGTCCCCTCTCCACACTGGGATAAGGACTGATGTGCACCATTGGCCTAAGATACCTTATTTCTCTCAATTTGTGCTTCTCCGGGCTGCACTTTCCCTGAACAGGAAAATAAGCAGCTCAGATTAAAAGAGAAAGATGCCACAATGCACTCACTGCCCATAAGAATCTACTGCACCAAAGGAATTCACAATCTGCAAACCAACATTTTCATTTATAAGACATAGAATAGATTATTCTGGAAGAAATAGAGCTGACTCAATGCTTAATTGAAAAGAGGTATTCATAGGCAATTGTCATTAATACCTGAGGGAAAGATAAAGAAGAATTATATGGTGATCTTGAGGAAAAAATCCAAATATCTATCAAAGTATGTTTAACTAATTTGAAATGTGGGCTTTTTGTCTGACATGGTACAATGAGCTTGTCAAACTCGAGGTTAAAGGAATAGCCTTCAACAAGACTGCTCCCACTTCAGAAACCAGCCACGAGTTTGAGGATCAGGAGGAGACCCTTAATTCTGACAAGCTAGCTACAAATTCAAGAGTTCTTACTACACTCTCAGGTTTGATAATGGGCTAGAATGACTCACAGAACTCAAGAAAATGCTATATTTATAACTATAGTTTTATTATAAGCAAAAGATATAAATCAGTACCAGCCAAAGGGAGAGACACGTAAGGTGAGGTCCAGGAGGGTTCCAAGCATGTAGCTTCCACGTCCTCCGGAAGCATCCATTTCCTAGCACATCAATGTATTGCCAAGCCGGGAAGCTCACCTGAGCTTCTGTGTACAGTGTTTTTATTGGATTTTATTTGTAGGCACAATTGATTGAATCATTGGCCATGTGGTTAAACTCAATCTGCTGCCCTCTTCCCCTCTCCAGAGGTGGGGTTGATTACAAATGGTCCAAAGGTCCAACCGTCTAATCACATGGTTTGTCTTTCTGACATGGCCAGCCCTCTGTCCTGAGCCATCTATCACTAACACTAGCCATGTTAATATAAACTGTGGAGGGGTCCACCATGAGTCACCTCATTAGCATAAACTATCAGGTGTCATCCTAGGGGCCTGCCATGAATAATAAAGACACCCCAATCACTCAGGAAATTTCGAGGGTTCAGAGGCTACCTCCTAAGAAACAGCGTCAAAGGCTAGCCAAATTCTTTATTACACACATATCTATGACTACTTTATCATAGGCAATATTTCCATGGTTTAAACCATAGCTCAGATGCTCTGGAAGGGGAAAGAACTCCAGCAGAACAGTTGAATGGGTCTCTGGGATTCTCACATGGAAGCTCATTTTAACTATTAAGCCACATGTCTGCATCTTTCAGTAAGGAGGGAAAACTGCTAAGATTACTCCCAAATCACTCTGTGCATGTAACTGAACAAAAATAACGTCTTTTTAATTTTTTGCAAAATAAATATATGAATGGGAAATGCTACTCTGCTTCTTTAAAATTTAGATGGGTGAGGAACAGACATGAACTATGGTAACTTAATGAAGAACCATCTAGAATAATCTAGAAACCAGCAGTAGCATCTTAGACAATGAAAATTTGTAAACAAGAGATTTTCTGCTGCGTGATGAAAAGCATCTCTTACTGAAAATCCTGTCATAGTATGGAGATAGAAATTTGAGTCAAATGGGATAATAGCAAATATTTTAACCTTTTAATCTTATTTTTTTTCTTCCCTGGAAGCAACTCTATAAGTAGTAGTTTTTGTTGTCTCCAAAAATAAATGTAGCTTACTTAAGCCTAAATGCCAAATTTCAAATCTGAGGGTTAATGTCGACTCAGAAAAGCTGTGCTCATTTTGTTCTAAAGTCACACTGTCACCTAGTGGTTTCTCACACATAAAATGTGAGCCGAAAACAAATGGCTTATTTGGATATTTTGTTCTCTCTCGTATACAAAATAGCTAAACAAAGGACTATTTTGTCTTTGTAATATCTGAATGATATTTTATATCTTTGACTTATTTCTGTGGGTTTGGATAGATACCATTATAACTAACTCATAAGTCATTTTTATTAGAACACATGGTTTCCTCTCACAGACACATGCAGAGTATGAAAAAGAGTAAATAATGGAGAATGATTTGCATTACAGTGTAATATTTGGTGAATTTACCCCATTTTCCTAAATTTTACCAGAGTAGTTGTGTAAACTAACCCGTTATAGTGTCAAGGTTTCCTATTTGCCTTAACAAAATAGTCTGTAACTAACCTCTGCGCTCTCCTTCCTTAGTGTCTGTTTTCAGTCTTCTCCCAGCTCTTTCCTCCAAAAGGAAAAAAGGTACGTAAATGCCTTGCATAGAGTAGATTCTTGATATCATTTGTTTCTCTAATTATTACTGTTGAGCAAGAGTCATTGGAAGTTTAAAATATAGGTAAAAAATGTGTGTCCTCAATATCCTATTTGTTTCAGAGGACTGGCCCCAAGCAAAATTGTGAGGTCAGTGAAGATTGATGTTGATAAGTCTTCTAGTCCAGCCGCAACTTTTACTTGTTGCCCTAAAAGTTCCTTTTGTCACGCGGCTGGAATTTCTCTCACTCTAGCCTCCCTTGCTCCTTTTTCCCCACTCCCAAACACACAAAAAAGGACCTACCCTTTATTTCATCCTCTAAGGGAGGAAGTGGTTAAACAGCTAATCTAAAGAACTCACCTAATGGGAAACTGCTAGAGAAAGACTGGCAGAAAGGATGTAGATTTTACCTGGGGACTTTGGGGAGCATAGCATATTACCACCAATGGCAAACTGGTAGAACTAAGGCTTCATTAAAACACAAGCACAGTTGAGTCATGGTTATTAGTCTTTGTTGTTTATAAAGATTACCACCATTTCATTGTTATCATACCATCGTTTCTACTTCCTCCTCTGCAAACTTCTACATAAAATGTTGGTTTGGATTTATAGAAAAGAAAAAAATAGTAAGTTGTAACATAGAAATGAAAAGAAATGATGAGAATTCTTTCAAGATCAGGATACATAATTGAAATAAAGTGGTCCTTGGCTAAATGTCCCAGCCCTAGACTCAGAGAATAATAATCAAAACTAGTGCTTTTCTACAAATGAATCAAGAAACTTGTCTTACTCTTGATAGTTCTTACCAAACCCACAATAAAAGCTCATTTCTTTCGAGTTTCATTCAGAAGAAAAACTACTAGGTTCCCTCTTTAATATCGATTATAAGGCTTTATTTCTTTTCCTTTTGTGTTTAAAATAAGAATCTAAGAAATATCTCTGAAGGTCTCTGGTATGCAGTGCTTGGCATTTTAAAGTAGCTTGTAGAACCTGTGGGCTTACTGAGAGAATCAGAACATACCTTATTATAGTGAATTCCAAATCAACCTAAGAAACAGATCACCGGGGTATACACCTATAGCTTGCTGTAATAGTCATGGGCATCAATTTATCCACAGGCTGATTGCCTAAGGATTTGGTGTATTTGTATGCATCTGTCTGATAATTAGAAGAAACTCTTTTCACTTAACTAAACAACTGAGAAAAACGTCAATAGCTGACAGAGAACTCACAGCAGGACTCATAAACTCTATTTTCCAGGACTGTTTGTGTTCATACATTTAATAGAATCCTAGAAAAAAATTGCATTTGTAGGGAATATGATAAATACAACATGGGATTGGTTAGGAGCGCTTGTTTTCAGAGTTCCATGGTGCCTGTTGCAAACACTCAAAACATAAGTCCAGCTGCACTCTGACTGGATCTAGATGTGGAGGGAGAAATGAATGTTATAGGATTCAGAAGCTTTCTCTGGGGAAAAAAGTTGTTCACTACGAACATAAGTTAACCAAATTCATATCATGCAAGCGTTAAAAAATAAGTAGCATTATTTACGCAAAAACTATATTTTTGAGTGAAAAATGAAGGGAATCACCTTTGTCCAGAGTGTGTTTAATAGCACGTGCATACACAATACTCTCAGACAAACCACAGAAGTAACAGAAAGTTTTACAGGTCTCTTGGGATAAAGTTCTTCTAAGACCTCAGGGGAAAAGTACAAAAATACCAATCTCATATAGAAGCATAACAATCATTCAGGTATTCTTAGTTCTGGAAGAGAATATCAATATCTTCTCTAAGTTATTAAAGTTAAAAAAAAAATGACTAATCCCACATATCATCCTGGAGAAATGTTGACTTTTTAAAGTTCTAATCAAATAAAGTATCTGGTGAGTTATGGTGGTAAGAGTAGATTTTGGGCGTTAAAAAATTCAGAAATGTGAAACATGATTATTTTGTAGGGATCAAATCAGGTGAACGGTAAGATGCAAGTTCCCGACGTGATACACATGTGTTCAGACTGATTCATAAAGTCTTTGCAAGTTAGGGGAAGGTGGTGCTGACTGTCAGACTTCTGTCTAGTTCTGTAAACCAAGGGGAGCAGGGAAGATGGAAGAGAGTTAACCAACCTGAAGTTTGCCAACTGGTTGCAGAGACAATCCCGGCATAAGATCCATGAAAACAGAGACCTCTAACAATGAGTATTTGTTGTTGAATGAGTGCTGGGAGACTTGTAAAGGTAACAAATATCGGATCGCTATGGATTTTTAGAGTGTACTTACATCTTTGCAGAAAAACAGTAATATATTATCTTTTATTTGACATTATTTCATTTATATAACAAATATATATATGTGTGTATAGATACACACACGCAGACATACATATACAGTCCTCTCTATGTTCCAGATGCTGTTCTAAATGTTTTCCAAATATTAATGCACTTAAGAGAAGTATGTGTACTTAAACAATGTACCAAAAATAATTACTACCAAAATTTCATCAACCAAAGAACTTTAGTGTGCTGCCGTGAATATTCCAGAGTGCAGCTTGGGTTATCATGATCCTGATTACGACTAATATTATTAAAACCTGAATATAAATCAGTACAATGTGCTCTCGGTCAAGTACTTAATCTATCAGTTGGGATCCAGACAGAAACCACTTGTTATTTGAACAGAAAGAATTTAATATAAATAATTTTCAACTAATTATTGAAGATTGAAAGACAGGAAAACACTAACGTATCCTGAAAGCAGAAACCATGAAGGAAGCAGCCACCCCCTTTAGGGCTGGAGGAGTAAAGAGAAGAAGAGAGAATTATCAAAACTTAGAAATTTGAGGGAGGAACCCTGCTGAGGTCAGACCGCTGAGCACTGCCTGCTAGTGCTGGCGACTCTACCATGACGCTGGCTTTTTAAAGTGAAAGAGAGCAGAAACCTGGAACTGCTGCTGCCAGGGTGAAGACACATGGCCGGAGCGACACTCACAGGAACTGGGGAGAAAAGAGCAAGCCAGCAGAGAGCAGGCTGGAGCAGTCCCTCCCGTCTCCTCCCGCCTCCCAGGCTCCCTCTAGTGCCCCTTACACAGCTGCCTGGCGAACGGAAGAGCAGTTTGCCGAAGGCCAGCTCTAGTAGCCCAAAACTGAGAACAGAGGATCTGAAACTTGAGAGACAATACCTTCACACCCGACAGGGTGTATTTTACCATAAGAGAGCATTCGCTTCTCCCTAACTTGGGTCTCTTATATTCAAATGCAAACCCATGGGCTCTGAGAAGAGCATTTCATTCATTTCTCTGAGAAAAGGCAAACAGCCTCCTTAACATCATCACTCTAATCCCTGGAAACGTTAATTAAGGTGTGGGTGCCGTTGTACTTGGTGCTCTTTGCATCACTTGCACAGCATATATTATGTTCTTAACAAATATTAGTGGAGTGAATGAATGTATAGAAGTATATTCTCAGCATAACTCTGACTCCTTAAGTCTCTTTAAACAATGAATTTTTCATCCCCTTTGATCACTAAGCTAGGATATGCATATTTATACCATAAAAACTATAGCACTACAGAAATATGAATTCCAAATGTCAGAAGCTCTTGTGTTTCTTTAACTCAGTTGGTATAGATTTTGCTTATTTCTCTCTTAAACTCCAGAGGGACACAAGGCAAGAAATTAAAACTCTCCTCCTTTGATTTCGTCTCAGATTGAATCCAGCTTTCTGAAACCACAGTGATGCTTCAAGCTTCTCTTTGGATTCTCCGTCTGTTTTGCACAAAAGATATAGATGTGCTATTTAGCCTTTGTATGAAAGAAGTGAGAGATTATCTTCTCTTTTCTTCTGTCTTCACTGTCTTTGCTTCCTCTTCAGTCTCCCTTGGGTGCTGTAGTACTCTTCGGGTTCAAGGTGCAATAAATGAGTTATTTTAGAGATTAAATCACCTTTGAAAAAATAAAATCTAATGTCTACAAAATTTCATCGTTTGACCTAGTTACATGTTTAGCTTTCTGTTTAGTTTATAACATTCGTTGTCTCATCATTGAATATTTATTCTTCCCCAAAAGCAGATGATACAAACTTGAGTACAAAATTAAGAAGACAAGAACTGACTCACCAAGGCCTTTAAAAACCCTTTCTTTTTCTCAAATAAAGCATTTGAAAGAAATGTTTAAAATCCATTGTTTTTATGGCAATTATCCAAGTTCTTAAATATTTCTCAGAAATATTTGAGGATATTATTTTGTAGACCGTTTAGGAGTTGTAATCTTTTTGCAGGAAATTTCTAACTACTAAAAAAGAATCTAGCTCTAAACAACATGTATAAACATTTTAATGCATTATGTAGTCAATCTAATATTTAAACAGTCATCCATTTCATTTTACAAACCACATGTTTTACTGTTTTTCCTGACATTAATTGTGTTGCTAGGAGATTATGGAGGAGTGTATTTGTCATTTGTTTTTGACCTTTTGGGGTTCACCAGAAGTATGCTTGTACAATAAGACCAATTCCTGCTCACCAGGCTGTTTACAATAAAAGAACAAATGGAAGGTCATCATCTTGGTAGCATAATCCCACGGCAGTCCCTTGATTTTCAGTTTAAGGTAGACTCACCTTATACAATGCCCTTAGGATTTAAAAAGCAAAACAAAAATTTAGCTTTAAAATCTAAAACTGATTCTAAATCAATGCTGTCCTGTGCACTCCAGGGTGTTTACTAGCATTCCTGGCTTTTACCCACTAGATCTCAGTTGCACCTCCCAACTTGTGGCACCAAAAATGTATCCTGAGGAGCAAAATGGCCCCCAGTTAAGAACAACTGCCTTATGCCTTGACTGTTTCCCTTCCATTCTTTCTATTTTTCTTATTCCCACTTTTTTTGTGTGTGAGGAAGATCAGCCCTGAGCTAACATCCATGCCAATCTTCCTCTTTTTGCTGAGGAAGACTGGCCCTGGGCTAACATCTGTGCCCATCTTCCTCCACTTTAAGTGGGACACCACCACAGTGTGGCCCCAGAAGCCGGGCGTCGGGGCGCGCCCAGAATTGAACCTGGGCCACCAGCAGTGGAGCGCACGCGCTTAACCGCTATGCCACAGGGCTGGCCCTTCTTGTCCCCACTTTTAAAGCCCATTATAGTATATAGGGATCAGTTGATCTTCTTTCTAAATTATTAATTAGGTTGCTTACTCTGGAAGATTGACCTAGGGTTAATCACAAGGCAAGACCTAGTTTAGAGACAGTGAGATAGCTCTTGCTGGAAATGATGGTTGCCTGGTTATTTGAGTTATGCTAGCCCTTTACATGAGGATAATACCCGGGATACACGATATTAAAAACATCTGAAAATTAAAGCTGTTTGTTCTCAGAGTGGGGTTAGAATGAAATAAATTATTCAGTAAGATTTAATATTGTGAGTTTTCACTATAATCTTTTATTTTTATAAAATTAACACTTTCTTAATTATAAATGTCTTTCATCCCTTTCATCCCCAAACTATGCAATAATTGTTTACTATTTAATAATATAATATAATTTAGTTATATTTATTTTTATATATTTTATTTTATATATTTTATATATTTTAATATATTTAGTTATAATTATTAATGTAACATTTGAAAAATCTGACAGTTAAGATCACTTTCATTAATTTTGAGTCAAAATTATTAAATATCAGATAGTATATATGGATCCTTCCTTTATATATTTGGTATATGGAATTATATCTTTAGTTATGTGGATATAAATTCTTAGAAACTCATTATAAGTGTTATTGTTGTACAAGATATCAAAACACAGGGATATTGGGGCGGCCCGGTGGCGCAGCGGTTAGGCGCGTGCGCTCTGCTGCGGGGGCCCCGGGTTTGCCGGTTCAGGTCCCGGGAGCGCACCGATGCACTGCTTGGCAAGCCATGCTGTGGTGGTGTCCCATATAAAGTGGAGCAAGATAGGCATGGATGTTAGCCCAGGGCCAGTCTTCCTCAGCGAAAAGAGAAGGATTGGCAGATGTTAGCTCAGGGCTGATCTTCCTCACACACACACACAAAAAAACACAGGGATATCAACTTTGAGTGGAAAAAATAAATGATTGCAGGAATGACAAGGAAAGCAGCAAACCCCTGACGTACTTTTAGAACTGTACACAGGACAACTGCTCTCCTTTCAGCTAAAGCCTTAAGAGGGAATACTAGAAGAATCGCTGGACACATGAACCCAGTCATTTATGAACAACATTTCTAATATTCTAGATCACTCAAATTATGACTAAGAAATGAGAAAATAATCGGGTAAAAAGAGATAAGCACTCGTCATGACCAGCAAAATAAAATTTAATCCAGGAGGAAGAATGAGGAGATATTACTGCTACCAAATAATTAGTACCATTATATTAGAAAGATACACAATCTTTAATAACTAGAAGCTCATTAATCCTCAGATAAATAGATAACAGTTGATGAACACAACTGTGACCCAACCTAGAAAATGGAATCTTTAGATCTTTGATTTTGTCAATGTATAAGACAAAATAAATTCCAACTCTAAAAGCAATTTATTTGTCGCACTTAACAAAGACTTGGAGTTTCTAGTGGAAAAGAAATAAAAACAAATTTTATAAAGTGCTAACCCAAATAAGTCTGTGTAAATTATTTGTCTCCTGTTTTTATAACCAAATCTTTTAAAAGCAAGGGTGTAACTTGAAATGAGTAACTTGACTTATAAATCAGTAAAAAGTGGCAGGCAGGATGTAGCTAGAATTTATCAAGGCATAAGACAAAATACAGCATAATACACTGTCAGAGTATTTAAAAAATATATTAGTAACTGTTTGACCATTGTGACTAAGCTATTGATTAATTGATTTGAGACAATTATCAGATATCATATAACAGTACCTAAGCCTGTCCTATTTAACATTTATGTCAATAACTTACATGAAAACCTTGAGGGCTTGTTTTGCAAATATGCCAATGATATGAGGTCAGAATGGACAGCAAATACAGTGATGTCAAACTCTGGATCCAAAAAGATAGTAGAATAAATAAAATAAGCAAAATCGAGCAATATGATATTTGACAGGGATTATTATAGGCCCTGTTCTATAATGCAAAGATACAAGTTGGATCAAAGTAGAGTGGAGAGAATTGCTTTAGAGGCAGCATGCATGGGAAAGAATCATAGGATTAGTCAACTACAAATTCAATATGACTCAACCGTGTGATTTGTTTGCCAAGGAACTAATGTGATCTGAAGTCATATTCATGACAACATTTGTAATCTAATATCTAGAATGACATTGCTCATAACATTTCTTTACTTGGAATTTGTTAGGCCTTACCAGGGTAATTTTGAAAGCTAGGAGAATGGTAAAGGGAACTTCACATCATGTCATTTGAGGAAACCCATCATGCCTAGGGAAATATGATTGCTCCCCTCAGATATTTGAGGAGATATTATGTGGAAGAGGGATTTAATTTATTCTATGCAGGTAACTCCCAAAGTTAGACCCATTAGCTACGTTATTCCACTGAATTGCAGTCTAATTTTTTGCTCAATAAACTCTAAGCTTAGACTTCTCAAGAAAATGAGAATCTAAACAAACACTAACAGGAAATTAACACAACTCTTCTACTTTTAGTCACCTTAAAAGCTTTGTCCCCTTGTAAGAAATCCTTTAGGATGATCTAGAATAGTTTACAGTACTATTACACTTTCTTCTACCTTTTACTCTGTACACAGGAATCTGTTATAGACCAAACTGTATTAATTCATTGCAAAACACCAGTTACTACTGCTAACGTTACATGTGTACCTCAAGACTGTCATAAGCCTCAGAGTTATCAGGAATGGCCTATTGATGAATCAGATAACAGATTTCAGTGAGAGATAACGCTGAAGTTTTTTCTTGCCTTTTTATTTTCATGTTAACCTTAATAATTTGATATAATTTTGGAAGGAATAGATAGATGCCCTTCCTCTTTAATAGATAATAGAAAAATTCAATTCTCTCAAAGATATTTGACTTTGTTTTGTTAAGGAATGACCCTATAAAAAATTTTATATTGTTATTTTAGCACAGACAGTGAGAGGAGCTATAGGTTAACAATTCTAGAATCAACGCCATTATTTTTGGTAGACACCTCTCAGCTTTTAACTGTTTTATAGCTGATAATTCTATACAACAAATCTCCTTACTCAGTCACCTGTGTGTACAATTAGAAAGTGGTTTATCTTTGAAGGAACTGAAATTCCATCATTTCCCCTTTTTACCTCTAATAATAAAGCTATCCATTTTTGTTTGTTTTTATTTGGGGTGGAGAGCGATTTCTTTTGTCCTGGTTTTCCATATCAGTCATTTATAGAACTAGATTACAAACCCTATAACAGGGAAAAGATAAATGAACTTTATAAATTCATCTTTGTCTCCCCCATAATGTTATTCAAAAGGTGAGTAGTCATTATACATTTAATGAGTAAAGGGACCTTTAATTTAAATAACTGGTATCAGGAAAAATGTTTAAACTGTAATTTTATATGGGAACTTAAGTTCTATTCCCCAAAGAGCAACTTATTTCCCCGCAAGACTGATAAAATAAGAAGAAACAGTAAATTCCCCACGTCAAAAAGCAGGAAAATCTTGGGGTTCCTGGAAAGAGTAGAATCAAGCAACTGATCAGAAGATGTCAGCCACAAGTTAACCATCTATCCGAAGCACGTTCGTCTCGCTCCCGGCCCATATGGATTTTATTTTGTGGAGAGTTTTAGGCTGAAAACTGCAAAAGGAATTCCAAAATTACTTTTGTTAGCCAGTCCTCATCACTGCTGAGCGGTTCTTTCTGCTATAGCTGTTACCAAATGGTTTATACTTGGAGCATTCAAAAGAAATTTATTTTTCATCTGGAGCTTAGGGAAATATACAATAGAGCAACAGATGACAAATGCCATAATTGCTTAGGGGTATTATCATTTCTAGTGTGACAGATCAAATCTGGAAGCTTAAAATAAACTAAGCAAGCATTCACTCTGCTAAATAGCATGAACCAAGTAATTGCTTACTTTTTCCAGAGTTCAATAGAAAGTCAACTGTTAGAACAAAGTGATTTCAGCTTTGTCACTGAGCAATAAATGTGCTCAACGAAGCTTGACTGGCTTTCTGTTATTCTTTTCTCCTCCACCCAGCATAAAACAGAGTCACCTCAGGGCACAATTGGTTTGTTGGCACTGAGTTGGCACTGTTGCAGAGAGAGAACTTTTCTGTCTGCTTCAACCAAAATTTTTTCTCAAATTACTATTCTCTTGTCTCATGAGCAATGACTGTAAGGTCAAAAAGTGTGGGTTCTAGACGTATCTCCACCACTTTCAAGTTATAGAACCTTGAAAACAGTACTGCCCCTCTGTGTGCCACGTGTGTAGTAAAGTAGGGATAATGATATTTGTGTCATCTGTCTCACTGGATATCTGTGTATAATGCATCTGATCATGTGAAGGAAACTGATAAATCAGCAAACCATGATTATGAATGTTAATAATCGTATTCTCTACTAATACTCTTGGAGAAAGAGCCATAGAGAGGAGCTAATATTCATTTGAATTCCTACTATGCATTAAAAATATCTTTAAGTATCACTGAAGTAACCATTGCATAGCTCTTTCCTACTTCCTTGAATTTCTGAAAAGAATGGCAATCTTATTTTAAAGTCAGATGACACTGAAAAATTCAGGTGGCATTACAGTCTGTATCTGTGGTGGATATGGTAATGCATCTGTTGGTGAACTGGTGCATGCCCAATGGAAAATGCTGATTGAAGAAAGCAGACTCTGTATCAGAAGGAGCACAGCCACTGTCAGATGTTCTAGAGTAGTGGACAAGTGTAGACAGTCTAAACCAAGATTGCCTTGGTGCAACTCCTAACTCTACGCCTTATCAGCTCTGTGATTTTAGGCAACATACTCAACTGAAAGAAAAATAGTACCTTTCTCATGGAGCAGTTATGATGATTAAATGGCCATAGTAAGCATTTAGGAAAAAAAGAAAATTAAGTATTTTTATGATTATTAGAGTTGCATGAAAATACATTAATTTAAGAAATGTTATAGAATCTTCTTTTAGAATAAAATAAGACCAAAATAATGGGGATCCAGGATGCCTGGAATTATAAAAGTAAAATTTATTCTTAAGACTCTACATAAAATTCTTTGTATGTACAGTGGGTACATCTGTAAGTGCCTATTTTCTTGGAATTTTCCAGCCTTTTATCATTCTGATTTCCTCTGTTTCAACGCATATGAATAAATAATTCTTTAAATTTTCACAGCACCTTTCTTTTAAACAAACTCATTTACTCCCCAAACATTGCTCACTAAATATAACCATACGAACCCAGTCCCAAAATCTTAACAGTGTTTCTTCTAAATGTCTTTGTTATCTATATTAATGACATTTAAAGATTTCTATTTCTGGGGGACTTCATACATCAAACAGTACATAAAAATATGAGCTAACAACTTCTAGTTACTGCTTTCGACTATCAAATAAGACTGGCAGTAGCAATTACAATGATTAGAGAATCTGTTAGCTGAAAGGAGTGCCTAGTATTTCACTAGAAGCCTGTGACTAGTGGTTAGTTCTTCCAGAAAGCTCATTTGTGACATAAAACTGAAATGGAACACTATTAAGAAATCAAATTTCCTGATTATTAGAGGATTACTACACGACAAACATGAGACACCCATTTTTAAAGAAGTAAAAATAATAAAAACATACTTAACGGAGAAATTCTACTGAAAAATGCATAACTTTTTTATCTGATGATATTCAGAGGATAGTTGGGCATCTTTCCACGTCACAGAGTCACCAACGTATTTAACTATTGCCAAAGAACCTAGCAAGGAGTGCCAAGTCTTTGCTTGGTTCGCACATGAAGACTGGAATGGAAGGGGGAGCTTTCTCTGGTTCTCCTGATTGGAGTCATGGCTTTGCTTTCCCAGTGCATATAATGCACATTCTTTGGGAACTGAGATAGCAGCTGAAGTGTGAGAGGCCAAGGGCTATGTGATTAGTATTCCCTGATTAGGAGATACCTAACAGTGACCTCCACATCCCATCCTCTTGCTCTCCATGAACACTGCCAGTTTGCTGGTTCGGGTGCTCATTACCTCTTATTTGGACTTTATTTCAATGCTCTTCTTAGCCATTTTTCTGCCTCCAGCGATGACCACTCTGAGTCCATCTTCCAGGTGTCATAAGTATTCTAAAATGCCAGTCTGCCAAGGATTCTTAATATCTATGCTTTAGAAAGAGCTCTTACAGATTGATTAAAAACAACTCTATGGGATAACAGTCAAAGAATATTGACAGGCAATTGATTGATAGGCAATCGACAGGTGAGCAATTGAAATGTCCAATGCATACATAAAATGATGCCTAATCCTAGTAGCAGTCAGAAAAATACAAATTGCAGGAATGAGGAAATACCATTTCTCATTTAACAGGTTGACAAAAACTGGAAAAGAATGATAATACCTATGGGCTGCAAGCATATGAGAAAAAGTTACTATCACACATTTCTGGTGTAAAAATGAATTACTACAGCCATCTCTAGAAAGAAATCTGGTAATATTTTTAAAATCAAAATAAACCTACACTTCAACCCATCAATCCCTCTCTTCTAACTTTAGTCCATGAAATAACACCAATCAGTAAGGATATACTTACAAGGAAGTTGACTGCACAATAGTTGGCAGTATCAAAAACTGAAGACACATTGAATGCCCATCATTAGGGAAATGGTTGAATAAATTGTAGTATATTCATACCATAGGATATTATGTGGCCATTGAAAAGACTGTAAGATCTATACCAGTTGATCTGGAGGAATTTTCACAACATATTGTTAAGCGGGAAAAGCTAAAGAAAGAAAACAGTATATGATATGAACTCATTTTTCTCAAATAATGACAAAAATCTTAGGTATACATGATTCTTAACATGTAACAACATGTTAATATTATGTGGGAATGAGGAAGGAGAAGGAGAAAGGAGTGGATATGTTAAAACAAGGAGAGAAAGAGAATAAAAAATGTGTACATAATACACATAGAATGTGATTATATGATTCAGTTTATGTAAAGTGTATGTGTGTGTGTTGCCCATTTGTGGGTACATATAAAAAGATGCATGAAAAGACGGTCACCAAAATGTTAATGGTGGTATGTTAAGGTGATGGACGTTTTAAAACCTTTCCTCATACTTTCTTATGCCTTTTTTCCTTATAGTTTTCTTTGTTTTAAATTTTCACAATGAATGTGCAATTAATTCAAAAAAAGAAACAATAAACTCTTTAATTTGTGAAAAAGAGGTACATATCTTATTACTTCTCAGCTTAAACCTAAATAGTTCCCCATGACTATAGGATGGAGCCCATGTAAATGTAACATAAGGCTTTTTGTGATCTGATCCCTGACTATTTTCTCAGTTTTATTTCCAATATCTCCCCTTCTCAGCCATTCTGAATTACAGGCAATCTTCTGAATACCCCATGGTCTTCCAGTTGTCTGTCTTTGAATTCACTCTCCCTTTCTCTAAAATCTGTTTTACACTTACTTTACCTGCCTGTAAATCTAACTAAAAAAATGCCTTTCTATTTATGCTATAAATTTCAAGTTAGGTGTTGACCCATCTAAGATGTCTTCACCAGCATCCTCCAGAATAAATTTCCCACTAATGATTCAGCAAATGTTAACTGAGCACCTATGTATCTAGCATTACGTTATTATTTAACAATGATAAGTAATATCGATCCTTATTCTCAAAAAAAAATGTGCAATCTGTTTGGGAAAGACAGTCTAGAAAGGCAACAGTTACAACTTAGTTGGATAAGTATAATGATGGAGGTATGACATGCTGAAGGAGAGACGAAAAGAGGGATGTAAATCAGTGAAGCAAGTCAAGGAAAGCTTCAAAGCACAGGTGAAATTTGAGTTAAGTCTTGAAGAACGTTGGTAAGTGGAGTTAGCTCTTCCAATAGTGAGTTCGCTCATTCGTGGCAGAGGAAACCTCCTGTGAGAAGGCACAGGTACCAACAACCGTGTTTAGAGAACGACAGTGGCTCTCTACATCTTGAACAACATTCGTCAGCAGACTGGCCTGGGTTAGTTTTTCCCCGCCAGATATGAACACCTTGACCACAAGGCTGTGTCTTGTTCATCACTGTGCTCTCTCAGCAGCTGACAGGATGCCTGACATGGAATGGGTGTTCTGTAACTGTGGGTCACCTGGGTTCAACTGAATCCTGTCCTTTTCTTCCGGTCCCTGGTCCTGAATCCTCATAAAGATCCTCACTCAACCTGGTCATGTACAATACACGGAATTTTCTAACTACTTTTATTCATTTTAATTCAAAGCAAGGTCTTGAAATCTTTGTAGAATTTTGTTGATTTGAAGTAAAGCATATTCCTTTCATTACTTCATCTATATTCCATTTAGTGTGCAATTTTAATTTTATTACCATCTTATCTGTCTTTTACCTTTTATTCAAAAGAGAACAGCAAAAGTGCCCGCATACATCAGTGGATCCCAGGAACAGCTGAAATGTTTTTCTGAAACAAGGGAGACTAGAAGATTTTACCCCTTCCTCCCACCTAGGGGAACAGAAGCTCTTCTCAACTCTCCAAGAGAGGATTCCTATCCCGGCCGTTATTTTTTACCTTTTATCATATTCAAATTAATTTTATGCTTAGCAAAGAAATACATGTGTATGGCTTAAAAATTATATAAATGTTACCAAAAGACTTAAAATGAAAATCAGCGATGGATCCTTGCCCCACTCCACACATCACCCCACCCCTCAATCTCTAGGGATAACCATTTTCAACTCTTTCAGCTCTTTTCTAGTATTTACATTCAACTTCCTAAATAATATTCTTATATCTCTAGTTCTTGTATTCATTTTAGACACTCATCTATTGGCTTTCATTATGCTATCTATAGTATTTTAAAATACTCCCGCACAGAATGAGACATGTATGTGTTGGTTTAATTATAGCCTGTGTGTGGTCACTTACTCCAATAATACCTTAAACACAGTCAGCTAGATTTCTAATCAGAAAACCTACCCTCCAGAGGCTGTCACTACAAATGCTTCTGTCTTTTTTTTTCCTGCACCACAGGATTGATAATTAGCATAATGAATGTAAAAAAGGGGTTTCCATATGTGAATTAGTAGCTTGTAAATGGAAATTTGAATGAGCTCTCATTGGCAAAATTAGCAGTATTCAAGATATGTGGACTGGCTGAAATAATTTAGAGATGCCCCTACACTTACATGAACATAATCTAGAGAAGCCTGTAGTTTATAGCCTCAGGGTTGATCTCAGACTTATTTCATAGATGGTCCTATGAACAGACTAATTTGAAAGAACTTTAGTTGGCAATTGCCGATCATAAGGTTAACTGAATCTTGCCTGGAAAACATTCTCTTGTTTGTCTCTGATAAATTCTCCACGCTGGGTATGGTCAGAACACCTAAGAAGATGAGAACAGAGACCTCTTGTAAATGTTTATATGCCTGCTTGCTAATAAATATTCATGTAATAGGTGAAAATATGTGTGACATTATTTGTTCTCAGATTGACTTTTTTCATTAAAAGCTGGTTTGAGGACATTGAATTGTAGCTACTTCACCCACTTCAATCTTCTTTGGAAGCTTCTGTATAAACTAAAAAGAATCTAAGGGCTTATGCAGGACTTCATTGGCTTGAGTGGGTTTACAACAAATACTTCTTAAAGTAAATTATTCAGCTCTCTTATACATTTTCTTCTTTACCCAATCTTTCCTATAATGTATATAATAATTTTGGGTTAAATTAATATTTGATGTTTTTGTTAATATGATTGCAAAAATACTATTCATCCCCGAAACAGTTTATTATGCCTATGTTTCTTTTATTGGTCAACTTTTCATCTTCTTCTGACATCAGTGCCTCATTTTTTATTTGTTTTATTTTCTCTGCTATTTCTTACAGTACTCTTCAACTTTCTCTTAATAACATTTTCCACACTGTTAAACTTATCACTTAATCTATTGGTTGCAGTTTTTCCTCTGGACATCAACTTTTCCCTCCAGTCTTGACTAGTTGGTCACTGTAGACCTGCTACATTCCTGAGACTTCTTTTCCTACAAATTCTCTCTTGTAGGACCACTTTCTTTTTACCTCTTCATTTATGTTCTTAATATACTGAAGAATACCCCCTAGTACTTTACTGAGAAACAATGTATGTGAGGCAAAAATTTTGAGTCCTTGAACATCTGAAATAGGAATGGCTGGGTCATATGGTAGGTTACGTTTAATTTTTTAAGCAACTGTTAAACTGTTTTCGGAAGTAGTTGTATCATTTTATATTCCCATCAGCAGTACATATGAGTTCAAATTCCTCCATATGCTCACCCACCCTTGGTATGATCAGTCTTCTTAATTTCAGCAATTCTAACAGATTTGTAGTGGTATCTCACTGAAGTTTTAATTTGTATTTCTCTAATGGCTAATAATGTTGAGCATAGTTTCAAGTGCTTATTTGCCATGCATATACCCTCTTTGGAAAAGCGTCTGTTCAAATCTTTTGCCATGTTTTGTTTAAATCGTTTGTTTTCTTATTAATGAGTTTTGAGATTTCTTTATAGATTATAAACACAAGACCTAAAACACATATATGATTTGCAAATATTTGCTCTCAGTCTGTGGCTTGTCCTTTCATTCTTCTAACAGTGCCTTTCAAAGAATAGAAGTTCTGAATTTTGATGAATTCCAATTATCATTTTTTTCCTTCTTTGGACCATATTTTTGGAGCTTTGCCTGATCCAAGGTCACAAAAAATTTCTCCTTTGTTTTCTTTTAGAAGTCTTCTAGTTTTAGGTTTTACATTTAGATCTGTGATCCATCACAAAGTAACTTTTTTTATGGTGCAATGTATGACTCCAAGTTCATTTTTTTTGCATATGAATGTCCAAATTTTCCAGCATGTCAACAATGTTGAAAAAACTATGTTTTCTTCACAAAGTTGGCTTTGCATCTTTGTTGAAAATCATTCGACCATGTATATATGGATCTATTTCTGGACTCTTTATCCTAGTCCATTGATATATTGCTCTGTCTTCATGCCAATACCACAATGTCTTGGTTAACTGTAGTTTTATAAAAAGTTTTGAATCAGATACAAGTCCTCCAATTTTGTTATTCTTTTTCAAGACTGTTTTGGATATTCTAGGTCCTTTGAATTTTCATATGAATTTTAGAATCAGCTTGTAAATTTCTCCAAAAAATATCTTCTAGGATTTTGGCAGGGAATAATCAGATTGGGGAGAATTGCAATATTGTGTTCTTCCAACCCTTAAATAGGGTATTTCTCCTCATTTATTTAAGTCTTTAATTTTCTCAGCAGAGTTTTGTATTTTTTAATACAGTCTTGACCCATTTTATCAGATTTATCTCTAAGTATTGAGTAATATTGATGCTATTATAAAGAGCATTTTAATTTAAATTTATGATTGCATATTGCTAGCAATATTATAGATATAATATTATAATTGATAATTATTTTATTAAAATCTTTGTTTTAACCTGACCACATTCCCAAGAGAATGTAAGTGACTTGGCTTATATGTATACTGACTTGACTGTGTAATGAATCTGATCAAACTGATTCACTTTGTTTCAAAGCATATCTTCATCCACTGAATAAATACTCAAACTCTGGGCTTCAAAAGTCTTCTCCTTTTAAAGTGCAATTGTTCAATTTACATTAAAAATATAATTCCATTGAAAAGTCATTAAATTCAGCTACTTCATAGTTAGCCTTAGCAAGATATTCATTCTTGCTGGTCCATCAGGTTGCAATGTTATTCAAAAGCTAACATTCTGTAGAAGTCATATCAAGAGTATCTTATAGTACAGACAACCGATTGGTAACACCTGCCTTTAAAATCTGCCAAAGCAAAATAAGCTATTCAAACTTTATGGAGCATACCCCTGAAGCCTCTATTGTGCCTAGCCATTTGAACAAATTAAAACGTCTATTTAGAAAAATGTTGGCCTTACGTTCTTGCCCACCTGTATCTCACATGCAGAGGGCAGTTGGCCTATCTTCAAGGTTAGAATGCAAATCAGTCTTTTCAGCTTTTAGAACAGATTGCTGACTTTGCCATTTTTTTAGTGTATAAAACTTACCAATGTCTTTCTGATTATTGCTATTGAAAATCTTCATTCTTTAGGGAGCTCAATTTTGAATTGACTGTTACCTGGGTACTATCAAAATACCATTGATACAAATACTAGAGAAAAATAGTTTGATATTTCAGATGATTATATCCTTGCATCAATTAATCTCATCAGTAATTTATTGTAATTCCATATAGGAATGGCTTCACTGATTTACTACTTAATGTTAAGCTTCAATTTCTACTAAAATTTGTCTCAAAAAATAGACATATAGAGACTATCTTCCACAACTTCTACAAAATTGGGCTTGATGATAATATCCTTATGTTACAACACTGTAAGGATTTGAGTGGTAAATTTTGCTTGGAATTTAATGCCAGGAATTTAGCGTTTACCTGTATAGAAAATATTATATACTGCTTTTTGTTGCTGTTATTGTTGCTGTTTTGTTTTTTTAATAATAGTAATTATATATTATATTCTCTCTTTGCCACAGCTTAAAAGAAGCTTAGAACCAAATTTTATACTCAAAATATCCCCTTCTGTTGTTCTGTAAGAATTATTACTTCTCTTCTTCTAATTGGTATCATATATCTCCTTTTCCAGTCTTTATTGTAACTGTCCTACTGTATATATGTTTTTAAAAAACTTTTTCCAGCTTTACTGAAATATAATTGACAAGTAACATTGTTTAAGTTCAAGGTATATAATGTGTTGATTTGATACATTTAAATATTGCAAAATAATTTCCACCATAGCATTAACTAACACCTCCATCCTGTCACATCATTACCATTGCTATTTGTGTTGAGAATATTTACAACCTACTCTTAGCAACTTTCAAGTTTGTAATACAGTATTATTAGTTATAATCACCATGCTGTACATTAGCTCTCCTGAACTTACTACTCTTATAACTGGAAGTTTGTACCCTTTGACCAGTATCTCTCCATTCCTCACCCTCCAGCCCCTGATAACCACCACTCTACTCTCTGTTTCTCTGTGTTTAGCTTTTTCAGATTCCACATATAAGTAATATCATACAGTATTTGTCATTCTCTGACTTATTTCATTTAGCATAACGCCCTCGAGATCCATCCAAGTTGTCACAAATAGTGGGATTTCCTTCTTTCTCGTGGCTGAATAATATTCCATTGTATATGTATTACACATCTTCTTTATCTATTCATCACTGACGGACACTTAGGTTGTTTCCATATCTTGGCTATTGTGAATAATGCTGCAATGAACATGAGGGTGCAGATATCTCTCTGAGATCTTGTTTTCATTTCCTTTGGATACATACCCAGGAGTGGGATTGCTGGATCATATGGTAGTTCTATTTTTAATTTTTTGAGGAACTTCTATACTGTTTTCCAGAGCAGCTGCACCAATTTACATTCCCATCAAGAATGCGCAGGAGTTCCTTTTCCTCCACATCCTGGCCAACACTTGCTATCTCTTGTCTTTTTGATGATATGAGGCTCAGTTCTTTCTAAATAATCTTAAATTCTCTTGAATCTTCACATCAGTAATCTTATATCCTTGATGTGAAAGAGAGCTTAGATATTATGTGATGAGTTCTTAGTACCTCCTTTTTTGCAAATTTTACAAGATTTCCTTTTTCTCAACCCATTTTGGTATATGATATTTATTATTTTTTGTGTCTCATTTTAAACTTATTTATCCCATCATACTAGTTTCTCAAGCAAGGACAGAAAGACTCTGAGAAAATCCAGTTTAAAATATTTTTATTTGGCTCAGATTTTTGGGATGTCCTTATGTGGATAGAACAAGTGGAGTATCTGAGAACCCTGGTATATGGCTTAGGTCATAGAGAAAAATATAGCAGAAAAAATTCCTGTGGAGTGTAGGAAATTGGAGTAGATGACCTCTAATATAAACCTGTAATTTCAAGTTCCTTATATTGAAAAAACAAACAAACAAAAATCAGGAAACTGAGACTCAAACTACCAATTAGATTTGACTATAGAATTTTTGTTGCAATCCTCATTCATTTCAAATGAACTTAATATATTGAAATTGTAATTGTACAATTTGTAGGTCAGGAACTTATTTCAGCATATAGTTTATTATATACTCTGTATAAAGCATTTTCATGGGCAAATTTAGCAAATAATTCGGTGCCCCTTGTCCCTTATAATAAGCATTCTAATTGCTGCTTTTGTTGCATTTTTTAACCTATATTGCAATTAGTGTAGACTAACCTGCTCGTTTCCAAATACCAGTGGCATCTATAAGCCTTTAAGGGGTAGGTTCCTTATGGACTGAGTTTCACTCATTTGCAATTAATAAGGTATGCCCTTATAAATACATG
This sequence comes from Ceratotherium simum simum, assembly GCF_057802395.1. Classification (NCBI taxonomy): domain Eukaryota; kingdom Metazoa; phylum Chordata; class Mammalia; order Perissodactyla; family Rhinocerotidae; genus Ceratotherium; species Ceratotherium simum. Next base: position 80,760,019 of record NC_141903.1, on the reverse strand, counting down.
ATGAATATAAGTGTATATGTTCTTATTGCAAATATCCTTAAATTCTTTTAAGAAATAGGGTATAAACAGATGAAATGTTTTAAAAATCAATTCCCGCTGAAATACATTTACGTCACATGAGTATGTCTACAATATGTTTGTTCATGAATCAAGATTATTTCTTCAAATCCCTTACTACAGAGGCAACTCAAATGATTTTAAGCTGGTGGAGAAAAGAAGAAGAGATGGGCATAAACTGATTTTCAATTAGCACTTCCAAACAAGGAAAAAGTTGAATTGTATAACCATATGCTTGTATAACTAAACATTGTTATGTTGACACCAAAGAACCTAAGGCTAAGCATGATGCTTTCTAATTCCCTGAGAAGCCCTGAGAGCTTCCAGAAACCCAGCACAATTTCATCAATATGAAAGACGGTCACCAACTTTTTCTTTAACAAATTTATTGTGCTCCTACTTTGTGCCAGGTACTGTTCTCAGCTCTAGGGTTACACCAGTAAACAAGATGGATGAAGATCCCACCTCTCACAGAGTTTACACTCTAGTGGCAGGGAAAACAGGCGGTAGAATGAATGAATGAATGAAACAGATTTTAAATAAATCTGATAAATAAAAAATACTTTTACATATAGTGTTAGAAGATGAAGGGCTGTGAAAAAAAAGACCAGGAAAATGGGATAGGAGAGTGAGGTGGAGGGGAGAAGTATTGCAATTTAAACCAGGTGGGCTGGGTAGGCCTTATTATGAAGGCAATATTGATATTTACAGTATTTATAATTGCCATTTAAAGAAATTTGTCTGATGATTTCATAATCGCTGTTACTTCTGCATCTATTGATATTGATTGATTTTTTTCTCTCCTGGTTGAGTCATATTTTTCAGTTTCTTTGTAACCCTAGTAATTTTTAATTAAATACAGATGTGAATTTTACATTTTTGAAAGAATTTTGCTGTAGTCCTGTAAAGAGTGTTGGGTTTTCTTCTGGCACACAGCTAAGTTGCTTGGAATCATTTTGTTCCTTGTAAGGCTTTTTTAAAATCTTTGAGTATAAAGGTTCAGAACAGCCTTTTCTCTAGAAATATATTAGCCCCACCACTAAGGCGACACCCTTGTGAAATTTCTACTCAACACTGTTTGTATTTTGATATCTTTGCCCTATAGCATTTGGGAACACAAACTGTTCTCTGTCCTGTGTGTCTTTGGGGAATGTTTGACCTATGCTCTTTGGTGGTTCTTTCCTCTGCCTCCAAGGGTTCCACCTGGCCAACGTGCAGATCCATACTCAGCCCGAGACTGGAGAAGACCTTCTCTCCCGATCTTCAGTCTTCCTCTCGGTGCAGCTCTCTTTTCTCCAAAACTCAGCCCCACACATTCGAGCCACCTACACTTTCCTCTACTCTCATCTCCATCTCTTCAACACAGTGAGATACCCACGCAGCTGGGGTTTCCTCTCCCCGTGCCCTGAAATCTGCTATCAGACAGTGAGTTTGGCAGTCAGAGGGCTTGGCTTTCCCTTCTCTCAGAAATCTCATTCCTATGCTGTCTAGAATCCAATGTTTGAAAACAATTACTTCATATTTTTTTTCTGGATTTATAATTGTTTGGAGCAGAAGGGCAGTTCCTTTAGAAGTTGATTCTTCATGAGTGGAAGCAGAAATCCTTTAGAATTTTTAACATAGTAGTTTGAAGTTATCACTCTGACAAAATTTTTTAAATATTTCTTAAGCTACTGAAGATTGAAATCACCCATTTTTTCCCCAGCATATTGTGACCTTTTCTTTATTCCTTTATGAATTCTCACCAAGGCCAGAGCACATAGTATCATAGAATACTAGAGTGAGAAGGAATCTTATTTTTATTTGGAGTGAAAATTGTCTGGATGAAAAATGTGACTATAAATGCTATCAGGTGACTTTTTTAATGTGCTGTGTATTTCTTCATTTACATTCAAACAATATCAAAATGAGCTCAAAGGGAAAGCATTACGTCCCAAGCAGAAGAAAGAAAGAAATGTAACTTTTCTCTAACTGTTCAAAAGTACCGTATAAAAGAAATAAGACTTTAAATAGCCGACTTTTGTCTCACTAAATTCCAGGACACTCAGATACTTCCCCAAGCACACAGGCTGTCCCTTCACCTGTCACTGAGGTCATCATGCATTAGCAGTTGATTATACGTGCCTTCACTTCGTAATTATGTCCACATTTCAAAAGCTTGTAAGATATGTTTTTTTGTATGTATGCAAATCTTAGATATCAGGGCATATGATTATTTTCCTAAAAGCTTACATTGAAGAATTCTTTTCAGGTTTTTTTGCAGGTTTTTGTGCTTTTGTTTAAGGAGCACCACAGGTGACAAGTAATTCCCTGCAACCCCTCTGACCTTTAGAATAGCACAGAGACTGCAACACTGTATGAGGCGAAACGCCACTTTTATCACAAGGTTACTCTTACAATTGAGAGAAATTGATTCCTTGCCTTATTTTTCCAGGCAAGGCCTTTCAATCACATCATTCTATACAGGCAGCGATCACAGACCTCATTTTAAATGGCCAGTGTTTCATGACAAATAAGTATTAGTGTATTACTCTAACCAATGAGGAATAAAATATCATTGGTATATGTTGCCTTTTTTACGGTTAATTATCAGGATAATTCATTTCTCATCGCACATCAAATCTTTCCTTTTTATAATGATTCTGAAAATCATGGTCATTTACGAGCTATTTTTTAATGTTAATTTCTAATTTATGTTAGGAAATTTAAAGCGAGCCTTAAGGATCCATATATAAATAAGAAAATGCATATATATGTATATACACACATACATACATATATATGAAACTGCTTTGTGTTCAAATAGGTTTACTAAGATACACAAAACTAGAGAAACTTAAAATAATTTAAAATACTATTTTATTGGTTTCCTAGGTCTGCTTTAACAAAGTATACAAAACTGGGTGGCTTAAAACAAAAGAAATCTATTGTCTCAATTCTGGAGTCTAGAAGTCTGAAATCAAGGTGTCAGCAGAGTCATGCTCCCTCTGAAACCTGTAGGAGAATCTTTCCTTGCCTCTTCCTAGCTTCTAGTGGTTTGCCTGAAATCTTCAGCGTTCCTTGGCTTGGAGATGCACCAGTCCAATCCTTGGTCTTCACATGGCGTTCTTCCTGGGTGTCTTCACATCGTCTTCCCTCTGTGCATGTCTGTCTCTGTGTCCACATTTCCCATTGCCCTTTTTATAAGGACACCAGTCATATTGGGTTAGAGCTTACACTAATGACTTCATTTTCATTTGATTACCTCTGTAAAGACCCTATTTCCAAATAAGGTCGCATTCTGAGACAGTAGGGGTTAGGACACCAACATATCTTTTTAGGGGACACAATTCAACCCATAACAACCATGAAGTCATTTAAATACACGCACGTGCAACACCTTTGCTGAATTTTTTAAAACAAGAAGAAAAACAAGAAATACGATTGATAGAAGTAAGAGTAGGAGGAAGAGGAGTAACGTTTATTGAGTCTTATCCATTGAGCATGCAGTATCTCTCTCAGTTCTATGAGGAAGTCACTGTATATCCTCCATTTTACCTCACTTGAGGAAACTGAGGCGTAGAGAAGTTAAATAACTTACTCAAAGTCACACAGCTATTAAATGATAAAACTAGGAGTCAAGTTAAGGTCCGTCTGATTCAAGAGCCGAAACTCTTTACCCATTGGCATTTTTAAACTTCTTTTGTACCATGAATCCCTTCTCCAATCTGAGATGCCTACAGAACCCTTTTCAGAAAAATAATTTTAAAGCATAAAAAGAAACATAAAATACTAAAAAATTAATTTCTTTGAAATGCTGTTATCAGAATTTTTTTAAAAACGAAATGATAATGTATTAGGCTGAACCATATAAAACTGTCATTTTTTAGGTAAAAAAATTATATATATTAGCAATTTCATATGGTTCATCCTAATAGTAATATATGTCCTTCTTTATCAATAATTAAGAGCAAGTGATACATTTAATAACTACCATAATTTCAGAATAATAAGTATAACAATATTTCAATATATTTTCCATATCTGTAATGTGATATGAAAATATTTGTAATTTCTTTTGGTGACAAACCCTATGAGTAGCAGTGGAGACCTCAAAAAGACCAGGTAGGGCTCCGCTCTGCAGTACACAAGGTCACTAGGAGTCAGAATTGACTCAACGACACTAACAACAACAACTTGGTAACAAAACCACAGATATTGCTAATGCTGCTGTAGTTTCTTTCCTGTTTTAATAATTGAAGGCAATGATAAATTTCAGTTAGAAGTTAGTGAAATAAAAGCTATATATTTTTCCCATCAAAGTTCACAGACATTTTGGAGGGGGGCTAGTTCATGTATTCCAGGCTAAGAACTCCTACACTAAATTTTGGCCACTTATAGGACCCTTAAGTAATTTTTCACTTGATAAAAATGCTTGAAAATTACTTTAATTGATCTTAAATTTATGTTTACTTTTTAATACAAAATAAAATATTTCTATATCTTTGAATAGCTTCTATTAGCCATTTTGTCTTATCACCTTGCATATGCCCTATAGTATTAGTACTACATGGAGACAGGCTCATGTTTAACTGAATATATACATGTAACTTTTACTTGTAAGATTTAATGTAAATAAAAGGCTACATAAGGTAATTTTTAAATCTCCATTTATATGCTGTATTTTAGTTTGTAAATTTCTCCAAGATCTTTGCTCAAAAGTATATGTACTCACATAGCAACTCATTGTCCAATGCAATATTCTCTAATTTGCTAATAAGATGGTGGATGGGTAATAACAAAGAAGAGCAGAAGAAAAGGAGTTATTAATAGAGTAAAGGCAATGTGACAATAAGGCATCAAATACATGGTTGCTTACAGGAAGGAAAAGATATGTTAGGGGTCTCTCAACTCACTTCTCTATGGCACTCCCTAATATTCCTTTGACCTCCTTTGTGGTCCTGACCCTACCCTTAGAGAAACCATCCTGCACTTGGTCACTACCAAGTTTGACCAAAGAGAAATGAGTATCTCTTTAAGACACAATTTCATTTCCTCTTATTAAATACATTAGGATAAAGAACAAAATTAACCTAATAACACTGATACATTTGCAAGAACAGCCAAGTGTAAAAGAAAGTGATAAAACAAGCAGTTTGTAAATTTTCTTTTTACAACACTCTTGTTAAACTAATTTAAGTGTCCTGCCTCTGGGAGCAGCTTAGAAAGGATACACTTTAAGTGATTATTCCTAAATAGGTTATTATTTTAAACGGACTCCTGAAGAGTCACATGTGTGGCATTTGGTTAATCCATTACGGTTGCAATTACAAACCAGTGCTTTTTATGGCAGGCAAATTATTTTATATGCTCCACAGCTGCACTTAGGACAGAAGACTCAGTCCATGACATTCCTGTTGAAAAACATTAAGGGAAGCACTATTCCATGCCCAAGGTTGATTAAGCTTCTTAAATCACTTCTGATATGCCACATAAACCATCTCTTCTAATCCTATTTCTCTGAAAGAAAAAACTTGGTATTCCACATGGACTTGCAGGACTGAGATTTTTTTTGCTCCTAGTCTTAGCACATGGGTCTATACCGCTGCAGAACAGTTAAGCAGTCAACCTGTGAACTCTATTATACAGGTAACTTACACAGCGTAGACAGGATGTACTCTGAGCTGGGTTCACTCTACACATCTGATGCTCAAATTTGATCTAACTAAATTGACAATTGGCGAATATCAGGTTTAGTTGTGTTTTAAAGCATAGTGCGTAAGACTTTGACTTGATTCCAATCTGTGTTCTACCACTTATTACCTATATGACCTTGACTAAGTTATGTAATTTCCCTAAACTTTAGTTTCCTAACAGACAAAATGGAAATAATAACTATCTCCTTTATAAGATTAATATGAGAAATGAATAATATGCTGTGTAAAATGCTTAGCACTAAACCCGGCCCACAGTAAACACTAAATAAATTATTACTATTATGACTAAAATATGTATATAAACCTACCCACCCTCCACCTCAAAGAGGATTGGAATGACCCTGGCCAGAGTGACCAGAGCTAGAGAATTTCCACACTAAAAACAAACACTAAAAACAGAAATAGCTAGGGTTTGGATTCTGTGATAAAATCCTTAGAGAGTCTAGTTAAGCCAGAGAAATCAAGAGCAAACGGAGAAATTAGCAAGTCCAAAGGGGAATTGCAAGACCAAACGCTAGAGACAGTTATACGCTAAAAATTTCAGGTTATAGGACTGGTGGGATTAGAACGTATCTGGAGTGAGTTTGGCAGAGAAAGGCAGTTGGTGACTGGTAAGAAGGTGTCATAATCTGCTTCCATTGGTCATCAGAAACTGCCAAGTAGTCAGTCTGGCTGGCTCAAAGGTACAGGGCTATAGTGGACACAGCAGCAGAATGCACCTAATCGTTGATTCATTTGTTCACTTTTAGGAGCCTATGAATTACCAGGTATTGAATCTTATTCTAGAGATAAACAGGCCCAAAAACACGCTTTTTGCCTTCAGGGATCTTAGAAGAGAGTAGATATCTTATCGATAGTGAAGAAACAATTCCCAACTTTCTTCCTTAGGCGACAGAATGAATGTGATGAGTAAGCCACACAGAGAAGTAACACATTCAGAGGTGTGGGTTTAAGGGGCGAGAAAATGGATTATGTCTGGATACATTGAGTGTGAGCTGCCTGTTGGTCATTCAGGACTTATAAACAGATGGCTAAATACATAACTGGAGCTAGACAAGAGGCCTGAGTTTGTTGTCCGCCAGCATAGTTATGGGAGTTACAGCCATGGGCTGGTGCATTAGTCTGCTTGTGCTGCCATGACAAAATACCACAGGCTAAATGTCTTAAATAACAGAAACTTATTTTCTCAGTTCTGGAGGCTGGGAAGTCCAAGATCAAGGTGCTGGCAAACTCAGTTTCTGGTAAGCACTGTCTTCCTGGCTTATAGACGGCAACCTTCTCACTACGTCCTCATGTGACTTTTCCTGGGTGTACTCACATGGAGGGTGAGCAAGCTCTCCAGCGTCTCTTCCTATAAGGACACTAACTTTATCAGATCAGGATCCTACTCTTATGCGGATCTTTACTCTCATGTAACCTTAATTACTTCCTTAGAATTCCCATCTCCAAATACAGCCACACTGGGGGTTAGGGCTTCAACATATAAACTTGGGGGGACACATTCAGTCCATAACAGATGGGATACGATTAACAAGGACAGTATAGAGAATGAGAATCGAAGCTGTCTAAGGACAAATGTATAGCAACTTCGCATTAAAGGGTGGGTAGTAGAAGTAAAGCTAGTAGAGGAACCGTGAAACAGTGGTCAGAGAGAAAGGAGCAAACTCAAAAAGAGAATGGTATACAACTAGTGTAAAAAATTAAGAGGAGAGAATTTCAAATAGTGAATAATCAACAATATCAATGTGACAGAAAGGTCAGGTAAGAATAAAGTAAGAGATACTTGGTTGTCCTACAGTTCACTTGATATTGAGTTAAAAACATTTAGGAAAAATAAAAAATACTTATAAAGTATATATTAAAAATTTTAAAATGAAAATCCCTTTGAGTCCTATGCTGAGAAGGAGGTGGGGATGGATATGTTATGCTAACAAGGTAGAGGGCCTATTTTATTGAGTGCAAGGGTATTGAAGAGAAATTTGGCATTGTTTTAGCTACGGAAATATTAAAAGATTAACATAGAAACATCTCAGACTTATAATGCATTTTTGAGTACAGATACGTTTATTATCTCATTCATTCGCAAAATATCCTGCAATGGATATGTTCCTCCCAGCCATGTCTACAAATTAGAAAACAGGCTCAAGTAGATGAAGTGATTTTTCCAACATCATACAGTGTTTCAAAAAGAGCAAAGGCAAAGTTCTCTCCTTTCCCACACAACTTTTACTGAACGCCTATTGTACGCCAAGTACCAGGTATTGGAGTCACAGATGAATAAAATAAAGTTGCACTGCACCCTGCCCACCACTCCCTCTGCCCTTCCTTTACTTAGCCTCCATGTCTCTTGGATGCAAGTCTCCTCTCTGCAGTGCTGGGAAAGCTGTGACACCCGCCTACCACCAACAGAAACAATTTCCCTGAAGGGCCTCTGTGGGTAGAGAAAGTGGGAGGTGAGGTTATAACTCTCCAGTGGCCGACCCCCTATTGGTAATCTGTTACCCATTCCTGTGACAGTGGATGAATAATTTAAGACAGTTCATATTACTCGTGAGGTTCTCTGACCTATAATTCAGTCCCTCTACTTTATTTGAGCTGCGTTGAAATTAGGTCATTAAGGACATATTGACCATAATTGGGGCCCAATAGTCGTGGCTCATGATTCATGGTTTGTTCACCATCTCCTGTGCAGGGACAGGCGATGAACTAGGTGGCTTTTGGGTATCATATACAGTAGTAGTTCTCAAAGTGGGGTTCCTGGATGAGCAGCATCAGCTAATAAATTAAATCACTCTGAGAGTGGGGCCCAGCAATCTGTGTTTTAACAAGCCCTCAACAGATAGTGATGCATGCCAAAATTTAAGAACCACTGGCACACAGCTATAGAATTCTTTTCCTATGCTATTTGGACAGAAATAGTGTTATGAATGTTCCCAGCAATAATAGAATTCATCTATCAATGTAATAGTAAATTCAAGCACATTTTTATTCACATTATTACCACTCTATCTTTATTTATAGTCACCTTTATCCACAGCAGCCCTTAAAATCTCTAATTTAATGTCAAAGCAGGCTCTTAGGACTGGTTAGTGTCATATGAGTAAATACATCCTCTATGTTAATAGCATTGAAAGTTGAACTATGTGACATTTTGTTCTTCCTAATTCACCCTCATCTTATTGTTTTTTCCAGAAGTATTAGGTATATTTATTATCTCTTCATGGTTAGAGTATGAAAGAAAAGTGCCCAAAATGTTTATATTTATGCTGTAAGTAATAAAGTAGTGAAAGTTGAGTTCAAAATGGCATCTTTGTTTATATTTTAAGGAGAAATTTATGTTATTTAATGCTTCTTACTATATTTCATTTTTTTCTAAGAGCAGAAATTATTGGCGATGTATAGAAAGCCTTAATTAGTGACTTTTGGTTGGTTTTAAGGAGTTATTTGCCAAACATTTTCTTTTTCCAAACTAACAACAAGTAAATCACAGACAGCATTATCTACGGTCCTAAAATATTTTAAATGAGGAGAGAGGAAAAACTGGTACATTTTTAACTTACATCTTCAGCAAATACTACAAATGATGTCTCTGTGGCCAAACAAAATCTTGTTTGTCTTCACAAACTGTAGTGTGGGAAAGAAGCATTGTTCTCTCCCACACATTCGTTCTTCACCCCTTACAAGTATATACGTGTAGTCACAGGTTGAGTTCTAATTTGGGAGTTTCCTTGTGTTTGTAAAGACGAAGGGGATGGTTCTCTTTTTGATTAGGTTGACAGAGGCATTTGTAGCTGTTGTCTCTTCACGTAGTTGCTTTGCTAGCAGAAGTTGTTAATTCCCTTCTGGTGACAGCTCACTTCACAGACTGCAATCTATACTAAGTTGCATTTCTAGGGCTCCATCAAGGTATGTGAAAATTCTCTGATGGAAAACTTAGGTTACATAAAAAACTGGATAACATATGCTAAGGAAGTTTTGGAGCAGTCACGGCTGTCAATAGAGGACCTTGTTGGAACTTTTAGGAATCTATACAGGAGACAGAACTAACTCTGATGGAGTCCACCCTGGGATAAGTCACATGGTAGGCCCCCTTCTATTCCTTCAAGAACTCTTTTAAAGAGAAGAAATCTGAATTAAATTAATTTCAGCCTGATGAACAGTATTCAGTATTGCAGGGCAAAGTTTGAGACGATGCAGCTGCCTTAAAATAAGTGTTAAAAACTGAGTTGCCAGAGGAATAGGAACAGTCATTGACTCATGGAAGCTTTAGGGTAAAGATTTCTTTATAGATCATCTGGTCTGACCCTCCCATTGCCCAAAGAGGAGCCGGAGTGAAAGAGAAGTAAAGTGACTGCTCAAGGTCACTTACTAGTGACAGAAGTTGAGCCAAGAGTTCCTGGGCATCCACATTCTCAGTTGTTTCCTCTACCTCATTGAGATGATCTAGAGGTGAGAAAAATGCATGAAGATGGAGGCAGGAAATAAGAGAGTGTCAGGGAAATGAAGAAGGCTTTGAGAATTGAATGGGGAAAACAAAAAATCAGAGTGAAAATTAGAGTGAGACTTACCGTGGTGTGTGAAAACTGGTTTACAATTGTGGTAAAAAATAGTTTAGGAGTTTCTGGAGACTGGAAGAAACAAAAATCAGAATTGAGCAGTACAAACGCATATAGTTAGGTTTATTTAAAGACCCTCTCCCCTTTCCAGAGTTCAGGGGAAAGCTAGAAGCCATACTATGGATCCGGAGTCTCAAAACTTGCGGAAGCTATGGCAGTGAGCTGTGGGGAAGAGGAACTTGAGCAGAGGGAGAATGTACAGGACATCATGACTGTGGGATAGAGGAGACTATGAGATAGACGGATAGATGGTGGTTGCCAAGAAACCGGTGCCATTCCTAGCAGGCAGCCTGAGTGAGGAGGGGAAGGTGATTGAAGAAAGGAAGTGGAGGACAACATGTTAAAGGAGAAGCAACACAGACATTTTTAGGTGTATCCTGCTCCTTTGGTCCTTCTCCAGCCTTTCTACATTGAGTACTGCCCAACTCCAGCCCTCTGGCCAAGACCGTTCTCTGACTGGCCATAGTATACAACACCATTTTGGAACATGCCAGAACAACCTGTTAGAGCATCTGGTGCACCTACTCGTAATACTGATTGGAATAAAATTATCTAACTTGATATATTCATATGTACAAATTGTAAGAGAAAATATCCAAATAATGAATTTCATATGCAAGAAGATAAAATAAACCAACTAACCATCAAATAAATAAATCCTACAGTTTCCAAAGATATGTCAGCTTGCAACTCTAAATGTCACCCTAATCAGTTTTTCTTTGCCAAAAATCAGGGATGGAAATCTTGAATCTTTAACAAAAACCTCACAAGCATTCTAATTAGAAGACTGTATCTCTTCACAAATACTTATCATTAGTTATCTCCTAGGAAGCAAGCTGGGCAAAATATTTGAGCTCTTAATAAGTTCTTTTAGCAGCAGCCTAACTCCCAGAGATGTTATGACTTGCTGGACACAGGAAGCTGATAGTTAAGGATTAAGGATTATTTTCTTTCAACTACCATCAGTATCATAGTGAGTTTATGAATGACATAAGTACACTGGCACTCTGCTTGGCAGCATTGAAAAAGTACTCTTCTATAGGACCCCACATGTTCATAACAAAATAATTTGGATGGTTTTATTAGAGTTCTTAAAATCCTTTTCTGGAGCCCAAGTGAATAAGTAGGAAGCTCATCTGTTCAGATGAATGAGTAACAGATTTTGAAGAGACAGCTCTGTCTGGTCAATGGAACTTCTGTCCTAGTCTTATCTCCAGGATACGCAAAGGGCTTGGATGAATGCACAGCATAGGTATGCCATACTGGCACCCCCTTCTTCTAAACTGAGAACAGGGCACTTTTAATTTTCACTTGCAAAACTTGTATACTAACTACAAAAGAGGCCAAGATTGGAAGATTGGAAATTATAACCAGTGCTTTTCCTTCAAATATGTTATGCACAAGTGAAAAAAGCAGGAGGAACGAATTCTTTATTAACAATTATTTACTCCTTTGATGCAGAACTCCTTCTCTTCCCCTTCCTCCTCTTCCTCTTCTTCTTCTTGTAAAAATTAAACAAAGCACAATTTTGGTTACTCATGCGCTGCTTCATAAGAAGTAAAGCAATAAACCCTCCTTGCATTGCCTGAGTTAAAATTATCTGAATGGCCTCTTTATTAAAATTTTACCAAAGTGTTACTCTTAAACATGGGATGGATAAGGAAATCTCTTGCCTTTTTTGAATCCCAACTAACGCTAGACAACTAAACTCCAATCAAAAGTACTACTCGTGTAGCAAGCTAACAATTAGATTTCACATTGATCTGTTTTTATTCTCTTCTCTTCAATCCTCATAATAAGAAAAGCCAAAAGAAGAAATGTAGAGAGAAAGCAAAATCACATTTAACAGAAAAATATCATAACTCCATAGAAGTGATGAACAGAAATCTTAATAATTTGTGATGGTGAAAATTGGCTGCTAAACTTAAAGCCCTTGGGTTCAAGGTAATTGCAAGCCAAAATGTATACACCTGATTCCTCAATTGTCCATTGATACAGACAGATGGACAAGGTTTTCCTGATGCTGGAATTTTATCATCCATTTTAGGTCAGTTTTTCCCAGGTCTTTAATGCCATTAATTATTTTCTAAATTTTTATCTAAAATCTTTTACAGGTTTTCTTGTTTTACTGGTTATAGTTTTGCAAACTTGCTCCATGAAAACTTTCCCAGCAAAGAACTATATCCAGATTTTAACTTTTATGTAAGACATATGCCTCTCCTTCTGGCTATCCCCTATTCTTTTACAGATGTGTAAATCATAGAATTAGAAGTAACTTCAAGTGGTTCATGTCTAGACTGTAGGTGGAAGTGACTTGCAGAGATAGAACAAGAAGCCAGGATGAGAAAGCATAAGACTAAAATTAAATGTCAGACACGATGCAAGGAGCATACCCAGAGAGGGAATGAAAGGACAGAGCTCCACAGTCAGGTAGCAGTATGAAGTCAGGATAACGTCAAAGATGAGGCAAGACACTAAGTGAGAAACTAGACAATCAGGCAGGATTTGGCTGCTTCTGTTATTCTATGACCATTGCTTAATTCAGTGGTCTCCCATAATTGACTGTATGCCATTTGAGATCAGGGACTTTGACTTATTTAGATTGGGACTCTTAAGATAGGCTTTATCTTACTGGACAAAATAGGAACTCAACAAATATTGAATGAATGAAAGATTGAATGAACCAACTAGAGGTATGGCCCGGCAAACCAGAGAAATAAGCCAATATCCTAAACAAGTACACATTCTATCTATTATAAAAGTGTTCGAAAGGGTAGATTCCACAATGTGTACATCTCAGCAATGAGGAGTTTCCACTTCTTTCACTTGACAGCCTATCAAAGTTCAGACATGCAGAGCTGAAGATGGAGATCACCCTTCCCCGCTGGTTTTCATCCGTGCTGGAATAAGAGCGGGACTCTCCGTAGCTACATGAATCTCAATGAAGTCGTAATGAAAACTTCCACAGGATTCTAAGCTTTTCTTGAAAGCAGAAACTGTATTTTATAATAAACTTTGCACAATAAACAATTGTTGATGCCACTACTGATGAGTCTTCAAAAGCTTTCTGATTTATTTGAAGAAAAGCTGTTAATCTTGGCAGAATTTCTCTGATGCCAGGAGGCATGGATAAAAACCTGCATTTAAGCTTAGGGCTCCTGGAAAGGACACCAGAAAAATCCAGGCAAGTGTTTCAGTGATTCCTGACCTAGCCTTAGCATTTCTTATAGTTACCAAACCATGCTTTATTGAAATGTTTTATTATTCTCATAGTAGCATAGTGCCAAACATGGAACAAGCAGGAAGATAGGGCTGAAAGGGAGAGTTTCAGCTTCCTTGCCCTCAAGTTAAAACACCAGAGTGATGTCAATGGATTACTTTCAAGGGTTTATGAAAACAAACATGACTTTATCTGAGGCAAATATGAAAAAAAAGAACTAGTCTGGATACTGATATAATTGTCATTTAATTAGCCAAATACTTACATTATTAAAAAAGATACCTGGTTCCAAATACCGACTCAAATACATATTAGATAATGCTTATGAAACAAATTTCACAACGTTTTCAAATGAATAGGAGTTTTTTTTTTTTTTTGGTGAGGAAGATTGGCCCTGAGCTAATGCCTATTGCCAATCTTCCTCGTTTTGCTTGAGGAAGATGGTCCCTGAGCTAACATCTGTGCCAGTCTTCCTCTACTTTGTATATGGGATGCTGCCACGGCATGGCTTGATGAGCGGTGTGTAGGTCCCCGCCCAGGATCTGAACCTGCAAACTCTGGGCCACTGAAGCGGAGCACGTGAACTTAACCATGATGCCACTGGGCCAGCCCCTGAATAGGAGTTTTTTAAAATATAAGTTCAGTAATTTTTTTGTTGTAAGAGTAATTACATAGAGGAATTTTCATATAGACTATTAGGTGACACCAAGGATTTATTGTTAATTTTATTAGGTATGATAATAGAATTTCAGTTACATAATAAAATTTCCATATTTTTTATAAATGTATATTAAAGTATATATATTAAAATGACACCATATAGGGATTTGTTTTCAAATACTTCAGAAAAAATTCGAAGGAGAATAGATAAAGCAAATTAGACAAAATCATGAAAACTGTTGAGTCTGTTTGGTTTTATGAGAATTTGGTTTATTTTTCTCTCTACATTTGTATGTTTAAATTTTTTTTCACAATAGTTTTCTTTTCCACTTAGGAAATGAAAGTCATATGACATCCATAAAAATCTAATGGCTCACCCAAAGTCTGGTATGTGACACAAAGTAAGTGTTTCATCTATGTGTGTGGATTGAATCAATTAACGAAAGGTAGACATTCACATTATAATAAACACTTCACAATACTGGTTCGATATATTCAACTATTGTTTTAAAATATTTTCCAATATTAGCTTAGTAAATACACATAATTTGTTATCTTTTTCTTTCTCATTTATTTTATAAATATACTCTTTTTTATCACAACTTTTAATTACTTCCTAATTCACTGAGATATTGAAACTCACAGCTAATCTTGTGCTAATACTCTGCATGAGTGTGAAAGGTCATGAAATGTACAGGGGTCAGGAAGAGTTCTAATCAGAAGGCAGGTTAGGCTTTTACATTGTGGTTTCACTCTGAAATAGTGTGAATTCTTAAAACCTGAAATATGTTCAAATAAAACATAAAGGCAAAACATTTCAAAAATCAAATATGATATTTCAAATGATCTTCACCTTGGTCTTCCTACACCAAAAGGAATAATTTTCAGCTGGTGAAATGAATATTTTCTGGCAAACTCACCTTAAATCTTTTCTGAAAGATGAGAGATAAACTGTACAAATAAATAATAAAAGAAATATTCTGGCCAGCTAAATTTGATATGTGGTTATCGGGTATTTCAGAACCATTGTCCAATTTCCAGGGTGGTTTCCCTCCTACAGTCATGTTCTTATGCCCTTTAGCAACTTCTCTGTCCTGTAGCTGTCAGGAAAGGAAAATTTCCTCTCTGGAGGTGACCTCTGTCCTGCTCAGTGGATTAGGTGATTGTATGGTTACAGTCCGTTGGCTTTGATCCTGGGATGCAAATGTTCCTCTCCGCTCTGCACAGTCCCTCTCCGTCTTGGAGTCTGATCCTTTGTTAGCAGCACACACTCTCACTGTGGGCTTGTCACAATGATTTAGGGAAGGCATATTTTACCAGAATGAGAAGCCTAATGGTATAGCTGGAACTGATCAAAAGCCATCAGCAAGCTGACAGATTGCTTTTTATGCAAGATTGGCCTTTGGGTCTTTTGGAGGAAGAAATCTTCACATATACACGATAAACGCCAAGGCTTAGTCACAAAACTGTGATCCCCAACAGAAAGGGAAAATGTTTCTCCAAATAGAAAGGTACATAGTTATGAATGAATGAATGACCCAGATCCTTATGGATCCTCCCATAGAACATTCCATTTGTTATTTTCCTTGGTCATTCATTACTCGTTTATTCTTTCATTCCTTCTGATGGGCATTGAGCTATGTACTGGGAATAAGTAAAACAAAAAGCAAGAGAGGTACTGCCTCCAGAGAATTTACATTATAGTGGTGGATTATGACCAGTAATCAGGCATCAAGTAAAAGGCAGATGCAGAGACCTATAGTTCACTCTCATAGTTCACTGTCTTCCTATCCATTTAGAGCTGGACCAAAATGGAAGGCAGTATATTTTCCAAGTGATCAGGGGTAACTTCTACTTTGCACTGCCATGGGAGAAGAGTTGATTAGGAGGAGAAATAACATCAAGGAGATTCAGCCTTGTGATCAGGAACGAAAGAGATGACCTAATTATTCTCAGGAAAGGTGGTCCAGTGCCAGTAAGAAAGCATGGAAATAGTTATGAAGAAACACAAAGGTGGTCATATTAGCCCTTTATCATCATTAAAAGTAGATACAGTTAAGATATCTATCTGAGTAAGAATTGGATAGTTGACTGATATTCTTTCTGGAGCCCTGATCCCTAAACTGCTCCTGGACACCTTCCCATCCCCATCCCCATCCCAGGAGCACTCTCCTCTACCTTCTTATTCCACTTTAACTTCTGCCAACTTGCCCTTCTGGGAATCAGAGTGTCACAATACAAGACATCATTACCACTTATCAGGTATCGTGTCTGCGTGTGTTCTTACCATATGCCTTAATGAAGATTGTCATCTCTGAAAGAGAAAGGAGGAATCTGTTGACTTTAATGGTATCCTTGTGGCTCATCTCCTAATTCATTGACCCTCTATGTTTATTGTAAAAATGTCTGTCTTATTTTTCCCTAGCAGCATAAAGATACTGTCGATTGATCAGAAGACCTGACCAATGCATACCAGTTTACAGGCAAAGAGTAGATATTTGGAAGTGGGGTCAGGAAGAGAGGAGGGGAAGGGGCAAGAAATGGAGTGAAACAAAGGACTTAGATGACATAGATCCTAGAAATTTTCAAGTTATTTTTGCCAAATTCAAGTCTGTCATCTCAGAGAAAGTTAGAAATCTATACAATGCATAATAAAACATGTAACATCTGTAATATTTCTTATAATGTAAGAAAGTTGCTTGCTTTGGGTGAGGGAAATGAGAAGAAAGAAGTTATAAAAACACACATTATTGAAGTTCTATAGTCATTATTCTGGTTCTACTCCTAGTTTTCTGTGTGGTCTTGAGATAATCACTTAACATCTTTGGTCTATAATGACCTCATTTACAAAACGAGAGTAATATCAATTCTGAGGAAAACTGGGAAAATAAATTAAATGATAATATATGTGAGACTACTCTGGAAAAAATTTAAGCAAAAATTATAGAGGACTTAACTAAAAAGGAGAATTACAAAGAATTTGTGAGAGAATTTGACGTGCCTACTATGTCTGTAGTAAGATTGGTTTATTCATTTTTCAGATATTTTATTCTTGCTTGCCAAAATAAAGTGTAATGAAATTGTGGAAAGAATCCTGGTGGTGTCACTTTAGGGATGGGGGCGGAGGTATTTTACAGCCTGATACCAACCCTTTGGAAAAACCACCTCTTGCTCCCATAGGTGAGGGCATGTGAAGGTTTGCCAGTCACATTAGCAGGCAGGGCTGTACGAAAGCCTCCTGTGATTCTTTCCCTTAATACTGATCTCGCAACTCTCCCACAGAGAGAGGTTAATACTTTGGAACCCTACATACTGCTCCACAAGCAAAGGAAAAGGGAATTTTCTGGGGAATAAGATGCCACTTTTCAGTTCATTTCCTGAATGAGAGAAGAAAACCAAAGTGGTGCAGGAAATGTGCTCATTATTTTCATCTGAACTCAGTTTTTATTCATTCAGAGATGATGATGAGACAATCCAGCCATATTTCCCTGCCCTACATACATTTACATAGAAGTAAGCTTTTGTTTTGTTTGAAAGCCCCAAGGCCAAGAGCAGCACATTCCCGCAGCCTTGTTGGAGATGCATGGGCTGACCGAAAAGAGGACCAGAGCTTTCAGTTCTATTTGAGTTGGCCAGGTACTGAGAATCCAACCATTGCAGCAAGGTTCATGTTTTCAGCAGATTTTGGAGCAGATTCCTCAAACTGTAAAGCAACATCTGCTGCTCTAGCCCCAACGATATACCAATTACTGTTAAAGAGATTTCTTCCCGGGCCAGATGCAGTTTTTACCATTAAACTCATCTGTGCATTTCTTGTCTGCAGCCCATTTTCTACAGAGGGCTCTCAGCCAGATCTGAAGGGTGAATGGAGCTTAATGCCACACTGTGCTGTAATGATGCCATTTGTCAGTTTGCTACATCTTGTAAAAGAATACGGTTAAGCTCGTTTCCTAAAAATTTAAGCTTTTTTGCCCCCCATCACAACCAACCTTAGAGGTAGTCATCCAATCAATTATTTATTTTTTTTAATTTTTATTTATTTACTTTTTTCCCTCAAAGCACCAGCAGATAGTTGTATGTCATAGTTGCACAGCCTTCTAGTTGCTGCATGTGGGACGCGGCCTCAGCATGGCCAGAGAAGCGGTGCGTCGGTGCGCGCCCGGGATCCGAACCCCGGCCGCCAGCAGCGGAGCGCACGCACTTAACCGCTAAGCCATGGGGCCCGCCCCACCAGTCAATTATTTTGTACTTCAGCCAGTTTTTTCATCTTCTCTCCACTTCTGGACGAATACCAATTGTCCCTCAAAGGAGGGATCCTCAAGAAGATGCCAGAGGATTAAACAGGGACAACTCACAGCATGCTGGGAAATTTAGGACTGCTTCATGTAAATAATGAGAAAATATTTTGAAAACAGGAAATGACATTAGAGTCATTCTTAAAACAGATAAGCTGTACAATAACATTTGCACAGTGAAGTACACAAGAGAGCTAAGGATGACTTGTGTTTTGATTTGGGACGACTTGTAGTTTCGTGTCGTTTGGATCTTATTTGGGGCTTCATGCTGTATTGGCTTTTGTCTATTCATTTGACAAGAATTGATTATGTATCATGGAAATAAAAGTGAAAAAATAAAGGCACTGTTCTCAAGGAGTTACAATTCTATTTATACCTGAAAATTACAAAGCAAAAAAAGTATGAAAATAGAGAAATATGCAGGGGCCTGTGGTAACAGAGAGGAGAGAATGTCATTGATAAAAGTCATTTGCTGAAAATGTACTCTTATATTGGTACAGTTAAAAAAACAACAACCTATAACAGCTTTCCAAAGGGCCTCAATTGTGTACAAATCATCCCCCACGCTGTGAAAATCAGGCCCAACCTACAGACTGTAAATGTGAAAAGGAATAAGACTGGAAATTTACCCCCATTTGATCCATGATTCATGAGGAAATTTGATATCTGAAAATTGCTTTGGCTCATAGAAGAACCCACATAAAGCAGGCTCATAGAAAAGCCCATCTCAAGTATTTTCAGAATTGACTGGACAATATTTGTAAAGAACTTAGAGATATTTCATTGGTAAATAGGTCGACAAACACACGCAACGCAGCCTGCATCTCTTAGGGAAGAAAAGGGGCTTATGGTCAGGAGAGGAGGAAGAGAATTCTAATAAGCACAAGTCTACCGCATTGCGTAATGGTTCGGGTGTGGCAAGGAGAGGGCTTGGCAACACTGACATCCAGTTGTTCTCTAGACACTGCTGCTTTTGGAGAACCACACTGTGCACTGGCTTCCTAGACCAGAGAGAAAATGGACCAAAGGGAAGGAGTTAGCTGGATGCTATGGCAATTACCAGTTCAACTTTCTGTCTGAGTCAGATTCCAAGAGCAACACCATGAGAGAATTTTCTCCCCTTGTCAATCCTAAAGAGCTTCTATGTGGGCCTAAGCCAGCAGTGGAGAAGTAGGCAGATTGTGTTGTTTACAGAGAGTAGTTGCTGCCTTATTTTCCAAACGACGGACTAAGATCCTGGGGAAAACAACTTGCAAACATTTGTAAACCAGCTTGCAACTAGGAAACTCCATGTGCAACAGGACACTTTTGCTATTTGGTTTTAATCACATCTGCCTAAATGTTTCAGGAAGTATCTCTAGCTAAAATTGTACCTATTTTACATTATACTCACCTTATTCTTTTTGGGGATATACATGAATGTGTGACATAAGAACAAATGTAGAGTTGAGACCCCTTTTTTGGCAGATCAAAAAATGTTTTCTATTCTTTTTACCTCTATTATGAAATAAAAGGATAAATCAGCTAGAATACATCAGGTCAGCGGAAAAAAAGTGGATTAAGTGCACATCATAACAAGCCAACCTCCCAACCATAAGCCCAAAGGTTTGGAAGGGCTTCCAAGTGCCCTCTGCAGCCTTTGACCAAAGCCTGGCAGCTCCAAAGAGCAGCTCAGTAATGGGGACAAAGACTGCCAGATGCGCAGTGTGCCAATGCCAGCCAAAGTGAGCTGGCAGAAAGAGCAGCCAGCAAACTGACAGTGCCAAGATATAGAGGCCAGGGTGGCGGGAGGCAGGGGATGGTTTCCAAGGGAGCAGGATTTTTTTAAATTACTTGCTGTAGTGTTATCCTCAGCCTTGTTCTTTGTGCTTGTATGTGGGTTGTTTCAATCCTACATCCATCATTCCCTCTGACAGAGTTAGAGAGCCAGAGAATGTGAAGTGACTTGTTTCCAAACAGGGTTGAGACAGGCGTAGACACTAGAGTGAGATAACCATATCAGGCTGGGCTGGAAAGCCCACGTCTCCAAATCATGCCTCCCAACAGAGACGAGGTTTTTGACGCACTGAATTCTAGCAACAGGTAATGAAGCATGTCTAAGAAGCAGTTTAAGAAGCCATAGCCCACCCTTCCATTTATTTCAGTTAATTTCTTTATTCTTCCTTCTCTACCTTCTGTTTCCAAATCCTCTTGCACTATTTCCTGGGACGGGGCAGTCTCCATATCCAACTGAATGGAAGAGCCAATAATAGTGGTAGTGATGGGTGTAGCAATAGCTACCATTTATTAAGCAGCTGCTACCTCCCAGGTTCTGCAGCAGGCATTTAATCATTATAACCATCATGTGAATTAGATACCACCAGCCTTGTTTTACAGATTAGCATCTACAAGAGTTTAGAGTTTAAAAGACATACAGACAATTAAACAGACAAGAGATCAGTGCTTTGATGGCAAGGTACAGCAAGCTATGAGAGTACCTAACAGGGTCATCTAGCTTAAATTTGGGGAAGGGTGAGGGACTGGTTAGGGAAATACTGTTAAAGGAATTTACACTGAATAATGAATTAATGAAGAATATGTAAGAATAAGTAAGAATTAGCCAGGCAATGGGAGAGGTAAGGGTATCTAGGAAAAAGATATCACTTGTACAAAAGACTTGAAACAAAAGAGATCACCCCAGCTCAAAAAGTGGCTAGAACATAGAGTGTGGAGGGAGCATAAGTGACAGATGAAGCCAGCGAGGTGAACCAGAGAGCCAGAGGAGGTCTTCCTAATCCATGCAGAGAAGTTTAAATTTATTCTTAGGGAAATGAAAAGATTTGAATGATTTAAAGTAGAGGAGAGAGAAAATCAGATTTGGAGTTCAGAGAACAGATTACAAGGAGAAATCGAAGACAGAGTGCCCAGATAAGGTCAATTCCAATTATCTAGGCAAGTACTGGTGATGCTCTGAGTAAGGAAAGATCCTTGGGAAAAAGAATCCATTCAAAGGATGATTGAATGTAGACGTTGGAATGTGGGAAGGGAGCAATTAGGAATGCTGCCACACTATAGTTTTGAAAAATTGTGTGGACAAAGGTACTATTCACTAAAGCAAGAACCACAGGAGAAGGAAGAGGAGAGTGTGTGTGTTTGTGTGTGTGTGTGTGTGTGTGTGTGTTTGGTGTTGCTGAAGGGTGGTTAGGCAAAGAATCCTGGTTTTGGACACAGTAATATGAAGCTGCCTATAGATTATTTAGATAAAGATTTCCAGTAGGTTATTGGATACTACATGAGTCTGGGGCTAAGGTGAGAGGCATTAGCTAGATATGTAGATTGGGAGTTATTGATATGGACTTGACTGGTTGACTGATTGATTTAGAGTAGCAATGGTTATTTGAAAAACAAATAAAGAAAACAATCTCATTTGCAATAGCATCAAAAAGAATTAATATATTTAGGAATAAATTTAACCAAGAAGTTGAAAGATCTGTACACTGAATATAATAAAATATTGACGAAAGAAATTGAAGACGATGCAAATAAATGGAAAGCTATCCCATGTTCATGAATTGGAAGAATTAATATTGTTAAAATGTCCATACTACCCAAAGCAATGTACAGATTCAGTGCAATCCCTACCAAAATTCCAATGGCATTTTTTCACAGAAATAGAAGAAAAAATCCCAAAATTCACATAAAACCACAAAACATCCTGAATAGCCAAAACAATCTTGAGCAGGGACAACAAAGCTGGAGGCGTCACACTACCTGATTTCAAAATAAACTATAAAGCTATAGTAATCAAAACAGTATGGTACTGTACTGGGATAAAAACAGACAGACCAATGGAACAGAATAGAGACCCCAGAAATAAATCCACACATTTATGGTCAATTAATCTTCAAAAAGGTGCCAAGAACACACAATGGGGAAAGGGCAGTCTCTTACATAAATGATGTTGGGAAAATTGAATATCCACATGAAGAAGAATGAAATTGGATGTTTACCTTACACCACGTACAAAAATAAACTCAAAATGGATTTTAGACTTAAATCGAAGGCCTGAAGCTGTAAAACTACTAGAAAATGCAGGGGAAAGCTTCTTGATGATGGTCGGGGCAGTGATTTTTTTGGGATATGACCCCAAAAGCACAAGCAACAACAGCAAAAATAGAGAAATAGGATTGCATCAAATTAAAAAGCTTCTGCCCAGCAGAGGAAACAATCAGTAAAGAGACAACCTACAGAATGGGAGAACATCTCTGCAAACCATATATCTGATAAGGAGTTAATATCCAATATATGTAAAGAACTCAAACGACTCAATAGGAAAATAACAAATAACCTGATTTAAAAATGGGCAAATGACCTGAATAGACATTTCACAAAAGAAGACATACAAATGGCCAACGGGTACATGAAAAGGCGCTCAACATCACTTATCATCAGGGAAATGCAAATCACAACCACAACGCAATATCACCTTACACCTGTTAGAATGGCTATTACTGAAAAGATAAGAGGTAACAAGTGTTGGCAAGGATGTGGAGAAAAGGGAACCCTTGTTCATTGTTAGTAGGGATGTAAATTGGTACAGTCACTATGGAAAACAGTATGGAGATTCCTCAAAAAATTAAAGCTAGAACCACCATATGATCCAGCAATCTCACTTCTGGGTATATATCCAAAGGAACTGAAATCAGTATCTCAAAGAGATATCTGCAATCTCATGTTCATTGCAGCAGTATTCACAAGCGCCAAGATATGAAATCAATCTAAAGGTCTACCTATGGATGAATGAATAAAGAAAATTATATATATATATATATATATATATATATATATATATAATAGAATATTCATCCTTAAAAAAGGAGGAAATCCTGTCATTTGTGACAATATGGATAAACTGGAGGAACATTATGCTAAGTGAAATAAGGCAGGCACAGAAAGACAAATACTGCATGATCTCACTTATATGTGTAATCTGAAAAAGTCACACTCAAAGAAGCAGAGTGGAATGGTGGTTGCCAGGGTCTGGAGGATGGGGCAGATGTTGGTCAAAGGGTAAAAATTTTCAGTTACACGAGATGAATAAGTTCTGGAGATCTAATGTGCAACATGGTAACTATAGTTAATAACATTGTACTGCGTACTTGAAATTTGCTAAAAGAGTAGATCTTAAATGTTCTCACCATACACAAAAAACGGTAACTGTGTGAGGTGATGGATATGTTCATAAACTTGAGAGTGGCAATCATCTCACAATGTATACGTATATCAAAACATCACATTGTGTACCTTAAATATATACTATTTTTGTCAGTTATACCTCAACAAAGCTGGAAAAAAATAGAGTAGCAATGGTCTTTATAACAAAGGGAATGAAGGAAGTGCCTCCTGCCTTCCCCACGAAAGCTATTGGTCACAGAGGGGCCCCCAGGCCAGCTAGAGCACAGGAGTTTACGTGAGCCTTGCATGCAAAGCCCATCAAATCTGGAAGTACAAAATCTGAAACCATTTCCTTTATCTTTGCAAATCCAGGCAGAGGAAAAGACACTGGACCCTCAGCACCCTTGCTCTTGGAGAAAGTGTGAGGCCCCTTGCTTGCTTGTCTACTTGCTCACCACATCCACTTCCCAGACCTGTCCAGAAACCCATGTTGTTCTTCCTGCTTTGTCTCTCTTGAGGCTAAAGGGACACTGACCTTTGCAACAAGCCCTGCTCCTAGACTTGATAATCTAAGTCAAGAGGGTAGATGAGTTTATCAATGGACAGTGTGAGACTGAGAAGAAAGTAGTCCTAGAAAAAAGGAAGACTAGTTCTCCCTTAATCGTAGTTTCAATGGCCACATCTTCTTACCTCTTAGCAGATCACTTGCCTGTTTCTGGATTACCTGTAATTCTCTGAGTTACTCAATCTCCTGTCAGTAAATTTCTCCTCTGCCTTACATCCATGGTCAGTTTGTTCTTTTTTTTTTTTTTTTTAATTAAAACCCTGCCCAGTTTGAACCTAAAACTCTTATCTGGGGGAAAATAACAAAGGAAACTATTATATAAATGTTTGGCCATTCAAAGCTTTAAAGAGGCTGAACAAAGTTTGAGTACTATTAGGCCACTGTATTATTATTAATAGAATTCTTCAACAAAACTTCAAACTTCTGATAACACTTTGATGCATCTTTTGCATAGTTTCTCCATTCCCACTGCCCCTAACCTGGATCTTGCCCTCAGTGTCTCATTTCTGTAGTAGCCTCCTAACTGGTTTCCATGCTTCCATTATCCTTCATTTACCTTGTTTAACATTTCTGGATAATTTTCCTAAATGCCTCTTTTTGCAACTTCCCTTTCCTGCTAAAATTTCTGCCATGGGACATGGCTTCCCATAGGATCTGATCCAAATTCCTTAGCTTACCATTCAAACCTTCCCCATTTCTGGAAACACTTTATTGCTCCATTTAACCACCACTGTCTCAACATTCAACTTTCCCTACATGCATGCAGCATCATTTCTATCTTTTCACTTTCTTTTGTTATTCTCGCTGACTAAATATTCTCTCTGGACACCAGTCCAAATATTGCACTTCCTTAAAACCCAAATTGTGGGGGCCGGCCCAGTGACGTAGTGGTTAAGTTCGAATGTTCCGCTTTTGCAGCCCAGGGTTCACCCATTTGGATCCTGGGCACGGACCTACTCATTGCTCATCAAGCCATGCTGAGGTGGCATCCCACATAGAAGAATTAGAAGGACCTACAACTAGGATATACAACTATGTACTGGGGCTTTGGGGATAAAAAAGAGAAAGAAGAAGATTGGCAACAGATGTTAGCTCAGGGCCAATCTTCCTCAAAAAAAAAAATTGAGCCCTTCTCCCATCTTAAAATCAAATAAGCAAAACATTCTTAATTAACTACTACTTTTTTTTCCTTTTCTTAATATTTGCAATACATACATTCAGTAAAATGTAAATGCAGAAACTTGAAGGGATCCCCAAATCATTTGGCCCAACTGTCTCATCCAACAGATATATAAACTGAGCCCTCCTGAATTAAATTGACTTTACCAGTCTACTTTGTGCAATCTTATTCTTTATCTTACACTCTGATGATTGCTAGGCCTGCAGGCCTTGCCTCTGTAATTAGAGTGAAACTCCTCAACCTTGCCTGCCACTTCTTTGGTGTCTTCCTCAATTCCCAGTCCCCTATTGAACTGAATTCAAACTGAATCAAGTTGCATTTTTTTTTTGTTTTGTTTTGTGAGGAAGATCAGCCCTGAGCAAACATCTGCCAATCCTCCTCTTTTTCCTGAGGAAGACTGGCCCTGGGCTAACATCCATGCTCATCTTGAATCAAATTGCATTTTAAAAATTTGCTTAAGCTCATCATATCAAGAAACTTTATGTTACATTAGTTGAGGATTTAAACATTCATTTTTTTTCATTTTTTTTCTTTTCCAAATTTGGATTTGCATGTCTTATTTTTTCCAAATGGGCACAACTAGTCAAAATAGATTGAGAATATATCCATGATGTTAGGCAGGGTCCTCATGGCTGCTAAAACTCTCCTGAATTATTCCCAGCTCAGAGAGGGGGAAAAGGCACAAGTTACCATTCAGTTCACTGCTTCTGGACATGAATCAGATGCCAATGAACCTTTAGAATTTGATGTTCGGCCACCGTGAAACTTCACAGCATAACAGTACATTACTTCCCCTCTTGAGATAGTTTACATGTGACAGAAAGAGCTACCAAGAATTCTTTGTTGCCTAGAGGGTTAAGAAGGGAATGTAGTCCTCTGGGCGTACCTGATAAAAGTGAAATCAAAAAATAAATAAGCAAAATAATGTGAGGTGTTTTATAGAAGCTCTCCTGCATATAACAGAGTATCCATATGCCTTTTTATTTTTCAAGTCTCAGTGACCCATTAAAACTATTATTCTACTTGTTTTTCAGTATCAGGACACAACCATTTGGAACTTCATTCCATCTGTATTACATATAATTGTTCCTGTGGTAACAAAAAAAATACCATCTCCAAGTCCCAGATGTTGTATTATAAAGGAATTTATTTATTACTGATTTATTTATATTACCTCTTAAAGTGTTTTTTAATCAAAATTTATTTATATGGGAGATATTTCAAACCAAGTCATTTATCTCTTTTGGTGTATACAGTCCTAGCCAGCCACAACAGCACATGTCAGTTCCTGGACCAACAGCTCGCACATGCTCAGTATGAATGTTATAAATAAGTACATAAAGTTTTGGAGTGTTTAATAAAAGTTTAATAGTTTGCTGACATGGTTATTTCCAATTTCTTGGTGTAGTTCATTTCCAGAGTATCTGGACACATGTGAAAATCATGCCCTTTAAACACTGCCAACTTCTTATATCCACTGCACACAACTTGTCAGAGCTATTCAGGCAGAAAAAAAATCCCATAAATCAAGATGACATGAAGAGGAAAAAATCAGCTTCATGCAATAGGAAAATAATTTGTCCTTCCAACCAAAATATCCTAAACAAACAGTTGAAGAAACAGTTTTAAAGAATAAAAATACTGTTTAAAAGTTTCCCCTCTTTGAAACAGTGTTGCTTAAAACAATTTCCACAGAAATGATATTTGGCTGGTGTGAAGATTGTGCAAAGATGCGGTTCTTTCCACTGTGGTTGAGATTTATAGTCCTTAAAACCTTGAAACTACTGAGGTTTTATACTGAACTCAGTTGGAATAACCTGGCAGGCCGCAGATCAGTGAAACCTGGGTAAACCTCCACTAATCTGGTCTTCTCTCCACAATGGAACACGTGGTTTGGACCCAAATGAGCAGCCTAACTACTCATATGGGGTTAAAAGCGCCAGAGCAGATTAAAGCAGGGAAATAATCCCCTCTTTGTACATCCAATTCAGCTTTGAATTGGAGGCACTAAGGTTCAGCAACCCAAAAGTTCTGAGCAAGCAGAGAAAATAGGATCACACCTCTACAACAATCTGCCTCCAGAGTGAAATTTGTAGCCTAACCCAGGAGAAAACTAGGGTGGATGCTGCATCTCATAGGCTGGGGAAAAGAGGGGCTGGAAGGACAAGTTTATCTCAGCTGACCTGTGCTCCTAACATTTTACTCAGAATTTGAAAAACACTCAAAAACCACAAGAATACTCCAGTGGGTAGGTGAAAGAGTCATTTAAAAACTGCAATAATTATCTCCAAAATACCATGCCAAAATAGTTTTTTGGGGGGGAGGGGAAGGGTTGGTTTTAGGGCTTTATGCCTCTCATATATAATAATTCATTAAGACAATGTTATTTTGATTAAGTGGGGAAAATAAATGAAAAGGAGGCACAAGTAAATTATATGTAGATATAGATATATAGATATAGATATATAGTAACTGTATCAGTTTGTTAGGACTGCCATAAAATACCACAGACTGGGGGGCTTAAACAACAGAAATCAATGTTCTCACAGTTCTGGAGGGCTAGAAGTCCATGATCAAGGTGCTGGCAGGTTTGGTTTCTTCTGACTCCCCTCTCCTTGGCTTGCAGATGGTCACCTTCTCTCTGTCTTCACATGTCTTTCGTCTGTCTGTGTGTGTCTACGTCCAAATCTCCTCTTCTTATAAACACACCAGTCATATTGGATTAGGGCCCACCCATATGACCTCATTTTACCTTAATTATTTATTTAAAGGCCCAATATCTAAATATAGTCACATTCTCAGGAATTGAGGGTTAGGACCTCAACATGAGTGGAGTGGCAGGCACAATTCAGCCCATAACGGTGGCTATGTATAAAAATTGAAGTAAAGACTGAAGGGAGCTGATACAGGTAGTTTGAGTGAAACTTATTTTTGCTTACTGCCTCACAATAATCGAGACAAATATGTGGGTTGAGAGTTATCCTGTAATATCCAACACACACTCATATTTTGATTCTCTATATACTAGCATGTTCTTTCCAGCCCTGTCTACGGCTATTATATTCATTTTTGAACTCTACAAGATTGTACACTTCTTGGTACTAAAAGTATGTAAATGCCCTAAGGTAACTAGAATCCTGATTTTTAAATCTATGGAATGCAACTCATGAGTAGGCCATGAAACAATTTAGTGAGTGGTAACTATTGTTTCAATAAAAGAGACTAAAAATATTACAGTGTGGAAATAATAAAAGAATGAGTATAGAGGTGATGTCAGGGGATATAGCAAAGTAGGAATCCCTGAAAATTATCTCCTCCATAAAAGCAAAAAAAAAATGACAAAATTGTCAGAATCAACTTTTTTCAGAACTCTGGAAATTAAACAAAGTCTTTCAGCAAACCGAGGAGCTGGCTGAATCCTGGTAAAAGCAGGTCACCTTGTTTACCGTGCCCTATTCCCATCCCTCTGCCCTACCCCTGCAGCAGACTTGCACACCGACAGGCACAATCACAGCGACTCCAGCAAACTGGCCACTACTGGAGGGGA
This sequence comes from Ceratotherium simum simum, assembly GCF_057802395.1. Lineage (NCBI taxonomy): Eukaryota > Metazoa > Chordata > Mammalia > Perissodactyla > Rhinocerotidae > Ceratotherium > Ceratotherium simum. The sequence continues at coordinate 80,731,029 of NC_141903.1, read as the reverse complement.
CCGAACGAGGATGGAGCTCTTTCAAGCCACATTCCCAGAGAATTGTCGGTATTTGACCTGACTTGGTTCCCTGGAAGAATCCACCCACAAGGCTGGCTTTTTGTTGCCTGATTGGCACTTGCCTAGTGAAAACAGCCTTTTCCCTAGGAACTTGTTAGAAACAATTAGAGGCAATTGTTGAACATCAAAGATGCCTGATGCAGTAGATAACAACTGGGGCAAACAATAGACTTAACGGAAAAGCTTAAAAGTGATGTCCATTGAGAAGTGATGTCCATTGGAAGCTTTGGAAAGTTCTGATACATTGCTAGGAATCTAGAAGGTCTGTGGATGTGTCCAGGGCTGGGCACATGCTCAGGAAAGACCTGAGAAGGCCCTAAGCTCTCACCTCTGGCTGACCTTGGGTGTCTGCACAGGCAGGAAGTGGCTTGCCTCACACACACAGCTTCCTAGAAAAACCACTGAATTGTACACTTTAAAATGGTGAAATTTATGGTATGTGAATTATATCTCAATAAAAAGTATATATATATATTGGTTGTTTATCTGAAATTAAAAAAAAATAAATGAGTAGGCAGCATTGACACAATGTTGATTGAAAAAAGCCAGGTAATCCATTCACATGGAATTCAAAAACAGGCAAAACTACTCTATGTTGATAAATTTCCAGATAGTGGTTACCTCTTTGGGGAGGCGTTTTGTGTAAGGGGACATGAGGGAGCCTTCTTGGGGCCTAGAAATGTTATATGTCTTGACTGAGGCTGTGGTATCATGAGGGGTATTATACACCCTCGTGTACAAATCCATCAAGTTGCACACTTAGGATTTGTGTCCTTCACTGTAGGAGTTGTACCTCAATAAAAACGAAAAAAAAAAATATAATGATTGTAGCTTCTATTTTGTCAACATTTTGCTTTAGCTGAATATACATGTATGTATGTACTGGATCAGGATGCAAAATATATTTATTTCTGTAAGCATAATCAAAATGTTTGATACTCCTGAACTAGAATGTTAGAATTCCATGGGGAACCTGATATGCTTTGAGATATGAACAACTTGTGCTTACTGGGCACATTTCTGGGAATACAATTTAAATAAAATACAAGTTGTGGAAAGTGTTGTTCTAAGACATAAGTTGACCACACAATGATTCCAAGTATTCCAGACTCATCACCAACACTCTGACTCTAGCTTCAATCTCACTTTCTTCATTAACCTTCCTTGACTCCAAAGCCAGAAGAGACGTCTTGCCCTTTCAAATCTACATTTTTTATTGGTATCTCCGTGACAGTATATATACATCTGACATGGACCTGGCATACTATTCATGTGCTATTTTCCTTTCCTGACTGTAAAATCCTAGGTTCTAATAATTATATTATTCCTTTGTTTTCTCCCATAAAACTTGGATAGTAGGTTGCACTTAATAGATATTCCATAAAAGAAAAAAGAAATTAAGAAATCTATTAATGTTATGGACGTTAAAACATATGCCTTAGAAGCTCAAAATAGATATATAAAAAATGAATAAAATCTAATATTTAGGCACAAATAAAAGCTCATCAAACAATATGGAAGTAAAAGAAAGGTGTGTGTGTGTGCGCGCAAATGTGTGTATATATGTATTATGTAATCTATTGAGTATGTATCTGGAAGTTTAAAACTATCATTCATTAGCAGGTCAATATGGTTACTGATTCAGAGCTCAAAAGTCCCCTTTTCTATTCTGTCCCTCACATGCGGACTGCCAGACCAAGTTCATAGTTCACTTATGTCCGAGAGAGCTGAGGAAAATCAATAAGAAAAAAAAGATCTCACCCCAGAATCAGAGCAAATTGCCTTCTTCAGGGGAGCAAGGCAAGCCTTTATCATCACTTGGATTGGAGATACTCAGGAAATTTTTGAGATAGAGTTGAACCATATTCCTGAATCAAACAATTGTTTCACTCATGTATTTTCAAAAGACAATAAAAACAAAATCTGTGTCTCTCTAATTTAACCTTACCTTTTATGTGATGTTTTTGATGAAGACGATAAATAACAGAATCCAGATAGGAATAAAATATGTATTTCTTCAGGGCTATACCCATAGACAGCCCACGGGTTGGCAGTTTAAACTGTATGTCATCTCTCCTGTTGGTAACTGCTGCTATCCTTTGCTGATTGACTGTAATTGATTGACCAGTGGGTGGTGAATAGCAGGAGAGCGAGACCACACAGCTTAGCAGCAACGAGGAAGCACTTCAGACATTTTTCAAGACCTCAATTTGTCTAGTGTTTATTTTCTTTCAAAGGCACACATGTAACTGCTCAATCTTAGCTCTAAGAGGAGCAATTCCATTTGAAAAGCAGAATTCTTACAAAAACATATGCCTAATTAAAATCTCAATTATTTCTAAATTCTCATTCTATTATAATCTTCTCCATGCCTCAATTTAAGCATCTTAAATGTATCTTAAAAGCATCTTAAATTGAGGCATGTGAATCTTAAATTAAGGATCTTAATTTAAGCAGCTTAAATTAAGGTGTATGAACCTACTACTTGACTGAATTCTTTTCCACTAATTTTGAGTAAATAATAATAGAATAGCTTTCCCCAACTTCAATATCTCACTTTTACAATAATAAAATTTGTAATTTAGAAAAGGCGAGATCTGACTTGCACAGAAAATTCTCTTCAGTGTGCATAACATCCAATCATTAGCTTACAAAAAAAAGTAGGATTGCAAAATAAAAAGCAATTTTCATTGATTTTAATGTTTGCTTACTGACAATAAGGCTTAGACAAACACTTACTTTAAATCTCCTTTTAATGGTGCTGAGAAAGCTTTAACCACCTGGATTTTAGACCAGCGACCTAAGGATAGAAAGCTGCAATTCATCACTAACTGTCATGTCTGGGATTTGATTTTACACTCCTTAAAAGCTAATAAATTAACCTGTTACTTTTTTGTGGATTCCAGTAGAAGTCACAAGACTCCTGGTCCGGAGACAAAGAATTTTATTACTCACAGCACAGCAAGCCCAATGAGCATCAGCATGATGTGTTGGTTCCCTTTGTTCTGACTCCTATGGGGGTGATGCAGAGAGCCAGATGGATGCTGTGCACGTAGTGGGTTTGCTTGCAGTTAGAGGAAAGAATGAAGTATCATGGCTGGGAGTGATCAAGAGGAATCCTGAACTTTCAAAATAGGTCTATATATAACCCCGACTCTCTTCCTCCTGATCATTACCCAGAAGTCAGCCAAAAAAAGATGAACACTTTTCTGAGGACAGTGGCATTCAGTGACCAAACTGCCTTACTAAGTAGGAGGAGGGGAGTGAGGGGAAAGTCAGAAATATTTTTGAATTGATTTTTAAGGAAGATTTTCAAGATGCTCGACAATACCAGATCCCTGAAGATGGTAAGGAATGTGGAATGTCCATCAAATACCTTAATAATTGGCCCATTTTGGACTAGCCTTTGTAACAAAAGGCACACTATTTTTGAACTCTAGATGGACTGGACAGCTGAAAATATGACACAGTTTAATTTCAAGGCCTGCAGCGATGTGGCCAGAGCTGGCTGATCAGATGGAAACAGTAACACTGTAACCTGAAAAATTTTCAACAGTGGTAAGATACCAGCAGTAGCCCTGAGAGGGAGTTAAAGGTCGATGTATTGAATTTGTCAAGAGTAAACAGAGTCAATGCCCCAAGCAATGTGGCTTCCTTCTCCACAAGACAAATGGGTCAATGTTGACAGGAATAACAAATCTAACAAAGAGTGGTAGCTTCTGCATCTGAAACATAGAATCCTTTACTGTGTACTCAGTCTATGATGGTGTCTGTGTTGCCACGTCTGGTGGGATGATGAATCCAGGTAGTGATGGCAGTGGCCTGAGTGGTGCAGGGCTTATCAGATGCTTGATTCCATTCGGTTTCATCAGAAAATGGAATTACAATAGCCCCAAAGAGGGATGTCTTTAATCTGCCACTCTGAGGTCTTCCAAGTGGCAGACCAAATGGCTAGGCCACTGACGACAGCCCAGGAGTCAATAAAACTGTAACGAGGTTTATCAAGGGGAGGACTGACCAGGGCTATAGGACTGCTTTGAGTCTGCCCACCAATAGGATTGACCGTGTCAGCTTTTGGTTTTGCATAGCTAACCTTGAGTCTGGACAGTGGCAACAGCCCAATGAACACCATCAGGTGTCAACTTAGCTGAACTATCAGTGCACCTGGCCCGATTATTTAGAAGAACCTCTATGAATCTAGGGCCCCGTGGTTACTGATGCTTTTCTTCAGGCAGTGGGGAGGGATAATTTTCCTCCAAAGGAGAAAATTACTTTTTCATGTAAAACTGAGATGACACTAAGGCCAGGCTAGCTGTCCTAGTGAATATGCCATTTCCACTTGACTAGTGAAGCCTATCAGGTCCTATCCACCTTGTTAGTCATCAAGTTCAAGTTGACTCACCTGGAAATAAAGATGCCAAGCTGGAAAGTCACAAGGTCTCCATGAGTAAGGCAGTCAGTTTCATCAAGAGCTTAGTGGTAGCAGGACAATAGCTGCATTTCAAAAGGAGTGTACCTGGTGGCTTATCAGGCAGATGGCACTGTTTTACTGGAAAATGACCTCTCTGAGTACTCCTGCAGCCTTTGTGTCTTTGAAATTGTGATTTCCCTTTCTCCTCCTGGGATTTTCTTTATTGTTTCTTCCGGAGCCCCTGGAGGAGACAGTACATGTAGCAGTCCCTGAGCAAAAGAATCCCCTCTGGTCCCTATGAGTTGGGGACATTCAGGCATCTAACATGCCATTCTCTTATACATTCAGATGTCCAAAAAACCCAAAACACTGAGTTAGCCCAGTGGACCCTCCCACAATGTCACTTTAACTTCCCTTGGAGACTATAAGCCCCATCAAAACCCTGTCAGTTGAATTTGAGCAGCATTTTCCCCTAAGGGAACAAGGACCAACAAGTTGACAAAGGCACGGGTTAGGGGCCACAGCAACAGCTGCCAGGAGCCCACACCATCTCCCAGCAAGGAGCGCATGAGGGGTGAGGTGGCAGAGGGGGCTGTCTCACAGAAGACAGTGGGGGAGGGAGGCTTTCTTTCTCCCTCGGGCCCCTTATGAGAGTGAGGGGCCAAACACAACACTGCTTCCTTCCCTGTGCACCTCCCAGAATCCAAGCCCCTGGGCCTGGGGCCGTGTCTGTCCTTGCCACACCACTGGGGCTCCAACATCACGGCCCACAGCTCCTTTGGTCACCCACACCCCGTGCTCTGTCCTTGTTGCCAGCCACGTCGGGCTCCTGCAGGCACGCAAGCGCAGCTGGCTCTGCACTATTAGAAAAGATTTTGCATTTCCTTTACGTTTCAAGCAGCAGCTCATTCACAGATCAATGAAACACACTTCACATGTTTTTGGTCCAAACAAAGGTCTTTGTCAAATAGCAAGGTCATCCTTGCTGACACCATTTATTCCAGCTCTGTAGATGCCTCAGCGCCAGGACCACAGCCTCCTTGCCTTTCAGCTGGAGTTGTAGGGTTCATGGCCCCCTTGTCACGGTAACAACCTTTCCTTCTCTTGTCTGGAGGAGAGTGAGCAATAACCAAGGCACCGTTTGGGCAGCTTGTTTCAACCTTATTTCTCACCACCTGCCTCATTAACAGATAGGACAAGGAGGGACCCTTACTCTGCCCCTCGCCAGTCCTTGCCTGTGACTTAAGCAAGAACATTCACTACTGGATCCCAGGGTTCATATCTCTGAACCCAGCCTTTGGGGTTTTGTCCTTCCTTTACCACAAAGCTATATGTCGTTCAGTATCCTATCCTTGTGGCCAAAACCATTGAGTCTGGGATTTGATTTTACCCTCCTCACCAGCTAATAAGTTAGCCTGTTATTGTTTCAAGGATACTGGCAGAAGACACAAGACTCCTGAGTGAGAGACAAAAGAATTTATTACCCACAGCACAGCAAGTGGCATGAGCTCAGCATTTTGCTTTGCTTCCCCTTGACCCCAAGTTCCACGGGGGTGATGCAGAGGGCCCAGATGAATGCTGCACCTACAGACTGGGCTTGCATTGCAGCTAAGGAACGCTCGGGGGACCTTGCATTTTAGGGCAGACAATAAGAAAGCATGCTCTTTGTCCTGAAGGGAGACTTTACTCTTCCTCTCCCAGAAGGTTATTCACTAAAACACAACACTATGAAACGGCCAGGGTAAAGAACGGTCAGGACTTTGCATTCTGGATACACTCAGTAAGAACCAGTAGGGACACTCAGGGCCCGTGGCAAATGCCTTTCCCAACATTAACATGTTTGGACCACTGATTCCACACTGATACTCTGGTAAGTACTTTTCCTACCTTATCTCATTTAATCTGTGTGGCAACTCTGTGGGTCAGGTACCATTAATATCACCTCCATTTAATGAACGAGAAAACTGACATTCATAGAGTCTAATAGGTCGAACTGGCGTAACTGTAAGGGCAGAAACTAACATTGAAATCCAGGTCTCACACCAAGGCCCATTCTCTTATCCACTGTGTTACAATGTCTCTCAAGTAGTAGATGCAGGATATTGCAGTGTTCTTCAGAGGATTTTAACAAATCTAGACTTATCGTGGTTGGAAACTTACATAAAGACATTTTAATAACTAACAAGTTTAAATACAAACATTGTGAGGGCAGACACATTTCTGATGAAACTACCTGAGGAAATATTGATAGTGGTTGCCTTCTCTGTGTGGATGTTGCTAAAATGTCCATATGACATCTGAAAAGGTAACCATTTGCCTTGGTTTCCACCAAACTGTCCTAGTTTATACCTGTTGTCTAATGTATTTATTAACAGTTCTCCCATAGGGTATCGAAATAACTATTCCTCGTGATTTTTATTGTGAGGGTAGTTTTTCAAAAGAGCATTTTCAAACTTTATATATCAGAGCAGTCCTTTCTAAAACATTAGTCTGAAAATTTGTCTATCTACGTAACCCAGCAGCAGCCTGACTGACATTTCTAATGTACATCTTTGCTCTTCCCATCATTCCTACCTTGTTTTCCTGTTTCTGATAACTCAGAAACTCCTTATCCATACAGATATACTCTGGCCAATGCAGATAATAAATACGCCAGGGAGGAATAAAAAGCTAGTTTCTAACTTTAAAATTTAGTTCTGTGTTTTGAAATAACATTTATTTAACAAATATTTAAGCTGACCACTAGTTATATGCATGCCATTAAAAGTTCTAAATATGAAAAGTAAACTTTTCACACATATCTGAAATAATATTATAGGGAAACATTCAGAATACTAAAAGTACATGAATTATAGTTGAACTTGAATATAGTTCAAATATATATACATATATATGAAATGAAAATAATAAGGAGGTGAATGAAAAAGAACGAAATTTTCGATAATTTCATTATTGGTAAATTGCATCAGTTTGTAAAAGTGACAAGAATGATAATGAAGACAGCAATAAAAACAGCAGGCACTACTTCCAGGAACTTATCACCTAGTCAGGGGAGCAAGGGGAAGACACTCCCAGGGAAGGTTATATACTCCATCGAGTGCTTATTTCCCACAAATTAGCTTACATGCGGATTCCTACCCTGCCTTTGCTTTAACATTCTCTGTTGTATAGAGAAAACAACATAGATGAGATGATGGGCCCAGGATGAGAAAGGAGCTGGGAAGTAAAAGTTCCATTCTGTCTGGACCTCTGAAACAGAGAGGTATAACCTCTGGGGTTGTTAATGTACACAGAAGCCTGTGGGAAGGGGGATGTGGTTTGAGAGGTGTTAAAACCCATTTACGCTTTTAGCACATTAGACCATCTGCTACCCAGCAGTCTCCTGAGGGAATAGATTGAGGACAGCTCAGTTTTGATGAGAGGAGTAAAGATCAAAGCACGGAAGTTATTTGGATAGGATTTCAGATCTATGAGTTCAGATCTAAGGAGAGAGCCCTTAATATTAAAGAGGTTCCAGCATGAGGATCTGAAGTTCCTGGGGAAGGCTGGGAACGAAGAGTGGAGAGGGAATAAAAACAGAGGTGGGGACTCAGAAAGACAGATGAAGAATAAACTTTGGTTGGTTTTCATTCTTGGAGAATCATGATTTAATTCTGGAAAGAGCATCTGGCTCCCGTTCATTTTCGTACATAACATGCCTTATATTTGCTATCTTTTGCTATCTTTTGGGGATAATCATTCAGAATGCCAACCCCTATGAATTTCATTTGGCTTGCTCTGAGTAGTAACCCTTCTGAGGCATGACATGTGGCTACTTCAGGGTGTACCTAACTACTATAGTTAAGATATCATAATATGCAAGTAGGTAAACACACAGATCAATAACAGTAAGCCAGAAGTTCCAAAGGATTTGGACTTACTCCATTTAGCTCTGAGAAATGTCACCTGACCTCTTTACCTGAGTTTTCCCACAGTTAAAACAGGGCAAATCAATTCTTTCCTACTGTGTTTCATGGGAGTATATATTGGATACGTTTTAAAGAACTATGTAGGAGTTCAATATTATAACACTAAACATATGGAATCTGCCTAGATGAACTTCAAATATTCCATTATTTTTGTTTAAAAAAATGTAAAATTCCACTTCAATTATCCTTCCTTTGTACGATCTCGCTCACAATGTTATCATTGTACATACTCTGAAATTAACAGACATACTTCCTGCTGAAGCACAGACAGCAGCAGATAAAACAAGGTAATGGACTCTAGAAGAACAAAGGCCTTTATGCAAAAGACATTTTCTCCCAGAATGAAGAAAATTCAGCTTGAAGGATTGGCAAACACCCAATACACCATTCAACATACCTGTATGTTATCTGGTCCACTCCACAAGCCAACTAAATCATGAGACCTGCCCTCTGGAGATTAATTCTGTTTCCTTTCGTATTCCACATTGACGTCTCTCTCTTCATAATGTACTTCCAGAACTTCAATTTCTGGGTTACATGCAATATTGAAAGCAATAGATTCACAGGTTTGAATTGCTGTTCTTCATTCTCATGATTCTTTTCAGAAAACACAAAGAATGGCCAACTAATTCAAACAACCGAATAATACACAGATGTAGATTCTGTGGTGCCATCATGGAAGACTAGTGCCCTCCTCCTTGTTAAGCTACTTTTGGTAGGATCATCAAAAGAAGTTAAACTTCTCAAGAAAATGACAGATAATTAATCTCCCAGGACAAAGAGAATGGAGAACAATTTGAAATAGCATCTCTTCTCATTTTTAGTCATACAGGCTTTAATTATGAAATCCAATACTATTGGAGCTAAAGACATGAGAACTTTTAAGAGAAAAAGAAAGTAATACATTTTATAGTATAATTTTATTCTGGTTTATAATCACTGTTGAGATTTTAAATGTCTTTCATAGATTTCATAGTACCTAATATAAAGTTGGGTATGTGATATGTACTTAATACTTATGAAAACTTAGATTCAGACTTAAATTTATCTTGAAATTTTTTTCTTAAAAAATACAGCTTTATGTAATTTTAATATGACTTAAAAATTTTTTGAAGCCTCCCCAAGATTGAATTAGTTTTAAACGAGGTTCTTTTTCCCACAGAAACAAAATTTCCACAATCATCCAATAGATGCTCTCTGATATATTCATTTGGGTGATCCACTTCTCTGTCCCCGATCTTTATTTCACTTGATATGCACATGAACATCCCCAAATGTGCCATACACTCCTCCATATGCCCTCTGTGCCGAGTTTTCAGGATTTACCTCCAAATGTTATTACTACTCACAGACTCTGCGATTTCAACCTTCAGAGAGTACACACCCAATTTCTCATGTCAGGGCTGGGTGGAGAGAGATGACACTCCTTTCTAGGACCACACATATTATGTTCATATTTGAACAGGAAAAAGAGAAAAAAGCTAAAATAAATTAAGGTGGATGGAAAAAAAATAACAGAAAAATAAAAATAAAATGATTCAGTGAACAACTTCCATGTATGGCTAGTGAATAGAAATCTTTAGCAGCCATATTCCACTAATCCTCATTTCTTTTGCCCATCAAAGCAAAGACATACATATGAGAACCAAAAATAAGTGCCCTCCAATAATAATGCTGTTCAATCAGAAATAAAGAATAGAATGTAGTGGTTAGGACGTCCAACACTGGAGCCTGATGGCTGGGTTCTAACCCTGCTCCACCCCCTTGTATGTCTTTGGAAGGTTTCTTAACCTGCAAGTGCTTCAGTTTATTCATTTGTAAAATGGGGAGATTTTACCTACATCATAGGGCTATCATGAAAATTAAATCAGTTACGTTTAAAATCCTTAGCTCAGAGTCTAGCATGCAGTGTAGAACTTATTATGTTAGCTGTTAGCTGTTATCATGCCTGTCTTTAGCTCCTTGTGGTCCAGCCCTGGCATTTCCATCAGATCAACAGGAAGGATCAGATAAGTAACCATGACAAATTCCATTTCTCCCTGAAAAAAAAAAAAAAGAGATTTCTTAATTGACTCAGACTTTTAAAAGAGAATTCATACTCTCAGCCTTGAAACTTAGTTAACTTTGTTGGTAATCAAAATATATGTTCATTCTTTTTTATCTTTTTCTAGTTACCAAGCTTACCAATATTAGTCTCTTTGATATAGAGTGCTGTGAAAATTACTACGTCAGTCTATTCCATACTTTAAATCAATTGACCCAAAGTAAAATAAACAAATTTAACATTTGCTACAGACATTGGCATAAAAACAATGGGGGCCACTACTCAAATTGTGACTAAAATATGATTTCAGGAATAAATGGAAATTGGTCCTGGGAGAAATTAAATTTCAAATGGTCACAGCCGTGTGTTGCAGAGAGATAAAAGGAACACGGAACAAAAATGAAGGTGGCTGATCAGAGAACTTGTGACCTAAAAAGCTGAAGTTTGGGACTTTAGAGGGATACAGAGGAGAATAACACATGACCTCTGTTTTCAAGAAGTTTGGAATTCTATAGTCACCCGCGGACTCCTACTTGTGTCGGGCACAATGCTAATTACTTTCACGTATGCCACTTGCAGATACTGTAGATTGGTTCACTCAACCCCGTGGCAGTCTTTTGAGCATGCCTTCCCATACAAGAAAGACTGGAAAACTAAAAACTACATTTTCAGATTCCCTTACGGTTAGGAATTTGTAGGTGTGTAGTTGGAAACTTATTCTGGCTATGTAGCATACAAAATTAGTTCCTTTGACTTCCCGGAGCTTCTTTATTCTAATACTTTGTAATAAGTGTCTTTCTGGTTAAATTAGTATATCAGGGTTCTCCAGAGAAACACATCCAAAAGGATATATATATACACACATATATATATACACATATACATACACACACAGACTTATACATATATGTACATGTATATTTATATACATTTATCTATTGAGAGAAAGAGAGATTGAGGTTGAGATTTATTTTAAGGAATTGGCTCATGTAATCATGGAGGCTTAACAAGACTAAAACTTATAGGATAGGCCAGCAGAATGGAGACCCAAGGAAGAGTTGCGGTTCCAGTCCAAAGGCCTTCTTCTGGCAGAATTCCCTCTTCTTCCAAGGAGGTCAGTCTTTTTCTGTTAAGGTCTTCAATTGATTGGATGAGGTCCACCCACATTATGGAGAGTAATTTGCTTTGCTGCAAGTCTCCTGATTTAAATGTTAATCTCACCTTAAAAATACCTTCACAGAAACATCTAGAATAATGTTTGACCAAATATCTAGGTACCATGGCCTAGTCAAGTTGACACATAAGATTAATCATCACAGCTAGTTAGAGTGGATTTTGTTGTCTGTAATAAAAAACTCTAATATCACCTCATATCACATAATCCTTCAATAAACTTGTAGGTTGAGGATTGTAATCTTTGTTTTATAGGGTGGAAACCAGCTTAGGAAAGTGTCTTGCACTGCATTATGACCTAAGAAGTAGCTGAATATGATTTGAAGCCAGAACTCAAGATTCTAAATCCAGTGCTCTTTCAGTTACATCACTACTGTCAACAAATCCATTTGGGAAGATGAAACTAACCACATGGAACAATTAAGAGCTAATACAAGAGCAAGTACCAACCCCAAACGTAAAAATAATTCATATGGCTATTATATGTTTATAATTTGGGCCTAGAGTAGAGTTTTATGGAAAAAGTGGGTTTTAAGATGGATAAGGTTTGTGTATACGCCAAGGAAAGAGGAAAAAATTTCCAGATAAAGGAACAGAATAAGCAAATGCAGGGAGTGGACATAGGCACAAATATGTGGAGGTTGATTAGGTGTCTGGGCTGACTAGGGAAGTAGTGAAGGAAGAAATTTAATGTCTAACTTGGAACAGATTATGGGAACATTAAAAATGATAACATAGGGGGCCGGATCGCTGGCGTAGCGGTTAAGTGCCTGTGCCCTGCTTCGGTGGCCCAGGGTTCGCAGGTTCGGATTGTCAAGCCATGCTGTGGTGGCGTCACATATAAAGTAGAGGAAGATGGGCATGGATGTCAGCCCAGGGCCAATCTTCCTCAGCAAAAAGAGGAGGATTGGCATCAGATGTTAGCTGAGGGCTAATCTTCCTCACACAAACACAAAAAATGCTAGCATAGGGGGCTGGCCCAGTGGCATAGCAGTTAAGTCCACATGCTCCACTTTTTTGGCCTGGGGTTCACGGGTTCAGATCCCAGGCATGGACCAACACACTGCTTGTCAAGCCATGCTGTCGCTGCATCCCATATAAAGTAGAAAAATATGGGCACAGATGTTAGCACAGGGCCAGTCTTCCTCAGCAAAAAGAGGAGGATTAGCAACGGATGTTAGCTCAGGGCTAATCTTCCTCACAAAAGAAAAAAAAAAAAGAAAAGAAAAATGATAACATAGGTAACCATTACTGGTTTGGGGGTTGAGAAGCATCTTGATGAACATGATGGTCAACTGTTACTCCTATTCTAGTAGCTCCCAGTCTTCATTTCTAGTCCTGGCACACCAACTCTATATTTCCACCTATCCCAAAACGTGCTTTATAACCACCTCAAGTCTCTCATTCTGAGTGCCAACCATTTTTCTCCCAGACAGGCTCTCTTCCTTAACAATGGTATTGCTATTTCTTCCAATCTTTCAAACTACATTTTAATGTTTCCCTCTCTTTGTCCCCTAGATCTAATGTTCAACAGGGCATCACATCTTCACTTCAATTGTCACTTCAGAGTCTGGTAAGATTTAGCACATCTCCATGTGCCCAGATTACAATAATAGCTTCCTAACTGATGTCTCTGTTTCTAGCACAAAGGAGGTTGTAGAAAAATATGCTTATGTTCTCAACACAGCCTGTGACCGGCTCTCCAAATTCTAAAGGTTATTTACAGCTTAGGTAGTAAAAGGGCCACCTCTGCTCTAAAGATTTGGCATAATTCTTAGAGAATAGTGAGCATTTTAGATATATTTCCCCACCTCTGCCCTTAAGCAAAATTAATTATTCCCAAAGGACTCTAAACTTGCCTAAAGATAGGATATATCACATCGTTTTATAGTTAATCATGTATAAGCCTGTCTACCTCCACAGTGTAAGATTTTTAATCCAGTACCATACTACTTTTTCACCATTAAGCACTACCCTCTAACCTGTCATATCCTCACTTCTCTGTGTACCAAATTTAGAGTTTATTATCTATCATTATAATTACTCCATTGCAAACAGTTATTTCTTTCACATATCTCTTCTTCCATCTTTCTTGATAAAGCCCCAACTCTAGTTAAACTTACCTGTCTTCCCCTTCCATGCCTGCACTCAAACAATTGAAATTTACTGGAGAATAATTTAAAATCAGGTTGACCAATATTGCTATAAATGCATGAATATGAATATAAAATACTCAATACAACACTGTAATACTTCTGCATTTTCTTCTTATTTTATTTTACCAGTTCCCAAATTGACTCTCTCACACTTTGAACTCTCTCCTAAAACCATCTGCATCCCCTCCTCTCCTTCACATTCAGCTGATGATTTTACCTCGTACTTAAAATTTTAAAAAGAAGCAATCCAACCCGTCTCTCCTCTTCCCTCATAAATCTACCAATGAACCTCCATTTGCGCAGATATCCCCCTTCCTTCCTGTAATTAGGAATGTGAACTATCCCCACTGGAATCTACTTATATTCTGGATTCCAGATGCCCTCTTCTCAAGCTCTTTGTTCCTGAACTTATTCTTTCTCTGCACCATCAGTTTTCTCTTTTCTCCTCTCTTTCAATATCCGCCCCCCGCACCCCACTGAATTTTATCTAGCATCTCTTATTTTTTTTAGGTGCTTTCATTGACCCTACATTCGCCTCCAAATAACACCCCATTTTTATCCTTTTCAGAGTGAAAGTCCTGCCTCCACTTTTTCACCTCACAATCTCTCCTTGACTTGCTCCAATTAGGCTTTTTCTTACAGCATTCCACAGAGACTGCTCTTGATAAGGTAAACAGTGACCTCCATATTGCCAAACCCAACAGACGCTTCTCTGTTCTTATTTTACTTGACCTCTCAAGTACGTTTAACACAACTGATCACTGTTTGCAGCACTCTCCTCTTAGCTTCAATGAGGGATTATTTTCCCACTCACTGGTCACTCTGTCTACTCTCTCGCTTGCTCCCCCTCCTTAGATCGCTCTAAATTTAGAGTGATCTGGGACTCACTGCTGGGTAAGTTTCTCTTCCCTATCTTTGCCTGTTAGATAGGTTATTTCATCCGGTACCACGGTTTTAAATATCATTTGGTTAACAAGTTGCTTTGTATCTGTATCTCTAAAGCTAGCCTAGTCTCCAAATTCATTTATCTAACTGCCTTTTTTATGTCTCTATTTGGATGTCTACTAGGCCTTTAAAAGTTGGCATTATTACAACAGAACTCCTTATTCCTACCCCATTCACCTTCACAAACCTACTTCTCTTCCCAATATCCCCATCTTAGTACTAATTAACCATCTAAATAGATGTTCAAACCAAAAATCTTGAGAAACCATTGCTGATGCATCTTTATTTCTACACTCCCCATTTAATCCATTAGCAAGACCTATAGACCTTCCTGAAAACATATTTCAAATCTGTCCACTCCCTGCTTCCTCTTTTGCTTCTCCACACGCCATTTCTATACAGCACCCAGTAGAATCTTTTAAAACTGTATACCAGCTCATACTATTCCAGTGTTTTACCCTTCAGCGTCCCATCAAAAAGAACAAAAGTGCAAAACTTTTCCCTGGCTTCCCTCTACCATTTGTCCCATAACATTCTTCCCCTCAACCCTCATGCTTCCTCCACACTCGGCTTCCTTCTTATCAAACACATTTCCACCTTGGAATCATTGCACTGCTGCACCCTCTACTTTGAGTGCTTCCTCCTGGTCTTAATGTGACCAGTTCTTAGTGGCCATTCAGGTCTTGTTTCAAATATCCCCTGCTCAGAGAGACTTTCTCTGCTCATCAGCCTAAAGTAACCAATAAATTACTTCCTATGAGATTACCCTTTTATAATTATTTGCATAGTTCTTAACATCTAATTTTTCTTATTTAATAATTCATGTATCCATTCATTGTTTCCTTCATTATCTATTATCTGCACACTAGAATGTAACTTTCATGGGAATAGATTCCATATCTGGCTTGTTCCCTGCTATACGCCTAGTGTCCAGAAAAATGATTGGTTTATTATAAGAATTCAATAATTGAAGTGAATGAATGAATAATGAGGTCTATGATAGTCATTAGTGCTCATGATAGAATTGAACTTCTTGGATTCTTTGTAGTTGGGTGTGGCTATATAACTAGTTTTGGCCAAAAGTTGTGAAGCGAAGTGATACATAGCTCCTTTTCTTTCTGTCATGTGAATGTTTGGGTAACCCATCAGCCTATCCTGGAGTAAGGATAATGATGACATAGGAACAGAGCTTCCAGCCAGTTCACAATAGACAGATAACCATGAGGAAGAAATAACCATTTGTTGTTTAAGTCATTGAGATCTTGAGCTCTTGTGTTACACAGCATAATCTGGGCTATCCTGATAAATAAAAGAGCTATCTTTGCATCTTCATCAATTAGCGCAGTATAAGAATGCTGTATGTTTTTTAATGCAAACTCTATGGATCTTTTTTAGGAAATCAATCGTTAGGCATGCAGTAGATGAGTATTTACTGACTTCCCTGAAGTATACCAGGCATTGTGAGACCAAGTTTGAACTGAAACTTGAGAACAAGTAAAATTACTAAAGAACAGTATAGGTCTACATTTTAAAATGTCACTTAATATAGATAGACAGTAAATCTAATGAAAGGTTAGAGGAGAGAGATCACTGGATTCCATTAGAAGTTTGATATGGATGTTTCTAACTTTACATAGTTGTATCATCATTAAATTAGTGTGGAAATCAAGTAACATTTTAAACAAATTCTACTTGTGTCACTAAAAGGATTCTAAATAAAATCCTTCATGATGTGAATTAAAACCCAATTTTTAGACAAACATAATTGAGACGATAAATATCTCTTGTCAAAATAGAGTATAGCTTTATTACTTGAGGATTTATTTGTGTAAGGTGTAACTATAATTTTTTATATAAGGACTTCCTTCAACATAAATTCTAAATGTGAAAACCTAAATAGTCTTCATCATAAAGTCCCTAGTACGATCAGATAAATGTCATGGAAAAGATGAAACAAATTTAGCAAATTCTCTCAGGGAAAAGGAATTCTGTGATGATATAATGTTGAGTAGTTAACAACATAAATATATTGAAACTGAACTGGACAAAGATCACTCCTGCTGCTGAACCATATGGAAGACAATTAAGGAAGGAATTGTTGCTGGTGGTGTTTATCTTAACTATGTAAACCCAACTGCACTATATACATTAACACTAACTTTTGAAAACATTGTTGCCAAATTTCAAACAGAAGTAGGACACTTGCTTTCTAGAATTTCATTAATGTTTTTTTAATTATGGAAGCCTGTCATATGTGTAAGTTTCTAAGAACCTGGGACTGTTGAAAATTTAAGTGAACTTTAAAACATTCTTCCATTTTTAAAGAGTGAATTGCATTAGAACAGGCCTTGAGATGTGAGATTACAGGGGAAGATGAAGATGAGCAAAATCAGAAAGAAAGCCTAGGAAGGAGGAAAGGAAATGAAAGAAAGAAGAAAAATGGCTGGAATAAAAATGACCTTATTAATCATTCTTACATATCTTAATTTGATGACTCAGTGTTCAAACTCATTGCATCCATATTTCTCATACTTGAAAAAAATGTGCATGTCCTTTGATAGAAAGGGTTTTGGGAATTAATTCTCAGCATATCAGAATGTAGATCCCCTTCCTCCACCTTTTCTTCCCATAATACTTTGTAATGACATTCTTCAGTTCAGGAGAGCATAAAATACTCCTGCATATGGAAAGCTGGTGTGAAACTTTAAAAATAGGAAGTTATTTCAATAGTCAAAACATATGTAAAAGTAAAATTCTCCTTTGCAATTTCTTAAAATGATGGCAGAGAAAAGATTTAACTAAAACTAAGTACACATTGAAGGCTAAAATAGTTAATATAATTAATGTAATATCGTAATTATTAATATAATGTTGAATAAGATCTGTCTTTTAAGACAGGGGGCCCTGGGTACAGAGACAAAGGTAGTAGATATCCCACAAACATGTGGAGATGACGGGGCCCTGGGGAGAGGCCTCTTCAATTCAGGCTCTGGCCATCCTTGCATATTAAATTAGTGCAAATAAGTTGAACAAGCCACCCCTGAGATGTACCTTTCCATAGACCTTGGTATTCCTAGAGAAATAGCCCTACTACCTTGGTCCCTACTACTGCTCAACTCCTGGGCCTAGGAAGTTTCACTGACTGTCCCTGATACCCATGGAAAGCTCCCTTTTTTATCGACCTAAACAAGCTAAGAACCAGAAGAGAGGTTTCTTTCTTATTGCCTTGTGTAAATAGAGACAGAAAGAGAAAGAAACAATAAAACATCTTTTATAAAAATTGAAGCTTTATTCTTGGTTTGCTTCTACATAGAAGTAAGGTATAGTTGACTCTTAGGGAGAAAGCTAATAGATCTTAACTAAGGTTTTAAATTCAAATCCAAGACCAAGCCTTTTAAAAGAAGAAATGCTTGAGAAGCACAGGTTTAGGCTACTGAAGACCACATAGCGCATTTCTCTGGAGAGCCAGCGGCTTAGTTCTCATAAGAGAGAAAGAGCAATGTACTAGTTACGTATTCGTATGAGTAAGACTGACTTCTTATGATGACACAATAGTTAAGTGAATTGCACGAGGTCTCTCAAATAAAGTTCTAGGTGAGACTTCAGCCCCAAGCTCTGATCCTCAGTAGCATCCCTGTCTGAATGAACTACCTCCCCACTAACCAGGCAGTTTCCCATCAGTTATGAGAGCTCTGAAAGAAGAAAGTACAAGGTCTAGGCCAAATCTTTCACCGCCCACGGGAATTGCCTTGTGAAAGCAGTAACTGGTTGATGATTAAGTGCATGTCTAAATATCACTTGTACATGGTAGAAAATTCCATTACAGCAAGCCCAAACGTTGATGTGGCCACCACTGAAAGCTGCCAGTTAAAGCCTTGCAATGTCTTGCACTTAACACCTTTTCTCCCCAGAGGGAGAAGAGTGCTTTACAAATGCTCCACCCTATATTATTGATAGAAAGCTTTACTGATCACACAGGTTTTATAGTCTCTATCGATTTCTGGAATGGAAATAACAGATGCTGTTAATGACCCCCCTTGTGGGTGTCCATACAAGGTAACCCCATAGCATCTCCGTTGGGGGTGAAATGTAAGCTTTGCTGCTTTGAAGTTAAGCTCCTGTGTGCCTGCCAACAGCAACAAGGTTCAGCAGTTTCAAGTTTACCTCTGCAGGAAAGTTTTATCTAACTATTAGGGAAAATGTTCACTTCTAACTTCATTTACCTCCCTCAGAGTTTTAAGACTTTTTTTATATCTATGAAATAGAATATATAGAGCATAACATCCAGGGAGAAGGAAAATAAACATGTTAATTATTTATCTCTCTCTTTCTCTCAGAGATATTATCACCAAACAAAAATTTTGTTAGCACCATTTGCTTTAAAAGTCTGATGATGTACTACCTATGGTGTGTAAAAAGATAAACCTCAATAACTTTTAGTAAATATAAATTACTACTACTTTTATTTGAAGTCCCTTAAAGTACTCAAAGTACCAAAGTTGATTATTTTTTAGAAATGAAGATAGACTAAAAGCTTTTGTCTAATTTAAAATCTGAAAAAAATTGGTAAAGATGAAACAACATTTCCTTTCTTGACAGAGGCTTGTTCCTCTGGAGTACTCTTTAAAGATATTCTCTATTCAATATTTTCATGGACTAAATGTATCCTGGACAAGAATTTTCTCAATTCTCATCTTTTTTATTGGTTTGAGGAAATGGTTAGAGCAACTTGGGTTTTATTCAATGCATAAGGGAGAAGATTGGGACTAATATAATGTAACATAATAATAATATGTTCAAGTATATAGAACATAGTTCTTCAAGGTACTGAGACTTGCTCTTCAACATTTCACATATCAGAAAATAAGGCAGTATGTAAAATTACAGTATAAAAAATATGTTAACAAGAATGTCAACAAGATGGCAGAATAGGAAGGCCCCATCTCACTTCTCCCAACAAAACAATGATTTGAAAAATCCACTGACAAAAGTGCTTTTGTGGGAGCTTTGGGATCCGGGTAGGAGGTTGTTAAACCCTGGTGAAGCCCAATATCTATGAGAGTGCTTTAGGAAGACAAGCCTGGCCCTGGTGTCAGACTCAGCAAATGTGGTCCCACCTGCAGACAAAAAGTAAACCCAACTCAATATGGACTCTGCTCCAGCCCTGCTTGGTTATGGTTCTGCAACCAGCCCCATTCACCAAGGGACCCTGGAAGAGCCACATCTGTTTGTGCCCCCAGTAACAGGCTCTCTGTCTGTGGACCCAACTGTGGAGCCTGAAGCAGCCCTGTGACCCAGCTCCAGCCCCACTCTCTCACCAGTTCTGAGTCAGTCCTGCTCTCACAGAGACTTAGTGGGTGACATGCCCATCCATGGCCCAGGTAACAGGCTTATCGATCTTGGTCCTGACTGCAGATCCTGAAGCAGCCCTGTGACCAGCTCCAGCCCTGCTCTACCACAGTCCTGGAGGCAGTCTTGCCTCCCTAGAGACTCACCCAAGGACCCAGTGGGAGCCCCACTCATCTGTGCCCCTAGCAACAGGCCCACTATCTGTGGACTTGACTGCGGACCCAGAAGTGGCCCTGTGCCTTAGCTCCCACCCTGTTCAACCAAGTTCCCAAAAGGAGTCCTGTCCATCTGGGGATCGGGCAAGAACAATGCATGCCCACATCTCTGGTAAAAGACCTGCTAACTGCAGACCCAACTACAAACCCAACAGCCATGTAACCTAGTTCCAGATCCACTTGAATGAAATCCCAGAGACAGTCCCATGACTCTGCAAACCCAGCTGGAGAAGGTCTTTACCTGCCAACGAGTCTGCAGGAAACACAGGAAGAGGTGTTTGTTCCTTCAAATGCATGTACATCAACTCAAGGCTACACAGATCATGAAGAATCAGGTAAACATGACACTGCCAAAGGAAACTAATAAAGCTCCGGTAACAAACCCCATTTGTTGACAGTTTTTATCATGAATGGATGTTGAATTTTGTCAAATGCTTTTTCTGCATCTATTGACATTTGACAAAATTCAATATCCATTCAGTAAAGTTGCAGGATACAAAATCAACATATGAAAATCAATTGCATTTTTATACACTACAACGAATTATCTGAAAAAGAAATTAAGAAAACAATCTCATTTACAACTTCATTAAAAACAATAAAATACTCAGGAAATAAATTTAACCAAAGAGGTGAAAAATCTATACATGAGACCAAAAGACATTGATGAAAGAAATTGAAGAAGACACAAATATATGGAAAGATATCACATGTCCATTGATTAGAATAATGAATATTGATAAAATATCCATACTACCCAAAGCCCTGTATAGATTCAATGCAATCCCTATCAAAATTCCAGTGACATTTTTCACAGAAATAAAAAAAATCATAAAATTTATGTGGAACCACAAAAGACTCTAAACAGCTAAAGCAATTCTGAGGAAGAAGAACAAAGCTGGAGGCATCACACTTCCTGATTCCAAACTATATTAGAAAGCTGTAGTAATCAAAACAATATTGTACTGGCATAAGAGCAGACACACAGACCAATGGAACAGAATTGAAAGCCCAGAAATAAGCCATGCATATATGGTCAACTAATATTTGACAAGGAAGCCAAGAATACTCAATGGGGACAGAATAGTCTCTTCAATAAGTGGCCTTGGAAAAACTGGATATTCACATGCAAAATAATGAAACTAGACTCCTGTCTTACACTACTCACAAAAATTAACTCCAAATGGATTAAAGACTTAAACGTAAGACCTGAAGTCATCAAATTCCTAAAAGAAAACAGAGAAAAACTCCTTGACATTGGTCTTGGCAATGATTTCATGGATATGACACCAAAAGCACCAGCCACAAAAGCAAAAATAAACAAGTAGAGTTACATCAAACTAAAAACCATCTGCACAGTAAAAGAAATGATCAACAAAATGAAAAGGCAACCTACAGAATGGGAGAAAATATTTGCAAACCACATATCCAATAAGGAATTTATATCCAAAATATATTAGGAACTCATACAAGTCAATGGCAAAACAAAAAAACAAATAACCTGATTAAAAAATGGGCAAAGGACCTGAATAGACATTTTTCAAAGAAGGAATACAAATTGCCAACAGGTACATGAAAAAGTGCTCAAAATCACTAATCATCAGAGAAATGGAAATCACAACCACAATGAGCTATCACTTTACATCTGTTATAAGGGCTATTATCAAAAAAATAAGAGGTAACAAGTGTTGTTGAGGATGTGGAGAAAAGGGAACACTTGTACACTGTTGGTAGGGATATAAATTGGAACAGCCATGTGGAAAACAATATAGAGTTTCCTCAAAAAAATTAGAACTACCGTGTCATCCAGCAGTCATACTTCTGGGTATATTTCCAAAGGAAATAAAATCACTATTTCAAAGAGATATCTGCACCCTCATGATCATTACATCATTATTTACAGCAGCCAAGACATGGAAACAACCTATGTGTCCATCAACGGATGAATGGATAAAGAAATTATCTGGAGATCTAATGTACAACATGGTGGATATAATTAATAACAAGGTATAGCATATTTGAAATTTGTTAAGAGAGTAGATTTTAAATGTTCTCACCACACAAAAAAATAACTATGAGCTGATGGGTATGTTAATTAGCTGCCTTTTAGTAATTATTTCACAATGTATATGTATGCCAAAACATCATTTTGTATACTTTAAATGTAGATAATTTTCATTTGTCAATCATACTTCAATAAAACTGGAAAAAAATGTTATCAATCCTTGAGAAAATATTCTTGATAGTGGGAATTGATCAGCATTACTTTGATTGCCAAAATGATTTTTAAAAGTCTTTTTTCTTTGGATATCTTTTTTTTTTTAAAGTCTAGCAAAGAGAAAAGACAACCGTGGAGTAAGCACACTGTGATTCTTTCCAATTTGGGATAAGATTCATTATGATTTCTCTTTCTTTAAATTTTATTCAAAAGCCTTTTTCTTTTTCCTTTTATTTATTGTCTAGAAATTTTAATTATCCTATATTGCTACTGTATATTTTTATAGAGAAGAAATATTTCTCCAAATTCTTTCTATAATTTCCCAAAATATTTTATTTTAGACCTATATTTCATCGAAAAATACCACTATCATCTAATGGTATTAACATGTGTTGTAGATATAAGATTTCTAGTAGATATGTACTAAATTAAAACCTATTTCTGTATTTGCATGTGCGTGTTCCCTCTAGTAGGAAAGCAATTTTATTTGGAGCTGGAAGTCGTGAGTTTTGGGTCAGACTCTTTCATCATTATCTGTGCAATTTTGAGCAAGTCATTTAACCTAAGTCTCGGTATTCTCAATGGGTTAGTAATCACAATGGCCACCCTGGCATTTCACACAGTTGTTGCAAAAAGAAAACACGACAACTGATGAAGAAGTGCTTTGTAGTCTGCCACTGTATATGAATATAAAGTGGTATTTTAAAAGATATGATAGGATGTTTACTTGTATAATGCACAAATCTTATCCTAATTGCTTCATGTTTTTAATTTAAGATCTAAACCTTCAACAATTGTCAAACCTCTTAGAGATTGTAAGTTTTTAAAGTATATTGTAGCTAATGACACAAATGAATACTACAGAGATTAGAAATCACTTTTATTATACTTTTTAATAGATTTTGCTTTGCATTTCCTTCCTGTATAATGTTCAAAAATATTTATTTTCCACTGGAATCACTAACAAATCAGAGGAAGTACTTCAGTTGGGTATGTCGACATTATATTTTCCCCTCAAAATTATTAAACTGAGAGACAATGAAACGATATCAGAAACTTTAGGTGTACAGTAGTAATATAAATTATCAACATTGTACACCCACACAAACACACACGTACATATAATATTTTTCTCCTTTCAATTAACAACCTGAGGCTACCTCTTTCCAACATCACTCCCAATATCTGATTCTTTGTAAGTCTTGCCTGCTCTACCTCCAAACACCTTCCATATCCATCCATTCTCTCTTGATCTCCCACTGCCTCCAACTTATTCAAACTACCATCATTGCCCACCGAGAGTACTGCAACAGCCCCCAACTGATCTCTTTGATTTCTCTGGGGCACTTCTTTATCCATTCTTCATAGGAAAGAATAAATAAAAATAAATAAAATCACATTACTCCTCTGTTTGAAACTCTCCAATGGCTACTTTCTGCGCTCAGAATAAGAGACATATTTCTTAAGTTGGCCTACCCCTATCCTCCATGTGGTCTGCCGCCTGCCTCCTTCTGGACCTCATTTCACCTCTTCTCACACCACTCTTCTTCCATAAACTCCAGTTATACTGGTGCATTCCTGTTTTGTGAATCCTGCACTTGCTATTTCTTCATCCCCAGAGGGCAGCATGAAGGGATTTTACTCATCTAATGTTGGATGAAGGCTTTAACATTATCATATTTTCCATTCATCTATTTCTACCATCCAGCCCAGATAAACGAATATACAATCTGATTAAAGAAGTGTGCTTATTGTGAAATGACAGCTTCCAGGAATTCTTCTAGTATTCCTCCTAAAGAGTAGATCTCTAAGATCTTCCTATATTAAAAATCTGAAACTACTTTCTACTGCCTCTGCTTGGAACAATCTCCACTCAGGTCTTTTCATGACTGCTCCTTTGTATCATTCAGATCTCAGCTCACATATCATCCCATCAGCAAGGCCTTCACTGACCATCCAATCTAAGCATTATCAGTCATTGTCTTTATATCACCTTTTGTTTCTTGTTTACTGCTACTGATATTGCCAGTCACATAACAGATACTCAGTAAATACAAATTGAATGAATGATGGCATTTGGGTTTCTATGCGTGCACAAGAACTTAATTGATAAGTACATATGCAGCGTGTTGATATATACCATATTTTCATAAGCAAAGAAATTATCTCTTTTTGAAGTTTCCTTTAGCAGGATCAAAGTTAATTAGTTAATGTATTCTATTTTTCTACGGGCATGAAGAGAGGAGAAAGAAAAGCCAAATAATTCTCCAAATACTTTTCAGCAGTTTTTTTCCATTCATCATTTTCATCTTGGCCCTTTTATTTTCACTTATCTTATTCAGATAAAGACAAGCTGTCAGATATATGAATCATTGAGAAGACTATCACTTACTGGGAATTTTTTTAAGGTCAATTAAAAGGAAAACAGTAACAACTGCCAGCTTTCATTTTCCAAAGAGACAGGTCATGGTTCTGTGTTGTTTTATGGGGTATATAGTGAATGCATATACATATTTTAGTTTCAAAACAATAAGTCTAGAAAACATGTTTTCTAAAGTCTATTATGTTTACCATGAATTATGCCAATATTTTAAGTAAAAGTTACACAAAAAATTGAGTAGCAACTTGAGATTTCATGGCAGGTTTCTAGAGGTTTTCCACATTAAGATTAGCTTCATGTCACATTGTATGACAAGCAGACATCACAATTTCAGCTATTTGATGATCAATTTGGCATTGCCAGCAGGAAACCCAACCTACCACTCAGCATTCACCACCTACTGCCTCAGCACTTACAGTCCAGTGAGGCTCTACTTTCTTTGTCCTCCCAGCCACTCTTGCGCTTCTCCACCTTGGGATATTATTTTGGGAGATTCGATATGACATATTCTCTAAACTTCTTGGGAGACTCAAAAGAATGCAAAAAACAAAAAGTCACTGTACTTTACATTATTTTAAATCTGATAAAAAATCTGGTACTCCTATTTTACATCCATTTTCTTATCATTAATAATGTTATTTTACTTTTCTGAATAAAAACAACCTTTACCTAATTTACGAAGGTAGGAAGGAAAACATTCATTCACTCCAAAATGTGTTGACAAATTTACAATGTGCCAGGTGCACGTGCTGGTGGAGAATACAGATGTGAAGTACTGTTTTCTTATATTGTTTTCCATGTTGTTCATTACTTTATAATATAGAGGAAAATAAGATATGTAAATAATTCACTATAATGTAAAGCAAAAAGTAATCTGATTTCTTCCACATCTTTCCAGATGTAGTTGATTGTGAGTGAAGAAAATCACAGAGTCAAATTGAGAAGTTTCCATTTCAGATCTCACCTGGGCGCAGAATAGTGCCCCATGAAATCATCTGCTTCTGCAATAAGCTTGCTTTCCCACATTCAGAGACCACTCTTTTATAAATTCTCCTCTTTCCTCAACCCTTCAAGTCTACTTTCTGCAGCTCCCACAGTGGAAGGCCTTAACTAGCCCTTCATTGACAAAATGGAAGCTATCAGATTCCAGATCTTTCTCAATCCCACTACCAAATCTATGCTTTAGTTGCCCTTGCATTTGTCTCCTCTTTTCTTCATAATAAGGTGGAGGAGTGCCTTTCCTCCTACCAAAGGCCAGTACCTCCTTACTTGTCATCTGGGTTTCATCCTTAGAGTCTTTTGAAAACCATGCTGCCTTGACTACTTCTTCCCTCTTGTATCATCAATCTTCTCTCTTTTACTGGCTCATTCCCATTAATGTACACGTTCTTCCACAGTAAAAAGAAGAAATCTGCCTCAACACCTCATTGTCCACTAACTTCTGCCCTATTTTTCAGCTTTCACCTTTGTGAAAATTCTTAATTTTTTTTCCATTTCCTGACCTTCAGTTCATAATTCTACCTGTAACAATCGTCCTTCTACCCCAAATATTCCCTGATCAATGCCCTTGTCAAAGTTCCAGATGATTTCCATGTTGCCAAAATTAGTGAATACTTTTCCATGTTTCCTTGGCTTCTTAGCAGCATTAGACACTAGTTAACGGCCCCTTTTTCTTCTGTAAAACCAACTCTTCTTTCTTTTTACCTTACTAGTCCTTTCAGATCCTCTCCTCTCCTCTCTGCATATCTCCCTAGGTGAGTGCATCTATTCTCATGGCTTTTTAAAACACTTATGTACTATCAATTCCCATATTTATAATTCCAGCCTTGACTCTCTCCTCTGAGATTGAGACTCATATCCAGTTGCCATCCTGCCCTATCAATTTGGATCACTAACAGACATTTCAAACTTAATGTAGCCTAAAATGATCTCTTGCATTTTCCCAGAAAATATGTTCTTTTCCTAGCCTTCCTCATTTGGCTCAAGCCAAATAAAAATAAAAGAGGAATTATCATTAATTCCTTCTTTTTTTCATGCGCATATCCAATTCATGAGCAAAGCCAGTTGATTCTACTTCCAAAATATATATACAATCCGCCCACTTTTCTCTTTTTCCATTGATTTTACTCTGGTCTGGGTTATCATCGTCTCTTCCTTAGACTATTGCAACAGCCTCATAACTGTTCTACTTCTGCTCTTAAGCCCCTTTTCACATGGGAAGAATAATATTCTTCTGATTTTACTTGTATCGTTCTCTTCCCCCAACACAGAACAGTGGTGGGGAAGAAAAAGCCATTTGAAGGTGACTTAAAAGATAGTTAAAATTTTGGCTCTGGAAATTTAGAGAAAATGTTTTCCAGAACAGACCAGCATTAGCAAAGACATGGAAGTGAACAAGTATAACAGAGTACCCACAGATGAGTGAGTGGTTTTAATTGGTTGTATCAGAGGACACATTAAAATAAGTAGTAGGTAATAAGGTCACAGTTAGAGCCAGATGGAGAGCCTCTGATTTGCTAGGGATTTGGAATCTGTTTAGTAATTTTATTTTATGTTCAATATTGAAAAATAAATGAAGCCAATTTTCTGTTTGTGATTGATAAGCAAACAGATTAATGTAAACTATATGGAGATTATGTATTTAAAGTGACAAACCAGTCATATGAGCTGGTCATGCCACAGGTATGTGTCTTTATCTCATAAATCATTCCACTGGCGTCTGCTTCTTTTGGGATTAGTAGATGGCAAAAATAAGAGTAGATATGTTCCACCCATCTTTTTCTTTAAGAGAGAAAGAAAATCTTATTTCTCATTGGCATCATTGAAAAATCCACTGCCAGCCTGCTTCCCATGCATTCTTTTGTCTTTCAGGGAATACTTCTCCTTTTAATTAGAAATGTTGTGGTAAAGACTATATTCTACATTTTATCCAGTTTTAATAAATTGATAAATAAATAACCTTTCAAATAACCTTTCAATGATCCAAAACTCAACATCTTGCTTTAAGGCTCAGAGTACCTGGTCAATTTTCAAAACTGATTATGGATTCTGTTGCCTCCTTGCCCAGTCCACAATGTCTAGAAGGACAGAGGGAAGCCCGGGAGTGAGAGAAATGCAAACGTCTCCCAAATTTCACTCAAAAACTTTCTTGTCAGCACTGCTCCTAGGCTCATGCTCCACACATATCACTATTGACCACCATCACCCCTACTCTCCAGATTTCAAAGTCTTTGGGAAAGGGAAAGTCATTTCACATTAAAAGAAATATTGGGACTAATTAATTAAAGCAGACATTCTGAATTGAATACTAGGGCATCTGAGATTGTTGTGTAATAGTGTGCGATATAAATATATTGTAAATGAATAACTGAGTCAGGTGTCAAGTCAGTTCACAACCTTTTGGTCCTTAGAGCTTTGGGCAGTAAAGCAATTGACACTTTGGAGGTCTGCGGCCAAGAGGTGCCCTTTGGGAGACAGGCAATCAATTGGATGTGAGTCTCCTGAGCAATTTAAGGATTCCAATTAAACATTTCAAAGAAAGTCGATTTAATTTCAAATAACTGTATTGGCAAGACTAGGTGTATTCAACTGCCAAAGTCAATATATTATATGCCATGGGGCAATTTTCACAACTACAAGAACATATATAAAAAGAAAAAGTCTATTTTCTCTGTAACCTCAGGGCCGTTGTAAACACATGCCCTCCCTCACATAAAATCCTTTTTTCAAAGTTTAATAAATTCCAAGTTTCTTTCCTAGGCCACAAGATCTCACTCACCCTCAAACCTTGTACATCATTTTGTATAGATATACAGATATAGATAAGAGCATAAATATTTTAATTAGATGTAGACGAAATTTCAATTTTCTCATTCCACATTCCCACAAAGATGAGGGGGGAGACAAATGGACAGTGGGTTTAGCAACTAAAATATCTCTACAACAGAATAAAAAGTAATGAATATCTGGGATTTCCCTTGTGTTCAAAGCCCCCTACCTAACAGCACCACCATTTTTGACCGGTTCTTATATTACCAAGTGTTCATTTTTTAAATTGTAAAATCGTTTTTATAATTAGGACATAATGCTTCTTTGCTTCTCTGTAAAAATATGTCAAGGATTACTTCTGAAAACAGAAGCTCTCAGCAAAGATTAAAAGAGCCTTTGCTATCATCATCCATTTAAGAGTGGTCCCTGCAAATGTCTTCCTGAAGAAATTCCAGAAAATGTTTTTATATATTTATTCATACTCCTCCTGGTTCCACAAATACTATGGAGAGGATTGAGTATTAAAGATAGTATAAAAATGCTAATTAAAAAAATAAAACTGGTTAAAAGGCACAGAAAAACAGATGTGTCTAGCCCCTTGGGAAGAGTTCAGTAATAAAAGATTATTATTGTTTTCTTAACTAAATCTCCACACGATTATCTTTTCTATAATCAGGGAAAGCCAGGTTTAGAAGGTCTCTCAAAAGCTTTCCACTTTGTATTTTCATAAGGAGCGGGGAGACCAAGGAAACTAGTTTATCTGGAATTATACAACTGAGATAAATCACGATTATTTTAAAATGTTCTTGAAACTTTATAAAGTTTCAAGGGATGCCAGTGCAGTGAAGTAAAAAGATCCTGGACTTAAGAATCAGGCAAGTTCTGAGTTTTAATCCTGGGTTGGTCATCTCCTTGCTAGTCAAGTTACCTCCTCTCCTGAGCCTGAATTTTTCATATATAAAATGCAGATATTAATATTCACATTTATAGTACTGTCATGAACATAAAATTCATTCATTTTTTTATTCAACTATTATATGCAAGCATTTTATTTGATGTCGGAATTTGAGTACAACTGAGACATAGTCATCAAAGAGCTCATAGTCAAACTGAGGGAGTCAGATTTAAAGCTGATGGTCACGCACCATCCATTCTATAATAATTAAACCCCTAATTTTCAGCTGGGCACATGGGATCCCAGAATACAAACTATATTTCCCAGCCTCCCTTGCAACCAGGTATGGACATATGTCTAAGTTCTGGTCAATAGACTATAAGCAGAAGAAATCTGAACAAATTTCTAGTTACGTGTTTGTAGAGAAAAGGCATGTCCATCCCTTTCCTTCTTTCTTCCATCACTCTTCTTGGAAGACAGTCATGGTATGGAGCCATCTTGGACACTGTGGATGAGGGACAACCTTAGGGGTTGTAAAGCAACACAGTATGAGGAGCCTGGGTTTCTGAATAACTTCAATGAGCAGAATCACCATACCAACCTTTGATGGTCTATCCCCAAAATGGTATCTGAGAGAGAAATACACTTGTCTTGTTTTATCCACTGTCATTTAGAGTGTCTGTTAAATGCAGCTGTAGTTTAGGAGTAGAGGTTATATCCAGAGGGCAATGAGAGTCAATGACAGGTTTTTTAAGAAAGTAATTTGGTCAGATTTCCATTTTGGAATGTTTAGTCTGGTTCAGCATACAGAATTCATGGTGGGGAATCACAAGATGGGAAGAAAGGAGATTTAGGCTATTACTTCTCTAACTGGGGGGAGAGATTGTGGTAGAAGTAGTGGATATGGAAAGAAGCAGAAAGACTCAAGATATAATAGATCTCTAGAAATACAAATCTAATTAGGTATAGAAGAAAGCAAGAGTGATAACTCAGGGAAGAGACCCAGGGTTTTTGCTTATGCAACCAGGATAGTGGTGGTATTATTCATTGATATAAGGAACACAGAATGTAATGAATTAATTTATTTAATGCACTTGGTATATAATAGATGATCAATAACCGTAGCTATAATTTGTGAATTTCCTCTTTCTTCTTGCTATACTTTATAGATTTTATAAGCAAAATGTTGATTCTATCATCCTAGGTATTTAAAATATCCCATGGGGTCGTACAAGACCACAACTAGAATTCTATCAGTGGTATACTATTAATGGCTTATCATTGACGTTTGTAATATATTGTAAAATTGTAAAAACCCAAGTCCCATAAGTAAATAAGAATTTCTAGAGCCTATTTGTGCCACAGACTGTTAAGAACTGTGAAGGTTCTCAGATTTTCTCTACCTACAAATTAACAAATTAGCCTGCCAGAGTTTCATGAATGCTGGCAGAAGACATGAGACACCCAAGTCAGAGGCAATGGTTTTGTAACTCTC
The DNA here is from genome assembly GCF_057802395.1 of Ceratotherium simum simum. Classification (NCBI taxonomy): domain Eukaryota; kingdom Metazoa; phylum Chordata; class Mammalia; order Perissodactyla; family Rhinocerotidae; genus Ceratotherium; species Ceratotherium simum. The sequence continues at coordinate 80,699,952 of NC_141903.1, read as the reverse complement.
AACAACAGCAGTAGCCAGAGTATCACCACTTCCTTACATTGGTTTCCTGAGTCTCAATTCCCACAGGATGCTGTGCAGAGGCTAAGTCAGACGCCACCTGCACGTGCAGCGGGTTGCCTTACAGGACAAAAACCCTAAGCTTAGGAAATCTGAACCTTTTATAAGGGACCACAAGCAAGCATGCATTTTGCTCTAGAGAGAGGTATTGTCTCTGTTTTCCATGGCTATATGTTTTCAATAGAAACATCTTTTAATATATAGATAAGAGTATAAGACGTCAGAGTTTCACTTGCAAGATTTATAAAGATGCAAGAGACCCATGGAAACTGTATCCTAATATTGATCAGACACTAAGACCTACCTTTGGCTCCTACTTAATAGGATTACAAAATCTTACACAATGATGTATGTGCCTTTCCTTGAGTATTTTGGTTGAGATTGCATTCTTAAAACACTTATTGTTTTATTAAATAGTTGGGCATTTCGTTAATTAAATTTGGCTAACATTTAATGAAAGTTTACTTTGGGCGAGACCTCATACTCAGTACTTTTGTGGATACCAAGATGAATAAGATATGGTTTGTGCCCTCTGACTACTCATAATGGTGGACACAGGCATCTAAGACCTAATATGAAGACAGAGCATATAATGAAGGTAGAGAAAATTATGTGATAATAGAAGAGAGAAATATTGATCTCATCGTAAAAGCAGAATTTGAGATAGAAAAAGAATGGATATATCTTAAAAGGATGGATGGATGGGTCTGTGTGGGGCAGTAGGGAGTGAAATATGGGTTTAAAGTTGATCACTCTGGCAACAATATAAAAAATAGTTTAGAGAGGAAAAGACTAGAGACAATGAGGTATCTCTAACTACTGTCCCCGAGAAAGTCTTAGTGACAATTTTAATTAATGCAGGATCAGTGTCAGTAAAAAGAAGAGGATTGACTAAAGAGGTAGGAGAAAGAATTGTGCCACACTGTGTTGTTGAGGATGACAGAAAGGAGACAACTGGAAATAATCTAGGTCAGATCATTTAAATTAACAAGTCATCCTGGTTTGGCAGCTGCTTCTGTGTGAGTACGAGAGCTAACTTGAGCATTCTATGTCTTCCTTCTTCCCTTGGCCAAGTGTTTCATTTAGAGGTGAGCCTGTGATGCAAATCAGTCTACTATTCTCAAATCTAGTACTTTTGACTTGAACTGCTAGAAACAGAATTTCTCTTTGTCCTGGTCATGGAGATGTTAAGACATAACAGTGGAGCCCTGAGTGGTACCACAAAGAGAAAGCGGACAGGGAGGTAAGTTATCAGGAAGATTAAGAGGTGAAGAGAAATGGTAACATAACTTGAGACCTTCAAACCACCCAGGCTGCAAATAAGAAACACTGGTGGATTTTCCAGTCTTGAGAACCAATTCCCTTCGTTTGAGTTGTGTTTCTTCTGTTTGCAACTGAAAACGCTTCAAGCGAATCAGGACTGCCTCACTTGAAAGGTACTGAATTTTAGTCTATCCAACAGACATGCTGTACAGAGTGTTGCTTCAGTGAGTACAAAGTTGGACTGTATGAAATCTAAAGTCTCTTCCAATTTCAAGTGTCTATCGTAGACTGAATTTTAAAGAAACATGCAGGAAAGTGGGAATATGTTTGTACTAATATTGCATCTATGGAATATAGCTTTGGAAGCACCTTTGCATTCCCTATAGTATATTTAAATATAGCAAAATCTATTCCATAGAATATGGGTAAATGCTTCTCTGCACTCTTTTAGTTATATAACAGAATGAAAGGATAATGTTTAAGAAAAAAGTAATAATGATAAAACATTGTCAACATAATGCAATGAACAATGTCGTCAGCCCCTTTTATATACACATCAATCATGGGAGAACCAGAAATGGATATGCAGCCTTGTTCAGAAGTGTTTCACAGAATTGCTTTAGAACACTGAGCCATAAAGCTCTTAGCTTAATGAGTTGGTAACATTTTGCAGATTTGCTTAAAACACGTTGCTTTCCAGACTGTGTCAACAGACTCCAACAGTTCTTGCCAACACACTCATCCTAAACAATTACATTAAGATCCATAAGGCCGTGTTTACAGTTCTGAAAAGCAAATGCATTGTTAATGGGCCATAAACTATCCTCTGACTCAATGGTTTGGCTTTTTGAAATTTGTATAATAGTCAACGGAAAATTTCCAACGTCTACTTGGCACGGAAGTGGAATTAGCTTCAGGGGTATAAAACTGAACGCTGAGAAGCATCACCTTCACACATTTCCGATCTGATGTGCTTTTTATACAGAATAACACAATTTAAACAAAATTTTGAAGGCAGATCATTGCCAAAGTTTAGGATAGTTTTATATGTTAGAACAAAAAGTAAATAATCTTGATGAACCATAAAAAAGTACTATGTGTACAATATCCTCCATTTTCTTTCAAATAGTTTTTCAAATCTCTTCGGAAACAGCTGCATCAGTGAGTCACAAATAGCCTGTGAACAGACATTCTCTGCAGCTTCATGCTTGTCACGCCTCTTATTATCTGTTTTCCGGTTGCCAAAAACCCAGTTGTTTCAAACTACTGTTTTTATCTTGCTATAAAACTCGGTGACTGCCTCTCATACCTGTTTTCCATCTTCTTATCTTTCTTGCCTCTTTCTATTCTGTTTCTCTATTTCTGCTTCATTCCCTCCTCACTCGAAGCGTCCTTTTTGTTTAGGCTAATGTCTCTCAGTTCCTTCTTTCCATATGGTTCCACTCTCTCTTGCTGATAATTTCCATTCGTCTCAATGTATTTTTTAAATTAACCAAATCATGCTTTGCAAGCTTTACGCTCTGTGTAGTTTTGTTCTTTCAATGCCAGGTTTCTTCCCATCTTTGTAATCTTTCAATGATTCAATCATTTGACATTTATATATTATATTTATTAATCTGAAACTTTGAGCAAGGAATGAGTCTAGGTACTATACAAATACCAAGATGTATGGATTCAGACATCCAGGAGTTTGTTCTCTCCGAGAGAAGCTGTGTCACAAAAATATCCTCAGCATAAGTAAATACTCTGCTCTTGTTGGGTCTCTTAGCTGGTGGGTGGCAAATGCAGAGGAAAAACTTTTGTCTCTGTCACTTTAGGAGCCCAGCAGAAGTTTAGGAGAAGGAAGGGAAAATTGGCTTTGGTCTTTTTTTATGCAGTGTGTTCCTATTGTAAAAATAGTGATGGAGATGATGTGGCTTTGAAGGTTATTAGACTGAGAAAGCAACTTCAATGCCAGCCTTCACAGTCCTGGTCCCCGGCTCACTGCTTGTCCTGAGACTGAGATTGAAAGCAATAATAAACAATAGCTAATATCTTTTCTCTACTTACTACATTTTAGGCACTATTGCAAGCATGCTACTAGTATTATCTCATTTATACAATAACTTTGAAAGGTAAGACCGATTAATTTCCCCCACTTGATGGATTAGGACAACTAGGCGTAAAAGGTTAAGTAACTTTTTCAGAGTGATGCAGTCCATGAGCAGTGGATTCAGATTTCAAATCCAGCCAGTCTGGTTCTAGAACCCACATTCTCACCCACAAAGTCAAATGAGAGGACGCAGGGAATTCCCTGCATCCTCCATCCTCTCCTCTATCTTGCATCCCCTATCCTATCCTGCCACAATGTCACCTTCTCTAGAGGCCTATGTCGATTAACCCACTTAAAATTGCAGCACTCCCGACCACCAAAAGTTTTGATTCCTTCCTCTGACCCTTTAGGACCCCAAATGAATCATTCACACTCTGGGCACCTCAAGCCATAACATTCTCATTGGAAGCTTCCTCTAGGCTGATCTGAGTGAGTCACAGTCAAAGTCTTGAGAAGACTTCCAGGTCTCCATGACACCTGACTTGTAGATTCTTGCAATACTTTTAGACTATAGACATCTTTTCTCTGTCTCTGTAGGAACCATGTGAATCTGCTACTGGCATTAGTTAAATTGGACTGTTGAACCAGCGGGTAATCTTTATGTGCAAATGACACAACGTAAGCTTCGTAAAAGGGTGGGTGACCTATGATAAAAACTCACGCTGTTTTCATGTTCAGATATACAAACTCTGTTCTGGGTTGATCTTTATAACTTTCTAATGAAAACATTACACTTGATCCCTGATATGGAAATGCCACTTACCTAAAAGCAAGAAATCCTGACCTTGGATAGGAAGATGCTAGTATTTTTATAGTATGTGTACTATTTATAGAATTATTATAGTAGAAAAAATATTCCACTGGGAGTCAACTCCTGGGTTCTATAAATAACTTTAGTGTCAAAGAATTTTGTGACCATGGACAAGTCATTTTTTTCTATGTGAACTTCAGATTTATCTTCTATAAAGTTGAGTAACTCAACTAGATGATATCTAAGCTCCTTACCAACTCTCAAATTTTTTGATCTTCTGCAATGCTCAGAGAAACTAAAATTCAGTACTCCTGATAATCATGTAGGGTTTGAATATTCATGCCACTGTGGGTGAATTTTAAGTAGGGTGACTATATGTTCTTCTTTGCCTGGGATAGTCCCAATTTGCAATATTCCTCCAAAATTATTAACAACACCACTTCTTTAGCTCTATCTTTATTATTTTTCATTAACTTTCACCTTGTGCTAATTTACTTCTTTAAGGTTTGAAAATTAAGTTCTATTGTCATTCTTTTTCTTTCCAGTTTTATTGAGATATAATTGACATACAGCACTGTATAAGTTTAGGGTGTTACAGCATAATGACTTGACACACATATATTGTGAAATGATTACCACAATAAATTTAGTTAACACCCATCACCTCATATAGTCACAAAAAATTTCTTTCCTTGTGATGAGAACTCTTAGAATCTACTCTCTTAACAACTTTCAGATATACCATATAGCGGTGTTAACTATAGTCATCATGTTGTATATTACATCCCCAGTACTTATTTGTCTTATAACTGGAAGTTTGTACCTTTTGATCACCTTCATCCAATTCCCCCATCCCCCATCCCCACCACTTCTGGTAATCACAAATTTGGTCTCTTTTTCTAAGAGTTTGGTGGTAGTGGTTTTTTTTTTTTAGATTCCACATATAAGTGAGATGATATAGTATTTTGTCTTTGTCTGACTTATTTCACTTTGCATAATGCCCTCAAGTTCCATCCGTGTTGTTGCAAATGGCAGGATTTCCTTCTTTTTTATGGCTGAATAGTATTCCATTGTATATATATACCACATCTTCTTTATCCATTCTTCTGTTGATAGACACTTAGGTTGTTTCCATGTCTTGGTTATTGTAAATAACACTATAGTAAACACAGGGGAGCAGAAATCTCTTCAACATAGTGATTTCATTTCCTTCGGATATATGCCCAAGAGTAGAATTGCTGAATCATATGGCAGTTCTATTTTTAATTTTTTGAGAAGACTCCAAACTGTTTTCCATAGTAGCTATACCAATTTACACTCCCACCAATGGTGCACAAGGATTCCCTTTTTTCCATATCCTCACCAGCATTTGTTATCTCTTGTCTTTTTGATGATAGCCATTCTAACAAGGTGTGAGGTAACATCTCAATTGTGGTTTTCATTTACATTTCCCTAATGATTAATGATGTTAAGCAACTTTTCATGTACCTGTTGGCCATTTGAAGACCTTCTTTGGAAAAATGTCTATTCAGATCCTTTGTCCATTTTTAAATTGGATTATTTGGTTTTTTGCTATCGAGTTATATGAGTTCTTTATATATTTTGGATATTAATTCCTTATCAGATATATAATTTGCAATTATTTTTTCCCATTCCATACGTTGCCTTTTCATTTTGTTGATTGTTTCTTCAGATGCATATTCATTTTTTAAATACATTAACAGTAATATTATGGGTTGTATTTTATTTTTTACATTTTCTCTTACTATTATACTGCTCATTTTCTTGTATTTTGATACAGGTTTCATTTTTTATCTCCTTCCTCCTAATGGGATCATAATGTGCCTGTTAATTTTTTTCACTTAATGGTATATCATGGGCATCGCATCAAATCAATGACCATAGTTCTAATTTATTTTTGTGTATGTGTATTCATATTCTTACATAGCATGTTTTTATTTTTCTAGAATTGATCCCCAGATACCAGATCAATGAATCAAAGTATATGTGGGTTTTTAATTTTAATGTTTATGTTATTATTTTACTTTCCCAAAAGCCATTAAAACTCACATTGTCATAAGCATTGTATGAGAGCTACACCGCTTTTTGAAATTGGTTTTCTTTACCAACTATGGTAATGCATCTCAGACATAAACAACTGAAAAAGCAGCTGGAGGCATCCTCTAATTCAGATTCAGATGAATTGTTTCCTTCTAATGAAAGTGATCATGGTAAAACCTGCCTATAAATTCCCTTTGCTCAATCCTTATGAGCTCATGAGGGGGCTAAGATGCTCCTTGTCTTGGTGATCTCTCTCTACTACAAGCCTAGAAGTACAGTGGTCCCTCAGTATCCTCAGTGATTCATTCCAGGACCCCCATGGATACTAAAATCCATGGATGCTCAAGTGCGTTAGTTGGCTCTCCATATCCATGAATACGGAATCCACAGATACGGGGTGCAGATTTTCATAAGCTCTTTATTTCTGTCTTCACTATATCTGCCTAGGGATGTGGCTTTAGCTCAATAACCAAATGATTGGGCAGAAAAGACAGAATCAAAGGACACATGAATAAAACCTGTAAAAGTGAGGATTTATATGACTTAGTCCTTAAATAGTATCCAATTTACACAAATCTTCTCCCTCCCCTGCAATAAATCTAAAAAGCAGCCCTCTTTTTTATTCATGGCTTTCAGAGTATATTAAAGAGAATATAGTTCATGATCAATCCTGGTAACATTTTGTACCTCGTTTCTCTCCTCTATCTCCTTTCCTACTCTGTAGAAACCCATATTCTTCATTCCCCAAAATGTTTCACCAAATTCCCCCCTTATCCTCAGTCTTCCTCAGTGCCCACTCCCTCTGCCTCTTTTTCTTTCTCTTGATTTTTTTATTTTGTAGGTTATGTTAACTTCTTTGGCAAGCCTTTTCCCTTCTCCTTACCTATAATCATTGCTTACCCGCATTTAATGTTTAGTATGTTGCAGGCCCTATTCTATAAACTTTACTATATTCACCCATTTAATTCTAAAACAACACTATAGGATAAATTCCGTTATAATCCCTAGTTTAAAGGTATGGGAAGGTTAAGTAATTGCCCAAGCTCCCACAGCTAGTAAGCCATAGACCCAGACTCTAACCCAGGGAGTCTGACACCAGAGCCCATGCAATTAACCAATCTGTTCTGCTGCCTCCTTAGGCCAGTCCTTTTCTCTGAAGGATCATCACACAAATACAAGATTCACTTTGGTGATTCAGATAAGGGGTGATGTTAATAAACGTTATTCTGTCACAGCCACATAAATACCTTAAGTGGATATGGATGAGACTGTTATTTGGTTTCCAGTGGTAGCCAGATATAGATATGTTATATTTCTTTCAGTGTGATTGGCTACATTCCTAGTCTCGGTATTCAAAATTCATTACATTTAATCTCCACGTTGAAAGAAACTAGGATTTCAAAGGCCAACTTCTATGGTCCTAACACTCAAAGAAATTGCAGTATGATAGGGGGTTTAAAGATTAACACCTTTGAAATAATTAAAAGACAGTAAGATACATTTTATAAGCTTTTCCTAACTCTCCAATTATTTCTCAATAGAATTCATGATTGATCTTTCTTCTCTTCCAGCCTTATTATAGCCTATAATTTGGTGATCTTATCCATTCCTATTTTTCCAACATTACTAAAATGTGAATTACTGAGAAATTCACATTATCATTTCACTCATTTTTAAGCAACAGACAAAAAATTTTAATTGCCACTTAGGATCTCCCTTGGGTGTCTGTGAGCATGTATAGAAAAACATACCTCAAAAGGGCAATACATGCATATACTAGCAGTCCTGTAGATACAGTCTGTTGTTTAAGAATATAACTCAAAGGAAGGAGATGAGAATTCTAATTATTAACCACTAGTTTTGTATTTTTGTTCATTTTTCCTCAAATAAACCAAATCAGTGTTTGAGTTTCTTATTAATATAATAATTATTTAACTTTAAAGCTGCCATTTAAAATAAGAAGTTGGGGGCCAGCCCCGTGGCTTAGCAGTTAAGTGCGCACGCTCCGCTGCTGGTGGCCCGGGTTCGGATCCCGGGCACACACCGACACACCGCTTCTCTGGCCATGCTGAGGCTGCGTCCCACATACAGCAACTAGAAGCATGTGCAGCTATGACATACAACTATCTACTGGGGCTTTGGAGGGAAAAAATAAATAAATAAAATCTTAAAAAAAAAAATAAGAAGTTGGTGAGTATATATGCTAAATAGATGTTCAGCATATTACACCATAAATAAAATGGAAAAGAAAAATTTTAAAACTTTGCACAACCAGCAACCTCAAAAATATTACCACTGTGATATGAAACCAGAATAAGAATTTTCTGAAGCATCATACTTAAGTATCTGTTGGATGTGGTTTGAAACTAAATAAGAAGAAAATTGTTATCATAGTTGTATCAAGAACAGAATGAAAATAAGACAGCAGGAACAAATCAATGAGGATGGACAACAGACAAGTAGTATAAAGTAACACTGTTTGCACTGGCCATTCAAAGAGCCAAATGCAGGAGCTTGCCGCTGCTGTGCTCCAGTGGCAATTTGAAGGAAAGTACGCCTTTGGAAACAATATAAACAAAATGTTACACATTCTGAAAATGAATTCTATATAGGTTGTTACTTTGATCATTAATGATCAAGCATGGTCATAGATGGAGTTAGGTGGATGATATAATGAGTCAATTTTGCTTGTCCATCATCCAGTTACCCCATTTGTGGAAGAGAATAGGTAAGGGGTACTCCAGGCCAAAAAAAAAGTATCATTATTTATATGCTGTGCACCCTGAAAGTGTTGTATGATAAGTTTGGGAGAAGCAAAGTATTCATATCTATTTTTGGCAAGTATAATGTCATTCCCCAGGCTAAGGTTTTACAAGTTTCTTTGAACAGCTTTTACCCACTTTAATGAATCATTTAATTTGAGAAATGGGAAGGATAACTGGGAACAAGATATAATTTCTTAATTTTTTATAATTATATATTATTATTAAAAATTATAAAAATATTATCAATTGACTCATGGATAATTGGTACAATACATGTAAAAACCATTAATCAATGTTAATTTTTCCAAATATTATTATTAAATAATTATTACTTCTTAGTTTCTCCCCCCAGTTTATTTCCTACCTCCTATTATGTAGTGTATATTTGACTTCTATTTTTATTTTGTCTTTGTTATTGGCCATTTAATCTTCTTTTGATAAGAATTCCCTGAATTTTCTATAGGTGGGATAACCCAATTTTCTCACCAGCTCCAGGGTGGAAGAGCCTGTCAATAAATTCCATACCTCTAGCTACTGCGATTGTTTGGGGATGGGTAACATGACCAAAAGCAAAACTAATCAGAACAATGAGAGTTTCTCTTAGACTTTTGCTAGAGTGACTGGGAAAAGGATTCATTGAATTTGAATCTGGGAAGATGTAGGGCTGAAGCTTTTGCAGTCACCATACTACCATCCAGGGACCACACAGTTGAGATGGAAGTCAACACAGATGAAGCGACGCCTAAAGAAAGAACCTAGGTGATAGTGGATATTTGAGGCCCCTGAATCAAGGTGCATTATTAGACAATTCAGGCACATTAACTAATAGCTTCCTTTTGTTTAAGCCAATTCTGACTATGTGTTCTCATACCTGTGACTGAGGATCTCTCTCTTTCTTACTCATATAGTGTAGATGAGAGAACTATACCAGACCCTCCCCTTTTCCCATCCCCTATAATTCTGATCCCTTTAGTGACAGGATTTACAAGAATGTGTAAACCAAAAATATAGAAAAACATCTTCTCTGACATTTTGCCAACTGGAAATCTCTAGAAATTCTGATATTTGCATACAAATATTCAGTGTATTAAGTGTTCCAGATATCAAAACTGAGTAGAACAGAATACATTGGCTTTTTTAAGTTATTCATTGTCATATTATTTGCTTCAATTGAAATTTGCAAACAGTTATGATTTACATGAATAAGTAAGTCATTCCGGTATATTAGGAAGTTCATTCTTTATATTAGAAAGGAGAGCAAAAATTAGCAATATAAAATTCCAAGATACTCTAGTATTACCTTCTGATGTATCTTTAAACTGCCAGATATATAAAGTTTATTCTGATAAAACAAAAATGTATTTGATATATTATTGGTATATTTGTGCATAGCTATATAAACTGAGACCATTATCAAGAACAAGTCAAATTCAAATGACATTACTGCTGCATTTTTAGCTTATTTCTTTTGGAATCCTAACACCAAATGGTGGGAGTAGATCACAGCTGGGATTGGTTGGGAAAACAGGAATAATAGACTTGGATTGTGATATTTGGAAGATGAGATGAGTTGAGGATAGGGAAAGAAGCAGCAGAGGGGTGATAGCTGACTTTAAAAGCATTCGGAATCTCAAGGGCAATATTTAAGGCAGGAGAGACATAAAATCTGGAGCCTGAGGTTTCTGGTCCACTGGAACAGACTGCTTCCTGCGACAGCTCTTCAGTACTCTGGATAGCTCCCAAGGCTCATAAGTATTTGAACTATATCCAGGGCTTTTTTCTCTACAACCCAAGCAGCCCATCTGCTTTTTTCCCTTCAAGCAAAATTTTCTGATTGTTCAAGTGGTGTTACTAGTTTTGCTATACTCAGTTTCTATGGTCTGGGGATAAACTTCCAAAACTTTCCAACTTGGCATCAAATCAGAGAGTCATGAATTTGTGTCTTAGTCCTCTTTCTTTGTAGTATCTACAAGAATTATCCTACAGCTATTATTTCACATACCTGAAAAGATAAGGATGCACAAGAATATTCATTGGAAGATTGTTTGAATTGTCAAAATGCCAGAAACAGCTTGAATATTCATCTATAGGGGAATAAATGAATTGTAGTATATCTATATAAAGAAACCATATATAGTAATGAACACAACACATACACACAGACACACACCAATATAGGAAAATTTCCAAGATATGTTATTAAGATGATTTTTAAATATAGAATACATAAAATAAAAGACAAGAATGTTGCAGAATAATGTGAACACTATATTTCCATCTATGGAAAAAACAGATTAAATATGCTTGAACATACAAAAAATATTCCCAGATGGTTACACAAAAAGTTGGCAATAGCCTCTGTGGAACAGTTTGAACTTTTTACTATATACATATACATTTTTTTTCAATAAAAATGCTTTTATAAGTTTGTTTTTAAAAGTAAATTTAAAGGAATAAATAGTTATGACCCTAACCATCATGCTCCTTTATGTAGATTTCAGCTACTTCCACTAATAGACCTAGCAAGTTCCCATAAGCCTAAGTCATTGAGCAAAGTTTCCTGTGGCATGCCACTATTTTTCAGTTCCTTTCTCTAAAACTTGTAACAGGTTGGCCCACAGACAACAGAGCAAATATTCAATTATTGGAAAGTCCAACTCTGTATGTTCAAAATCCTGTTTGTGACTCTTCAACATGATTAAAGGATCACTCTCTAGCTGTTCCCATGAACTTTCAGAGAAGCAATATTGTGCAAACAAAAGTCACAGAAATTTGTTCCAGAACAGATCATTCTGTGCTTAACATGGTTAAGAACATCCTTCCATAGAAAACAGCTGCCAACAATTTCTCAGAATTTCATCCCACTCCAGAGCACATAATGATTGCAGAATAAATCAGTGTCTCAGAAACTTAAAACATTCTGAAAAAGAACATCTCGTATGTGGCCTGGAGAGGAGGGGTGGTAGGGAAACTTAGATCACATACCCATAACCAAGAAAAATCACTTTACCTTGAAGCATTACTTACAATAAAGAGAGGAAATTCATACCTAAAGGCCTTTTAACTACATTAAGATACATGCAAGAAGTGTTCTTCAGTTTCCGTTTAAAAACAAGTTGTGAGTGGCAAAAACTCTTATTTATAGAAAATTTAAATTTAAAAGGGAGGAATTTACTGGTCTACTCTGAAAAGCAAGGAATAATTTCTGTTTCTTGTCGCACATATGAGAAAAATGCTGACTTGCTCAATAGAGAAGTACAAAGATAAATTTCTAGTTACTTAAATTCAGGGAGCAGACATTCTAAAGGAAGAATCTAGTCAAGAAGTGCAAGATAGACTCAGATAAAAGCTACATTAAAATATTAAAACCTGCCATGGAAAGACATATGGCAATACGCTAATAGTATTTATCTCTGGTGGGATCATGTTTTATTTATACTTTAGTATATCATATATACGCTTCTTTATATTTTCCAGGATTCCTACCATAATCATGCATTACATTTACAGAAAAAAATTAAATGTCTATTGTTAAAGTCTATGACAGACCAAAATGATTTAGTTATATAATTTAGTTATGAATAAAACAGAACTCATGAATATAATATGCACTACAAATTCTAGTAAATATACCTGGGATTATTTTTTCCCTTTGATTTTAAACAAGAGCACATATTTAAATTAAACTGTGTAACAGGTCTCACTACGTAGCTTTCAGGGTACAGGACAGCCACACTTTTCTATAAAGCCTTGCCCCCAGTGATCGCTTTCTCTCTCCTCTGAGTTCCTGTAATTCTTATTAGCTTTACCAATCATTTGGTATTTTACACTGGCTTTTATTATACCTATTTGTGTGTGTGTGTGCGTGTGTAGTCTTTCCGACTATATGATATGCTTCCTGAGCATAATGATCAAATATTATAAGTCTATGCAGCCCCTAAATGCCAGACCAATAGTTTGATCATTGTAAAATGTTAATTAAATACTCATTGATTTATAACATAACCTAATTAATTGACAGATTATATAATTAAATATAGAGTTAACTGACCTAACAATATAAGGTTAATATGACATCAACAACAACTTTTTGACTACTTTATTGAATAAAGTAGATGTCGCACTTCCCTTGCACCCCTGAAGATATTGTTAGAGAGCTGTACATGCTGGAGGGCACACTAAGGCTTATTTCTCGGACCTAAAATACGAGATATTTAAATTCAACGTTGTAGCAGGTACAACCACTTAGCCCCAGGATCACATGAAAATTCTTTCTCAACCTTCCTAGGTGGATGAACAGCAGCATTTTGTGTGTCAGAATCATCTGACTTTTCTACAATTTATTCCTTAGGTGCGTTAGTCTCCTCTGTCTGTTTGTAGTGGTTCTTTGAGGAACTAATGATGGAATGATCTGTATCCGTCTTTCCTTCCTTCCTTCTAGGTTCAAAAATAAAAGTACCCAAATGTTATCAAAGACCACATCCTATATCTGGGCTTTCTATCCTAACCTTTTAGAAACCAGTTCTTTTAAGTACATCTTCTCTTTAATCATTCTGCCATTGCCTCCTTCTTTTTGAACTTCAAACATGCATAGATCTTCCCTTTTAAAAAATAATTTGATCTTGCTAATCAGGGCCCTAACTTGCTGCATTAATTCAAAACCTTTCTTTTCCAAAATCTTTTTACTCTCTGTTCTTCGTTCCAATACTATTTGTTCCTTATCTCCTTTTTACCTGCAAAGTCACTGGGGACAAGTGTACAGGTGGTAGTTTATATAATGGTACCCCAGAAATGTTCAGTGCACAGCCAGCACAAATGCATGTGGCAGTCTTGTTAACCTCACTCTATCTGCCTTTGTTTCTCTTTTTCCTTCCCCCAACTCTTGACACATTTTAAATTATACTGCATGTAGTTCCCAGGTTAATTTTCCTAAAATATAATTCAAATATTTTTCTTGAATAGGATGAGGTCTAAATGCCTAACTCTGGTTTTCAGTGCTTACCAACTGTCTTTCCCACTTCATTCCTACTTTTACACAGAGAGATTTCACTCCCGTCACATCCATCTCCCAAACACACTTTTCACATTGTCATCACTGCACCATTTAGCATATGCCATCTCCCTGCTTAGAACATTCTACCCCCATCTCCACTTATTAATTCTTATACATCCTTCAAAGTCCAGTTTAAACTTCACATCTATGTAAAACTTTAATGACTACCTGAACTCACAAGAATTTCTCCATCTCTGATTCCTATACTATTTATTACTATTTGACATAGATATACTGACTTCTCAGGATATTTATTTGTGAATGTGTATATGCTCTGTCTTTCCATTTGGTTTAAACCCCTAGAAGTCGGAGACCAGACATTATAACTGTTTTTATCTTTCAAATTGTACAGCACAACATTTTACATAGAGTGATATACTTGGTAAAGGTTGATAATATGTAAACATAATTTTCATTGATCAGTAAGTTTTTATAACTGTCTATCATAATTATGATCTTATTTTGGCATTTCATCATAGAGATAGATTAGTTTTTTCACAGGGGAGGTTTTTTGTTTGTTTAGTGTTGTGTGTGTATGTGTGAGGGGTGTGTGTTTGTGCTTACTTGCACATGCTCACACTTCAAGATGCATTGTTATGCCAACATATCCAAAGCTGGTATTCAGGATATGTTAGTAGCTGTGTTACTACTCCTATTACAACACACAATGATAAAAAATAATTTGGAGATATGCTTCATCTAAATTTCCCTCCTGGAGAATTACACGGCACATCAAGTTTCTGAAAAGTCCCTCGGTAAAGGTGCAGTTTGGGATTTATAAATTGTATTAATTAAATAAAATTACCATGTTTGGGAGAATTCATTTCAGAGGTTGTTTCCTCAAATGCTAGTATTTTCCAAGGAAACCTCTTCAATAATTTATGAGACAGTTGGAATTGAGTAGAAAGATAAGGCATGCTACTATTCAAAAGGAATAAGAGGAATATTTGTAATTACTTGGTGGGAAGAAAGGGAAATCCATGCATCTATAAGTTTTTCTTTCAAGTGAAATTGATTTTAAAAGTGCTACGCTAATTAGGTTAGAAAAATCATATAAACAGAATATTCTGCAAACTTTTAGACAATTGCCCAAGAAATTGATCGGTTGTGAATCCCAGAACTGTAGGGGACTCATAAACCTAGGGGTAAAAAATCAAGGGCTTGAAGTTATTACCTTAACTTGACACCCAAATATCGGTAGCTTCTTTCAACAAAAAGGGAAACAGAAAACCACAGGACAAAATCCGTTAAGTCAGATAAAGCTACTAAAGGCTCATAAGTTTCAGAATGAAGATGCATGCTCTACCCAACACAGGGCAGGGTGAAAGAGTTTTTGGCTACAAATGGTTTTCCTCAAGTACTTATTATTAAAACATATGGTTATAAGAGAATATATGTTTTGGGCTTACCCCTGTTACGAATCAGATATGTGACCTCGAGCAAGTTGCTTATTCTTTCTGAGTCTCAGTACTCTCTTCTATGAAGCTGAAGATAAGACACTCTCTCTCAGCACACTTAGGGCTAGACAAAATATTGGTTTTTCTCTTTGCCCCTTTCTTTCTCTTTTTTCTTTCTCCCCGCCTTCCTCCTTTTCTATGGCCCAAAGTCACACCATGTCACTGAAATATTTTATGAGTTACCAAAGAAAAAACTAACCAATTTTGTATTTTTTATATACATCATTAAAATGCTTTTGCTATATTCTGATTATTAGAAATTGATCTTAAAAGGTTCTAGCTATGTTGACATCAGTTAAAAATGGATACTTATCTAATTAGATTATTTTCTTTTCTATCCAATGTGGACAAATAAAGATTTACATTAACATTAAAACAGATTTCAAAGAAGAAATTTGAAATGAAGTAATAACATAGGTAAAGAGAAAAACACAATGCAATCAGAAAAGGTGTCAGGGAGATGAACAATTTAATTTTGAGCACTATTAATATATAGTCGTTACAGTTTGAAAAATGTTTTATTTATTCAGTGAATGAATTTTCCGAATGCTCACTAGGTATCAGCCTTTATGCCAGGTGCTAGGGATAAAAAGATAAATAAGACCTGGGCCATTTGCCTCAAGGATCTTGCAGATTAATAAAGAGTTGACATGTAAATAAACAATTCCCTTCTGAAGGTCAAGTGCAATAATATAACGATTTGCAGGGCACCACAGAACGAGCAGGATGATTAACTTTATCTGGGGTGGGAGAGGGGGCACAGAAGGTTGCTAAATACTATTCACAACTATCTTTTACAGTTGGTAGGGAGGCGTCGTATCATCCTCATTTCAGAAATGAGGAAACCACCAGAGTTCAATAACTTGCACAAAGCTTAAACTAGGCCTCAAAATCAAGTGTAACAACTCCTAAACCAGTGCTCATTCCAAGATGATCAAGTACTCAGTCAATCTATTTGAACCATACTCCTTCCATTTATAAGTAGAGTTTTAAAATAATTTTCCATCCAACAGTGTCAAGAGGCTGCAATACCAGATTACTCTTGGACTCATTAATGAGAAAGATGGTAGAATTACCATGTATAATGCTAACAAAACATTATAAATAAGTTCACCATCATGGAATGAATGTTTGCCTTATCACAATTTCATGTAGGAAGTTCTGCCAAAGAAATAGGATTACAGATTATTTAACTGTTGTGTTCTTCAGCAATGCAGTCTTGGTGAAGGCATGATTGCTAGGTAGAACAGATGGTCTAGAGATCCCTCCTCACCAAAAGAACACCGTAAAATACTTACGGTTTCAAATGTATTGAATTGACTATTATTCTTGACATGCCTGTACTGAGCTTTTTCTTAACACAGGAGTCCTGTTATTCTCCTTTAACCAACAACCACATATGATCATTGGCCTTCCAAGTATAGCAGTATCCCCGGGGACTCTCTAGAGTAAAAACTCAGTGTAAGTTTTTAGCAAACCAGAGACACTTTTTCCCACCATGGAAATACTGTTTGGTGAAACAATAAATTTAAAACCTAAGATGCTATATAGTTTTTCCAAGATTTAATAGAGTTGCTTCATTCCCCATGAATTTTTCTTTCTGTTATATGAATATCATTTCTATTCTCTTTCTATTTGGATTATTCTTACAAGAAAGCATGGGGAACAAAAATAAAATAAGAATGTGATGTGTTTATGCCATTTCTTATGATAGGATATTCTAACATTCCTACACTTGACACAGAATTTTTCTTTTTTTTCTAAATGTAGTTATGATTATTAAGGTTGAATTTATGAGCCACAAAAGTTTATTAAACAAACAATATGGATGTTTGTGCGGTGTTTCTTACTTTTTGAACCTGCCCTAACATAGATGTTGTATGCCCTCCTTCAGGCTATAATTTATAATTCAAGTTATAATTTGTCTTCATAGTCAAAGACAGAAAACATAGATCAATATGGAGTTACATGCTTCCTTTTGTAATTCTCTTGAAATACAAAATTCTTATTTGGTCAATGTATAGTTCAGAGACCCATGTGAGTACCATATTGAGATATGCAATTGCAAAGATTTCTATTATCAATTAGAATATGTTACATGTTCACATGAATCCCTTCTTTTCTTCTACCATGGGTTTTCTCTCTTTTTATATAGTAAAAATTCTTCAATAGTTTATAACACTATTATGAGTTTATTCATATTGAGGGAGAAATTTTATTCTCATAAATATATGCCCCTATTTTTATCAAATATTTTAGACTTTGAGAACATAGATAATATTTTATACACCATGGACATTTACGTTTACAGTTAAAGACAATATTGACATGGAAAATAGAATCATTATCATAAATATATATATAATCCCAATTCAGAAGAGAGGCAGATAGACAGATTTTGATGACAATAGCCACCTAAGTGTGAACTTACAAAGTCAGCTTCAGGAAACGGTTACCATCAATATTGGTGTCCTTCTGCCTGCCTTGGGGAACATGAACATAAAAGTATTGACAGGAGTGGTAACCTGCCCCCAACCCCCACCCTTCCAAACTGTCTCTTTCACTCTCCTTGGGACTTCGGGTGCTGCAAGCAGCAGCAATGCCCCTTCTACCTGTGGAATAGGAATAAACATTATTAATGGACGAGTCCTCAAATTCTTCTCTCTTCCTTCTTCTAGCTTCCTAAGAGCAAAATGTTCTTGCTTGCCAAGTTATCTCTAGAAGTCTCTTAGAGGAAAAAGGGAAAAGTCAGAGAAAATGCAAGAAACCAGACAGGCTAAGTGGAGGCAGTTAATAAATAATTGAGTGAGATGGGAGGGAGAAGAGAGACAAAAGCCTATGACTGTCAGAGAAAGATTTTGTGGTTAGAAATAGAGAAAGAGAGCACCTCAGCATCAGCTTTCATCTTTGTGAGGGATTTTTGGTAGAAACCAGTGATGGGAAGAGGTATTTTAAGGATTATGCATTAATAACGCTCTTCTCCCTCTAGAGTTTCCTCTGGAGTAATGTTTATCAAACATGCTGTTGATATTAGAACAGTTCTTCAATGTGCAGGACTGTCTCACACATTGCAGGATGTTTAGCCTCTCTGGTCCCACCCACTAAGTGCCAAAAAATTTCCACAGATTAGCAAGTGTCTCCAAAGAGCCTCAGCTGCTACTGATTGAGAAATAGAGCTCTGGAAATGGAGTGTGTTTGCGTATGTGTGTGTATGTGTACAGATATATATTCCAGTTACATTTGTGTAATATAATTCTCACATGTATTGCATTTTGGGCACCTGGATAGCAGGTGAGTCTTTATTGTTTTTAACAATAAGAAAGTAGACTTTAAAATAAAAAGAGAGAAATGTGTTTCTAACGGCAAATAAATGATGTTAAAGGCAAAACAGGAAAAACCAAGAAAGGAAGCCAACATTTCTCAATTGCCTGAAACGCAATATAATTTACCCTAAAATAATAAGATGGTTCAGAGTCAGGACCAGTATCTAAACCCAGGTTGATATGATTCCAAAACCCATGACTTGTTGTGTTGACAGGAGGATGGTAAGGTGGTAAAAAAAAAAAAAAGGAAAGAAAGAAATAATATAAGTACAAATGAAAAAATATTTTTTTTCTCCAGGTTTAAACAGCACCCAAACCTCATATGAATCATCCTCCCACTCCTAGTTAGTAATGTTATATATCACGCCCTCCATCAGTAGATGTGGGGAGATTTTGAAGATAAAAGCCCAGAAATTAAACATGAACTTCTCAAAAAGGTTCACTGTAAACTAATCTTATTATCAGTGAAAGAGACTGTTTAGAGAAAGCCACGAGAAAAGAACAAGTCCATGTCCTAAGGAAAAAGCTTGACTTCTTGACTTTCTTGGGCTAAGAACCAAAAGCATTAGCAGAAATGTATTATTATTACAAATTCAACAAAAAATTTACATACTATTCATTTCAGTGTCGCTTTGGAAAGAGATGCTTTTACTGATGCTAACTTCTGAGTATTAAGTGAAAATCATCACCTTGCTTAGAACAGTATTCAGATGAAAGAGTTCTGAGCATGACTTGACTCTCTTCTTTAACTTTCCCATCTAACAAGGAGAAAATCCGATCCCTGGTGAAAACACCCTGGGTGTGACTCCTGCCAAGCTTACAACATGGCACACTCATGCCTCCCTGCCTGCTGGACTGAAGTGGTCAAATTAACAGAGGCAACAGGCCCTGTGACTCCTATGAGCTCTTTAACATTACAAAGGAGATTTAAATGAATTCTCAAAGCCTCGGGATAATTATCACAAAGAGCCTTCGTTCATCAGGCAGACAATGATTCCTGCTGGAGGTCAGGGCCATCATCAGTGCATCAACCCTTCTTCTGGCATCTTCCTACAGTCACAGGGTTTAAGGGTAGACTTCGCTAGGGACATTTCCGTATGTAATTTTTTAGGGCAAGAAGCAATTTTCCGACTTCTCATTGATGCTAATATGACTAGCCTGGATTTCTTTGGCTCAGCAATCTGGTATAAATCTTCTGAGTTAAATAAGATGCAGAGGATTGAGCTTTATAAGATTGCTATCCTTCCCATTGTAAGCATCACAAATTCAATGGACCACAAAAAAATGAATCTTTGATTTAAGCATTATCTTGGAAATTTATTTCAATTACTATGACTGAAGAAATACTCTGAAAACAAAGAATCAAGGTGTGTCAAGAAAAGCCCATTGTTTATTCTCTAAAAATTTTCAAATGACAGATGATAGTGATGCAAGTAATAACACCTGCAAAGTAGTCCTTTCTGATAGAAGGAAATGACTTTTCTGTGGGTCTCAAAATCCCTTTATACCCTTTAATTATATATAAGTATGACTCTGTGTGTGTGTGTGTGTGTGTGTGTGTGTGTATGATAAAGCTTATTCTAATGGCTTTTGACACTTCTTTTTATACTGCAAAAATGGTCCTTCCTTTTAGAGACTAGGTCTACATGATTCACTCAAGTAGCAAAAACAGGAAATGCATCTGATAGAATGTCAGATTTGCTCCCTTTAGCTGATTATATTGATTACATTAACCAGACGATATGTAAATCTTTTTTATGCCGTATAATCACAGTTTCTGTGAAACCTACTGAGGAACAACTGGCCCAGCTGTGCATAATCCTTTCTCTAGGCATAATTTTTAAAGAAACCTCAAGAGGTGGTTTTCCTTTGATTAATAAACTCAACACTCAAACCTCCAAATAGTTAAGTAGAGGTCAAAGGGCTAAGATGCAGGCAATAGCATCTTTAGGGGACACTTGAAGAGGTCAGAAGGATTTCAACAAGAAATCTGAGACTTTTTGTAGCTTTTTATCACTTACTTTAGTCCATAGAAGCTGCAAGTTAAAAATAAAGTGGTTGTTAAGAGAGAAGGTTCTATTTAAAATGATTTTAGATCATTTCTGGCTTCATTTAGTGGGACTGTGAATAATGAAAAACCACAGTTCTCAAATATGCATCAGAGTACAGGCTCACTCCAAATAGTTCACCAAGCCTTCTTCAGTTGTGAAACCAACTTTTAGGTCTCTTATTTAAGTATCTCATTTGGCTAATCAATGGTCTTTTTACTCTTTATTAAAGTGTTCCTTTGAAACAAAGATCATCTTGTCAAAATATGTCCTAAATAACCCATGAAGACAACCTCTTTTGTGTCAGTGACCTGATTAAAAATATTTCCCCAAGAACGGTTCACACTGTATAAATTATTCTTGAAATCCATCATTAAGTTAGAAGTCGATTTCTATTCACTTGAGAAGCACTGAAATAGGTCACTGCCGTAAGCTTCCTCACCTGTCATGTTATAGTAGCAAAGAGCACACACTTATGTTGTTAGTGGTTTTAATAAGCAAAAGAAACGTCAGCAGCAATATTGCAATCAGCCTGGGACACCACAGATTAACATGGTCATGTTCATCATTTAATATTTATTAAGTATCTAATGAATACTTGGCTCTAAAATAAGCACTATGGAGATTTTAGAGAATACAAAATGAATATGATTATTGCTCTCTGGAAATTCTGCTACCTGAAAAGACCCAATGCAAATAAATAGTATCCAATGAGATAGTGTAGTCAACTCTTGATTCAGTCAAGAGAGTAAAGTAATATAAATAATGAAAAATTGCAGTGATCTAATCATAAAGAGAATGAGATAGGACCTTAAAAATGATCTGGTTTAATCCCTCTGATTTTACAGATGAGGAAACTGAGATTCAGAAAGTTAATGACTTGCCTCTTCCCACTCAAATGGAGGTTCATTCTTGAGATCCACTTTCTCATTATCTAAATGAGGTTCTGCTGATGAGGCATCTTGGATTAGTTTCCTTGGGGACGGCTCCTCTAAATCTTTGGGTAGTGGTAGGTCTGTAAATCTGCTCCTACACACACACCCAACATAAAATGCAGAAACAGAGACAGAATAACCACATTAGACACTCCCATGTAAAAAAAAGAAAGGAATGGTAGGCACAGAGCAGTCACTTGTTCATTGCAATTCTGAACTCCTGCTGGACAGGTATTGTCAGTTACTTGATTAGGGCATGATCTGGCTCCCAAGAAATCATTTCTGAAGCTTTCGGCTCCCCCCTCTGAGTCATCCTTCCTTTTCCATAAGAAATTACTCTTTCTGTAGCTGGGTAGCCTTTCCAGCCTGTTTCTTGCCCATAGAAAACTGGGGCACTTGCTATAGAGGCTTACACTGTCAAAGGGGTCATCATTAATGATGACTTTGGACTATTAAAGCAAAGCTGTCAGGAAATTGAAAGATATCAGAAAGGACAGGACATTTAGTGGGTATGCGGAAGAAGAGTTAAATTTGACCATTTCCATTGAAAAAAGGAGAATAAACTTACTATTGTATGAGGAGCACGGCAACGACTTTTTGTTGGAATGTGATTCAAACTAAATTAACTTGAAAGACAAAAATAATACTTTTTAAAAACCTAATCTCTTTTCTCATGAAAATTTGAAGTTATGAAAAATGCTTTGTTTTTTATGTTTTTAATCATGAAAATCCATAATTGAGATAATATTCAACATATAATAATCTAAGAAATAGAAAAAAAAATGCACTACAAATTTTTTCCTTCTTGGCCGGCCCCGTGGCTTAGCGGTTAAGTGCGTGCACTCCGATGCAGGTGGCCCGGGTTCGGATCCCGGGCGCGCACCGACGCACTGCTTCTCCGGCCATGCTGAGGCCGCGTCCCACATACAGCAACTAGAAGAATGTGCAACTATGACATACAACTATCGCCTGGGGCTTTAGGGGAAAAATAAATAAATAAAAAATTTAAAAAAAAAAAAAAAAAAAAAAAAAAAATTTTTTCCTTCTGACTTTCTGTAAGATTTCATTTCCTTATCAATATCCAATCAACATAGAACTCAATAAAGACGAGAACTGAAGGAACATATGGTTAACAAAAAGTCTTTTCTGGAGGAACTAAACTGCTCTCTGACTTGGATGCGGAAAATATTTTGGAAGACAGGGTGGCAATTTCTAGTAGATGGGATACAAAAGTAGATAGCACTAATAAATACCATCTCTCTTAAAGTTTTGTGGCCTTTTCCTTGTCCCCAGGGGCTGGGAACACAAGAAGAATTAAAATGTCTTTGACAAGATATATGAATTTTCTATTTTCCCTTCCTTTTATATTCATAACCTAAAAACTTTTATAATTAGTCTGCGAATGCCTCACTTACTAAATTTTCAACTTATGTGAAAGGATTCATTTGGGTGCTATGTAATCTTTAAGATTCAATTTATCAACTTAAGCTAATTAAACTCGCTTTGTCATGCTTCCTAGGCTTCTTGGAATTCAAATTAAGAATTTGATATCACATCTTTAATAGGTAATGAACACTTTGTGACATTTGTTTCTTCTAATTAGTTATTAAAAATTGTATAAGAATTACTTATTGTTTGAAGAATTCTCTTTACTCTAACAGAATTAATTAACTGACCATTATTTCAGCTAGCCAATGATTTTTGAGCCCAAAAAGTCACTTCAAAAATGATCTACATCAACTGTTCTATTCTCTTGCTACTTTTAATTTCTCATTGGTGTAGTCAAATCTTGGTGTATTACCCCTCTGGTAGCTAGACACAATTGAGACACACACACACAATATATATATACATCAAACTGTGCTCTCAGGACAAGCTGTTGAGCATTTGCAGTTGATTAAAATCTCCCATTGACATGAGCACATTTTAAGGATTTTAAAGTAATCAGAGAAAATTTTATGAGAAACGGCCCTTGAGAAATGGGTAGAAAATAGAGCAATGGAAAGGAGAAGGAGAACACTTAGAGTCATGAGTGCGAAATGGAAGGAAAATATCTCTTCCATATGAACAGGTTATGTCCACACGCTAGTGACTCAAAAGGAATGAGAGTGAGTAAATGGGAAAGGCTTTTTCTTCCTCCTAACATTTTTACCCTACACTTATGATTGCTCTTTTGGCCCTGAACATATTTTGACTTAAAGGATATCCTGAGTACTAGTATGTTAACCATAATTATGAAAATATTGATAACATCTCATGAAAAAAAATTTTCCTGACTGAACTTTTCTAAATCTATTAAATTTTGTGATCCATATTCACATAGCAATTAAAATATTTCCTTTTTTATTTTTTTAAATATTTTAATTGAGACTATTATTTTTTGTTTATTTTTTGTTTGTTTGCAGGGAAGATTTGATTGATGAATTATTTCTTATCTATACCAAATTTTGCAGATTACAGCTTTACCATTGTGATTTTTGTTTATGGGTTAAGTGAAAAAAAATGTGATGATTTTGTGAGTGAGGTAGAGAAGAAAAGAAGCAAAGCTACAAGGTGATGGAAAGGAGAAGAGAGAGAAAGAGTGAGAGAATAAGACAGAACAGAAAGATCTAGAAAGAGAAACATAGGAAGAAAGACAAGAGACAGGTGTCAATGATCTCATTTTATGGCCCATTAAGCCCGGAAATATATGGCCAAGTAACAAAATCATAGTAACAATAAAGTCAAAGCAATGGGGCTAAAATGTCCTTTTATATAGCTAAACAGAAAATTCATCTATGGGATATAAGTGGAATATAGATTGTGGAAGATCTAAATATATCAGATAATGAATTTGTATATTATGCTGTTGGTCAGTGTTTTGCCAAAGGATGTTCCATAGAGACTTTATGATCTATGAAAAAAGGTTTACTTAAGTTTAGGAAATACTGCATATTATGTCTCCCTTTGAAAGCTTTACAATACATATCAGCATATTAACATCTCTAAGAAATGTTATAAATAAAATAAAACTTTCTGAGAAAATAACCTTGGTAAGAATTCTTTAAATTATTATTTACCAATCTTATTTAAAGACAGAATACTTTGTGTGTGTGTGTGTTTGTGTGTGTGTCTGTGTGTAAAACCCTATTTGCATCCTGTGGAATATACTTTGGAAAGATAGGCAATGGTGAGCCACAGTTGACTGTATAGGCTGGGAAAGACAAGAGAAGCATAGAGTTTAGGAAGATAAAATCTCAAGTTAGTGTGCTAGATAATGAAGCAGACTAAGACTGAAAACAGGGAAGATAATTAATACACTATGGTAGTAATCAAGTGGGGAGATGAAGTTTGGATTGGTCTGGGGATAGTTGGAATATAAAGATATGGATAAGTGTAAGAGAATTATACCAGCGATTTTCATTATTGCCAGGCCCACAGCCCCTCCTGATGTGGCCACCTTTTAAACCACGCTGCACCACAACTTAATTGAACAAGGGTAGGAATCTGATCCAAGGTGTCTTGTCCGCAAGTGGCCAGCAAATATAACTTCTAAGGTCTGGTAAAAACAGAAGTTAGATCAGATTTCTCTTTCAAGAGTTTAAAATTGTGAAAAGAGAGACTGAGACTTTTAGCAGATAGATACAGGGGTGTGTGTGTTTGTGCACGCGCTTCTGTGTGCGTATGGAGAGAGAGATTATACACAATGCTTACTTCTAATGTTCAATTTGTACTCTGATTTAGATCCAAAATCCAGATTAAGGCTTGTCTGTGTGTGAATTATCAACAACATTGATGTTACAATTTGCAGTGAGTTGTCTTGAAATATTATTCTTCGTGTTTGGTTTTTCCCACTTCCTTGTATGATATTTTTTCACTAGTGAGTCAGAGGTACCCATATTGCCTCAAAGAGAAGTAGGATTTTTTACAATAAGAATGAAAAGAGCAAGAAGTAGTCAACATAGAAGGGAGGACTGAAGGAAGCAGAACACAGAGTTTATGCTGTAACAGTTGAATAGAATAAAGAATACTGAAGAAACAGACCACCTCACATACATACACACATCCAGAGAATACAGATTTATCTGAGCCAGGGAGGTGGGCAGAGGGAGATGGGAAAGAGGAGCTGGGTGGGACATGCCCTTCCAGCAAGTCTTGGAGTGGGAGATGAGAGGGGCTGACCTGGAAGATGAATAACTATGTGGAGAGAAGTGGTGTCCTCATAGGGAGACTGCCCATCACCCTTAGTGGTCAGCAGCAGGGAGTCGTGTGGAAGTCAAGTCAACACGTAGAGACTACTCATCACCTGGACAGACCAGGATGTCTCTGGTGGTGGGGTAGGCCTTCCATTCACAGACACTTACCCACTGCCCACGGAACTTCTAGCTTAAAAGTCCTGCCAGTGACCCAAGAGTTTGCTGAGTCCTATCTAGAATGACATTCATAGGCCTCTTGAATTGGCAGATGAGGATCTTCAACACCCAGAGAGGCAGTAATTGTGAGAAAGGAGAGCCCTAGTGCTATATCCTACCCCTGTTAAACATTAACTATAATGGGTTTTCTATAAAAATTTTATTATGAAATTTCATACTTTTATGAACCTAAGTATAAAAAGTCAAATTGAACATAGTTTTGTTGTCTCCATGTACTTAAACTAATTAGAATGGAAATAAAATTACATGAAAATAAAAACCTCTCCAACTTTAATGACAGCACATTTCTTTGTTTATTCCAAAACCCTGAGGACCACCTATGTAGGAGAAATTGAAAACTAAATGAAAATATTCTATATTCCATGCCTAGCAATTTAATTTTTAAGCCTTTATAACACTACAAATGCTCAACTATTATTTTTATATTTTAGCTTAGAATGATTTTTCCAACAAGGATTCCAGTAACAGTAAATCTGATGTTTATAGTCTCAATTTGTTTTTTGGTTCCTATGCTATCTCTACATGAGTTCTTGTTAACAGTTCCTTCATCTGAGTTCTCTCTCTGTTCTTGGTACCAATGTTTGCTGGGGGCTATATTTCTAGACCCTATGGTGTAATTCTACCTTCTTACAATGTAATTCTCCACTCTGAAACAATATTTTGATTTTGTCTGTTTGATTTTTTACGTGTTTACAATTTTCTGTTACTTCAAGAGAGTTTTGTAGATTAAACATGGTGCTCCTTTCCACTTAGTTCATCAAGGTGTCCTCCCTTCGTACAGTAGTCAGATATGTCTGCATCATTAGCAATCTGCCCCTATAGGTGAGGTGATCATGGTTTCTGAACTAAGAATTACGATGCATAATTTAACAAATAAAGGGTTCTGATAAATGGCATAAAGACCGCATTCTTTCTAGATGGAAGCCTCAAATGCAACTGGTCCACTCTTTTCACTAGCCAAAAGTAGGATACGGATGTTAAACTTTAGTCTTTTTGTTTTTTTAACATTGGGTTGTGGTTGGTATAATCTCTCCCAAAAATTTAACTTTGGGTCACTTCTAGGCCTCAATTAATCTCTGAATTGAGCACTTATTTATTCAACATATATTTGATAAGCAACTACAATATGTTAGTTCCTTAACTTCAGTTATAAGCCGAAGATAGAATTGGGAACAAAACACTGAAGCCTGCATTCTGGTAGGGAAGAGAGACTTTCATCAAAGCATCATATAATATTATCACTTCAGCCCATCCCATTTCTTTTCTCTCCTTCTTGGCTTTCCTGATTATTCTCCCTTGATTTCTCTCCTATCCCAAAAACTCTCTCACAGGCTCTTTTTTTCTCCACCCATTTCCTAGAATTTTTGTGCTCAACCTTTATATCCTGCCACTCCACACCCTCTTCCTGAGGGAGTCAACATACCTCATAGCATCAACTTTTACCTACATGCTGAGGATTCAAAATATTTTCTCTCCTTCCCAGATGTGTCTACTCCCCTGCCCCACCCTGTAGGAACCACTAAGTCTCCAACCAAAGCTTGGGATCCATCTCCTCATCCCAACCCCACTTTCATTGAATGTACACTCCAATAATACCTTAATCATCTCTCTTCTTCCCATTTAACTCCCCCTCATCACTTATTCCACAATAATATTTCTAGAGTGCAAAAATGATGGTACCATTTATATCTAAAAGCCCCTAATGGTATCCAAAGAGGCGATCTAAGGACCTCAGTATGGCACAGGAGGTCCTTAGGGAGTGACACACAGCTAGGATCATTTCTTCTTTTTCTCCACGTGCTCAACTTCTTCATCTTCAAAAACATGCCATTGGCTTTCATAATGCTATTCCTTCCTACAGGCCATTCTGCTCAAAATATTCTGCCTCCTTCTTTCATTCAACATTTAAGGCTCAATTCAAATAGTCCCACCTCAGTGAAACTCCTGAGACTTCTAGGCAGTCAGTCACCCTTTTGTTATACCAGTGCCCTAATGATACACTTATATTAAAACATCCATCACAGGGCATTATGAGTTTACAATGTCACTTATCTTGATAATCTCAGCATATAGCAAAAAAGCTGGAAAAATAATAGATGTTGAATTAATATTTATTGAATGTTGTTGAATAAAAGAAGGCCTCTGCAGTGTGTGTATGTGTGTGTGTGTGTGTAGGTATTTTACAGCACAAGCTACTTTGGAAGAATGGGCATTTCCATTCTCATCCTTTGGATGGAGAGTAAGGAACAGGGAAGAAGAGAGGAAGTATTGAGTAGGACAATTTTTACAGAAGTAGAAAGTAAAAATCTTAAATAGAACCTGCCTATTTACTGATGATATGTCAAATAGAATAAGGGGTTATCAATCCTAAATTTGGAATTGGGCCTTATCTGTTTTGATGGATTTAGGATTAGATTTGTTCATCAGTGACAGAAAATCATAACAGTTTGGGTATAAACAATTTTGAAGTCTATCCATTCTCTTATAAAAGGCCAGGCTGTACAGCACTTCACAGTGTCAGTAGCGATGTCTCCTTCTGTTTCATTGCTCTGTCACATGTAGCTTCAACTTCATGATCCAAAGCAGCACGTGTATATTCCAAGAAGCAAGACAGAAGAAGGAGCAAGGACACAGAGCACAAAGATTATGTGACATAATCTCCTAAGAAGGCTCCCAGATGCCACATAACTCTTCCACTTGTGTTCTACAACCTAATTCTGTGGCCAAAGGGAGGCTAGGAAATGTAGTCTTTATTCTGGTCTGCCATGTTTCCAGCTAAAAATTCTGTTGCTGTAGAAGGGGAGAAGAACGGATATGGACTGATAAAGATTTGATTTTGTCTCTTTGTATTTCAGGACTTGTCCAAAATATTGTAGAAGATAATTAGCACACTATACTCAACAAATATTTGTTATTATTGCTCTTGCTATCCACTGTGACATCATTGGCCAGTTCTCCTACATCCAGGCAAACTGGATACCTCTACTCAAATGACTTTCTAGCTATATGTTAGAACATTGGATAGTACAGCCTCCATTAGGCCCTGAATATTACCTGAACTGTACCCTGAAGCTGTTAGAATAATAATGACTAAATTTCTAATGGCCAACAGATACTCTTAGAGTTGTCTAACATCACCAGAGAGTTGCTGTGGTACCAGTTGATTTGATTAAATGTTGTTTGGTGTTACAGCTTCACTGTTTACGTGAGAGAGATGAACTCAATCATAACTTCTTAAATCCCAAGGCCTCAGGGAATGTCCATGTCACAGAAACTTCTTGAACTTTAATCCCAAAATGATTGACCACACCATTCTACATTGCTGCACCCAAACTAACATTAAGTCCTCATATTTATAGTGGGGTATAAAATATTATTATACTTTCTTGACTTGATAATGCTTGTGTTTTTTCACTTCCTCTACAAGGAGCTAAAATTTATAGAGTGAGCTCTTGGTAGGTGAGTCATTTGGGAGAGCTATGGGGCATTTCATCTATAAGACAGGACCAAGGCTACTAGCAGACAAGATAACTTTCCTGCTTACTTGTTTGCCAGAAATCATTGTGCACAGTTTCCCACCCAGATTATTAAGAGCATGCTATATAGGTCCTAAGGAATTGCTTCCTTGTTCTCTGTAACCTTAACTGTAGTGATCACAGTATTAAATGTTATAAAGTAGTCCTGGAGTTTTATTAATGAACCCATCAGCTAAATTACAGTGATCATTAAAACTGCCAGTTACTGTCAAAATGTTTTGACTATTAAATTCAGAGAGATTAATCATTCTTTTAAATATGCTCTGTTGGCAACCTGATTCTTTTTTCTGGTCCAAGATGTCATTTAGCAAAGCTTCTGTTTCTTCCATTTTTGCGGGCTGGTAATTAAATGAAGGACAAGTGGTAGAACCAAGTCTTTTAGGAAATTTTTTAAACGAGAGGAGTTAATGATCCATTCTTTAAGCATTAGAAGCTGAAGGTGAGTCACGAAAGCTAATGACATTTGTGATCAGTATCAGCAAAAAGCATGAAGTAATCGGTTAGAGCAGAGGAACAGACGCAAAAAGCAACTCAGACAGGGACATACATTTCAGAGGGTGCGAAGTTCTGCCACCAAATCACCCGTGACATCTGTCCAAAAGAAAAGGAATTTTCAAAATGTTATAAAGTGATAACAGTCAGAAGATGTTCGATAAGCTGAAGGAGGAAGAAAATATTGACTGAGAGAGACGGTTTTGTTACAAAATTGACAGGGACCTCAAGATATGTCTGACAGTGATTGAATCGGGTTAAATAAAGTGACACATCTTGCTGCCTTGCTTCTTTTTGTGACCAAAATTGTGTCATTTTTACTTGCTTCTGCCCCATCTCTCACCATTGCCATAAAATCTGTGATGCTTGCTTTAATTTTTTTGAAGCATTACCAAGATCTATTTTTAACATCTAAAGAATTGTATAAAGTGACTACTCAAGCACTTGCTAGAGTGATAAGAACTACTATTTCCTTAAAGGAAAAAAAAAAATCTTCAATTTCTCAGCAGCAGAATCTGGGCCCCAATTAGGGAACTGATTTATATAAAGTAAGGACAATGTGTTGCCCTTTCTGGTGTCAAAATCTACCGCTCATCCTAATTGTCAAACTGACAAAGTGTTCTCTAGTTGCCTCTTTCTGCCCACCTCTGATGAGACAAGTGATATATTTAAATAAAAATAACGTTTTTTAGCCATCTATGTTTCCCATTTTAAAGAAATTTTAAGGAGGTCAATGAACTTGGAACAAAAATATACTTAGAATTCAAAATCTGAATTCATTTCTGTAACTCATTTGCTTTGATTTTAGAAATCAGAAGGTTAAAGATATAAATGGTTGGACGACTTAGAGCTATTGACATTGGATAGAAAGGCAAAATTGAAGTTCTGATTCAGTAGTCAGCAGAGGTCAAGGCAGGCTATTCTTTCTGACACACTCCGGGTGTTCCCTGAAGGATCTAGAGTGTTATCTTTTGTTTCAGCAATTACAGCTAAGGTCACTGCATTTCCCACTTCCCAGCCCTATCCTTCCTTTCTCATCCTTTGGTTTTTGCCTTGGACTATCCCTAAGCAGGACAGCCAGGTCGTGTTAGACATATTAAGGCATCAATCATATAAAATTTCTCTACTTTTTCTTTCTTCCTTCAGCTTCCAACTCCAACTTTGAGCAACAAGAAGAGAATTCACATTTACCTAATGCATCCTATGAACTGGTGGTGGGCTCAACACTTTATGCTTCTAATTTCATTTAATTTTTTCCACAACAATGCTATTTTCCCTATTTTACAGATGAAGATATCTAGACTCATAAATGTTAAGTAATCTTCTCAAGGTCACAGGATGAGAAAATGGGAAAGTTGGGCTGCCCAATTCTTTCCACTCAGTACGTCATACTATGCCTGTCTCACCTGGACGTAAGAGTTATTTGAGGTTTAGATTGGAGAAATAAGGGGCTAACGGTGATGCTAAAATGTATGAAGCATTACTGACTTACCAACTTGTCAACACTCTGATATACAAGCAGAACAAACTTTCTATAATGGAAAGTTAAGAAATCTAATTTTATTACAAGTATTCAGATCTATATTTGGCATGAAGACAATTTATTAGGTAGTAATTCTGTCACAGTGTGCAACTGATATATATTATAAATCACTTGAAGTTTTTGTAGGCCAATTATAAACTTTATATTCCATTTTCAATACACTTGATGTGTATTTTAAAAGGCATTTGCAGAATATTTATCTCCTTTAAAACATTCTGGTCAATATTCAAGGTAGTTTTATAATCTTCATAAATATTTGGAAACATCTCATGTTAGCCCTCATCCTGTTGAGTACCTCATTGAGATTCAGACACAAGCATTTCTTTGACTGGAAATTGTCATATACTACAGTTAATGATGCATTACAATACCTCAAGTCAGTACTTTACACGATTACTCAGCATTTAGAAACTACAACTATGCTCACTTAATTTTACTAGTTTTTCACTGTAAGAGAAATACAACCTAATGTGATTTTGCATTCATTCATTCACAAAATTCATTTAATCAAGAGTTATTCATTCAGGAATTTATTCAATAACCATTATGACACTAAAGAACACCCCTTCTGTGTAAGGTTTACCTATTTTGCAAGATAATATTTTAATGTTGTTTGTTGTTTATAAGTATCTTCCCTTTTATATCAAGAGATTTCTTTTTTTGTTTTTGATTTATTGTTTTTTGTTGTTAACTTGAACCCATGGTAGAACAAGTGGATTTTTGTCCCTCTTGTATACTCTACTTTGTTGGAGGAGGGGGTTTGGGGAAAGACTTCATAAAAGAAGTTTTAATCTTGAGTAGGAGTTCATCAAGAAAAAATAATTGGAAATCTACTATAAAAATCCAGACACTTGAGCTGAATCACTGACACGAAGTTGTCAGTAAGACACAGCAAAGGTTTAGCCAATACCTTTTCTGTGTGTTGGAGTGAGTGGGTGCAGGTACTGGAGCTGAGGATATAAGGTCAGAGCCTATAGGGCCCTCAATATTCCTCAGCTGACTGGTATTACTGGAGACCTAAACATTAGACAACCCTAGATCTAGAATGCAAGTTCCATGAGAGTGAAGAGAACAATTTCTGACACATAGCAGGCTCTCTATAAAAAATGATGCATAAATGCCCTGATGGTTTGGCATAAGAATTGGAAAGCACTCAGAAGCTCTTCTATTTTGTTGTTGGGGCACATCTAGATTCTTTCCTACCTGTCCTCCTAGTTCATGTCCAAAGAGGAAGGGAACTGACACTGATGGGTGAGGGCTTAGGGGTGTTTATTGGGCCAATGAGCTAAAACTGCCCCTCTAAGTAGACAGCCTTTCTAAGAGGAGTAGACTCCTCTTTCCCTGAGGGTGCCTATATTTCTCTTTCTTCTTTCATGAGGCTGATGTGGCAATAGACCTTAGAAGAGGCTCTACCTTGGCAGGTGATCTGAGAAGGCTCTAGTCGGAAGGAAAAAACTCTTTATCCTTCTGTCCTTATTCTATTTGTCCTTGCATTGTGTGTCTTAAACTTCAGAGTATTTCTGTAAGGGATGAGCCAAGAGGCAGGGTATAAAGAACTTCTAAAGTAGCCTCACGGTACAGGCTTGCTCTTTAGAACACATAATTTGGAACCAAATTCTTTCTTTGCCTGGTCTTGTGTCTACATGGATCTTATGAGAGTGACCGCTAATTGAGACCCTAGATTCAAATCAAATACCAATTCATGACCCCCATGGTAGACTTGGTGAGAATAAACTATAAGGGGGTGTTATATGGACCAGACTGAGGCAGGAAAGGCATTTCCAATGACTAGGATGAGAGACAAACATTACCAGAAGGAAAGTTGAGGTCAAAAATCCAGAAGAAGGGCCAACCCCGTGGTGTAGTGATTAAGTTTGCATGCTTCATTTCAGTGGCCTGGTGTTCACGGGTTCGGATCCAGGCGCGGACCTACACATCGCTTGTCACGCCATGCTGTGGTGGCATCCCACGTATAAAATAGAGGAAGATGGGCACAGATGTTGGCTCAGGGACAATCTTCCTCAGCAGAAAGAAGAGGATCAGCAACAGATGTTAGCTCAGGGCTAACCTTCCTCACCAAAAAAAAAAAAAGAAAGAAAGAAAATCCAAAAGAATATGGTTAACTGCATCAAACTGAAGAAGTAAAGAGAGAAAAAGAAATCGTAAATTAAGAATGAGAATGGGCATGGTGAATGGGAAACCTGTGGAACAGATCAAAGTGCAAAGTAAGTCTTAGAACCCTAAGCATGCAAGGATTCACTGCATGTATGAGAAGCCCATGCCTGCTGCTTACATAGAGCTGGCTTCCAGGAGTTCAAAGATTTCAGATGAACATTTCTAGTTCCTCCTTCATTCTTTAGTACTGAATTTGGGAGTCAACCCCCACCCCCACTCCCACAAACACACATGCACAGAATACTGAAACTGTGAGTACTTTGTGCTAGTAAGTTCCTGAGGTAATCGGGGAAACAAAATTTTCAGGTTCTGGGCTATCCTGTAGCATAATATTGTTCTCTCTGCTTATGTATTTCACATGTATGTTAGGTACTAATAAATATTACTCTTTTCATGATTGTGTTTTATTTAAATTTCCTCACTGTGAAATTTATAGTCCAGAAATATCAGATTACTTGTAATCACTCCCAACATATACATACACACACACACACACACACACACACACACACGGTTATAAACTCATCAAGGTCAAAGATTGTGTGACTTACTCATTTTTATATTCCCAACGCCCAGCATAGTATTCAGTACATGTTCAATAAAATGAGTTAAACTTCTTGTGAAATGGGTAAAGGCAGAACAGCTGTATGAGTAGAGAAAGACAGCCCAAAAAAGCATGTAACTATTACTTCCTAATGATTAGTTCATAGGAAGTATAAACCATCAAGGCATACCAATTTCAGTTCCTTCGTCTCTACAAAGTCGACAGAAAATGGCCCCAGTAACAGATATAAGAGAGCTTCCCCTGAGATTTCACAGTAAGAAAGCAAAGTTGTTTGGGAGTCATCTCCATTTTCTTAATACCATTTTTTTTTGGTAAGTAAATCTCATTGCAACCTTTATTCCCATCATCCAAATCCTCACCATTTCTTTACCTTTCCCCCGTTGTCTGTTTTCATCTCATTTACATTGTTGTTTCTCTATTAAATTTTCTCTCTCAGTTTCTTTAATTTACAATTTTCAGCACTTAGACTCACCCTGACTTCTACTCGAGCTGATTAAGGTTGGAGGATTTCTGTTCATCCATGCTTCACTCTTGTTTTTGCACTCCTCTCATTTGCTCCTTAAATAAATTTACATTACTGCTTACCGTATTTCTGGTTCCCATGTCCTCTCTAGACACATTTAAAAATACCCATAAAATCTTATATATTTAGAAATATTTAGAAATTATTTTTACATATATTTAGAAATTATTTTATTCTTCTAACATTAGCCCACATCTCTATTTTCAACTATGCCCTATTTATACACTTTTTCTTCAACTGGCCATTGTTTTCTGAATTCTGATATTATTGTTGATGTTGTTATCATCCTCCTGACCACTCACCCAAGTAACAGCAAAAGAACATTTAATAAGCACAATTTCCATTTAACTATCCAAAGAGCTCCTATCATTATCAAATGACTCTCGCATGACAAGATTGTGCATATTTCTTTTGACTATATTCTGTTCACATACTACCTGAGGTCCAGCTGCTAATAATAGTCAACATATTATTCCTAGTCAGATCCCATTATAATGAATTCTAAAGAGCTGTTCACACTTCCTCATTGTATTCAAATTTCATTAAACTGGGTTCAGTATTGCTCATATGAAGGAGTCCTACTTCTCACCTTAATCAGCCAAATATCACAGTTTTCTATTCATTAGGGCTGAAGGGACTAAACCATAATAGTCTCCT
The DNA here is from genome assembly GCF_057802395.1 of Ceratotherium simum simum. Classification (NCBI taxonomy): domain Eukaryota; kingdom Metazoa; phylum Chordata; class Mammalia; order Perissodactyla; family Rhinocerotidae; genus Ceratotherium; species Ceratotherium simum. The sequence goes on along the minus strand of NC_141903.1, from coordinate 80,664,244 downwards.
TTCTAAAGTTTAAGGACTCAGCTGACAGGTAGACTTGAGTTAGGATTGTCAGATTTAGCAAATAAAAATACAGAATGCCAAGTAAAATTAGAATTTCAGATAAACTACAACTAATTTTTTTTAGTTTAAGTGTAACCCATATGATATTTAGAATATGCGTATACTAAAAAAATCATTTGTTTATCTGCAATTCAAATTTAAGTAGTATTGAATATGTTTTAGTATATGTCCTAAATATTTCATAGATATACTAAAAATTATTTGTTGTTTATCTGAAATTCAAATTTAACTAGGTGTCCTATATTTTTTCTGGCAGCTCTAACTTGGATGTGTTCTCAGATTTGAGTTAGAGGTGAAGTGATTTATGCTGTCTGGAAACGATAATGAGAACACAAAGGAACCCTGAATTTTTTGAGAACTTAAAAATAAGGATAGACATTCACTGATTTGGGATGTTAGATGCAATTTTGCTTCAAGAAAAGTAGAAGACTGTAGAGTTTCCAAAACTTGTTTTGTCCTGTTTGTTAGTGCTTGTGTTTGTGAGTATGTACATACCCCATCTTAAAATCATTGCTTAGTTCCCCGAACAACTTGTTATAATTATAGATCAGTTTCAGTTGGCATATGCTAAATATCTACAATTATCTTTTTCTTTTTCTAAGGGAATATTCTAGGTTGTATACACAGGTTCTGAAGGCGAAAGAATGTTGTGTACTAACTTTACAGAGTTAAGCTGTTTGATGTTGCATGACACACCATGACGTTTTTGGGTCAAGTAGAAGAATCTGTATTTGCTCCCTGACAGATATTACTACAGCCACAGTTCCAGGAGAAACCCATCATTTAGGACTTCAACTTGGCTTCCAAAAAAAGAGACGTATGTAGTTCAGCCAAAAAACTGGGAAAAGGGGAGCAGATCTATTTCTTCAAACTCTTCTGTTACACTGGAATCAACTTTCTGCACTAATTTGCATCAGAAATGTAAGAGCCAATTACTGATATTGGTCACAGTATCTGCTCTCTCATTAGGTTCAGATACAAATTCCAATATATTCTTATTACAGAAAAGCACATACACTTAAATGAGGTATACATAAGATGAAGTTATTTAACTTATTTCTGGAAATTGAAAGGGAGAGTGAAAGGATAGAGAAATCCACTTTTTTGAACTAACACAGATATAATTCTTGGAATTTGTTTAGCAGAATTGGCTCTAGGTGAGAGATGTCACAGATCCCACTGATGTAACAAATAATGTCACGAACATTGATTCATAAAACTAATCTTTAGCTCAAGGGGATCAGAGTTGGGTAAATGGCAAATGCGTCCACTTCAGTGGTGGAGACTCTTCGGAGAAGCTTTTAGCTTAGTTCACACGCTAGTAGAAATGAAAAGAGTTCATGGGACCAGATCAGCAGACAGTCCACAATAACCTATACCTACAAAAATTTCAAATTTCATGCATAAGGCGAAAAAAGAAAAAACATTTTTGTGTGTAATTGGCTGATATTTATTTATGATAGTTATGAATTCTGTGCTTTCAAAATACACAGTTACATTTGCACTCTTAAAGGTGACCGTAACAAATAAATAAGGTGACCATATAATTTATTTTCCAATCCATGAAACTTTCGTCCACGATAAATGCTAAACCAGATAGAATTCCTGACAATAGGCATGAATTGGGACTGTTCTGGGCAAACCTCAGGGTATCCACACTAAGATCTGTGTATATAATAAAAAATAAATAGAAAAAATTGTTTTAAGTCCATATAATGGACAAAACCACAAAGCAATCTGAATAATCATAGCTAACATTTATTTGGTGGTTACTGTGTCCCAAATACTCATTTAATCCTGGCATCAACTTTACAAGCTAAGGAGCCATTTTACCAATTGGTAAATTATGACCCAGGGAGGCTAAGAAATTTCATTAAAGTCACTAAGTTATATAGTATAGAATGAGTATTTGGATCCACACAGTCTACACACACAACTCATACTCCAAGTAATAACATATGCCAATCTAGAATTAACTAAACAACTGAATATTAAGTATAATAATATATTCGATCACAAAGTATAAGGAATTAAACAATAAGTATTCAAAATTTAAGTCCAGACTCCTTTTTAAAGATAATGACTGTATTATTGACACATTATAAGTGTGGCAACTCTCACCGCTGAGAACAAGATACTCAAATTGTAATTCACCCACTGCCCTCACCAGATTCACCTGGGTACTTGCTACAACTAAGATTCTTGAGCCCCACCCCAGGCTTTGTGAAGAATTCCACTTGATTCTTATGCATATAGTGTTTGAGAATATGTTTCCTAGAAAACAGAAGCAAGAGTAAATTGGTGATATTGGATTTATGTTGTTGTTTTGTTTTGCTTTTGTCTTTGTAACCTGTTAATATAGAATTTACCATAACTAAGCACTGACTAGAATGGCTATCTGTAAGTATTCAAAAACAACTACTAATTTAATCTCAGTTAATTAAAAATATTAACTTTTACCCACTAGCTCACTAAATAAGGTTTTCTTATAAAAGTATTTTAAAATTTAATATGAACAAAGTATAATTTGATATAAAAATTAGATACTTAGATAAATCATTTTATGTTATAAAATAACTACTATTGACAACACAGAAGAAATTGTTCTGATTATATATCTGCATTTAAAAAGCTAAAGTTATAGATCACTCTTTTAAACAATATTTGCTTGCTATTTGACAGGCACTATTCTAGGCACTAATGACAAGTCAATAAACCAAATAAGTAAACAAAAAAAAATTACTGCCCACCTAGAGCTTACTGTTAAGTGAGTCTTGTGCTTCCTTGGTCTTAAAATAAATGACCCCTTCTTAACAAACTTGCAGATATGTGAAGAAATAGTATACCAGTAAAAGAAAGTGGCTGCTGTCCATTTCCAGGGGAGCTATAAAAGAAAGTTAGGGTAGGAAAAGTGTAAACTGAATCATTAGAATAAGTTTCCGTAGGGTAAAGACTAAAGGTGAACCTTCGTGTGTGAGCCAGAGGTCAGGTGTACTTAGATATCCTCAGGTTTGAAGGTCTACAGAGATGTGAATCACCCCCTTAATTAGAAGGGATGCCTGAGTTGATGATGGCTAGATCCCTTTATGCCATTTTGATAGACATTCCTAGCCTAGAGAATGGGATAAGCAAGCCCTTTAACAGGAGTTAGAAAGCAGAGAAAGCAGTGAGTTTACTGAGTAAAAGCTCAAAGTAGAAAACCAGTGGGACACCCAGTTACTTCAGCAACAATATGCCAGGACACACAAAATTAGTTTTGGAAGATCCTCTTAAACTTGGTAAATTCCCTACGTTTTATTTCCATTCTGCACTGTTTCCCAACTGTGAACATACAGTAGTAAAACCCATGTAATGAAAGTGCCTGTTTGCTTTTCTTTATAGAAAACAAGGAAAGCTCAAGAAAATCAAGTGGTGGTAAGGCAGCTTTAGAGGAGAGAGGAAAACAAATTGAGTCCTTCAAGCCCGGGTCATGCTGCAAAAAAAGGAAAGAGAACACCAGTAGTTGGCTGAGTCTGAGACATGTGCCTGAGCCCTAACAGAGGAGAGATCTGTTTGTCGTAGTACAAACAATTTATGTTTGACATTGGAAAGGAAGTAATGTTTTAGCCATTCATGAAGGCAAAGAGGTGGACAATTACATTATAATAATGCACTTCTCTATCTTTATTACCTAATACACTGTAAGTCCTTCAAGGGCAGAGATTAACTCTGATTCATTTTTGTTTTCCCATGGCCCAGCATGGTAGTTGACACAAATTAATTACTCATAAAAGTTGATGCAAAATAAGAGAATTAATTATTTAATTAATGGCTTGAATTCCTCTAACAATTTTAGAAAAATAAACCATGTATAGGATTCTTATTATGTAATAGGTACTAGAAAAATATGAATCAGAGTCGTAGAGGAGTTCAGGTTTGATCTGAGTCTTGATCAATATGATGGGGAAAGGGACCTTTTGGGCAGAGATACTAGATTTTGCAATGATGTAGTAGTGATGACAAGTCCTCTGGAGTGTTAAGTGTAAGAAGAATGAGGTGAGGCTGGAAAGGTATGTTGGGGCCAGATGATGAATAATCTTGTATGCCGTGTTAAGAAGTCTGGATTTTAATCAGTGGATCAAGGGAAGCCAGAGAAAGTTTGTAAGAATGGAAATGTGATGTGGGATCTGATTTGTCTTTTGGAAAGTTAGATCTGGCTAACTAGTTTGAATGAAGGACTAAATGGAAACAAAAGAACCAAGTTATGAAGCTACTGGAACAGTTCAGAGAAAAAATAAAATATGCACAAAGAAATGGATAGTAGGCACAAATGTGTAATGTGTTTAAACATATAAAGCAAAAAACATATTTATAACATAATGTATTAAAGCATATAAAACACATTTGACTTACTGATGAATATGACGTGGAGGATATAGAAGAGAGAAGACTCAAGGATGAGTCTTCGTTCTTGGTTTCTGGCTGGGGAGCTGATAGCGCTCTCTTCTTATTGAGAAGGAGGAGGAGGATTCAGCAAGAAAGGCCAGCTATCATTGTGGGAACCTGCTGAGTTTGAGGTGCCTGCAGACATTTGATGGAGATGTTCCTCAGACAATGAGATATTGAGATCTGCAGCTCTGGGAGTGGCTGGTACTGAGATTTATCAGCAAAGAATTAGAAGATGAGTCAAAGGGGAAGAAGCTCATCCTGGGAAAGTGAGTAGAGCTGGAGGAAAGAAGCCTGGAGTGAACTGCAGGTATGTCAACATCCAAGGAGCAAGAGTTGAAGAAGAAACACAGAAATATTGTCAGGGGTCAGTGGGGGAGACATGGGAGAACTTCTTACAGAAGCCAAGGAAACTCAGATTTCAACAGGGGATGGAGTCAGGTGACAATAAGATGACTGGAACCAAAAAATACCATTCTACTGGACAATTTTGAGGAATCTGGTCATATCCTGCAGTGTTTTGAATTGAGAAACCAGATTACAGAATATGGGGAAAAAAATGGTAAAAGGAAATTGGTGCATCACTGCCACTTACTTGGTAGTGAAAAGAAAGTGCAAGATGAGGTGTGCAGCTTAATATGCCAAAATCAAGAAAATGCTCTTTCTCTGGGTGAGTTCGGCTTTCTGTCAGGGACTAGAGAAGGTCTAAATCTGTCCTTGATGCTTACTCCTTATCTTCTTCATTTTTCTGCTTTCTTGGTCACCTTTTGCTACCGAACCAAGGTGAGTCTGCTTCTTGGTGAGTTGAAATCAGAGCCTTCAGCAGAAGTACTTGTCACAAAAAGTAAAGTTTATTTGCCACAAATAAGGAGCCCAGGGGGAAATTATTTCACAAAGCCACGGCTCCCCACGCACAGGTCAACAGGGGCCTTTTATTTTGGGTGGGGAATGAATATTCAAAAGGGAGAGGTGTGTATTTGCTTGTGCAGGCTCAGTTTGAAAACACTTTTCCAGGTACATCCGTGTTATGGTAATAAGGCCTAAGCTCCTCCTGGGCAGAGATCTTAGCATTAAAATGAGGCAAAGGTCATCTCTTGGGCAATTTTCAGCTCATCCGTGGAGGCAAGCTCTTGCAGTGGGTTTTGGACCAGTTCAGGGTGGTTGGTGATTGCATCTCTTAATATAACAAAAAAGAAAAAACAATTGGGAGAAACAGTTAAATGCTTCCAAAACCTCCCTTGAGTTCCTCGGGGCAATTAGTCAGTGACACTTTTCCGTTTTCAGATTCAGCCCCTTCTGTGAGTGTTCCTCATCTCGTGTTCCTGTACCTTCCCATTTGATCTAGGTCAGAAAGAATGAGATCCTCCCAGCACAGGACATGCCTGGCAGCTAGGACAGGTTTGTGGACTTGGGGACTGAAGGGACATAGATGTACTAGCTGCTCCAAAAATTATGTTTTTTTCCCCCATTTTACCCAAATAACAGCATCTCTCTTAAATGCAAAAGAGACCCTAAACTTCAGAGTTCTTCACCCAAACACACAGCAAGCCTAAACTACTTTCATTTTTCTCATTTTGACTTATTTTTGCCTCTGGACACCTTTCTTTATTTGCAACTGATTTACTTAGCCTCTCTCCTTTTATTAGGTATTTCCTAAAATGTTTTGAAAATCCCAAACGACATGCTAAGTTTTTTATTGAGATGAGAAACTAGTAAGTGGATCTTCCCTCACATGCCCCCATTTCCAAATGTATCTCCTTTTAAAGGACCAGGTGGTGTAACTCTAGAGGCCACAAGGATTTTGAAGAAACCATAGGAATTATCCAGGTGGGAAAGGGTAGAATTTACACACTAGTTTAGCCCATACTCAGTCTTGGAAGTCTCATGAAAGACATAAAGTTAATCTCATTGTTAGCTATAGTTTATGAAAAAATTTTAAAAAATATCTATGTTTTAACATATAGCTTATTCGATGTTTATTTTCAAATGGCTCAAAATAACTGAAAGTATTATGATTACTAAAGCAGACTGTTCTTTTTCTTTTCCAGTGTTACCGCCACACTTTGTATTTTTTAAACACTCGCTTTTACGTTAATGTAAATCAGCCAGTGCCTGCTTCACAAAAGATTCCATATTGCTCAGCCCAAAACCATTCTCTGCCAAACACAAGGAGGTGCCTTGCCCTCTGGAGAAACTGACAGACATCAACCGGAGAAAACAGAAAGGCCTCTGTTCTCTGTTCCCGTGTTCCCAGTGCTCTGGCCGGTGAGCCTGCCCACACGTAGACTCACAGCAGGCACGTATCCAAGGCAGGAAGCCTTCCATCTGAGGGTCTTCAAGTCTTGCTGTTGTTCCCAATTCTAGAAAACCACAGGTTCATTTATTTGCAATATGTTTCAAAAATTTAAATGGCGTAAGGAAATGAGGTAGATGGAGCAGTTGGTAACTGGTCCCTTTAAGTTCCTAGTGTTTGTTTCCTTAAGCCTTAACAGTTTCAGTGTGCCTTTTCAGAGAATTCCCATGCCAAGAGAAACATCCAAGTCCCTCCCGCTCAGTGCTTTCTGATTTCTTGTTGAACAGCACCACCTCATGGTTATTGTTTCCTGAATTATTACAAGGGATGACAGAATATTTGATTTCCTATTCTAGCATATTTTATTTTATAACTATGACTAAAACTGACATATATCAAAGCATGGTTTAATATAATAATTTCTCGGATAAAGCTGTTTACATTTACCTATCATCTCATCACCTGCCCTTGAGGCTCATTTTTCTATCCCCTTGAGCACCTAGTACATCTCTTCTATATAGTGGGTGCTATAGGGATGTGGTTAAAGGAAGCTTTCTTTGTCTGTCTCACTATTTTAATGGCGATCTACATAATGATGATTTTTAATTTAATTTTCTTCTGAGCTCTTGCTAGAATTCAGTATCACTCATACAAGTAGATGTATCTAAATGTCTAATCATTTCTTAAAAATACGATGAAAATAGTTTCCTGTCTTTTCTTCCTGTAAAAATCTTAAGCATCATTACTTCTGAAATCCTGATTTCGATTCTTAAAGACAGACTGATTTCTCCTTCTTTTCTTTTCCTTCTTTCAAATAATAATACTACCATTTCTTCCTATAGCATATCCCTCCTTCCACTTGTCTCTGTAGCTAAATCTCTGGTCCACTTTTTATTAAAGTTATGCTGAGGTTACGGCTATGATACTAGCCAACTCTTCTCCAACAGAACTCTCTCCCCTTTATTTCAAAACATACATGCTCTTCTCCTGAATTCCACAATTAAAATTGAAGAAAACAATAAAAATTACCTTTAAAACCATTGGAATCATCATTTTTTCCATCAAAGTTCTCCATATAAGGATAAATATTTGGGTATAAGAATTTTCAACATCATTTTATTTATAATAGTGTAAGACTAGAAGCAAAGTAAATGTCCACCTGACAAGGAGAAAAATGACCCCATTCACAGAAATGTATAAAATATTGTACATTCATACAATGGAATATTAAGCACAATTAAGAATAATGTTTTTGAACAGCAATTAATATAAATGAAAAAAAGCTGAATACAAAAGTATATAGTCAATACAATCCTGTTTTGTGAAATATATGAGCAAAGATCAGAAAGAAACACACAAATTGTGCAGGGGATATGTTGTTAATAATGGGTTTTTTTATATTTTTCAAACTCTTTCCTATATTGTACTGATTTTTTTAATGGATAAATTACTTACATAATAAAATAATAAACTCAACAATTCTTCTTACTCTTTGAATTAAATTAGCATTTAATTCTGAGTTTAAACTATCAGTTCACATAAATTTCAATTTAAAATTTAAAACTTTTCACCTCTATGAATTTACGAAAATTAAATTTAAAGATTTAATTTTAAATGCTTTTTTTCTTGTCTCAAAAGGGAGAGCTACATAAGGGGTTAATATCCAAAATATACAAATAACTCATAGAACTCGATAGCAAAAAAACAAATAACCCAATTAAAAATGGACAAAAGACCTGAAATAAATATTTTTCCAAAGAAGACATACAGATGGCTAGCAGGTACATGAAAAGTTACTCGACATCACTAATCATCAGGGAAATGCAAATCAAAGCCACAATTTCATATCACCTCACACCTGTTAGGATGTCTACTATCAAAAAGACAAAAGAAATGCTGATGAGAATGTGGAGAAAAGGGAACTCTTGTACACTGTCAGTGGGAATGTAAACTGGTGCAGCCACTATGGAAAACAGTATGGAGATTCCTCAAAAAATTAAAAATAGAACTACCATATGATCCAGCAATTCCACAAAACCAATTTCTCAGAGAGATATCTGTACTCCCATGTTCATTGCAGCATTATTCACAATAGCCAAGGTATGGAAACAACCTAAATGTCCATCAGCAGATGAATGAATCAGGAAATTTGGTATATTATATATAACGGAAAATTATGTAGCCTTAAAAAAGACGGAAATCCTGTTATTTGCAACAATGTGAATAGGCCTTGAGGGCTTTATGCTAAGTGAAATAAGCCAGACAAAGAATGATAAATACTACATGGTATCACTTATATGTGCAATTAAAAAAGGAAAAAAAGATGAACTCATAGAAACAGAGAGTAGAGAAATGGTTGCCAGGGGCTTGGGGGGGGGGGGGCGGAGAAACAGAAGCTAGTAAAAGGATACAAATTTTCAGTTATAAGATAAAGTCTGAGGATCGAAGGTATAACATAATGACTATAATTGATAACACTGTATCGTATAAATGAAATTTGATGAGAGTACAACTTGTTCTCACACACAAAAAGGGTAAATATGTGAAATAATGGATGTGTTAATTAACTCAGTGGGGGGAATCCTGTCACAATGTATACATACATCATATCATCACGTTGCACGCTTGAAATTTCTTACAATTTTCTTTGTCAGTTATACCTCAATAAAGCTGAAGAAAAAAAATAAGCCGACAACCTTCTCACCTCTCCCACTAGCATCCATTTCTCAATCCAGAAGCTCCATCCTTCCTACCACTGCAGAACCCTTGCTCTCCTGACTCAGTGAGTGGCGGATGGGTAATGGAGCTGGAGAGAATTCCCTCTGAGCTCTGGAGATAGAAGTTTTCTGGGATCCAAAATGTTAATGAATTAGATCAGGAATTTTAAATGTGATATTTTTGTATACTGTGGGAGTTTGTTCACAAAACTATCTGCGTTATCTTTTATCCAAGAAGCATAACCACAGTGAAGGATGTAATGACACAGCATGTAAATGCATTGATTTACGTTCCAATCTGAACCCAACTCTAAGTTTTAGAAGTGCACTAATTTCTTAAACTGGAAGAAGTTTCCATATGGTAATTTTAAAACGGAAAGAGAGAGTACAAACAACTGTTTATCAAACTAAATCTATAAACTCTTCTATATAACCAGTGTATCACACGTTTACAATTAAAAATTGAGAGGCTAAAAATTTGCCACAATATTAGCATATGCTGTCACCCAGATAAACAAACCTCAAAAAAATTCAGCTCACACCTACACTTAACTCTATAAATATGGTAGAATTTACAACAAAGGTCCCAATAATTCTTATAAATAGCCTCACCCTATCCTTTCACTATCTCATAGCAGGATTTATTTTGATAATTTAAAGCTGTTCACATTGCAAAATAAATAAAAGTGTTTTGACATTTTGACCTTTAAAAATGTAAATATTGAAATAAAGTTATATTGCGTATTTCTTATTTAGAAGTCTTAAAGAGATTAAAGTGAAGTTATAGTATAGAATACATGCATGTCTATTTTTCCCCATTAAACTGTGAGCAATTTGAGAAGAATCATTACTATGTTTGTGTTATTCTAAGCACATAAAAACAGTAATTTACTTGTAAATCTTCAAATATCTTACAAAATACTTATTTTTCCAGTGTAAACTTAAGACTACCACAATGAAAATCTACCCAACACATAGAAGAATTCATCTGCAAAGGATTCTTCTGAAAGTTCTTCAAACTTTTTTCATACATAATATTATCTTAATGCTGCAAGTAGAGATTTGGTATTCATGAAAAAAATATTTATAAGTTAATTGGCAGTATTCAAATGTTAAGTGATAACTGTTGGTGACTATGTAAATAGCAATCCCTCTGTGTGTGAGTAAGTAAATAACTACTTAACTGTTTAAGAATAAGGAAGAGCCTCTCTTCTAGCTTTGATGCAGACTATTGACAACCAGTTGGCCATAATTCTGAGAGTACTCAGACATCTGATGAGTATGGAAAGAAGAGAGGATTTTTACTGTGATCACGAAACAGAGTGTTAAATTAATCCAAGTCATGGATTTTGTAGAACAAGGATTAGAATAAAATTGGAACTTAAAAGAGAATACAGGTTTCTTTAGATGACAAGAAGAAGGAGCTTAGCAGGAAAAGTTAGGCTCAAACAGCTGGTCAGGCCTATAGACCCAGAGTCACAAAATATTTATGAAGTCAGTAGTAACTAGAAGCCTCATACTGACACCATACAGGGTTCTTTCATGCATACATTACATATATAATCCTCAAAGTATTGTGGTTTAGATATTATAATTCTGTCCATTTTAAAGATGATGGAGTTGAATGTCAGAAAAATTAAATAACTTGCCCAAGCTCATGAATCTGAAACTAAATACACATCCATATCAGTCTATCCCCTCCTGATTCATGACCACCTAGAGGAAAATGACTATGAAGAGGACATTTCAGTGCACGATAGTTACTATATTTCTCAGGAAGCCAAAATGGAGAACTTGCACAGATATTACCTAGTTAAAAAATCTAATTTTATAATTGCCTAAATATTAGAAGTAGATACGATCTTTCACGTTTGAATATTTGCCAGATGTGAAATTCCGTACACATACTTAAAATTTGCAGATTCATAGGTATCCTTAGCAGCTTTTTTCCCTTGTCTTTCATTTCAAATTCATTTTAACAGAAATTTCTCTTTAACTTTATTAGCAAAATTTATCATGCAAAATGCAGACAAAGAATTGTAAGTCCTGAACCTGAAGTGACGGATGTGAATAAGTCAATAAACATAGTAACTTGGCAGTGGATAAGGACAGCTTGGAATTTGGAAGGTACGGACTTGATGTGAAGAGATGACAAGCCCTCAGTAACGGGACACAGATAAGAGAATTTATTTGTGGTCACTTATTCATTCTTTCAACATATGGTAAATGAATGCCTCCTATGTGCCAGGAACTATGCTAATAACTGTAATAGAAACATGAAAAAGACGAGGCCCCTACCCTCATGGAACTCCTGGTCTAGAGGAGGAAACCAGGCCCTGTGGTAACTGACGGGTGTTCTGGGGCTCACAGGATGGAGGAAACCCAAATCAGCCTTGGTGGGGCGGGGTGGAGATCAAAAACACCTGCCCAGAAAAGCTAACCCTAAACCACAGCCTTTTAAGACAAGTAAAAATTTTTTGTATCAGGTGATAACGGTAAAGGCATTGAAATCCAAGAGTGAAATTACACCAAAAATGAAAAAATGAGATTGGCTCAAAAACAGCAAATCATTCCAAACTGTGAGAGGTTAAGGTACATTTGGGAAATTAGAGAAAAACTGAAAAACTAGAGTCAGGAAGGGGAAATCATGACAAGCCTAACATGCTGTACTAAGGAGTTTGGGACTTTCTACTGAAGGGATGGGGGAGGTAGTGAAGGATCTTATACAGTGAAGTTCATGAACATATAATATCTTAGAAATGTTACTCTAAAATTATATTTTGATGAGTTTATAAAACAAGAGGAATGCTTTGACACGTTAACTAAAATGGCAAGGTAAAATTATGTGCAGATATAAATTATAAATATGATGTTTCCAACATTGTCAAAAAGAAAAGTCAAGACAAAAAGATTGAACAGAAAGGAAATATGCCTAAATGTCAACGATGGCAGACTTTGGGTGCTGAGATTATGATGGAATTAATTCAATAAACACATATTGTATATGTTTAAATTTCATTTTCAAAGGATTTCAAACTTCATTGCTATCTTTGTAAAGAGTTGAAAAGTAGAGTGTTACATCTATTTTATTTTATTGCCATTGTGTGTTAAGATTGAATATTTTTACATGAGACAAAAGTGGTCCTTATTCACTATAAATTCACAGTGAATTCAGTGTTTCATTTGAAACTTGGAGTTCATATTGCCAATGTTGTTCTCCTCCAAAGGATACAGGAATTGGACTGAAATCATAATTTCTGGAGAGAGACAGGATGGTTTATAGAACTAAAAGACCATGCTCAAGTTAGCATAGGTTTATTTCCAGATGTCTGTCCTCTGACAAATTGCTTAATATTCCCGGAAAAGGGCGATCATAATGATGACCCACAGATGTGTGGAGATTTCAGTGGGTGTGGTAATGGCTACAGGGTGTATGGCCAAATTTCAGCTGAATTAGTTTTAGTTAATTATGTACCACTAGTCCTCACATTCTGAGAAGTGGTTGAAAATACAGTGGTCATTCTTAAAGATTTGGTAGATTTTTACCCCCAGGCTTATCATCCTATGAGTATGGTTTAGAGCATTTTCCCCCAAGAATGTTTTCTGGCATGTCAGGATTCAAGTGTCTCTGTTTCTTTTCTGCCCACTTGTGTGGACATGTAAGAACTTATTTCAATGACTATTCCACCATCTTTCCATTTCCTTGCCTGGAAATTGATGACTTGTCTGAAATTTTGAAAGTTGTATTCCAAACTTAACCCTTTCAGATTACTTATGGATATAAGAAAGTTAGGAAATTCTTATGGCCTATTCTTGATGACATGGCTATTTGCTCCTGTGTCTGTCCAGATATGTGTATAACATTGGAGCAGGTCTTGACAAATTTATACAGTAGCCACTACTCTAACATTTCATTTTTAAACATGCATCACAAAGAAGGAAGAAGAACATCTTCATTTGTTTGGATTATTCTTCTGCCCCAAACCCATCAATGGTGTCTTATCTCAGAGTAAAAGCCAAAGTAGATATATCTGTAAGGCACTCTGTAGTTTCTTGCTCCACTCTCTCTCTCTCTCTGACTTCAGCTTCTATGGCTCGCCTTCTTCCTAGCTTGACTCTAGCTTGACTTCCTATCTTGCTATTTCTTGTATATGCCACGACTTTGTACTTGCCATTCCCATCTTTCTGCAACACTTTCCCAAGATCTCTACATGGCTTACTCCCTCAATTCCTTTAAGTTTCTGGTCAAATGTTAACTTACTAGTGAGATCTTCCCTGCCCATCCTACCTAAAATCGTAACTACTCCCACCAATACTTCCCAGTGTCTGCCTCTCATTCTCACGCTCTCCTTTTCAGAAAGGAAATTTCTTTACAGGACTTATAACCATCTCTTTATTTTCTGTTTTCATCAACTAGAATGTAAACTCCATTACAATGAGGATTTGTGTGAGTTTTGCTTACTGCTGTCTATCCAGCATCTAGAACTGTATCTTCACATAGCATGTGCTCACCAAATATTTACAGCATAGATTAATCAGATAAAGTTAAGGAAGCTATTGCAAAGAGAATTTAATTGGAAAAAATAAGAACTGGATCTATTTATAGTAAAATTGAATTGTAACATCTCAAAGTACATAGAATATTTCTCTCAGTAAGAATAATTCATCAGGAGGAAGAAAGATAGGTGGCATTGGAAGCCAATAGAAAATACCTCCTTGTGACAAAGCTAGCACAGGAAGCACCAAATCAGACATGGGGAACCGAAGTTGTTGTCAGCAAAATCTGGTCTCAGACTTTCATTATTCAAGGCTCCAGAGAGCAGAGGCAGGTGGTATTTTCCTTTCCAGTTAAAAGACTATGGACTGGTAACAATAAACACCACTATTCTGCTACCAAGTTGGGGCACATAAGCATAAATAGGATGTATTTGACCTGGTCTGGTAAAAATCTGCAGTCTTTTTGAAGCAAATCAAGGAAAAGCATAAGATTGTAGAAATGAATGCCACCTGAGACTAAGGAATTCTAATCATTGTCTAATAATTCACTGGGGTGGCCACCACCTTCATAGAAGCACTGCAAAGCTCAGGGTGGTGGGTATCTCCAAAGATGAGACTTAAGACTCCATAAAATGGAAATGTCACCCTCTTGCTATGATTGTGAGAAGAATGGGCACTTAGCAAGCACTAAGCACACCAAGAAGCCAACTTTGAAAATGTGAAAGCTAAGGCCTATCTAGGAAGTTTCTGGTAACAAATGAAATGGCAGGAAAGGGAGGGAGAGAATTTCCAGAGGAATGGAAGTTTCTAGATCCTGTGAGCACATAGGCTTAGTTTTCTACAGGAGTCTCTCCCTTTTATGTACGGCTTGGGAAAGAGGAAGATCCCCAGGAGGAAGAACTTCATGCCAAGCACAGGCAGAATATGACCCTAAAAGGAAGTTGGTAGAGGGTTCAACTTACTATTCTCTGGATTCCACAGTGGGGGGCAGAAAAAGGAAAAGGAGATTATTTTAATAACAGGAGTCCAACACTTTCAAAGAGACAAAAATGGGACTGGGCACTGACTTTCAAGGCTACAAATCAGAAGCTGAAGCCTCAGGATAGAGAAACAACTTGACATTCTAGTCACATTCATTCCCTCACGCTCGAGAGAAGCTACTCGTTCTCATACCCCAATTGCACAAAAGTCTTAAGAGATTTCTTCAGGTTTCGGAGAGGTCTGCCTATGATAGTTTCTCATGTAAAGGCTGCAAGTCATAGAGATTGAGTAGCCTGTGAAGTTTCCATAGGACATTAGACAATATGTTTTTATCTTTTCCAGAACATTACCTATAGAAAGAGTTCATGGGCAACCTTTCTTTCCAGATACTGCAAAGATTTTGCTGAAGAAAAGGTGTGAACAAAAGAAAACATTAATTTTTAAAACAAAATATTATATTTAACTGCCTAAGTCTTCCTAGGTGTAGGCATTTACCAAGGTAAAGGGTTCTTTGGTCCTAGGAAAACATTTTGATAGGCCACATCAGACATTTTTTATTATACATGATAGGGCTCCCAGGATAATTTAGATGGGCAAGACTTAGAATCTCTCTCTGTGAAATAAAGTAACAAGGATTTTGTAGTTATCTACTAATGCTTGGTAAATGGGAGTGAAAACCTTAGAAAAAGAAATGAAATCAAGCTTCTAGACCTGCATTGTGCAACATGGTAGCCACTAGCCACATATGACTATTTAAAATTAAATGAATAAAATTAAAAATTCAGTTCCTCAGTCACACTAGTCACATTTCAAGTGCTTACCAGCCACAGGTGGCTAGTGGCTACTGGATTGAACAGTGCAAAAAGTTTTGTTGGTCTAGACAGATAGTATTCTTGGGCAAATGGTTTGGGGGAGGGCATTCAATAGTAGAATTGTTTCCTGACTATGTGGGATTTATTGTCTTTTTTCCTCAAGTCTTCAGTAGAAATCTGTTTTACATAGACTCCCAGTTGGTTCATGTTAGTAGTACTTTGGGAAATGGATGAAGAGATGCAAAGTTCCAAAGTTGTAGATGGGAACCAACCACAAAGTAATGGAAGCCTGAGGTTGGGCAAGGAGCCGTGATTAGGAGTCCTGAAGCTGACAGCAGAGAAGGAACCTTGAGACAACCCTCATTTTCTCCAAATATTTTAGAGGAAGTTGGTCCCTGAAAGGAGGAGGAAGTGGATAGAAGCTAGAAGGTATTATTTTATAGAAAGGGATTTGAGCCATTTTATTTAAATGTTAGAATGAAAGATGGCCCCGGGAAGCTGGAGGCCTTGGTGAATTCCAGGAAGCAGACATTTGCTTACTCCAATCTAAATGACGAAATACTTTGTGAAGTAAGATCTTAGAGTGTTGACTTCCTGGGTGTATCCCCAGAGACTTATGTGCTTTACTTAGGGGAAATAAACCAAGGGCAATATTTAGCAACATCAGTTAGTCATAGATGAGAAGCATTTTTTTCAAGAGTAATCTAACATTTAATCTTTTCCAAGATAGTTTCACGGTAAAGACATGAACAGCCCCTCTCAGGCTTATCAAGGCTCCTTCTCTGTAAAAGATGGAAGGTGACGGTTGTAAGACTTTTCCCTGAATGTATTTTTCCAAATAAAAAAAAAAATCCCTGTATTGCCTCTCTGTTTAGAGAAAAAAGAAAATAGAAGGGGATTTAATTATCTCCAACAAGAATGACTTGAATTTGTGTTTTCTAGAACTTTACTATTTGAGAAACAATATCATAATTACAGTATATATCCCTTATTTCATTCACTAGATACCAGGTTTCTTGAGGAGAGACAATTGATATCCCTCACAATGCCTAGAAAAGTGCATTTATTTGGTAAATGATGACTAATATGTCCTACTCATATCCCCAGTTACTGTGAAATTCTATTGCTGCACTCTGGCTGTTGAGCACTTGAAATATGGCTAATCTAAATCTACATGTGTTTTAAGTATAAAGTACACACCAAATTTTGAGGATCTGGTATAAAAAAAAATCTCAATTTTCATATTGGTTACATGCTGAAATAATTATTTTCTTTTTCCTGAGGAAGATTAGCTCTGAGCTAACATCTGCTGCCAGTCTTCCTCTACTTTGTATGTGGGTTGCTGCCACAGCATGGCTGATAACTGGTGCAGGTCTGTCCCTGGGATCTGAACCCGTGAACACCGGCCACCAAAGTAGAATGCGCCAAACTTAACCACTACGCCATGGGACCAGCCCCTAAAATGATTTTTATATTAATTTAAATAAAATATATTTTTAAAATTCAGTTCACCTATTTTTACATTTTCTAGTAAGGGTACTAGAACATTTATTAACTACATATGTGGCTTGCATTATATATCTATCGGCCAACACTGATTTAGAAAAACCATATAAGTGGAAGAATCTTGAAAGCAAAAGAGATGTTGAACAATAAGAATGCAGCCATAGAACAGAAATGCAACACAAATAGAGATCAACCACTTTGAAGCATTTATGGAAAGAGAGGTCGTATGGAAAAGAGGGAAGATGCCCCAGCGGGCAGCCAGCACCAAGACTCCAAACACGTGAGTGAAGCATGTTGGGTCCTCCAGCCCCAGCCTACACCTTGTGGAACTGTCCTCACAGGAACAATAAATGATTGGGTTTTTTTGTTTGTTTGTTTGTTTTGTGAGGAAAATCAGACCTGTGCTAACATCTGCCAATCCTCCTACTTTTTTGCTGACAAAGACTGGCCCTGGGCTCACATACGTGCCCATCTTACTCCACTTTATATGGGACACGGCCCCAGCATGGCTTGCCAAGCAGTGCGTCGTGCGCACCCGGGATCCGAACCGGTGAACCCCGGGCTGCCGCAGTGGAGCGCGCGCACACTTTAACCACTTGCGCCACCGGGCCAGCCCCGATTGTTGTTTTAAACCACAAAGTTTTGGAATAGTTTGTTACAAAGCCATAGATAATTGATACCATCTTCCTAGTTTGGCAAATATACCTACATGATTTGCTGAAAGGCTAGATTCAATTTTAGATTTTTCTAAGTCCTCTGAGTTCTGCACTGGAATTATCCAGCACTGGGCAAGCTGGCTCATACTCTCTCCCCCTCCCTTCCCACCTCCAGCTTTGTCTGTTCAAGGGGTGTCATACACATGTGAGATTCCTGGCCTGCTCACCCAAGCTGCTTTCATACTCCTGAAGACCGCATAGTTCACCCTCCAAAAGACCACCTGAGGCACTGGAAGCAGGCCCAGGGCTGTTCAGACAGGGAATTCTGAAGTCCTGGGTAGCCAGGTTTAGATGGAGGGCGTGGTTCTGGTTGGGCAAATAGTCTTGGCCCTCTGAATATTTCAGAGACTGCTTTACGTCTCTCAGTATCTGCTCTCCCCTTCTCTGGTTTTTATACAACGATAGAATTTTTAGTGAATACATGGTCACCCAGCTAAAGGCTACATTTCCTAGACTCTTGCAGCTAGGTATGACAATGTGACTAAGTATACTAAGGTGATGTGTGCAAATTATGGATTATGCCGTTAAGGTGAAGGAGCATATACTTCCCTTTCTCCTTCCCCTTTTGCTACTGGCTGGAATGTGAATGTAATGGCGGAATGGGAGCAGTCATCTTGTACCACTAGTTGAACCACTAGAGCCAACAAGTCAGAAGGAGGTGCTATCCCTAATAATTGTTGAGCCACTCTACCAGCCTTAAAACACCTAACTAGATTTTTCTGTTGGAGAGAGAGGAAACTTCTTTCTTTTTTAGTCCAATGTTATTTTAGCTTAAATCTGTAGCCTACTGTGGAATCATCCTTGTAATTATATAATTTAATTAAATTCTGCATTAATTGAGAAATATGAGTGTGAAAAGAAAGTCATTGTTATATGCAAATTAAGTTAAATGTTTTGGAAAGGCTCCTTAAAGTCTAGGATGAAAAAAAAGAAAAAAGCCATTGAATTAGGTGAGAGTGAAACCACTATAAAAAATGATGGGAGATGAGGGAATCATAAAAATATAGAATGATTCTGCACTCAGCTTCACAAGACTCTGTAAATTTTTTCTAATTATTAGGGATACTGAGACACTGAAACCGGAAATTTTCAAAAGGTGCATATGGTTTACTCAAGAAAGATGAGACAGAACTCTAAATAGTGGACATACACTCGCAGAAAAAGGCTTCATTCTACATCTAAAGGTTGGCTAATGAATGCACTTTTATATGTTTTAAGTTAAACAAATGTTTAAGGTCCTCCTGGCTTTAAATAACTTTTGATTAGCCAGCTGTCTACAGGGCCCAAACACATGAGAGAGCTTTTGTTGTATACAATTGCACTTATGGAAATTGCATAATAGATAATACACACATTCTTATTTCAGACTGTGGATTTGGTCACTCTAAACTGTTTTAGGATCTTCATACAATCTCAACAAATACCCCTAATTATAGATTAACGTTTGGGGGAGGCAGACTACACTTTCCATCAACTTGGTCAAGATGTGGGTGCTCAGGCCCCTTTTGTAAAAGGCTTTCTTAATAAGGTTGATTTCTGTTTGTTAAATGCCCAAGTGATAAGTCCTCATATTTTATTCACATTTTTTATCAAATAGCTCGAGTCTGATGTATTTATTGCCACTTAATATAACTTGAACTTCCTCTCTGTTTAAAAATGTGGAAGAGGAGGGCAGGCCCGATGACTTACCAGTTAAGTGCGCGGGCTCCGCTGCTGGCAGCCCGGGTTTGGATCCCAGGCGCCCACGGACGCACCGCTTCTCCAGCCATGCTGAGGCCGCGTCCCACATACAGCAACTAGAAGGATGTGCAACTATGACATATAACTATCTACTGGGGCTTTGGGGAAAATAAAAAAAAAGGAGGAAGATCGGCAATAGCTGTTAGCTCAGAGCTGGACTTCCTCAGCAAAAAGAGGAGGATTGGCATGGATGTTAGCTCAGGGTTGATCTTCCTCACAAAAAAAAAAAAAAATTTGGAAGAGGAAATCTCTCATTTTCCACAATTAGGAACAAAGCTAATGTCATCCCTCCACTATTTCCTTTTTCCCTCTGAACATATATTTTTCTCATTTTATCTTTAAATGTTCCCATTCAATTCTATAACCCTTCCTGAATTTGATATACATGTAAATAATCTCTAACTGTTGTCTTTAGAATTTTAGGATGTAGACCCTAAATTCCTTTTTGGTTCTCCTAATTTCTAGGTGGCATTTACCCAATAACATTTTGCAGACACTATTCTCCGTAATATATCAGGGCACTAAAACTTTTAAAATCATGTTTCTTCCTCAAGACATACAGATACACTCAAGGATGTGACACAGGAATTCCTGAGCACATACCAGAAACATGAATATTCTAAGGCGGCGTTTTCTAGAGAGAAAAACATTTTGAGTTGGAAAATAATTCCTTTCAAAAACAAAAGCTGTCTTTTCCTTAAGGCAATGAGATCTTTCAAAAACGTGTTTTGAAATACTTTTCAGATTTTTTTAACGGGCAATTTTTGCTATTTTTAAAGAAAATCCCTTCCTATATTCATACCTAACACCCACAGTTGTCACTAGTTTCTTTTGTGAATTTGACTAACCATGTGGTAGATTTATTTAGCTTGATGAACTTAAACATGTTTTGATCCCTGTTATGAAGATTTACCCACAAATATTCCCTGCTTCTGTCCCTGATCCCTAGTCTCACGCAGAGTTAAGTCTGGTTCACTCCCTTTCTGGGGTGTTCCGAAACCCAGGAACAAGAATATTCCTTCTAAAAACTCTGAAATACTAAGTTACATCCCCAAAGCTATTTTTTTTTTTAATTTTATTTTTTACCAAAACCAGACAAGGACAACACAAAAAAAGAAAATTACAGGCCAATATCACTGATGAACATTGATGCGAAAATCCTCAACAAAATACTAGCAAATCGCATACAACAATACGTTAAAAAGATTATACACCATGATCAAGTGGGATTTATTCCAGGGATGCAGGGATGGTTTAACATTCGCAAATCAATCAACGTAATACACCACATTAATAAAATGAAGAGCAAAAATCACATGATCATCTCAATAGATGCAGAGAAAGCATTTGACAAGATACAGCATCCATTTATGATAAAAACTCTGAATAAAATGGGTATAGAAGGAAAGTACCTCAACATAATAAAGACCATATATGACAAACCCACAGCTAATATCATCCTCAATGGTGAAAAACTGAAAGCTATCCCTCTAAGAACAGGAACCAGACAAGGATGCCCACTGTCACCACTCCTATTTAACATAGTATTGGAAGTCCTAGCCAGAGCAATCAGGCAAGAGAAAGAAATAAAAGGGATCCAAATTGGAAAGGAAGAAGTGAAACTGTCACTATTTGCAGATGACATGATTTTATATATAGAAAACCCTAAAGAATCCACCAGAAAACTTTTAGAAGTAATAAACGAATATGGTAAAGTTGCAGGATACAAAATCAACATACAAAAATCAGTTGCATTTCTGTACACTAACAACGAAGTAGCAGAAAGAGAAATTAAGAATACCATCCCATTTACAATTGCAACAAAAAGAATAAAATACCTAGGAATAAACTTAACCAAAGAGGTGAAA
The DNA here is from genome assembly GCF_057802395.1 of Ceratotherium simum simum. Taxonomy (NCBI): domain Eukaryota; kingdom Metazoa; phylum Chordata; class Mammalia; order Perissodactyla; family Rhinocerotidae; genus Ceratotherium; species Ceratotherium simum. The sequence goes on along the minus strand of NC_141903.1, from coordinate 80,642,629 downwards.
GATCTGTACACCGAAAACTATAAAACATTTCTGAAAGAAATTGAAGAAGACACAAAGAAATGGAAAGATATTCCGTGCTCTTGGATTGGAAGAATTAACATAGTTAAGATGTCCATACTTCCTAAAGCCATCTATAGATTCAATGCAATCCCTATCAAAGTTCCAACAACATTTTTCACAGAAATAGAACAAAGAATTCTAAAATTTATATGGAACAACAAAAGACCCCGAATAGCTAAAGGAATCCTGAGAAAAAAGAACAAAGCTGGAGGTATCACACTCCCTGACTTCAAAATATACTACAAAGCTGTAGTCACCAAAACAGCATGGTACTGGCACAAAAACAGACACACAGATCAATGGAATAGAATCGAAAGCCCAGAAATAAACCCACACATCTATGGACAGCTAATCTTTGACAAAGGAGCCAAGAACATACAATGGGGAAAAGAAAGTCTCTTCAACAAATGGTGTTGGGAAAACTGGATAGCCATATGCAAAAAAATGAAAGTAGATCCTTACCTTACACCATACACAAAAATTAACTCCAAATGGATTAAAGACTTGAATGTAAGACCTGAAACTGTGAAAGTTCTAGAAGAAAACATAGGCAGTACGCTCTTCGACATCGGTCTTAGCAACATCTTTTCAAACACCACGTCTGACCGGGCAAGAGAAACAATAGAAAAAATAAACAAATGGGACTACATCAAACTAAAAAGCTTCTGCACAGCAAAGGAAACCATCAACAAAACGAAAAGACAACCTAACAATTGGGAGAAGATATTTGCAAACCATACATCTGATAAGGGCTTAATCTCCAAAATATATAAAGAACTCATGCATCTCAACAACAAAAACTACCAACCCAATTAAAAAATGGGCAAAAGACCTGAACAGACATTTCTCCAAAGAAGATATACAGATGGCCAACAGACACATGAAAAAGATGTTCAAAATCACTAATTATCAGGGAAATGCAAATCAAAACTACAATGAGATATCACCTCACGCCCGTCAGAATGGCTATAATTAACAAGACAGGAAACAACATGTGTTGGAGAGGATGTGGAGAGAAGGGAACTCTCATACACTGCTGGTGGGAGTGCAAACTGGTGCAGCCACTATGGAAAACAGTATGGAGATTCCTCAAAAAATCAAGGATAGAACTACCATATGATCCAGCTATTCCACTGTTGGGTATTTATCCAAAGAACTTGAAAACACCAATTTGCAAAGGTACATGCACCCCTGTGTTCATTGCAGCCTTATTCACGATAGCCAAGACTTGGAAGCAACCTAAGTGCCCATCAAGGGACGAATGGATAAAGAAGCTGTGGTATATATACACAATGGACTACTACTCAGCCATAAGAAATGACGAAATCCAGCCATTTGTGACAACATGGATGGACATTGAGGGTATAATGCAAAGTGAAATAAGTCAGAGGGAGAAGGTCAAATACCGTATGATTTCCTTCATTAAGTAGTAGATAGTGACAACAATGGACGGATACATAGGGACAGAGATTGGATTGGTGGTTGCCAGAGGGGAGGAGGGAGGGAGGAGGATGAAAGGGATAATTCGGTGCATGTGTGTGGTGATGGGTTGTAATTAGTATTTTGGTGGTGAACATGATGTGGTCCATGCAGAAATAGAAGTACAATGATGTACACCTGAAATTTTTACAATGTTATAAACCAATGTTACTGCAATAAACAAAAAATTAAAAAAAAAATAAAATAAAATAAAATAAAATAAAAAATAAAAACTCTGAAATACTAAGTTACATCCCCAAAGCTATTTTTTTTTTTAATTTTATTTTTTTTGAGGAATCTTTTTTTTTTTTTTGAGGAAGATTGCCCTGTACTAACATCTGTTGCCAATCTTCCTTTTTCTTTTTTCTCCAATACGTAGTTGTGTATCATAGTTGTAGAGTTGTAGCTCTTCTATGTGCGACGCCGCCTCAGCATGGCTTGATGAGCAGTGAGTAGGTCCGAGCCCAGGATCAGAACCGGTGAACCTCAGGCCACCAAAATGGAGTGCGAAAGCTTAACCACTACACCACTGGCCCAGCCCCACCAAAGCTATTTCTTATTTTGTGGTGGAGAGGAAGGAGAACCACAGAAAGTAACCAAGTAAAAGAATTAAGAATTTATTGATTTAAGTCCGGAACATAACCTTCATTAACTGTATTTCTTCAACCATTCACATTATCCAATTCTTACTTCTTTTATATACATTTTTAGTTATGAGAAGCAGTTTAGCATATTTTTATTTTTATTTTTTTTGTGTGTGTGAGGGAGATCAGCCCTGAGCTAACATCCATGCTAATCCTCCTCTTTTTTGCTGAGGAAGACTGGCTCTGAGCTAACATCTATTGCCAATCCTCCTCCTTTTCTTTTCCCCCCAAAGCCCCAGTAGATAGTTGTATGTCATAGTTGCACATCCTTCTAGTTGCTGTATGTGGGACGGAGAAGCATGGCCGGAGAAGCGGTGCATCGGTGCACGCCCGGGATCCGAACCCGGGCCGCCAGTAGCGGAGTGCACGCACTTAACCGCTAAGCCACCGGGCTGGCCCCGGTTTAGCATATTGATTAGGGGCATAAGTTCTAAGGTCAGACCAACTGGTTATAAATCCTTGATCCATCACTTGTTACCTGTGTGATATTGAGTGAATTACTTAATTGTTCCAATCCTCAGTAAATGACATAATAATAACCACTTCTCGCCTATTTTGTACAAATAAGAAAATATGTGTAATAAGGTTAGCTTGGCACATAAAATGCAGTAAGTGCTCAGTGAATGCCAGCTTTTTTATATTATGAAAAGAAAGATAATTCAGAAACTCTTAATTAATTCTAAATGTTATTCAGAAAAAAATGATTGTAACAAAATGGCTTATAAAGGACAATTATAATAATGCCAATTCAGAGGCATATATGAATGTCTGGATAGATGGAGAAAAAATAATAGTTACTATGGTGAGGCTATAAGTAAATTTATTTTTTCAAGGATAATGTTTTAAAGTTAGTTTTATCATACCAAATAAGTGTTTGAAATCCAATTCTCCCCTATATGACTCAATAACATGTTTACTTATTAAATTATCTGGCTCATTTTTCCTGGTACAACGCCACAAATATGTGAAAGAAGAGCTAAGCGGGAAAACATAATAAAAAATCTCATTCCAGGGGTTTATCTAGATCCTACCATTGGTCTATAATTGGTGTCCATTTACAGAAAATACCATATTATTCAGAAAAATATGACATTAGGCAATAAATGAGTGTACAGAAAGAAGAAAACGCAGATAAAGACGTGGTGACAAAGAACCGAGTAGAGGAAAGGAAAGGGAGCTCTTCGTCATGATGTGTTGAGCATTCCTCCCAGGGGATGGCACTGATTCATCATCAAAAGCATTGATCTAAGCATTTCAGATGCAGGGCTGTCAAACTCGCTTTCCGTCTCCCTCCCCATCTCACAGAAATCTGTTTGGACGTTCCTTAGGGGAATCAGGCTTCTAGGAGAAGACTGAGGAATCTCTCCCTTCATTTGAGGAGTAGTAAGGCTGTATTTTCAAAGACAACATGTTAACTTTTCTTCTATAAGCAGTCAAAAAGAGGTGGAATAGTATGTAAATGATCCCCTGTAAAGAAACAGATTAATAAGAAGAGTAGACTAGGAAAGCCTTATATACTAAGAATACCAAACTTCAGGAGCTAATAATTTCAACAGAACTAAGTTGAAATTTACCATGACTGGGCTAATGAGTAGGTTTTCCAAGATACATTATTTTAAAGTTTTAAAGTTGGTTTCACATTTTTAAACAAATCCACTTGATAAATTAATAGTTTAAGTGGAATTACAGAATATTTACAGTATTTAAAGAAATACGCGCTTTCAAGCACCTCATGTATTTTAAAAAGCACTATTATAAATGTGAAATAATGAATAGCATCCTTGTAAATCACATTTATTTATAAGTGAAAGTCTCTGTAAGACTTAAGATTTTAATTACAATCATAGTGAACCTATAATTTTGAGAAAAGATAAGCAACGCCTAACAAAATAAGCTCATACTTTAGGATTGTGAATAAATAGAAATGAATGGAATACATCTAGATATTAGTATATATTTAATCTAAATATCCACATCTAACATAAAGTGCTTACTAAAAATGGGTTAAATGCATTTTACTTTTAATGAGGGTAGGAACATTGGAAAGAAGATTGAAGTTAAATAGGAAAATGTAATCAGAATGCCTAAATTGCCAGTCTTCTTCTAATGGTTCAATTTGTCTAATGGTATACGATTACCATAGAAATCAATGGAATTCGTTTCTGTATTTTCCCCTTTTAATTTGGAAGTATCTGAAAACATTTAAGCTGTTTACAGAGATATGAGCTTCTCATAGTTGATGAAAACTGAAATGCTGCTTTAAGGGAAATAAAGCCCAAAACTTTTGAGGGTTTGCTAGCTAATGGAACCTAAAACAACATCACAGAAACAAATAATTAGCTATAGATCTAAGAAGTAATTATTGAATCATTATTGGGTTAATATTAATATTATTGTTAATATTATTGAAGCAATTATTTAAAACATGTAAAGCAATGAAAGAAAGGGCTAGTAAATAAAACAGCAAGAGTGAGTTCAGGGACTTTGCTTTTGTTTTTGAAAGTCATCCATTTGATTCCTCAGGTTCAGTTTACACCAAATTGTTATTATTCCATTCGCTGTAGTTACTGGTCAAGGAACAAAGTTTAGCAAACAATTCCTGAACAAGCATTTAAAATGCAGGGGTTTTCTCCTGCTTCCTTAAATAGAAACATGATTTATGACACATCCTTCTTTCTTTGAATATCTTCAATTAAATTTAAAGTGCTTGCCCCTTCCTCTGTTCATCAAAACTTTTTGACAAATATTCTGTCTTTGTCACACAATTAATTCAGTCACTATTCCTAGAAAAGTAGATTACTAAGCAACCTAATCTCACAAAACAAAGACTCAATTACATACTTTTCTCCAACACATTAATAAGGTCACTCTTCTAAAAAATTTATTTCCTTATTTTCTACTTCATGATATCCACGTAGACATGTCTTTGATTATAGAGTTACTTTTGTATTTGAGCATTAAAAATATCAAGAAAAGGTGCTAAGAAAAAAACAATTCTCCATTCAAAACTCTAAAACAGCCTTGATAGAACTCGTCATTAAAATGAAACTTTAATTGATGATTTAAGTATTAAAATGATTTGCTGCTCATCATTAAAAGTGAAACTTTAATATTTTACAGAAGTTGTAGATATCCTAAAGAATAGACTAAAAGCATAGACATTACGTGTCTGGAATATAAATTGGCAAAAGGAAGAATGATGTCTACTTGAGTGATTTGTAGCCCAACTACATAAATGCTAGTTGTGGCTTAGATTTAATTGTTTAGTATCTCTGTTGATAAATTGAAATTAATACTACTTAGCTTAAATTCAAGGGAAGGGTGAATTACCGTAAAATGAAATCGTTGTGGGTGTACTTCACCTTAAATATCTATAGATGGTGCCAATATGACATTTAAAAATCTCCTAGAAGTAACCTAAAAGTCTAATGGACATACTTAAATTTCTTTATCTTCACTGGTCTGAAAAACTCAGACCATAATCAACTAAATATGATTTTAGTTCTTTATCACTGAGTCACACTTAATTATTCTGCTAGAGTTCATGGTCTTCAGTCACCTTCCGTACTAAGGACATTGAAATGTATTCTTAGAAGGCTTGGCAAAAGAATTCCAAAAACTAGCAACCCCCACAAAATTAATTAATCACGACTTTACTAATTTATTATGTCTTTCCCCACACATAGACCAAAGTAAAAAAAAAAATCTTACATCCTATTTATATACAGCCCAATAAAAATAGACTCTTTAAAGAGTTAAACTTTGAAGATTAACTGTTTTTCTTGATAAGGACACTGGATGCCAAGGTAGTTATAATGTTCCCATCATCTCTCAGCTGGTTTACAGTAGAAACAGAGTTAGAACTCACATTCCTTAGTCTCAACCCACTGTCCATGCAGCGCCCTAAGTAGTCTTATTTAAGTCTCTTTCTTTCTCTTTCTGTTGTTTTTTTCTTTTACAAAGACTCTTAGAAATCTTCCTTAACTCTTCCTTCTTTAAAAACATCAAAGTTGCAACTTCCTGACTTGGACAATGTTAACCAATATCTCAAGTGTTCCTCAAGTTGGTTTATTAAAAAGTAGAAAGCTAATCTGTTCTCACATGGCTTATATAATTATTTTCTTAAAAGAAGAAATATTTCTTAATCCCATGGTGCTAGTGTAGAAAGCCTACTCTGTTCTTTGTTAACCTAGATAAAACTAATATAATGAGGGAAAGAAAGTGACCACACAGCAGCAAAATGTATATTAGAGTCTTTCTTTAAGTGTGTTAATGTTTCCAACAAGCATACAGAATGATTCCAAAGTTATTAAATTGTCTGTATTAAATACTCTGTCAGCTGACACCTCAGTCTCCATAATTAAAGCACATGATAAAAAAAGAAAAAAGCATCACGTATTCTGCACGCAAATTTCCAACATTTAATCTGCTGTGACAGTCTCACAAAGGGCAAAGACCTGAGTATTGATTCTTGTAGCAATATAACCTCATACTGTTATTTCTTGGTCTCTGCTGAATGTAGCATAGACTTAGTTTCCCCTTCACAAATTCGATGATTTTTAGCAATGGCCTGCTTCTTTGAAGACTTTATACTACATTATTTCATTCATGAATTTTTTCATCCACTTATCCCCAAAAACCGTATAAACAATTCCTTCACACATGGAGAGAGAGATAGTGGAAGAGAGAGCTAGAGCAAGAGAGAGAACCTCCTTCCATTAGAGGGATGAAATAAAATAGATTGTCATCTATTATTAATAGTATATTAAAGGAAGATGATGGTTGTGGTTTTCAAAATATTTCCTAAAAGATAGAGAGTTCTGTTCCAAATTGATCAATATGACTGATTCTTAGATATTTTCAGAGATATGTACTTGTGATCCAAACACCCCTTATACAACCATTATTTGTTGTCACTTACCTAAGTGAAGATTATTATGATAAAAACAAAATATACAGTTATCTTTGGACAGTGTACCTTATAAATCTTGTCAAAAAATGTCTTTATAAGCTTGAAACTTGAATTGCTTTGAAGGTGTTTTACAGATTTAATAACAAACATTAGATCAAAATCATTAAAACAATTTTCAGCATAAATAGTTTTTATCCAGGAAACTGGACAGTTTCACTTGAAAAAAAATATTTGTCCCCGTAACTAGTAGACTTCATTTTCACTCATCTTCTCATTAGAGGAGATGGTTACAGCAGCTTTCTTTTTAAGCCTCCATCAGCTTTCTTTTTATTATATAAGGAGACAGAAAAAAGAAAACTTCAATAGTAAAACTAATGGCTTGCCATAAACCCTAGAAATCAGGAAATAGAGCAAAGCTTGCCATCTATGTTGCAAGCCCCCTTGAAGTAATATAGCCCCTTATTAGCTGTAATGTTTGGGTCCAACAGAATGAAACTAAAATTCTATCCTGCTTTCTTTAGAAGTGATTACTGGACATTTTATTAATAGGTGCTATACATAGACCATTGTGGAAACATTTACTAGATACTTCAAGGAGTCCTTTAATAAAATATAGCTTCTTTACCTGTATGGAAGTTAAACTACTTGATTCTACTTTGACTACGAATAACTAGCAAGTATTTTTAATGAAAATATCGTTGATAAGAGGGCAGGGATAAAAGCCTTCTTTTTTTGCTTCTGTCATCTATTATGAATTGTTGGTTCACAAAAAAAGTTGAAGAAAGTGAATTGCTGTTCAGACAGCGATAGAGAATAATTTGCCTTTACTGCCTACAGAACAGCAATGGATACGTGCTGCAGCCTTTTTCTCTGTTTTAAAACCTTGTTACATTTTCTAGTAAGCAATACAAATGCTTTTTTTTGTCTTCCTGAAAAGAGCTGGTCAAAAGTACATTGTGTGAATTATAAGCTGCTAAGGGACTACTAGGTAACTATTTTATTTAAATCTCCAATAGTCTCAGTTGTACACTTGCTAAATTTTAGCAACTCTATATAAGCTTAGAAAAATTAGAAGCTGGAAAGTTGGGAGAAAGTATTTTGGAACAGTAGCATGGCACTACTATGAGCTATAATGATTTATTTTTCCTCTTCAGAAAGTAAGAAATGTATAGATATTAGAACAATGTTTCTCAAATATAAATTCTTATATTAATGAATATAAGAATCAGCTGGGATGCTTGTTAAAAAAAATTTATACTCAGATACAATGAATCAGTCTTTGGGGCCAGGAAATAATTCTGGTGCAGATGGCCCAATACGACTTTTTAAATTCTAATCCCTAACCTTTCTGCTGCCAAGACAGCTACAGAGATATGCTAAGGCTATCTTTAGCAGCCTGGTCCAGTGGTTCTATGACCCTGGTCCCCATTAGATGTACCAGGGACACTTAGAGCCTGCAATCCAGACCGACTGAATCAAACTGTTGAGAGATGAATCTGATGCACACACAGGTCTAAGTATCCCTGGTTTAGAACAGACTGCTGAGGACCGTGAAGAGTAACCAAGTTTTGATGCCGTGTTCTCCTGAAATACTGACTGTGAAATCCCAGAAATATCTACCAGTAACTTGGGGTAAGAAATGATCTATAGTGTGGGGATAAGACTAAAGATAGGCAAAAGATAACTGATATCACCTAAAAAGTTAAAGTGGTACTGAAATATGCCTATGGGTTTCTTTCTTCAAAAGATGAAAGATGTCATTTCTTATTTGTCTTGACATAAACACACACAGACGAGTGGACTTCAGCATATCACTCAGAGTATTGGCCTCAAGTGTGCTAATTGGTATAACCAACTTGCAGACCAAAAAATAGACAATCAATAATGACCCTCATCATTCTCCCTTTATCCTGACTTTTAAAAAAATAATTTTTCTGGCTTTCATACTTCACATAAATGGAATCATACAATATGCACTCTTTTACAAACCTCTTTCCCTCAACATTATGTTTGTGAAATTCATCTGTATTATTGCAAAAGATGTAGATCACTCATTCACATTTCTATTTAGTTATCACTCGAGTGTCTATTCACTTATTCTACTATTGATTAACATTTTGATAATACACAGTTTTTCATCATTATGAATGGTGCACTATGAACATTCTAGTATATGCATTTTGAAAAATATAATTTGTACAATTTTTATTAAATAAACTTAGGAGTTGAGCTACCTGTTGCTAAAGTATTCGTATGTTCCAAAGTTGTATCAATTCATGGTTCCACCAGGAGTGTGTAAGAGTTCCAGTTTCTCCAGGCCTTTCCCAACACTTCTTTTTTATTTTAGTCGTGCTGGTAGCTGTGAAGTAATATCACATCATGTCCTGGATTAATTTACCTTTATCTTATAACCAGTGAATTTAAATATCTACTTACAGGTTTACCAGCCTTTGGGATCTCCTTATTCACAAAGTCTCTTTAAGTCTTGCCCATTTTTTATTGGATCATTTGTCTTTTCCTTGTAGATTCATAGGGGTTCTTTATATATTCCTGACAGAAGACTTTTGTCATATGTATGAAGTGTGAATATTTTCTCCCAGTCCACAGCTTGCCTCTTCACTTCATTTATGGCGTCTTTCGATGAGCAGAAATTCTTGTATTTAATATAATACAATTTTTCAATTTTTTTCTTTCATGCTTAATACTTTTTATGTCCTATTTAAGATTTCTTCACCTACTCTAAGGTCATAAGAATGCACTTTTATGTTTTGCTCTAAAATTTTTCTTGTTTTACTTTACATTTATTTTATTTATTTATTTGCATTTTATTTCATTTCAGTAATGCACTTAAAATTGTATTTGACTTTTGTACATGGGATGAGGTAGGATCCAAGGTACTTTCTTCTCTGTATAGCTAGCTATTAAACCCAGCACCATTTATTTAAAAGATAAAGCATTATTTCCCATGCATGCAGGGTTTTTTTCCCCCATAAACAAGGTAAACCTACATATAATGTTTTGTTTCTGAACTCTTTATTCTGTTCCATTTGTAGTTTATCTATCCCAGAACCAATCACACTGTCGTAGTTATGTATTATTGTATAAGGATACTCTTAAGTATTTTTTTCATAGTTATAATGCTAGTGTATTTAAATAAGAAATTCTACGATGGATGTGAGTGTGTGGAGTGCGTGTGTTTGTGCACATGTGTGTGTGTTTGTTTCACAGATGTACATGGCTTTTTTCTTTAATCATGGACTACTAATTTAATTATGGACTAATCAAGGTGCCAGATCACATAGTTTTAAGTTATTTTTAAAGTGTATTTAAGAAGGAGAAAGTAACTCTTTTTTTTGGTGAGGAAGATTGGCCCTGAGCTAACATCTGTTGCCAACCTCCCCCTTTTTGCTTGAGGAAGACTGGCCTTGAGCTAAAATTTGTGGCAGTCTTTCTCTATTTTGTATGTGGGTCACCGCCACAGCATGGCTTGATGAGTGGTGTAGGTGCATGTCCAGACCTGAACACACGCACCCAGGGCCGCCAAGGCAGAGAGCGCAAACTTAACCACTATGCCATCGAGCCAGCACTGAAAGGAACTTTTGAGTACTGGACATCCACATGCAAACACATGATGTAATAGATAAATAATAGTTAGGTTGGCTATGGTAAGTTTTCCCCAACACAATTCAAATATTCCCTGCAAGGCAGACTGCTTCTTAGTCACTTAATTGATGAAGGGTCAGTGATTTGTCCCTTACAACAAATACAGCCATAACTCTACCAAACAAAAACAAGTGGTCACATAATTGATTATACAGCAAATGCTGATGGAAAAGATTTTAACTTGCAACAACGTATAAAATATTGCAATTCATTAATGATTCCGTGTTCCACCAAGTGGTCTGTCAATTCTTATAATAAAATAAGGTAAAATTTATGAGATTATTAGGTAAAAAGACATCCAGTCTGAAAAAGCATTCTTTTGTAGGTTAGAATTTAGAAAATTGAATCAATTTTTTGAATAAATCAAGAAAGGAATCTTGCTTAGGCAAAAAACATGGGGGGAGTAGAGAAGCTGAATTAACTGTTTTGATTGCTTACTATAATTACCTTTAGTAAATAAACTATCAATTGCTCACTTTTGTTTTTTTGGGTAGACCTAGTTATAACATACCTTGGCATTTAAATGTTTGACGTGGTCAGGTTCTGTGGAGAACAGACTCTGAACAAGAGTACAAGGGCTTTTTGGGGAGTGCCCTTGGGAGCAATACCTCCAGTGCAGTGTGGGAAGCAGGTTTAGGCAAAGGGAGCACTTAGCCTTGATTTGAGGTCTCGGTCACTCTCATAGGGAGCTCTGAAGCTGAGATAGCACTTCAGAGATGTCCTCAATTAATAGAAGGGCCTGGGCCTTTGTACCTGAGAATGGACCAGTGTTTGGATATGCCCCCAGAAATGGGATGTGACCATGGCCAAGGCAGTTCCTTTGATTGAGGGCAATTTTAGGGGAGGTATTCAGCTCAGCTATCAGCAGGCAATGCTCCCAGAAGTAGGGGGATGAATGCCTCATCCCAGCTGGACTCTGGGGGTGAACTACAGCACCCACTACAGTTCAGCATGCACCTTCAGATCCATTTGCTTTGTAGAATAAGTGCACTCCAGATATAGCTCCTCCAGGATTCTGATTGGTCTGGTTTCCTGGATAAACTTATAAGAAAAAGGATAGTGGGACAAACTACAGTCCCCATGGCTGCAACTGGTTTCAGGGCTGACTAATAGTATTTTCCCTGCTGTACTATCAACTCCAGGTTAATCACACCTTCAAGCAAGTACCTCTGCTGGTCTAGCTGGCTTATCTGGTAGGATGATTGAGACTTTCAGCCCTGAGGGGTCAGAATTCCTAAGAAACAGGTCCTTTTCAGGTCATGGCTGCTGACATGTCCACTTACTGTCAAAATTTGACAGAGGACTACCAAGAGGCACCCCAGTGGATCACCTGGGTCCAAATCATGTTCTTCCCTAACTCCAATGTGTAACAACAGCCATAGGTCTTCCTGACTATCAAGTCAGCTTCCCCTACCAATCTAGTTAAAAAGATGCCTAACGTGATTGGCTAACAGCCATAGCTAATAGTTTAATGAGACTCTTCCTGTGTTCCCTGTGAAAGCATTCCCCCTTTGGGAACCAAAATCTCTAGAACCACATAATCTAGGGTTGCAGTGACAGAAAGCAGAAATTTCCCAAGTGGATCACTGAGATGATGGTAAGAGGGCCCACTCCTACTTCCACCAATTGGTTCCAAGATCCATGTATTCTACCCATTGGGGACATGTGGCCATTAATTTAGAATATATCCTGCATCTAAGAGGATGGCACTTTATCTTTGCAAGGTATCATCTCTAGGCTGATGCAACAGCTGTGCCTTCAAAAGGAATTTCTAGGGGTGGGAATGGACATTGACTGTAAGTGGGCATGAGATTTCTTTTTGGGGTGATAAGAATATTCTAAATTAGATTGTGGTCATGGTTGTACAATCTGTAAATATGCTAAAATTCATTGAAATGTATGCTTTGAGTGAATTTAATGGTATGTAAATTATATCTCAATACAACTTTTTTTAAGGCAGTTTTATTACTTTATCAGGCCATAAGCTTCTCTATGGCATGGTGTGTGTTAGAGCTGTTGAATTCCATGTTCATATTCCCACTGCCACACTTCCTTAGCTGTATAGTGCATCCCTTGGATATTATGCTAGATCCTGTGTTTTGAATCAAACACTGTCCATTCTCAGATAGTGATCCTGGCTGAAGCTCTGTACACAGGAAAGACAAACCAGGATATGTATCTAATTCTATCAAGATGATTCTCTCCCTTTCTGGGATAAACAGGGTCCAATGTAATTTGTTGCCACCAAGTAGCTAGTAGGTCTTCTAGAAAGATTGTGCCATAACAGGGACTCACTATTGGTCTCTGTTTATGGCAGGTTGTACATTCAACAATAGCAGGGGCTAGATTAGTCTTGGTAAGTGGGAGGCCATGCTGTTGAGCTCATGCACAGCCTCCATTCCTGCTGCCATGGTTATGCTATTAACGCATTACATTGTGCTGGCGCTTGGTTGGTCGATGACAGAAGCTGACTGATTCATCTACTTGATTGTTTAGTGCTTCTTCCACAGTGGACAATGGGTGTCAACATTTTATTCAAAGATCTTCACAATTAATGCTTATAGACTTGTTAGGTCCTTTAGGTCCATCCACATACTTCCAGCTCAAATCTCACCCAATCTTTCTTCTTCGATGCTCCTAACCAACAAGCCAAGGCATTTCCATTGTCCATGAATCCATACATATTTTTATCTGAGGCCTATGGCTTTCATTGGATTTCCCACTCCCCCACTGTTTCTCAAGGTCACCCCAAGTGAGTTTGTAGTGTAATGGTAATACATTACTGGCTCGCATAACATGAGTCAATCCGTCCACAAACCAAGCTTCACCTTTTTCCTCCTCTGTCAGTAGTCATAAACCCTTTACCCTCCACAGCAGCTATAGGAGTTAATTGAGGAGAGGCACTCATGGGACAGCAGTGGGTTTCGTGGAAGATTGGACCCCCTGTTCATGAGCTTACTTGTGTTCTCTTGCCCTGCTCATGACTGATCCCAGATGTACCATCTCCATCTTATGATGAACTGATCTGATTTAGTGGGTCTGACAGAAGCCAGCTCATGATGAGAAGTTCTGGCCACAGGGCCACTTAGTCTCCCATTGTCAGAAGCTCTGTCTCTACTAGGGTCCAGTAACACAACAGGATCTATTTCTCGAATGCTCTGATCGCAGGGCATTGCTCCATAAAACCTGGGGGTCTACAGTGCAGTTATAATACTGTGGCTAGCCATCAACCTCACACAGCATCTTTCCTACCACAGATGCCTCTAATATCACACGATCTGGGAGGTCATATGGCCCAGGTATCAAGGCTACTTGTACCTCTACCTGGACCCGCTACCAAATCCTTCTGTATTCTAAGCCTCGCTCAAACCTGAAAGTGTTTATGTCACTCAGTAAAGCCATCAGACAGTATTCCCAAGTGTGAAATATGCTGCCTCTATATAAACACATAACCTTTTTTAAAGTTCCATTGTTGTATAGTTATACGTACCTAGAGTATATTGACCTGAAAGGGCACCTCCTTTCCATCATTTCCCATCCAGATTCTAAGCCATCCACAACAGGCAGGCTGAGTTACAGAAGAGAGATGTGTGTGAACACACATCCCAGCCTGTGTGTGTGTGTGTGAGTGTATGACCTATCAAGAATCGTCAATGAGTTTGGATTTAGCCAGGATCTTCAGGGCTAATCTGGTCAAACACCTCATTTTGAAGATGATGAATTAAACCCAAAAAACTTCAGATATCTACTCTAAGTCACCCACCTAGCTTGTGGCTGAGCTGAAACAGAATTTAGGTTCTTAGATGCCAGGTAACTATCAGAGTTTTTGCAGATTTTATTCCACTAGGTAGTGGAGCTCCCCAAATAACGAGATGGAAAACATTTTCCTGATTTTCTTGAATTGATATTTGGCTTTAGGACTATATTTTTCTTTGTTTCTTGCTTTAACATACCCCGCAAATCCCCAACCTATCTGTTAAACCCTGTATTAGTGCCTCATTTGTCCCTCTTCTAGGGGAGCCCTGTTCAACAACTACCTGCTGAGTTGCCTCCACCAGCTCTCTAACCCCGTCTGCAACATCAGTGTCTGCCAACTCTCCCTTTTGTGTTCATACAAGCCCTATCATGACCTCTGATGCAGGCACTTTGTATTCGCATTGGGCTACACTGCCAGAGCAGTGAGATCTAGGAGGTGTTCATTGATGTCTGCTTTTCTCTACCATCTGTTTTTCTGGTGGCCACCACCAATTTGGATGGCTAGACGAGAGAACACCTATTGTTTGAGAATTGTCAATGAGTAAACCAGAAAACAAAATATCCAAAATCTTGGTTTTGAATATCAACACCTGAGTTCTCAAAGAGATTCTGGAAAGATGACGACATGAACAAGGCTCTCTTTATTTCTAGCACTAGCTCCAAATTATCTGCCTCTGCCCAATCATAAAACTGGTTGGGTTCCTGGGAATCTGGGAGGAAATGAAGCTGTAGGTTCTGAGGAACGTCCTAGGGAGAAAATTGGAGTAGTGGTCCCCTCTGCCCCGACTCCTGATGACTCAGTGAACACCTGAAGAAGAGTTTTGAAACTTCAGGGTGAGGATCACAAAGAAACAGAGCCTTGAACTAGTTTACCTCACAGAGATCTACGGGTGGGTTCATGCAGGAGTGGGTGGGCTGAGTCTTTCCTTCTTCTAAGGCTAAGAGGGTTTGAGGAGATCGGGGAACAGAGGAGACTCCTCAGCAGATTCCGTTCCACTGGTTGATCGCAGAAGGTCATTTCCCCTGTCGCCACCTGTAGAACCCTCACCACTTATAGTCTGACAACCAAAGAGCCAACAAATTAAAAATAACAGTCCAGCAAATGAGCTAGCAGCCAGAGTGTGCTGGAGAGTCAGAATAAACAGAACATGTGGCCAGCACACAGAACTGCCAAAGGAGACAGGTGGCAACTTTAACAGAAAAATTATAAGAGCACTTAAGGAGTTCAAGTACAACAGCCCCAGAGAGGCCATCAGTCACAAGCTGGGGCTGCCAGAACACGGCCCAGGACTTCACTGAAAGGATAGGACACTCAACAATGGTTTTGCTGTGTTTTGAGGTCTTGGACAATTTTTTCTAAAAGCAGAAAAAAAAATAAGAAAAATGATAGAAAGAAATCTAAATTCTGATGGAAGGAAAAAATAAAGTATATCAGTCATTATACTAAATATTAATAGATTGAATCAGTCATTAAAATCAGGCTATTAGAGTATCAAAAACCTAATTCCAGGTATAAGTTATATACTAAAAAAAGGCACTTAATAGAAATTCTTTTAAACATGGTTGAAAAAAAAATTGAGCAAATAATTACCAGGCAAATGAAAAGAAAAAAAAGCCGGCGTGGTTATATGAATACCAGATATGGTATCATTTAAACTGTTAAAAATCTTTTCAGAAAATTTAGATAGGAGTGAGTGTCAGTTTTATTTCAAGCTTGCTGCAAGGAAGGAGACGTAAAACAGGCCAATTAAAACATTTCTTACTTGGTACAGACATTTACTTTAAAAGGCAGGGAGGGGCAGTGAGATAAAATACAAAAGAAATAGTATGAAAAGAAATAATATCTGAGGATTATTAGACTCCTGACGGACAGTCAGCTGTGTCAATGAGTAATTAGTTTCCAAGAAGGACTCTTAATCCTATTAAAAATATGTCAGAAAATTGTGCAAAACATTTTGTTAGGAATGCAAATTTCTTTCCAGAAAGATATTTTGAATTATCTTACACGAACCACATTTGGTACAATTTTCCTTTTACAAAGATTAAAAGCAGTAATCAGGAAAAAGAGAAAATGAGGTAATAATAATAAACAACATTTGTCTTAAATTTGTAGAGACCATAAAACAGAGAATCTAAATATATTGTTTTAAATAAGAAAATAAATGTATAGTGATCAACTTCAATACACCCTTTTCAGAACTGAACAAATCTAGTAGAAAATAAAAACAAGTAATGTCATGTGGAATGTAGTAATTCAATCAATAAACTTGATTTAATATAGAGAACTTTTCATTCTTTGAACAAAGAATATACACTTTCCATATATCCATGGAATATTTATAAAACAATCATGTACATCCATAAAGATGAAAGGCTTTAATAGAAGTGTAATACAGAAAGATTGAAAAGGATATTTATCAGACAGAACTATTTTATTCTGCCTTCCACAACAATCCCCACTCTAACAGATTGAGATCCCAAGTACTGGAGAGAAGGAAGAACTTTAGAGAAAAAATAAAGACTTAAGAATTTTATTTGTTTCTGTACTCTGCAAACTGTCACCAGCTAAAGTGGAGGTGAGACCGGGCGGGGGTGCCGACGAGTAATGGATGCGGCATGTCCCAGAGAGGAGCTGACCTGTGCCTCCCCCGTTCATCTGGAAACTCGGAGTTGACGGCCTCGCAGTGTCATTAGTTCTGGGAAAGTCAGAGAACTGAGACAGGTGCAAGGGGTGTCAGTAAGAGAAGGAATGGCCCCTAAAGCTTGGACCTGCCTCCCTGTAATCCGAGATATTTGCAGGAGAGGGCCGCGTAACTATGGGAAAGAATTTGAAGATTGGCTGAGAAAGAAAAAACCCAGACATGTCTGCAGCGATCTCTCTGATGGGAGACAAAGGTTTGCATCCTTCTGAGGCAAACGATGAGGAGTGGACTACCTAGATAGGAATTATTTGATTTCATGGCATGGAGGAGAACACTACTGAGGAAGAGTGAAATGAGTTACTTCTCAAAAGATGCCGGCACAGCATCAAGACAGATCAAGGCTTATAAATGGATATCTCCTCCTAGCTAATGCCTCACCAATTTTTGTGTGCCACTGCCTCTCAGCACAAACACCTCCAACAGAGGTATTATCAATCCTGGGGAGAGGATTGATAAAACAGAAACAGTCCTGGGGCTGGCCCAGTGGCAAAGTGGTTAAGTTCAGTGCACTCTGTGGTGGCCCAGGTTCACAGGCTCGGATCCCAGATGCAGACCTACACACCACTCATCAGCCATGCTGTGGAGGTGTCCCATATACAAAGTAGAGGAAGATTGTCAACATATGTTAGCTCTGGGCCAGTCTTCCTCACCAAAAAAAAAAAAAGACAGTCCTAAGTTTTACCTTTTCAACACGATGTAGTGAAGAAATGGACTGAATTTCACTGAATTTATAAATATGTATTTAGCTTAATTTTTCCACATCAGGTAGAATGGGGTTTCAGAACCAGAAATAAAACAGAACAAAATTTTTTTAAGTTATGTTTTACATGCTTGTACTTATGACTTGTGAAATTCTACCTGTTACACTATATTTTTGTATTTTCCACGCTGTACCCAGATGTTCATGGGATTTATTATGTCCTATAATTTTGCCTGTATTCTAAAGAGAGATATATTTAAATTCAGTTGTATTCAAATGGGAAGTTTCAAAAAAGAAGAAATTTTTTTAGTGTGAAAAAATTTCAAAAATCAAATAAGTACTGAAAATCCACTAGATTTAGAAATTAGGAAGTCATTTGTGACTTTGTTAAAAATAGCATTTATTGAGCACTTACTACAGACAAGAAAGTGTTAAGCCGTTTACATGGATTATAGCATTTGTCTGATCCAACAATTCTATGGGAATGGTTGTTATTAACCCCATTTTGCAGTTGAGGAAACTGAGATACAGAGAATTAAGTAAGCTCTCTGGGTCCCACAGAGAATGACTGAGCCAGATGTCCAGCCCAGCACCCTGACCCAAGAACCCACACACTTCACCAGCACATCAACTTCAAGAGATGACCATCAGGTAGGAACCATTTTATGCTGTTAAAAATAGAAACAGAAAGCAGAAACTTGAACTACGAATTTGGGTTTGTTTGTTTGTTTGTTTCCTGTCAAATGTAAAGGATGTCTGGAGCCAGGCAGGCTAAGGATGTATGCTGACCTCACTTGTCATCAGAGATTGTGCTCCTTTTAAATTTCTGCTCCAGCACTCTTAAGGAATGACCCTCATCCTCATGCTCTCAAGAGGGCTGCCGCAGCTCCAAGCATCAGCCCGGCATTTCATGCAGGCTAAAAGGGAAGAACAAAGGGTGGAAAGAGCCATGTGTTGTGGAAGTCAAGCTCTTTTAATGACCTCAGTGGATTCCTCTTACATCTCATTGGCCAAAATTCTTTCACGTGACCACCTCTAATTGCAAGAGACATTGGGAATTGTAGAGGGTACATTGCTACCACAGATAAAATTAAAATTCTATTAGTAAGAACAGAAACAGTGCATACTGGATGGGCAACCAGCAGTCTCTACTATAAGCGGCTCAGTGGGATAGAACTTAAAAGTGCACTGGACCAAGAGGTGATTTTAAATACGGTAAATGGTGTATTTAGATTTTCTTTCACTTTTATTCAATAGCTGCTAAAATTTTAACTTTAACTAAAACATGAAAATGTACATTCTTTTGCCAATCTTTTGGTCTAGGGCCATGCCTTTCCTTAGAGTATGTGCACACTGGTTGTAATTCTACAACATCTGTCTTGTATTTTTTCACACCCATAACACATCTCTCTTTTCCCATTTCTTTAAAATGGAAAAAAAAAAAAAAAAAAAAAAACCACTTATAAGTGAAGTGTTAAATTCTAGATTTTCAGATTTTTCCCATATTTTACAATTGTCTCCCATACTTAAATCAATAGCAATTTTCCAGCCAATTTTTACTGCTTGTTTTCCAAAGTGTTCAAATTATTTTCATGGAAACAATAGCTTTGTGTGTGTGCATGTTTCTTATTCATAAATTAACTAAATTACATAATTATAATAGTAAACGCAACAAGCATATGATTTGGCACACGACTCCACTGGGGCTAGCAGAAGATGTGGACATCCGAAGGAGTAGCCTGCTACCTACTCTCATTTTCTTGCCTTAAGCATTAAGATGTTTTATAGGGGAGATTGTGTTAGTTAATCCATAAAGTTTGTTAATTGGCAATTAGAAAAGAGAACTTTTATGTAGTTGCATTAGTCACTTCTGTGCTAGGTTTTGTCTTTTTGGGTTTTTTAATTTTTTCAAGTGATATATAACGCATACAGAAAAGCTGTACATGTTTAATGTACACGTCTTGATGAGTTTGAAATTAAGTATACACCATGAAACTGTCACCATAAGCAATATCACAAAGTTAACTATAACCTCTAAAGGTTTCCTCCCTCCATCTTTTTTTGTGTGTGATAAGAACATTTAACATAGCTAACCTCTTAACAAATTTTTAAGTATACACTATAGTATTAACTATATGCACCATGTTATACAGTAGATCTCTAGGACTTATTCATCTTGCATAACTGAAACTTCGTACCCTTTGACCAACATCTCCCTGATTCACCCCACCCCCTAGTCCCTGATAACCACCATTCTACTCTCTGCTTCTATGAGTTTGACTGTTTTAGATTCCTGATATAAGTGGGATCATGTAGTAGTTGTTCTTCTGTATCTGGCTTATTTCGCTTAACAGAATATCCTCCAATGACAGGATTCATGTTCATCCATGAATGTTCATCCATGTTATCCCAAATGACAGGATTTCCTTCTTTTTTAAGGCTGTATATATATATGTCACATTTTCTTTATCCATTCATCTGTCTATGGATATTTATGTTGTTTCTGTATCTTGGCTATCATAAATGTTGCAGTGAACATGGGAGTACAGATATCTCTTTTGAGATCTTGATTTCAATTCTTTTGGATATACACTCAGAAGTGGGATTGCTGGATTATAATGTAGTTCTATTTTTAATTTTTTTGTGGAACCTCCATACTGTTTTCCTAGTGGCTGCACCAATTTACATTCCCACCAACAGTGTACAAAGTTTCCCTTTTCTCCACGTCCTCGCCAATTTATCTTTTTTTTTAATAATAGCCATCCTAATAGGTGTGAGGTGATAGCTCATTGTGACTTTGATTTGCTTTTCCCTGAAGATCAATGATGTTGAGCACCTTTTCATATATCTATTAGCCATTTGTATGTCTTCTTTGGAGAAATGTCTATTCAGGTCTTTGCCCATTTTTTAATCAAGTTATTTATTTTTTTGCTGTTGAGTTATATGAGTTTCTTATGTATTAACCTTTTATTCTTTTCCTGTAAATAAATGTCAGTTACTCTCTGAAATATGTTAAATACCCAAAGGTATGAATTATTAGCTTCTAGAAAAAAAAATTAGAAAGGGTGAAATAAATCATCTAAAGTGTTTACTTCTGGTGAAAAATAATAAGTATCTAGGAAAAAATGTTACTCAAAGATTTTACTAGCATTCAAATGCTTGCTTTTCATGTTTCATGTTTACTTTTTACAAGTTTAGAAATTCACTATATTTTAATCATTTAAGAAAATGATGTGAACAGTCAGTAATATGTTCTGATTACAGTCACAAAAACCTGTCTACCACCCTGAGCTCCTAAAGGGCTTGACTTCTCAGTTGTTTTGTCAATTAATTATAAGAATAGGAACTCAATTATATTTCAACCCCATAATGGGTATAGTAAAAATTCATATGCATAATTATTGAATTTAGAGTCTGATGGATTTAAAGCAGAAAAGGAGACATTAATGTAGGTGTGGGAATATAAAGCTGGGAAGAGTCATGGTTTGCTTATTACTCTTTAAATGTGAACCAAAACATCAGAAATTCCCATGACTCCTATCAGAGTTAACACATATTTATTGTGATCACCGTGAACCAGACACAGTGTGATATTACTTTCGGATTTCCACTCTATTTTCCTTTCTTACTTTGAAGTGAACATTAACCAGTTTCTCAAACTAGTATTTATCATAAACTGTTTTGCTACATATTAACCTAATAACAATACTATCAGTTTAATTTGTGTTATACATACCTCACTTTCCCTGCTCCTATTAAACACAAACCCAAATATACTTTACGTGTGATCCCATTTAAAAATGCTGATCTTAATTTAATTTTCCAATTTCTAATTATGACACAGATGTTCATGGATAATTTAATTAATAGAATCTGTTGTGTAGGTTACTAGTTATAAAGTTTCTTTTGGTTCTGCATTAGATCATAAAGCAGAAGTATTCTAACCCATTCAGAATGGAAAGAGTAGTTTGGATAGTCTATATATATATATTTATTATTTATTTCATGACCATTCTCTAAACTGGCTAAAAAGAAAAAATTATATTCAGCTTCCTAGTGATTTATATTTACTGGACTATAATTTTCCAACTTTCATCCCATTCCTATATGATTTAGTGACTCACATCAACCATGGACTAAGTTACTATGCTTGCTATCTGGATGCCTTAATGCATATCCGTAGGAGCCCACCTGGACATGGTTCGAGTATTGGCACAGACCTAACCCATCCAGTGTATCCAGAACACATGCTATCTAAGTGGGGCATCTAAACTTTGTCTGAGATCGTTATTTATAAACCAGACTTGTAATGTGTGGATTTAAATTCACAACCTCCAACTCATAGAGAGCTTACTGTTAAGCAACAAGTATAACTTTTGTACAATACAAAAAAGACATCCTCACACTTCGCACGAGGAATTAGCTGAGCAAGATGAGAAAAAACAGAAATGAGAAACTGTAGAACCAAAGCTTTCATTTATGCCAATAATTCTGAAAATGCAACATTGCTGTCTTTAACATACATCAGTTCCAACAATATTCAGCCAGCATTAATGAACTGATTCCAAAGTTCATGAGCTCAATATGTTACTACATGAAGAGGGGACTACCTGGTCAGAAAAACTGGATGTAGCTACTCTCTATTTGCAAAGAAGGAAGAAAGTGTGTTTCCTATGGGGGGAAAAAAGTGGTACTGAGAGAATTCCAAAATAGTCTGCACTCCAAGTTTTATGTATGCTTCTCCATGTGTGACTAACAGCCTGGTGTAGAGCAGGGAGAACACAGACCAAACTGATATGAATAGTCGAAGCTGTTATGGATCAGAAAAGGCCACCTTAGTGACCTAGAGTGTTAGCCACAGTGCTTATGTTTTGCATGAAAGAAGAAGTAGTCTACAAGACTGTACTGATTAAAAGAGATGAGTGATTTAGTTAAGGAAATAATAACTTCCAGTTTTCCAAAGTTCTTTTGAATGGTAGACACTTAATATTTGGGGGTATTGTCATATTCTGCCAAAATGCAAATAAATACCATCCATTTGGTATTAAGAACATTGTTTAAAATGACAAAGGAAGTGACCACAGAATAGGCTTTCAGTATCTACCAAGAACTTGGCAATTGGACATCATATAATAGATATTCAGTTCACAAAGATTCTCGATTATTTTTGAAGATTATTTTTTCTCCTTTGAAAGAAAGAGGCAAGAAAGAACAAGTCAAAGCCTACCACACTCCCTGGGCACAATACAAGGACAAAGGCCAGCTTCATGGACATATGACCTGTGCTTGGCGTAATGCTCTGATGTTGCCATCTCGAAATTCTTAAAAATTTTTTAACAAGAGACCCCACATTTTTATTTTGCACAAATTTTGTAACTGGTCTTGACAAGGACATTCATTGTGGATAAGGGCACAGACTCTGTGCTGTAGTTCGTCACCAGGATATAGATGAGCATAAGCACTTATTCTCCATTGTTCTCTTACTGCACATTCCCCATTAATGTTCTTACTGTAATTTCACCCCCATCCTGCTCCCTGGTCCTCTTCCTATTGAAAAAGTCATCAAATAGTCACAGATTTAGCAACTCTAAATGGTAAGCAAATTGATATAAAATTACCTTGATATTTCTATAAAATTAATATTAATTAATGTGGATTAATTAATATTAATGCCCATGTAAATTGCTTTAACCACACATTTTGTAGGAAGGCCACATTAATGTCAATGGAGAATAGTTTCACTTTCCATAACCTAGAAAAGATGCAAATAAGAATAATACAATAGAGCATCAATTTTTCCCATAAACCAAAAATTCACATTTTATCACTAATATTTATACCAGAGGAGTTGTAGCATTATGCTTAAATATCAGAACCACATATGAATATATGCTTATGAGTAGCAAACTTTGTGACCACTTATTAAAAAACAAATATTTTGAGGAGTAATATGTGATTAATTTCTTCATATTGGAAAATGCTTTGGTATAATAAAGTTGCAAACACTTTAAGAGCACCTGCTTCTGTGATTTGAGGGAAATTTTTTGCTCAAAATTTGTTGCCTTTTAAACTCCTGCAAATCCAGAAAGAGCAGATGATAATTAACCCAACCCAGGTCAGGGTTGCAGGACGCCTTATTCTCAGATAAAGCAGGTAACTTCTTAGTAGTATAATGTCATGGATGCTAGGACCACACGAGGTCCTCACCTTCCTCTCCTGCACACCGATGCCTAAAATCCTGCCCCTAATACAGCTGGCTGTTGAGTAGCACTTGCTACGTGCCAGGCACTCCGCTAAAAGCTTCCACCTATATACTTCATTCAATCCTCTCATCAGGTAGACGCTATTTCACACATGAGGAAACTGAAGCACAAAGAGGTTAAGTAATTTGCCTAAAATCACACAGCTAGCTGTGGCAGAGTTGGATTTTCATTCCAGAAAGTTGGAGTCTGTGCTCTTCAGCAGGATGTCTCACTGCCTTACACGAGAATTTTATTCCTTTTGTTTGGGGAACTCCTACCCATTAAGATGTCAATAGTTTTGAAGGAGGCTGCCTGGGCCCGGTCATTTATAACTAAGGAGAAGACTGTGAGCGCCAGTTTGAGGTGGTGGAAGACAGCAGGAGGTCCACAGAGTCCTAAGTGAGGAGGAAGGAGACCTGGGCTGGAAGGGAGAGCGGGCTGAAGTGTGTGCCTTCTTCCTGCCTCCCACCCTCAGGCCGGAGACTGGAGAACTGCAATTTGTTGTCTCCACTCATTGGCAAAAAGCTTCCATATGTCCAGCCCAATCAGATGGGGTTCATTATTGAGTGGATTTTTATCAATCAAAGAAAAAAAATAGTACAAGCAAGCAGCAAACAGGAAGCTACCTAAACAGACAGCAACCAAACCAGAATAAGTGATTGAAGGCAAATGATCAAAGTTAAGTCAATCAATACATTTCCATTAGTTAACTCCAAGTATCATTCAGCATTTCTCATTGGCATCATTGCAACGATACCCAGCTCAGGGTGTCAAAATCCTCAAGTTCCAGCCAGAGGGCACGATTCAGGCCATATGAATATTAATGTTCAAAATTCACTGGCTCTTCATCCCTACCCATGACCTTGCATTGTTCTTTATTTCTTAGTGGGAAAATATATCTTCCAAATAATTGTTTTCTCCTTGTCAAGTACCTTGATGAAGGATATGGTCAATATGTCTCTACTTTATGTATAATGGTCATTGAATTACAATTCCAGCTAACTTCTCTACATGATTTTAAAATTTTATAATAAACTTTCATTTTCTGTTTTTTGAAGACCCAGAAATTGTAATTATAAGTGTTTAAATGAATTATTTATCAATTCTTCCAAATCTTATTTCAATGTCATGCCATCTTTCACTATATTCCTTAACAAAAAAGCCTTTTGATTTGGTTACTTTGCTAGAAGTTCAAAGATATATTTGTTCAGTTCATTCACAAATTTATTGAGCACCTGCATCACATCAGACACCCAGCAGGTGTTTGGATACATCAGTGAACCCAATAGATGAAGATCCCTGACCTGGTGGAGTTGACATTCTAGCCACCAAGAAACTGGGATTTAACTCCTTGCCACAGGGATCATTTCATGTTATTTGCAGAAAGTCCCTTTCTATAGAGTTAATATGTATCTAGCTCCCCGTAACTGTTTTTATGGATGACTTCAATGTGTAAATGATATAAATGTAGAAAAGCACTATTTGTATCATCTTATGTATCGCAAGACCATAAAATCCAGCAGCAACTTAGTCAAGTCTTTGTGTCAGAGAGATGAATAGGCTATCCTACACAAAGCAACATGGAAAATGAAGAAACTTTCTCCAAATATATGTATATTTTAAGGTCTCATAGACATTATTTAAACAGGATAGAAAATATTCAGTGATGAATTTTGGCAAGGAAATGGGGTATGACTAAGGAAAACAGGAGGGAGCTGCTATATGAGCATTCCTCAACCTTGTCCTTCAGTTCTCAGTGACCTGTGGCTATAAGTCCACTATATTCATGCTTAAATGCTTTGGCTTCTCATTTTAAAACACTCCACCATTATTCAACCAACTACTGCTATGTGTATTGAAAATATACACCGGTGAAAATTCTAACCTCTAGGTAGTATTTATTGTTCATTTTATTCTGGAGCTTTTCATCTGTAAACAAATGCACCAAGTATGAATCAGCAAACCAAATTCAACAATATTTTCTGTTTTCTCAATACTTATAAAAGGCACTGTGTACATAAAACAATTCATGGAATTAAAAGCATTTACCTTTTCCACCCTTAAGAATCCAATATTCATTTCTAACAGTTGAAACAGATGACCAATCTGACAGACACAAAAGGATACAGCAGTTTATGAAGGACGCTAATGCCTGTGAGGACGCCGTACATTTAACAATTTTTTAGTAAACAGTGCCACCATGTGGTGTTTCATGAATTTTAGGATTCATTAACCAATTGAACATTGCATTTAATAAAATACAATAACAAAGATATTTTTCTTACTATGTTACATTGGAAAAGCCTCTTGGGCAATATTTACTAGAATGCATAAATATTTACTAAATGAGTTTTATATAAATAAAAATTTTCTTTTTGTTCACTAAATTTTTATATACATATTTTTATGTGTACATATAAACAATTTTTATGTATATAAAAATTTTACAATAGCTTTACTTATTTTCATGTAAAAGAATCCCCCTTTAAACCTAAACATATGTCACTGAAAACAAAATTAGAAAAACTGAAAACATAATGGTCAGAAACATAGCATTTTTGTGTTGGTTTCAATTTGGTGCATAAAGACTAGAAAAATGCTTTTAAATTGTGCTTTAAAATATTACATTTTTTGCTCAACTATTTTATTGTGCTTTAGAAACATATTTAATGTTAATTTATTTTTCCCTTCTTTATATTTCCAGGTTCACTACTGATTTTAAATTATAATGAAATTAACAGGTAAACTAGAGGCAAACCTAGAAGGATATTTAATGTTTATTCTCCTGTTCAGAAAAGAAAACAATTTTTAAAACCTTTAGGAAAGGTAAAGCACAACTTACCATATTTATTTTGAAAATCCTTATTGATAGACATTCTTTTTTTTTTTTAAAGATTTTTTATTTATTTATTTTTCCCCCAAAACCCCAGTAGATAGTTGTCTGTCATAGCTGCACATCCTTCTAGTTGCTGTATGTGGGATGCGGCCTCCGCATGGCAGGACAAGCGGTACATCGGTGCGCACCCGGGATCTGAACCCGGGCCGCCAGCAGCGGAGCGCGCGCACTTAACTGCTAAGCCACCGGGCCAGCCCTGATAGACATTCTCATACTCTCCCCGACTCTGTCATTTGACCATTTAAAGAAGTTTTTTCTGAGTTTGTCCTCGTTGGAAATTGAAAAGTGATTCCCTAACTTGTATGAGTTCTTCCTCGCCTCATCCCTCCTCACTCAGTGAAGACCATCCCTCCTCACTCAGTGTCACACCTAAACACAGCAAAACGAATAATATCTGTCCATGGGTACGACACAGCTTTTTGAAGAATGTGAAAAAAATATGGTAAGAAGTTTGAATAACAAAACTAACATTTTATTTTAATTTAAATAAATACATTTATTTTACATATTATGTAAAAATGTAAAATCATATTTTTTCAATTTAAAACACCAATTTTATCTTGCTAAAATGTGATGATCAAACCTTTTAACTCTTCAAAGAAAGGTTTCTTCGAGCAAAGCATGCTTAATTAAATATGTAGACTTAACTGACACCCATCTGGCATGTAGGAGAAAAAAGATATAAAAGGCTTAAACTAATTAAAGTCTTTTTAAATTTAATTTAATTAATTTATTTTTTGAATAATCTTTTTTTTCTTATTTTTTTTATTGCAGTAACATTGGTTTATAACATTGTACAAATTTCAGCTGTACATCGTTATATTTCTATTTCTGCATGGATTACATCATGTTCACCACCCAATTACTAATTACAATCCATCACCACACACACGTGCCTAATCATCCCTTTCGCCCTCCCACCTCCTCCTTCCCCTCTGGTAACCACCAATCCAATCTCTGTCTCTATGTGTTTGTTTGTGGTTGTTTTTTTATTTTTTTTATTTTTTGTGAGGAAGATCAGCCCTGAGCTAACAACCATGCTAATCCTCCTCTTTTTGCTGAAGAAGACCGGCCCTGAGCTAACATCTATTGCCAATCCTCCTCCTTTTTTTTTTTCCCCCAAAGCCCCAGTAGATAGTTGTATGTCACAGTTGCACATCCTTCTAGTTGCTGTTCGTACGTGGGACGCGGCCCCAGCATGGCTGAAGAAGCAGTGCGTTGGTGCGCGCCAGGGGTCCAAACCCGGGCCGCCAGCAGCGGAGCACACGCACTTAACCGCTAAGCCACAGGGCCGGCCCTGTAGTTGTTTTTATCTTCTACTTATGAGTGAGGTCATATGGTATTTAACCTTCTCCCTCTAACTTATTTCGCTTAGCATAATACCCTCAATGTCCATCCATGTTGTCACAAGTGGCTGGATTTCATTGTTTCTTATGGCTGAGTAGTATTCCATTGTGTGTATATACCACATCTTCTTAATCCATTCATCCCTTGATGGGCACTTAGGTTGCTTCCAAGTCTTGGCTATTGTGAATAATGCTGCAATGAAAACAGGGGTGCACGTTTCTTGACGCATTCGTGTTTTCATGTTCTTTGGATAAATACCCAGCAGTGGAATAGCTGGATCATATGGTAGTTCTATCCTTAATTTTTTGAGGCATCTCCATACTGTTTTCCATAGTGGCTGCACCAGTTTGCACTCCCACCAGCAGTGTATGAGAGTTCCCTTCTCTCCACATCCTCTCCAGCACTTGTTGTTTCCTGTATTGTTAATTATAGCCATTCTGACGGGTGTGAGGTGATATCTCATTGTAGTTTTGGTTTGCATTTCCCTATTAGTTCATGATGTTGAGCGTCTTTTCATGTGTCTGTTGGTCATCTGTACATCATTTTTGGAGAAATGTCTGTTCAGGTCTTTTGCCCATTTTTTAATTGGGTTGTTAGTATTTGTTGTTGAGATGCATGAGTTCTTTATATATTTTGGAGATTAGCCCCTTGTCAGATGTATGGTTTGCAAATATCTTCTCCCAGGTATTAGGTTGTCTTTTCATTTTGTTGATGGTTTCCTTTGCTGTGCAGAAGCTTTTTAGCTTGATGTAGTCCCATTTGTTTATTTTTTCTATTGTTTCCCTTGCCCATTCAGACACGGTACTTGAAAATATGCTGCTAAGACCAATGTTGAAGAGCATGTTGCTTATGTTTTCTTCTTGAAGTTTCATGGTTTCAGGTCTTACATTCAAGTCTTTAATCCATTTTGAGTTAATTTTTGTGTATGGTGTAAGATAATGGTCTACTTTTTTTTTTGCATGTGGCTGTCCAGTTTTCCCAACACCATTTATTGAAGAGACTTTCCTTTCTCCATTGTATATTCTTGGCTCCCTTGCCAAAAATTAGCTGTCCATAGATGTGTAGACTTATTTCTGGGCTCTTGATTCTGTTCCTTTGATTCGTGTGTCTGTTTTTGTGCCAGTACCATGCTGTTTAGGTCATTATAGCTTTGTAGTTTATTTTGAAATCAGGGAGTGTGATGCCTCCAGCTTTGTTCTTTTTTCTCAGGATTCCTTTGGCTATTCGGGGTCTTTTGTTGTTCCATATGAATTTTAGGATTCTTTGTTCTATTTCTGTGAAAAATGTTGTTGGAACTTTGACAGAGATTGCATTGAATCTATAAATTACTTTAGGAAGTGTGGACATCTTAACCATGTTAATTCTTCCAATCCAGGAGCATGAAATATCTTTCCATTTCTTTGTGTCTTCTTCAATTTCTTTCAGTAATGTTTTATAGTTTTTAGTGTACAGATCTTTCACCTCTTTGGTTAAGTTTATTCCTAGGTATTTTATTCTTTTTGTTGCAATTGTAAATGGGATTGTAATCTTAATTTCTCTTTCTGCTGCTTCATTGTTAGTGTATAGAAACACAACTGATTTTTGTATGTTGATTTTGTATCCTGCCACTTTACCATATTCATTTATTATTTCTAAAAGTTTTTTGGTGGATTCTTTAGGGTTTTCTATATATAAAATCATGTCACCTGCAAATAGTGACAGTTTCACTTCTTCCTTTCCAATTTGGATCCCTTTTATTTCTTTTTCTTGCCTGATTGCTCTGACTAGGACTTCCAGTACTATGTTAAATAGGAGTAGTGACAGTGGGCATCCTTGTCTGTTTCCTGTTCTTAGAGGGATAGGTTTCAGTTTTTCACCATTGAGGACGATATTAGCTTGAGTTTGTCATATATGGCCTTTATTATGTTGAGGTACTTTCCTTCTATACCCATTTTATTCAGAGTTTTTATCATAAATGGATGCTGTATCTTGTCAAATGCTTTCTCTGCATCTATTGAGATGATCGTGTGATTTTTATTCTTCATTTTATTAATGTGGTGTATCACATTCGATTGATTTGTGGACATTGAACCATCCCTGCGTCCCTGGAATAAATCCCACTTGATCATGGTGTATAATATTTTTAATGTATTGTTGTATGCACTTTGCTGGTATTTTGTTGAAGATTTTTGCATCGATGTTCATCAGTGATATTGGCCTGTAATTTTCTTTTTTTTATTTTCTTTCTGGTTTTGATATCAGGGTAATGTTGGCTTCGTAGAATGAGTTAGGAAGCTTCCCTTCCTCGTCAATTTTTTGGAACAGTTTGAGAAGGATTGGTATTAAGTCTACTTTAATTGTTTGGTAGAATTCATCAGGGAAGCCATCTGGCCCTGGACTTTTATTTTTGGGGAGGTTCTTGATTACTCTTTTGATCTCCTTATTGGTGATTGGTCTTTTCAAATTCTCTATTTGTTCTTAATTCAGTTTTGGAAGGTTGTATGATTCTAAGAAATAGAAAACTATTTCTTCTCGATTATCCAATTTGTTGGCATATAGCTTTTCATACTATTCTCTTATAATCTTTTGTATTTCTGAGGTGTCCGTTATAATTTCTCCTCTTTCATTTCTGATTTTACTTATTTGAGCCTTCTTTCTTTTTTTCTTGTTGAGTCTAGGTAAAGGTTTGTCAATTTGTTTTATCTTTTCAAAGAACGAGCTCTTGGTTTCATTAATTTTTTCTATTGTTTTTTTAGTCTCTATATCATTGATTTCTGCTCTGATTTTTATTATTTCCCTCCTTCTACTGATTTGGGGCTTTGTTTGTTCTTCTTTTTCCAATTCCTTTAGGTGCACTGTTAGATTGTTTATTTGAGATTTTTCTTGTTTGTTGAGATAGGCCTGTATTCTATAAACTTCTCTCTTAGAACCACTTTTTCTGTATCCCGTAAATTCTGGCATGTCGTATTTTCATTTTCATTTATCTCCAGGTATTTTTTTATTTCTCCTTTGATTCTTCATTGACCCAATCGTTGTTCAGTCATTTTGTTTAATCTCCACATATTTATGGCTTTTCTGATTTTCTTCCTATAGTTGATTTCTAGTTTCATACTGTTATGGTCAGAAAAGATGCTTGGTATTATTTCAACCTTCTTAAATTTATGGACACTTGTTTTGTGGCCTGATATGTGATCAGTCCTGGAGAGTGTTCCATGTGCATTTGAAAAAATGTGTATTCTTCGGTTTTTGGATGGAATGTGCTGTATATATCTACTAAGTCCATCTGTTCTAGTGTGTCGTTTAAGGCCAATGTTTCCTTATTGATCTTCTGTTTGGATGATCTATCCATTGGTGTAAGTGGAGTGTTAAAATCCCCTACTGTTATTGTGTTACTGTCTATTTCTCCTTTTATGTCTGTTAATAATTGCTTTATATATTTAGGTGTCCCTACATTGGATGCATAGATATTTATGAGTGTTATATCCTCTTGTTGGATTGTTCCCTTGATCATTATGTAGTGCCTTCTTTGTCTCTTGTTACAGTTTTTGTTTTAAAGTCTATTTTGTCTGATATGAGTATTGCTACCCTAACTTTCTTTTCCTTGCCATTTGCATGGAGTATCTTTTTCCATCCCTTCACTTTCAGTTTGTGAGTGTCTTTAGGTCTAAAGAGTGTCTCTTGTGTGCAGCATATATATGGATCTTGTTTTTTTATCCAATCAGCCACCCTATGCCTTTTGATTGGAACATTTAGTCCACTGACATTTAAAGTAGCTATTGGTAAGTATGTACTTACTGCCATTTTTTTACTTCTTTTCTCAGTGTTTTAGCAGTTGTTCTCTGTTCCTTTCTTCTTCTCTTGCTCTCTTCCCTTGTGGTTTGATGGCTTTCCTTAGTATTATGTTTAGGTTCCTTTCTCTTAGTTTTTTGAGTATTTATTATAGATTTCTGATTTGTGATTACCATGAGGTTCATATATAGTAACCTACATATATAGCAATCTGTATTAAGTTGATGGTCTCTTTAGTTTGACCTCTATCTGAAAGCTCTACTCTTTTACTCCCCTCCTCCCACATTTTATGTTTTTGATATCATATCTAACCTCATTTTTGTGCATTTATATCCATTACCCTTTTATCATGGAAATAGATAATTTTTCCTATTTGTGGTTTTCTCTTTCCCCCTTAAATAAGTCCCTTTAGCATTTCTTGTAGGACTGGTTTCTTGGTGATAAACTTCTTTAATTTTTGCTTATCTGGGAAACTCTTTATCTCTCCTTCCATTCTGAATGATAACCTTGCTGGGTAGAGTATTCTTGGCTGTAGGTTTTTTCCTTTTAGCACTTTAAATATATTGTGCCACTGTCTTCCAGCCTGTAAGGTTTCTGCTGAGAAGTCAGCTGATAGCCTTATGGGGTTTCCTTTGTATGTAACTTGTTGTCTTTCTCTTGCAGCTTTTAGGATTCTCTCTTTATCTTTAATTCTGGACATTTTATTTATGGTGTGTCTTGGTGTGGGCCTCTTTGGGTTTATCTCGTTTGGGGCTCTCTGTGCTTCCTGTACCTGGATGTCTGTTTCCTTCCTTAGGTTAAAGAAGTTTTCAGCTATTATTTCTTCAAATAGATTCTCTGCCCCTTTGTCTCACTCTTCTCCTTCTGGGACACCTATAATACGGATGTTAGTGTGCTTGATGTTGTCCCAGAGGTCCCTTAGACTGTCCTTGTTCTTTTTAATTCTCTTTTCTTTTATCTGTTCAGCTTGGGTGATTTCCTCTAGTCTTTCATCCCACTCACTGATCCACTCTTCTGTATCCTCTACTCTGCTTTTAAGTCCCTCTAGTGAATTTTTCATTTCCAGTATTGTGTTCTTCATTTACGATTGGTTCTTTTTTATATCTTCCATTTATTTGTTGATGTTCTCACTGAGTTCATCCATTCTTCTCCCAAGATCAGTGAGCAGCCTCATGACTCTTTGTTTGAACTCTCTGTCAGGTATATTGCTCATTTCTGTTTCATTTAGTTCCCTTTCTGGGGTGTTTTCCTGTTCCCTTACTTGGAAT
The DNA here is from genome assembly GCF_057802395.1 of Ceratotherium simum simum. NCBI lineage: Eukaryota > Metazoa > Chordata > Mammalia > Perissodactyla > Rhinocerotidae > Ceratotherium > Ceratotherium simum. The sequence continues at coordinate 80,609,192 of NC_141903.1, read as the reverse complement.
GTATTCCTTTGCCTCCTCATTTTGCCTCTTTCCCTGTGCTTGTGTCTATGTATTAGGTAGGACAGGTACATCTCCTGATCTTGGAGAGGTGACCTTATATAAGTGATGCCTTTTGAGGCCCAGCAGTGTGCTTCCCTCTTGTCACCAGTTCCAAATGTTCCAGGAGTGACCTCTGTGTGGGCTACCTGTGTCCTTCTGTTGTGGCTGGGTTGCTCTTCCCATAGGGGCCCAGGGAGGCTGAGCTGTCCCCCTGCCTGGCTGGTTGTAATGCTCAGCTGCATGTAGTTATTGTGGGCCCTTTAGTCTCTTTATCAGGTGTGGGTGGCCCCAGCACAGTGTGCTGCAAGGTCTAATAGCACATTCCTGTTGCAGTTTTTCTACTAAGTGAGTGGGCCCCCAGCATGGCTGGTTGTTAGGCTCAGGGGCTTACAATTGTTATAAGCCTCCAGCTTACATGGCTTTTGTAAGCTCTCTGAGGATTGCAGCTGGGTGGGGCTGGCCTCAGGCACAGGAGTACCCAATTGTTTCAGGCTTTGGAAGGTAGGGCCGATCCCCTATGTGGCTGTTTGGGAAGCCACAAGTCTTCTGCAGCTGACAAGCCCTGCCACCCACAGGGCTACACCCACAGTCAGCATAGTCTTGCCCTCTGTGCTTGCCCTGACCCCCTGAAGTGGACCCTGTCACTCCAAGGCAGGAGCCCCACTCACTCCACCAATGCCCCACACTCTCTACCTGCTCCTTGTGCACACCCTGCCCCACAGAGGTGGACCCACTCGCCAGGCTGCAGAGAATCCAGGCAGCTCATGTAGCAGGCCCACAAGTTGCCTGAGGGCTAGGGTTTGTTGTTGGGTGGGGCCAGTACCTAGGGCAGACTGCCTGCCCTGGCTGAGCTGGATTAAATCAGTGCTCTAGTGGGTGGGGCAGACCCTGGGCTAGCAGCCCTCTGGGAGAACTCAATGGTGTCTGCCAGCATCTGTGTCAGCACGTCCACACCAGATCACAACAATGGCTGCAGTCCCTGGAGAGATCTCACCTCTCACCGAGATGTACCCGGAGCCTATCAGGTGAGTCTCTTTTCACCAAAGGACTGTGCACCTTTCTTTCTGGTGATTTTAGGTTGCTTTCCAAAATGGGTGAATTTGTGTATGGGCCCTTTAAGAGCCAACTTTAATTTCTTTGTGACTCAGCTTTTCTGGGGGTATTCCCCATTGTTGTTAGTGGCCAGCAAAGCCAGATATTATGACACTCATCTTGGTTGTGCCGGGTCCAAAAAATGCCTATAGAAGGCACGCTCCCCAGCTCAGGTCCCCCACTCCTCCATTGAAGGCTGCATACATTTGGGCTATTCCCAGGTGGCCGTGAAGCATTGTGGCTTGTGAAGGCGGCGTTTTTTCTCTCCAGTAGGGAATTTCTGCCTCTTCCACCTCAATTAGGACTGTCATTTCTTGCAGGCATTCCTCTTATCCAGTTTTCAGCTCTCTCTCAGGGGTAATTTCTCCAAGAATAGTTGTAAATAGGCTGTGTCTATGGGAGGAGGTGAGTTCAGAGTCTGCCTACACCACCATCTTGACTTCTTCCCTAATGAAAGTCTTTAAAAAAAAAAGGAAAATCAATCTCATCAAAAATAAATTAAAACTGATTTCAAAAAGTTTTTTTAACCTAGTCTAAAGAGAATTTTTCCTGTAAGAAAACTACCCAAAGAAAGTGAAAAAACATATTGAAGTCCTATTAATTCCTGTGTGTATTTTCTCTCTGCAAGTTTTGTTGTTGTTGACTTTATCTTCAGACATCTCATGTAATATCAGCCATCTCTTCTGTCTCAGTTTAGCTCTTATATAATAAATTAACTCAGTAGTTACTGAAATCCTATGGGAAGGGGGAAAGATGTCTTATTGACAGCTATGAGTCTCAAGCAGTAGAAATAGTATTGCGACTAAACAGCATTATTTTCTCCTGCCTATTCAATAACCTTTAATATCCAATCTTATCCCTTGACTAATTATAAGCACAGTATTATACATGGCAACATATCAGTGACTATTCTAAAATGAGCTAAAATACTTTTGTTCATGCACTAAAAATAGTTGTATTTCAGACTAAAAAAGTCATTAGAGATGTGAGTACAAAAGCTTTATTTTCTTTTCTTGAAACTTATGACACCAAAATCTCTATGTCGATGGATGCAGATAAATCCATGAAAAAAGTTCAACAGGAAAATGTCCTTGTAAAGTGTAGGTGGAACAAAGTGGGTATCTCTCCTGGACAGCGATTGAACGAAGGATCCAAAAAAATTAGAGAAGTCAGTAAGACTGTGCTGAGTAGAGCAGAGGAAGAAATCCCACCCCTCCTCCCAGCTTTCGTCACAAAAATAGAACAGAAAGGGGAAGATTATTCCAAGGATTAAAATAGATTTGTAATAAGTTACTAAATGTGAAGTTGTTTTCTCAAGTTTACACAGTAACTGAAAGTTGAACTGTGTAATAGAGGAAATTTCTCAAAATTTCTGGTCAGGCATACATATCATAGAACACAATATTGGTCAATATTACATGGAGGATTTGTTTAAGAAACGTTACAAAGATAATGTGGGGACAAGTATAAAGCTATCTTTTGGGCAAAGCTGAGTTTCCTAAAACTTTTCATCCATTTTTGAAAAACATTTCACATTTTTACCAAAGATATTTATTAGGCATCATTAAGCATATGGTAGTATACTAGGTTTTGAAATCTAGTTTCTCGGAAAAAAGGAAAAGTGAAATAAATATCACAACTATAATGAGCTGCTATTATATTAAAAATTGAAAGTCACTTATAAAAGTAATCTATTCTCTATGAGTAGTGAAGGCTTTAGTAATCTGTGACTTTTTAATGTTATTTATTAACTCTATTTGTTTCGTTCAGTTCTTTTTCTTACACTTTGGATAACTGATATGAAAACCTGAATTTTAGGACATTTAACCCTACTGACATCAGAATCCCCCAAGGATAAAAACTGACTTTTTCCTACTATTTCAAAAGGAGTTCAACTTCCTAAATTCAAAGTGTCACCAATGAGTCAGACACAAATCAGTACAGTCAGTGTTTTTAAAGCAGAAGTTAAAGTTTTTGTTTTGTTAAAGGATTGTCTGTTATGTGTGAGTATATTCCATTTTGCTTCATTACCATAAAAATAGTATCAAAAAGCTTGAAGAATACCAAAGTTTTTGATTTTAAATCTTGCAAATAATGTCTGTCTTTTTTTAAAAGTTGCTCAAACAGTTTCTTTTGTTTGGGCTCTGTTGTTCTTATTAAAATTCTACTTTGGTTTGTGTCCTCATAGATTTTCAGAGTAATATAAATGAAGAGGAAGTAGAAAATATGAGAAGTTTTACACATGAGATACAAACTCAGTCAGTGGAAAACAATTATTGATCATAAATAAAAGGTAAGTATCGAGAGAATAAAATGTAAACTAAATAATTTTAAAATTTTTTTTTGCCAAATGCTGTTTTCTGCCAAAGGTGCTGATCCTGATTCTGCTTTTTCATTGTAAAAAGAGAGAGAGAGGTTAGTAAATACTAGGGAGGCATTAAAGATGTGATAACACCAAATTCAGGCTTTCTCCTTGACAGGATTGTCTAGGGATTAGAAGAGAATTGCACGAAGGAATGACTTCTTTGCTTTGAAGTTCATTCATGTCACGACTAAAATCCTCTGAGAACAACCCAGAGACAGGACCCACACTCTGGGAAACAGTGATCTGGTGAGCATCCTTCTTCTGAACTTCTACGACTGTATTGTCTTCTGTCTATCCTATGTAATGTGCACGCAAAATGTACCTGTGGCTTTATTCTTTTTCAGTCCGGTCTTTGTAACTAAGTTTGGAGACTGCTTGAGAGCAAAGACCATAAAAGTTTTAGAATTCCAAAGTGCTGATCAGAGCATGTTACACATAAAATATTCCTCATTAGTATTTGTTCATCAAGTGGTTGTACACCTACCTTGCCAGCAAGCACAGATGGCATGTCAAGATATTGTTAGTTATGCTTGAAGCTGCCCCATAGTATAGTCTATATCATAAGTAGATTTATTTTTCAAGAGAGTATAAGTTCCAAAGCCCCTAAAATATATATGTTTGCTCAAATAAAGCTGACAAAAGATTTGGGAAATTTAAGACATGATTGTGTATATCTATGTGTGTGTGTGTGTGTGGGTGTGTGTGTGTACTCCACAGGAGTACAACATATACCCAGTCCAAATCCTTAATTTTATTTGGAGTTGGATGTGATTTATCCTATATCCTGCATCTGTTGACTGTCTTTCGTGGCATTTGACTTCTTTGTGTTCTTTGCAACATTTTTCTGTGAGCACACCTTCTGTGGTAATTATATTTTTTAAATCTTCATAATCAGCCCTATTGAGATATAATTTACACACAATAAAAAGTACCACGTATTTAATGTATAGAACATTCCTAGTACCCAAAAAAGATCCCTCCTGACCCCTTGCAGTCAATTATCCCATTTCCAACCCCATGAAACCACTGATATGCTTTCTATCATTATAGACTAGCTTTGTCTTTTTCTAGAATGTCAGATGAGTAGAACGATACAGTATGTACTTTTTGTTTCTGGCTTCTTTTACATAGCATAATGCTTTTGAGATTTATCCATGTTTTATGTATATCAATAGTTCATTGCTTTTATTACTGAGTAATATTCCATTGTATGGCTGTAACACATTTTGTTTATCCATTCACCAGTTGATGGATATTTGGGGGGTTTTTTGGTTTTTTTTTTTTCACTTTTTATCTTCTATGAACATACATGTCCGTCTTTATATATGTTTGTGGGCATTTATTTTTATTCCTCTTGAATAAATACCTAGGGGTGAAATTCCTGGGTAATGTAAAAAGACGTCTGTTTAACTTTGTAAGAGATTGCTAAGCTCTTTTCCATAGTGGTTGTGCCATTTCACGTTCCCACCAGCAATGTGTGAGGGTTTCATTTGCACCCCTTCACCACCTCTCAGCCCAGACTTAATGTTGTTGGCCTTTTTAATTTTAGCATTCTGATGGGTATGCAGTGGTATCTCATTGTGGTTTTAATCTGCATTTCTCTGATGACCAATAACATGGACCACCTATTTATGTACTTATTGGTCATTTTTATATCATCTTTTGGAAAGCCTCCTCAAAATTTCTGCCTATATTTTAATTGCATTGTTTCTCTTCTTACTGTTGGGTTGTAAACTTTGTTTGGACACAAGTCTTTTGACAGGTGTATGTTTTGTAAATATTTTCTCCCATTTTCTTTCTTTTTTTTTTTTTTTGTGAGGAAGATCAGCCCTGAGCTAACATCCATGCTAATCCTCCTCTTTTTGCTGAGGAAGACCGGCTCTGAGCTAACATCTATTGCCAATCCTCCTCCTTTTTTTTCCCCCAAAGCCCCAGTAGATAGTTGTATGTCATAGTTGCACATCCTTCTAGTTGCTGCATGTGGGACGCGGCCTCAGCATGGCCGGAGAAGAAATGCATTGGCGCGCGCCCAGGATCCGAACCCAGGCCGCCAGTAGCGGAGCGCGCGCACTTAACCGCTAAGCCACGGGGCGGCCCTTCTCCCATTTTCTTAAAGGTGTCTTTGACAGAGCAAAAGGTTTCAAATTTGATGAAGTCCAATTTATTGATTCTTTTCTCTTACAGGTCATGCTTTTTGTATCCTATCTAAGAATCTTTGCCTGACACAAGGTCACAATGATTTTCTCCTATGTTTTCCTTTAAAAGGTGTATCGCTTTAGCTTTTCCACTTATGCCTATGATCCATTTGACTTAACTTTTGTGTGTGGTATGAGATAAGGGTTAAGGTTTACTTTTTCCATATTGATATCCAGTAGAGCCAGCACCATTTGGTGAGAAGACTACCTTTTCCCCAAGGAATTGCTTTGCTGCCTTTGTCAAAAATCAAATAAACAGGACCTACAACTAGGATATGCAACTATGTACTGGGGCTTTGGGGTGAGAAAATAAAAAAGAGGAAGACTGGCAACAGATGTTAGCTCAGGGCCAATCTTCCTCAAAAAAAAGTCAAATAAACATATATGTGTAGTTTATATTTGGACTATCAATTCTATTCCTTTTCCTACATAACTATACTTTTGTCAATACTACATTATTTTAATTACTGTAGTTTTACTGTAAGACTCAAAATCAAGTAGTATAAGTCTTCTAAATTGGTCCACCTTTTTCAAAACTCCTTTGCATTTCTATACATATCTTTTAATGGGCATGTCAATTTCTACCAAACAGCCTAATGAGATTTTGATTGGGATTATTTTGAATTTATTGATCAATTTGGGGAGAATTATAATCTTAACAATATTGAGTATTCCAATCCATGAATATGATACATATGTTTCCAATTATTCAGGGTCTTAATTTCTCTCATCAATATTTTATAGTTTTCAGTGTACGTCTTAAACGTCTTTTATACCATTTATCACTATGTATTTAATGATTTTGGGTGCTGTAGTAAATGCTACAGTAAATCCTATTTTTTTAATTGTTCAATGCTATTATATATAAATACAATTGGTTTTTTATATTAACTTTGTATCCTACAACCCTGCTAAACTTACCTATTAGGTCTAAAAGATTCTTGTAGATTCTTTAGGATTTTCAACATACAGTACCATGCTGTCTGTGAACAAAGATCATTTATTTTTTCCTTTCCAATCTCTGTGCCTCTTAATTCTTTTTCTTGCTTTATCACACATGCTTGGACCTGCAGTACAATGTTGAATAGAAATAGTGAGAGTGGATAGCCTTGCTTTGTTCCTGATGTAATGGGGAAAGCATTTTGTCTTTTATTATTATTATGTTAGTTGTAGGATGGATGAATGGATGGATGGATGGGTAGGTGGGTGGATGGGTGGGTGGGTGGGTGGGTGGGTGGATGGATGGATGGATGGATGGATGGATGGATAGATAGATAGATAGATAGATAGATAGATAGATGTCTTTTTATCATACTGTAGAAATTTCCTTCTATTCCTAGTTTTTTAAAAATCGTGAATAGGTGTTGAATTTTCACCGTGTTTTCTGCATCTATTGAGATAACATACAGTTTTTCTCCTTTGTTCTGTGCCATTGGTTTTTGGATGTTAAATCAGCTCTGCATTCCTGAGATAAATTTCACTTTGCAATGATGTATTTTCCATTTTATATATTGCTGGATTCAATTTGAAAATATTTGTTATGGATTTTGAATATATGTTCATGACAGAGATCCATCTGTAGTTTTCTTTTCCTGTGATGTCCTTGGTTTTGCTTTCAAGGTAATATTAAAGTTGTAAAATGAGTTTTGAAGTATCCCTCCTCCTTTATTTTCAGAAAGAGTTTGTGTTTCTTGAGTTTCTTCCTTAAATCTTTGGTAGACTTCAACAGTGATATTATGTTGGCCTGGAATTTTCTTCCTGGGAAGGATTTTAACTAAAAATTAAGTTTATTTAATTGAAGAAAGCCACTTAGGTGTTCTAGTTCTTCTTGAGTCAGTTTTGGTCATTTATGTTTTTCAAGGAAATTGTTCATATCATCTACACTGTCAAATTTATTCACATATAATTGTTTATACTATTACCTTTTTATCCTTTCAAAATCTGTGAAATCTATAGTGGTGTTCCTACTTTTATTTTTGATCTTGACAATTTAGTTCCTTTTAGTTTTTTCTTGATCAATATAGGCAGAGATTTATCAATTTCATTGATTATTTTTGAAAGAACTAGATTTGGGGTTCATTAATATTTCTCTATTGTTTTTCTGTGTTAATTTCTGATATTTTTTTTTATTTTCTTTCCTTTTACCTTGGATTTAACTTGCTCTTCCTTTTGTGGTTTCTAAATACAAATTTAAATCAACAATTTTTAGACATTTCTTCTTCTTAATACAATCATTTAAAACTATACGTTTTCCTCAAATCATTGTTTTAGCTATGTCTAAGTAATTTTTATATGTTGTAATTTCATTTACATTCAGTTCAAAACTTTTAAAAATTTCCCTTGTCCTGTGTTCTTTGTCTCATGGAGTGTTATGCCATTTATATTTAATGTTATCATCAATATAATTTAAATCTACTATCTTTCTCTTTATTTTCCATTTGTCCCATCTGTTCTTATTCCTTTTTTCCTATTTTTCTTTTGGATTGATTATTTTATTAGCATTCCATTTTATTTTCACAATTGGCTTATTGTCAGGTCTACTTCTATAATTTTTTTAGTGTTTTCTCTAATGTTACCAATATACATCTTTAATTTGTCACAGTGTATCTTCAGATAATATTATACCACTTCACTTATAAGGTACTTACAATAATATACTCCCTTTTCCCCTTGTTCTTTGTACTATTGTCTTTTTGCTATTTACTTCCACATACATTTTACTTCAACAAATGTTACAAAACCCACACACTGTCACTATTATGCTTTAGACAGCTGAATGTCTTTTAAAGCATTTAAAAATAAGATAATTTATATTTTATATTCATTCTTTTTTCATTCCTGGTGCTCTTCATTCTTTGATTCTTCATTCTTTTCTTGAATCAATCCAAGATTCTACCTCATATAATTTCCCTTCTGCCTGAAGAACTTACTAGAACATTTCTTATAGTAAAGTGCTGCTGGCAATGAATTTTCTAAACTTTGCTTTTGTCTAAAAAGTCTTTACTTTGTCTTTGCTTATGAAAAATATTTTCACTGGATGTCTTAGTCTGTTTGGGCTGCTATAACAAAATATCACAGACTGGATGGCTTATAAACAACAGAAATTTATTTCTCACTGTTTTGAAGGCTGGCAGTCCAAGATTGGAGTGTCAGCATGATAAGTTTCTGGTGAAAGCCTTCTTCCAGGTTGCAGACTGCCAACTTCTTGCTATGTCTACACAAGGAGGAAGAAGTAAAGGGTCTCTCTGGGGCCTCCTTTATACAGGCACTAATCCAATTCATGAGACCTCTGCCCTCGTGATCTGATCACTCCTAAAGGTTCCACCTCCTAATACTACCACTTTGGTCATTAGTATTCAATGTGAAATCAGAATTTAGAATGAGAGATTAGAATTCAATATGAATTTTGGGGGACACAAACATTCAATTTATAGCACTAGATATAGAATTCTATACCTTCCCTTTTAGCACTTGTATGTCGTTTCAGTGTATCTTGGCTTGATTAGTTTCTGATGAGAATCAAGCAGTTATTTTTTCCATAATTCCTCTGTGCATAGTCTTTATTTTTTCTTATGATTGTCTTTAATATTTTCTTTTTATCACTAGTTTACAACAGTTTATAGTGTGCCTTGGTGTAATTTTATTTGTGTTTATCCTGCTTGGGTGTGTTTGAGCTTCTTAGACATGTGGATGTCTAGTTTTCACCAATTTTGAAAATATTTTGGCCACTATTTTTTTACATATTTTTCTGTTCTCCTCTCCTTCTGGGACTCCAATAGTGTGTGTGTGTGTGTGCGCGCGCGCGCACGCATGTGTGTGTGCATGAGTGTGTGTGTGAGGCTGCTTTAGGTCACTAAAACTCTGTTTATTTTTATTTTCAGTCTTTTCTATGTTTCATTTAGAATATTTATATTGCTATATTTCAAAATCATTAATTTTTTCTCCTGCGATGTCTAATTTGTAGGCTATTCCATTCTATAAAAGTTTTATTTTTAGAGATTTTGACCATAACAGTGAACAGAGAATGTGGGCTGTGTTGTGTCTTCTAACCTGGATCAAGGAAAACCCAACTGCTCTGTGATGAATGGATGAGCCCACAGTCCCAGGTGGGTGGAGCTGCTAGCAACCCCCTAGCCTTGAAGACACAGTGCAGCTCCCCCTAAACTTCCAGCACAGGGCCAAGACCTGAGCAGAGCATCAGCAGTTGAGTGCATCACTGGCCACAGAAACTATAGAGTGACTTGGCATTGTGCTTTGTTTCTGACCATGAGGACTCCACAGTTGACCTTCACTTCAAGGGGGCATTAAATACAGGGGGAGGTGACAGGAAGACTAGACATTGGTTGTGACTCTTCTTGGAAATTTCTGCTACCTTCCTTGAGGGAGAGTGAGGACTGAGGAGACATCAGCTTCTCTCTTTTCCTAGCTCCTGGAGAACTAGAACTTTTTAAAGAGAACTTCCTTAGATAGAAACCCTCACTGCACAATGTCCTTCACAACCTACCTGGCCCACCTCCAATTAGGAGCCAGCTGGCCGGTTGACCTGGATTATCTGAGAGAACCAGTGACCCTAGTTAAGCAGCTTCCCACCACAAGGAACAAGAGGAAACTGCTGGAAGAGGAAACCCCCATGTGAGAAGCACAATTAGGTTCTGACCCTGTTCTGTGAGGAGGACCTGGAGCTGTTGTGTCCCCAGTGCAAGGTCTCCTCCGACCACCTTGATCACCCCCTGACGCCCATTGAGAAAGCTGCAGCTAGTCACAGGAGGAAGCTCAAAAGCTACATTGAGCCCCTGAGAAAGCAGGTTGAAGGGGCTGAAAGGGGTTAGAAATGCAAATCTCACCATCTTTTAGAGGGAGAAGAAAGGTGGGAAAGTGGAGGAGGAAATTACACTCTAAATTTGAAGAACTTAAGCATTTCTTCCCAAAGGAGCAGGATGCAATTCATGCCAGGCTACTTATGGAAGAGAAGGATGATGAAAAAGACCTCGCTGATAACAAAAGACAGACTCCAGATCCTATTTTCACATTAAAAAATCTGCTTTGTGAACTAACAAAGAAGTGTTTCCAGGCAGATATGGGGTTACTGATGGGCTTGAAAGGATCTACAAGTATGAGAACCTGCAAACCCCAACAGTCTTTTCATATGAATTTACGACAGGGAGTTGCAGTGTCTCTCTGCAATATTTAAGCCAGCAAAAAATGTTCAGCACATTTCAGGCATTTTGACACTATATTTGAAAACTTCCCAACACAAACTTATTAACTCAGAAAATAGAAAAAGTATGATATTTGATATGAGGAAACCAAACTGTCCTCCCGGTTTCAGTCCATTGACTTTTTACACAGTCCTGGGTTCTGAGGGATTTGATGCTGGCAGGTGTTGTTGGCAGGTAGAAGTAAGAGGCACAGGTGTGTGGTCCTTTGGCGTATGTAAAGAATCTTTGCCTGGAAATGCTAATACAGCACCATTCCCCAGGAATGCATGTTGGCAATTCCATCATCAGACTAATGCAGGCAGTATATGGGATCTAGCATCTGGCAGCAGATGGATGGACCTTCATCTGGACTATGAATCAGGAGAGATTTTACTTTATAATTTGAATGATAGATCATATTTGTTTATACTGATACGTTGATAGGAAAACTTATGCCTTATTTCTGTATTAGACCTCCTTGAAAGTCTCTTGCAATCCACGTAGCCAGAGATGAGTCCTATGTTCTTGGAAGCTACTTCTAGAAAGAATGCAAATCCAAAAAAAAAAAGTTTTATTTTTAGAAGTTCCATTTGGTTCATTTTTTATGTTTCTTTCTCTCATTATGTTCATGTTTTCCTGTAAATCATTAAATACATTTGGTGTGTATGTGTGTGTATAAAAGTGGTTTAAAGTCTTGTATGCTAGCTCCATTATCATTGCTATTTCTGTCTGTTTTGTTCTTTTTTTTAATTTTATTTATTTTCCCCCCAAAGCCCCAGTAGATGGTTGTATGTCATAGCTGCGCATCCTTCTAGTTGCCGTATGTGGGACGCGGCCTCAGCATGGCCGGAGAAGCGGTGTGTCAGTGCACACCCAGGATCCGAACCCGGGCCGCCAGTAGCGGAGAGTGCGCACTTAACTGCTAAGCCATGGGGCCAGCCCTCTGTGTCTGTTTTTACTGACAGAAGTTTGTCCAAATTAAAGACCATATTTTCCTGCTTTTTTTTTTTTTTTTGGTGAGGAAGATCAGCCCTGAGCGAACATTCAATGCCAATCCTCCTCTTTTTTGCTGAGGAAGACTGGCCCTGGGCTAACATCCATGCCCATCTTCCTCTACTTTTTATGGGACGCTGCCACAGCATGGCCTAACAAGCGGTGCATTGGTGTGCGCCCGGGATCCGAACCGGCTAACCCCGGGCCGCCGCAGCAGAGCACGCACACTTAACTGCTTGCGCCACCAGGCCGGCCCCTTTCCTGCTTTCTTTGAATGTCTAGTAATTCTTCTTTGGATGCCAAACATTATGAATTTTATATTGTTGAGTGCTGAATTTCACTGTATACCTTTAAAGAATGTTGGACATTGTTCTGGAAGGGATTTAAATTACTTGCAGATCAGCATGATATTTTTACACTTGTTTTTAAACTTTTTTAGAGTGGATCTAGAATCACCTTTACTCTGGGGCTGGCTTAGCCCACTCTAACTAACGCATAACCCTTCTGAGATTTCTCTCTCTCTTTTTTTTTTTTTTGTGAAGAAGATCAGTCCTGAGCCAACATCTGATGCCAATCCTCCTCTTTTTTTTTTCTCTGAGGAAGATAGGTCCTGAGCTAACATCTGTGTGCATCTTCCTCCACTTTATATGGGATGCCACCACAGCATGGCTTGACAAGCGGTGCGTTGGTGCGCGCCCAGGATCTGAACCTGCAAAACCAGGGCCACCGAAGCGGAGCGCATGCACTTAACCACTTGTGCCACTGGGCCAGCCCCATGAGATTTCTCTTGAATGCTCCATGCACTCAGTGAGATCTCTCTACTCTGGCTGGTGGAAATTCAAATAATTCCTCGCCCTCTGTAAGTTCTGAGAGTTGTTCGTCTTACAGTTCTCCACTAATTTTTCTTTCTCTGACAGTTTTTCTTTACCTGGCCTAACAAAGTTCCAACTTTACATGCACAGATTTGTGATCATCCAAAGACTCAAGGGGACCCATACACAGATTTCTACAGTGCTTTGTATGCATAGCAACCTCATCTCTGCCCAGCAAATTCTAGCCATCTTGGCTTCCTGATCTCTGGTATTGGTCTTTTCAACCCATTAAGAACTCATTAGGATCTTCCCCTTACTGCAATCTACAAATTGCCTCCAGGCAGAAAGCAGAGGGCAACCATAGGACTCACCTCATTTGCTTCCCTCCTGTCAGGAATCACGGTCGTGTGCTGCCTGTTAACCAATGTGTGAAGACAGTTTTTTTTATATAATTTTCCTATTTTCTAGTTGTGTTTTTCAAGAGGGCAAGTCCTATAGTAGCTTTGCGTTCACAAGCGGAAGAGCAGGTCCCTGTGGGAATCTAATTGTCTTTTGTAGAGATACTGCATGTACTTTTTATTAAGGAGACCTTTTCTTGGAGACAATTGTGTTGTTGCCTCTACTGAGGGATACAGTATTCACTGATTTCAGAATGCATTTCCATTAATTTCTTGGCTCAGAGTTTCCACAAGGATCATAAAAGTCTAGGGCTTCTTGGGGCTGGCTCAGTGGCATAGCAGTTAAGTTTGCACAATCCACATCGGTGGCCCAGGGTTCGCTGTTCGGATCCTGGGCACGGACCTACTCACTGCTCATCAAGCCATGCTGAGGAGGGGTCCCACATAGAAAACCCAGAATGACCTACAACTAGGATAGACAACTATGTACTGGGGCTGTGGGGAGAAAAAAAGAAAACAAATGGGGGAAGATTGGCAATAGATGTTAGCTCAGGGCCAATCTTCCTCAAAAAAAAAAAAGTTTAAGGCTTCTTGACAGTATTTCCATACATGGTCCAGGATAAGTGACTATAATCTACACTTGATGCTGAGATAATAAGAGTGTTTCCAGTGGGGTTACATATTTGCACCTCCTGGTTTTTATGGGAAAAGCTGAGGACTAGCCTCTCCTGTACATGGTCTGCAATCTTGAACCTTGCTGTTATGTTGCCATTAAAGCTTCAGTCCCAAAAGTATTTACCGTGTGGGCCACACAGCTCCAACTCCTACCTACTATTGCTTGTTCCTGCTTGGTTTGCAACATCTGGAGATTTAACCATCTTCTTTTAAAATTCAGCTATGTAACGTTACAATAGCTATGAAATGTTAATAGTTTTTCTGTAATTCTATGCATACGTAATGAAGGAGTGTGTTTTCCAACATCAGCCCAACCTGCCATTTTGACTCTAAGTGTTCCAAAATTGTTGCATGATAAAGCTGCAGGTCAAAGAGATTGCATGATTTAAACAGGATAGGAATTGATTCCTAGGAGAGTAGAAAAGTGATACTTTATAGACCAAGAAATATTTTGTCGAGCTTCATTTAATCTTGAATTGAAATTCTTCATTCACGGCCTCCCAGCAAAATGTAAGTCTAGCTTGAGTGCTGCAAGCATATAGCAGATAGTATTTAGCAAGTGATCAATGTTCATAAATGTTTTTGGATGATTATAAACAGCAGAAGCACATTGAAAGATCACGTTTTCAAATAAATATTGGAATCAAGTAGCAGAAGTTTAAAATATAATTGAGAAATTCAGTACTATTGCTTTCAAGTGTGTAGAGGGTTAAGTTTGAGGCTTATGGAAACCCACCTGTGGTCTTTTAATTACTAGATTTTTAAAACTTCATAATTGGTATATTGAGTTTTTTTATATTGAAAGTGATTTGCTAATGTATTTGCTCTCCAAAGCTATACACCCTGTCCCTCCTCCCTGTCAAGTTTGAGAGATTGTTTTGTTAAAAAATTTCTAGGTAAAACTTTAGTTCATATCCAAATTTTGCTTGCTATAATTTTAACCACTGGTGAAATTGTCATGTTTTATAATGCTTCTTCATTTTTCAAGAGAACATTCTTTTTTTTTTTTTTTTTTTTGTGAGGAGGTCAGCCCTGTGCTAACATCTGCCAATCCTCCTCTTTTTTTTTTTTTTTTTGCTGAGGAAGACGGCCCTGGGCTAACATCTTTGCCCATCTTCCTCCACTTTATATGGGACGCTGCCACAGCATGGCTTGCCAAGCAGTGCGTCGGTGCGCGCCCGGGATCCGAACCAGCGAACCCTGGGCCGCCGCAGCGGAGCGCACGCACTTAACCGCTTGCGCCACCGGGCCGGCCCCGAGAACATTCATTTTTAAATGATGTTTACAATAATAAATTTGAATGTTCTTGACAAAAATATGGGATTTAAACAGTATTTCCTTTTTTATTTTTGTTAAATAGATTCCTGGTTATTTTCAAAGTGGGCACTATGTCAATCAATGTCAATTGCATTTTCTCCTTCAGGTTAGTCAAACACTGCTCCAATATAATCCAACTTTTTAGAACATTTGGCATCATTTCTCCTATATCTGTTTCCACATTCTAGGCCAAATACAGAAATAAATGGATGTTAGAAGTTTAGCCAATTTGCACATATAAATGTCTAGTCCATCTGTAGCAGTCCAAATATGTCTCCCTTAATTTAATTTAAGCCTAAGTGTCTTGAATGGACATAATTAGAAAAGGGAAGAGATAAAACAGCATTATTTACAAGTACTGAAACAGGCTATGAAAGATCGGACCAACAGTTTAAATTTAGTTAAAATGACCAAAGGAAAACAAAGAGTAGCTATAAGATCCTCAATCATAGAGAAGCCATAACACTTAGGAAGAGAAGCACAGCTAATTCATACAAATAATAAAAAGTTGCTAATAGAATGAAGTCTGCTGAATTATAAATTGCTATTGGGTAGTTTTGTAGTAAGTATACATGTAGCATCTGCCACATTCATCCAACTTGAATACATGTCATATAGTGAAATAAAATATGAAGACCTACTTAAAATTTTTGCAGGCTAAATGCTACTGAACTACTTAGTGCTTTACATTTTCATTCCTGAAAATCCAATTTCCCTTCAGGTTTTTCTTTCTCCTCTACTAGCAGCATTCACATAACTTCTATATCTAGAAAATTAGTGGAATAAATCATTAAAAATAAAAAAAACGAATTTTAAATAGATTCAATCACAAAACATTAAGCCATCCTCAACATGACTTTTTTAGGAACTAAATCCTGGAAATGTTTTCTAACATTCTTTGATAAATAATGGTTGATAAGAAATAAGCATCTTGAGTTTATGATTTCAGAAGGTCTTCTGATAAAATTTAAACAAACATGCTCATCAACAAAGTGGAAATAGGAATAAGTATCAGAAGAGGAGTCTTACAGGAAAAATCATCTTTTTAAAAGCTCTTTGTCATAAATTTTTCTTGAGACAGGGTCTTATCCTTTCATGACAGCCATTTTTAGTACTACATATGCTTGTATGTATATCTTAAAACTTAAAAGCATTGGCCTCAAAACGCCCTGCTGTGCACTGGTTGTAGTGACAATAATTTAAAGACAGCCAGATTATCATCAGAAGGAGACTTGTGTATCCATAATATGGAATATCATGCAGCTATTAAAAAAGTAAGTTACATCTGCTTTATGGTCCTTGTGGAATGTCTAATACACTGATTTTTGTAAAAAAAACAAAAATATTATATATATACATACATACATATACACACATAATTGATTATAGAAAATAATAAATACATGTTCTTAAGACCATAGAAAAATGTTTGGCATGATGCACATCAAACTGATATGATTGGCTATCTTAGAAAGGGTAGAGAATTACTACTTGTTTCTTTATTCACTTTGTTTTTTGTTTTTTGACCTGTACTAACAACCATACATTATATTTGTAATTTATAAAAACTAGTAAATCAAACCATATTAGGAGGAGGGAGGGCCTGTAAGTGACTACAAGGGGACCTGAGTCAAAATTAAAAATGGACTAAATATAAGTCTGACGGAATAAACTGAGAGATTCTAATTTTTTCCAGCAGTGTAGAATCATAATCTTCAGGCCATATCTACTTCTACACTGTCACCCCCTCCCCCGCAAACCAGTGTATCAATCAGACCAGTTCATGAATGGGCTTTATGCCATTTCATATGTTCTTTTAATATTTCTCCATTTTTTATGGGATTGGCTAAAAAAGTAATACATAAACAAGTGTATCCAAAAACTAGTTAGTGTTCAGTCACTTTGCTGGGCTTGGGGGCAGTACCTGTGGCTGAGGGAAGGCAGCGGCAGTGTGGACAGCTGGTCAAGTGGCGTGCCAAGGAAACACAGTCAGCTGCCACTTCAGATTCTGCGGAAGAGAAGGGCAAGCTCATCCAAACAGTGTCTCCTCACAAATTCTCTTCTGAACAGACTTCCAAAAAGATTACACTCATAAGGCAACCATTTTTGGTTATGCCACCTGTGCCAATTATCAATTTATTGCTTCTTTGGTCCAAATTCACCCTTCACTGCCTGCTCTGTGAAAACAGATATGGGCCTTTTAAATGCTTTTCCTTTGCCCACTGACATGATGTTATGCTTTTACAGTAGAGGATATTAGAAAGACATTGAAGAAGGAAAGGGTTTTTCTTTCTGGTTCTGGTTGCTTCCTGGCCAAGTTCCTGCAATGCATGCAGCTTCCTCAGGGCCCAGCTTCTGTAGTGCTGGTGGCTTACCCAGCACGGGGCTTCTGAAGCACATCCTACTTCTCCAGCATTTGGCTCCTGCAGTGCTCAGCAGCCAGCAGTTTTCCTTGGCACCCTCCAGGGGTGATCTTGTAGCAGAGTGCTTCTGGGGAGATACGTCCCCATGCACACCTGTCCCAAGCACCCTAGAGGGCAGATTTCAGTAAATCCCCAAAGACTAATTTCCATCAAGGTCTCATTGGCATGGCACCACATGAATTCTCCACCATTCAGTGAGCCACAGCTGAGCCCTCTCCAATAAAGTCTGAATCTCAGCCCTGCAGGCCTCTTCGTTGAACACTCTGGTGCTCTATCTCAGCCCTGTGGATACTGGTTGCTCCTTACACCTGCCATTCCTATATTTCTTAGAAGTATCTTTACTTCTTCTTAACCAACCTCTCATTGCTCCAATCCACTGTTATAGTTAATCACTCTTTGTATTAGCTTTCCCTGTTCAAATTATTATGTGGTTTCTCTTTCCTGATTGGACCCAGATTGATGCAACACTAAACCCCTAAGATTAAAATTCACTCTCCTCTGCCTTTAGAGGCACTTCAGAGGAAAAGACTGAAAAGTATTTAAAGAAGAGTTTTCTCTCAAATATTTTTAGTCACAATTCAAATAGGCAGCTATTCTTTTAATGCACTTGATTTTTTAGAGCAGTTTTAGATTCACAGCAAAATTGAGTGGAAAGTGCAGAGAGTTCCCATATACCGCATGCCGCACACATGTATATATATAACTATTCTAAATAGGCTTCTAAGAATAATGGTCACTTGTCTACTTGTCTATCCAATAAAATTTGTTGACAAATTTTATATTAAAAAATGAGAAGCAACTCCCAATGTATTTAAATGTTATAAAATTTTATTCTCAAACCAAAATAATGATTTTCTTCAGATGTTCATAAAAAATATGAACAATAATGCATTCAACCTTAAAATTGTTTGTTAAAAGAAATATGAACCCTACTTTTTATTTGGCAACTAAAATGATCATGGATAAGAATGCTGACTTAGCCTGATGTGGGTTTGAATCCTAGACTCACCAATGTCCCTATATCTTTAGGCAAATCACTTAACTTCTCTGTATTTCAATTTTTCTCAAATGTAAAATGGAGATAATGACATTACTTGTTTTATAGTTTAGTGATGTTTAAATGAGACGATCGATGTAAAGTTCTAAGTTAGCACAGTTTGGCAGATATAAGTTCTCAAAGACACTGTTATCATTGCTAGAACTGATAAAGATCATTTAAAACTTTAGTAAAAATTTGAAGTTTAGAATAATAAAAATTAAAGCAAAATAATTTAGAAGCAAATCATTAGGGCAAGAAAATCTAGCAAAACTATTATCATGCATGACTCTGAGTGATGGCATGTTTGGAGACTCAGTATTCTAACCAAAAATTGTATTTTAAATATAAGATATGGTCAATGTATCAGAATGAACTCCACTTGGCTTTTGCTAATTGCTTATGTGATCATTAGGGCTGAAGTATGATCTGTTATTAAATTGAAATCACGTCAGTTCTGTTTTTTAAAAGTAAATTTAAGCATGTTACCCTTTAGGCATATTCTGATTATCATGTGGTTGATTTTTTTCTAAAGAACATTCATTCAAATGTGAGAAAAACTACTATTCATATGCTGAAACTTTTCAAATTTGGAATGGCATTTTAATGGCTAATCTTCCTTTAAAACGGCTGATACAGATTGTAAGGAGACACCATTATGACCAGTGATGGTGACCCCTTAGACTATTTGGAGAAACATGCATACAGATGAACGTCGTAAAGTTGGATGATTATGGAAACCCCATTCAGAACAGTAGTTAGCAACCTAGGCAGCAAATGTGGGAGGCAAAATGATCAGGCCCGACTTTTAGGATGTTTTCAGTACATTTCAACTGTAAATAAACTAAATGGACCATAAAACTGCTAACAAAACATCTAGGTTGTCATCTTCAGCTTAGGTAACATAGATCATAATTTTAAAAATTGGTAGGCAAAGACCAAGCGTCTCCAAATAAGTAACAGGCTTGTATGTTCTGGTCTCTTTCCCACCTCTCCACAACTTTCAACCGCTGCTTCATGCTGAACGCCGCTGCCTACATTTTCAAAACGAGTACAGATTTTATGCATGTTTCTTTTCTTATTTGGTGGAATCACTTCCTATTTTGACAATTCAGAGTAAATGATAATGTAGCCCATTTCCCTGAAATCAAGGTCTTCATTTTGCATAACACAATGAAGTTTTTAAACAGGAAAAGGAAAAGGAAGAATTTAATTAGTGGGGAAGTTTGAAAATATACCTTAAAGAATATCCAGGAAAGGAATAAGGGCATTTGACATCCTCTAGAGATCTTTTCTATATACCCAAAGCATATGAGAAAAGCAGATGTTACCAATGGAAAGTGCAAAGTTGAGACGCTCCACAATTACCCACCAAAACCACAGAGAATGGTTCATAGCACTCAGGATATCTTCTGTCGGGAGACGTCTCTGGACATCTAAATAAATGTAGATAATCCTTCAGTACAAAGATTACGACATCAGTTCTAGGAATACATTTAGGGAACTGGTTTCTCCAAAGGAGAGGCCAAGGATGATGTTAGGCCCCCGGAATAAGCCCAAGTCAATATTAGAGTGAACCCAGATTTATTTTCAATAATTGAATCTCTCCAATTTACATTAGATTCTGTAGTCTTGAAATGACCAGGACCCGAGTGATCCAAGATTTTTTAAGAACACTTCAAACCTGACAGTCTGATACTGTCTCTTGTAAAACAAAAGAATATTGATGTAATAATTATTTCCTTGTCATATCTCAATTATCAACAGGGAGAGAAAAGGACATACGTGACTACAGCACAATAATACCTTATAGACATTATTTCCACACAAGTTGTTTCCAAAGCAAAGGATGAAAGGCAGAAAACAATGTCCAAAATGTCAGAACTGAGTATCTGAGAAGTATGGAGAAGTCAGCTCCTAACACGTATGAAAAAGAGTTGTCAAGTTTAATGATGAGGTTTTATAAGTTATGGAAAACAGTAAAGAAATAAAAGGAATCTGTTAGACTTACTTGTATTTCTTTTTTTCTCACCTAAATAAGTGGAAAATAAAGAATCATTAGAACTATTTTCTTTACATAAAAATTTTAAAACATGCAAGTTTAAATGTAATTTAATGCTATTAACAGCTTCTTTCCCTAATGTCAAAAGCAGTCTTCTTGCTCACACCCAGAACTGCCTTTTTAAAGTGTTAACCAATTATGAACATTTACTAAAACTATTTAAATATGAATAATTATCAACAATCATCATTCTACGGAATTGTTTATTAGTCAACATTCCATAATGCTTTCAAAATAGTCGTGGAAATAGCCAGATGGATGAGACTAGTCCTTACTAGAACAGGAGCAAATAAGCTAATGTTTATATTAATCGTGCCTGTTTGCATGGCTGTAATGGTGACTATTGAATGTCTACCTCTATCAGACATTGTTGTAGGTACTTATAAGTTTTATCTTGTTTGCTATTCAAAACCAGGACATTGAATAACTTGTCAAAAATTACACAACCAGTGTATCGCAGAGCCCAAATTCAAACCCAGACCCATCAGACTCTAAAGCCCATACCCATTCTCCTAAATTGCACTGCCTTCTGAGGTGACTTGTTTAACAAATGCTGAAAGAACAAGTCCTTTTTTGCATACATGTTTATCATATCTTATAAATAATGAGAATTTCCAGCGTTTTGTATGTAATAGTCAAAAAATATTTCCTGGATGAATGAATGAATGGTCAACTAACTCATATGCAGAATCAGGCAGACCATCTCTCAGCTTGCCTAGATAGATAACATATTTTTAAACATCTTCAGAGAAGGATAATCCACAGTTTCACTTAATAACCAACTTAGGCTAATTTTTAACAACAATTATTTTCAAGATCTTCAAAAAATGAATAACAAAGTATTTTACAGAGTAAAATTCCAAAACAAGTGAAGCCTGTCAGTTCAGTATGGAAGAAAATAGTGACACCATTTTTTTGGAATCTTAAAAATAAAATATAACAAAAAAAGTTGTATAGGTGAAAATATTTCTTAGAAATATGAAATTTAACATTTAATTCTTTTCTAATTAAAACCATTTGTATTTTCTTTTTCATTAAATGCAATTATCTACCCAAAGATTGTGAAACAAACAATTTTCTGAATATGTTCAGCCCTTCTGCTGATTTAGCACTCTGGTAATCTATAGTGAGTAGAAGGAGAAATTTTGAGTTCACTTATCTCACAGAATGATCCACTAATAAAGTCAAGACATTGCAATACAAACTATAAGTGTTTCAGTCATGCTGAGCCACCTAATATCAACACTTTTTTGAATCCCACAAAATTTCTCACCTTCTTTTAAAAAAAATTCATTACCCAGAATAGATTATGGTAAATAGAATCAGCTGAATTGTTGCTAAACCTAAAAAAGAAAAATATTTTCCAATGATTCACTTTTAAGTCAGCAATTTGAAAAACACTTCATACATTTCAGCCGTTGCCTGCTACACTATGCCGCAACTCAGATGTGGTCAATATCCATTACACAACTCTCTCATCCAAACGTAACATTTTGCCATTGAAGAGAAATACTCTTGATTTGTCCCCAGGGCTTTCTTCAAAGGTGGGCTGCGTCATGATACGAAGCACTCTGCACATGCTCATCCTTGAAAGTATGCTCAAATGTTCCCTCTGTGGGGACTCTCCCTGACTGCCCCTCACCCACCCTTCCAAGCAGAGCAGTCTCGATAAGGCTGGGGAGGGAAATAGGAAAAGGAGGCCGATGGAAAGCAGGCTTTGCAGACTATGCATATTTATGTGTTTATTTTTTTTAATTTTTGAAAGAGATTTTGTTACCTATTGAATGGATTATATTTTAAAAATCCATTTGTTTAAAAATAACTAAAATTAATAATATTACTTTAGTTTCAAAAATAGAAATCAAATGATAAAGATGATACCTTGGCCTATCTTTTTACCTGTCTCAGAGTTTGAAAAGTCACACTTTTAGAGATGCGGTGGGGAAGTGTTTCCCCTGAATAAAGTTTTAGTATGCTGCTGTTTTTATGTGTCAAAACAAATGAAGTTTCCTGAGATATTTCAGGGCAGGAATTATAAATTTAAAAGTGTTTTTTCCTAAGGGAGGATATAAACGGATGAAATAATTTATGATGAACTGAAGCAGTGAACACATTCCATGCAGTGCAAAAATGTCAACTTCAGAATTAATCTGAATATCACATATAAAGAAAAAAACAAGTTTACCATTAAATGATCAACTGACAACTTGAAGCAGAACATACTGAAATGTATAACATTTTATTATCATATCTATTTCTTGCAATTCAGAAAAACCATAAAGAATATCATCTAAATCTGTAATTTAATGCATAACGCTGCAACACATTTCTAAAGTAAGTTTTAAAATGAGTCAGCCTTGTGAGTCTGAGTGACATTTTGTCACCGATTTAAGGGAAAACGCTATTTCTGTTAAGATCTTATAATATATATAATAAAGGAAAACACAGTATAAGTTTAGACAAATTTGAGAATTTTATCACCTTAACATCAGGGTGTCAATGCATATGTAACCACAAATACTCCTTTCATTATGTCAGATGACAAGAAAGGTGCCTGAAAATCGTCTTATTTGTTCTGGTAAATTAAGTAACATCAGATCTAGTTTGATGTTCTTATCGTTATAGGATCTAGATGTTCAGAGTATCATGGGCTAAAACCACATTTGTAATGGCGTGAAAATGAAATATTTCAACACTGATGTTTTCCCTGAAAAGATTTATCTTCATGGTTACTCTTTTTCTGTTGGACTAGCTGGCTCATGGGTCTTATCCACAGAAAAAGAACCTGAAAAACAAGTGTCACTTTAATTAAGCAGAGCAAAACTAAAGAAACGAAGAGAGCATTAAAAACAGACAAATGTATGAGGATGGAAGTTACTTGGGAACTGTCTTCTGGTAGTTAACTCACCTGCAATTTTTTTTTTTTTTTTTTTATTGCAGTAACATTGGTTTATAACATTGCAAAAATTTCAGGTGTACATCATTGTACTTCTATTTCTGCATGGACTACATCATGTTCACCACCAAAATACTAATTACAACCCATCACCACACACATGTACCGAATTATCCCTTTCACCCTCCACCCTCCCCCCTTCCCCTCTGGTAACCACCAATCCAATCTCTGTCCCTATGTGTTTGTTTATTGTTGTTATTATCTACTACTTAATGAAGGAAATCATACGGTATTTGGCCTTCTCCCTCTGACTTATTTCACTTTGCATTATACCCTCAATGTCCATCCATGTTGTCACAAATGGCTGGATTTCGTCGTTTCTTATGGCTGAGTAGTATTCCATCGTGTATATATACCACAGCTTCTTTATCCATTCGTCCCTTGATGGGCACTTAGGTTGCTTCCAAGTCTTGGCTATTGTGAATAAGGCTGCAATGAACACAGGGGTGCATGTACCTTTGCAAATTGGTGTTTTCAAGTTCTTTGGATAAATACCCAACAGTGGAATAGCTGGATCATATGGTAGTTCTATCGTTGATTTTTTGAGGAATCTCCATACTGTTTTCCATAGTGGCTGCACCAGTTTGCACTCCCACCAGCAGTGTATGAGAGTTCCCTTCTCTCCACATCCTCTCCAACACATGTTGTTTCCTGTCTTGTTAATTATAGCCATTCTGACAGGCGTGAGATGATATCTCATCTGCAATTTTAAGGGCTAAATCTTGATTGTTCTCACAGAACAGCACAAACAGTGCACACGAATGAACGACCACAGGATGGGGCCAAAGGCGAGGACAGTTGAAACTCACTGAGCAGCAAGAGCGTGAAATAAAGGAAAAAAGAAAAGAACATTCTCAAGACATTTCATTATAGATCTTATGGAACTAATTTGATTTAGTCTTCATTGACTTTTCTTTAATCTTTGGCATTTTTACATATTATTTAAAAAGCGCTTGATTTTAAGAGGGGAGAGGAGAGCAGGAATGTCCAGCCCGGAGTGTCCCCATCAGCACAAGTCCTGCCCCAGAAAGGTTCTTGGCCTTCAAGGTTCTGTGGCTCCATCCAGGGCTCCAAGGATGGATGTCAACTTGAACAGAACGAGAGAAGCAGGCCCAGGAATAGGAAGGGTTATAGCCAATAACCCTGCTACCTTACAGCCACATTATTTTTTATTTGTCAAGATAAACTAAAAATCTATATCATTCTTTTGATACTAAAATGTTGAAAAAAGTTGTCAACAGCCTGGAGGAAACTAGTTTGCAACCTGCGTGCTTTGATATTGACAGCTCGCCCTTACACAAAAACTCCCTATGTGCCAGGGATGTGTTCTAAGTACTTATAACCTCATTTTATCCTCCTAACGAGCACTTGGAATTAAGTCCTATTTTATCCCCATTTTTAAGATGAGTAAACTGAAGCACAGACATGTCTGTAACTTGCCCGAGGTCACCCAACTGGTAAACGGCAGAGGCAGGCCTTGAACCTGGGAAGTTTGTTCCAGAGTTCACACCCTCACACACTAAGGTATTCATACAACAAAATTTCTCCTTCAAAGAGCTGGTTATAAATATTTTATTAATTGTAGAACTGAGTTAACTGTTCCTGGCTTTATACTGATATATTTCCATGTAACCATTTTTCTAAAGTCATTTTTTACAATTTGGAGAAATTCATGAGCTACCACTATTTCTAAAGGTCCCAATTTAGAAGAGGAGGTATTTTGGAAAACTTAAGGTTATTACTTATTTTTCTAAGGGTAAAACATCATTTTGGAAAAAAATATAATTTTGTGTTTCAGCTACCACATTCCATTTTGCTTTTTATTAACTTTTTTATTGTGAAGTACTGAATTATATTATTATGGCCTACTGAATTATTATCTTATTCTATATTCATATCAGGATTTATCACTATAAGTTAATTAAAATATGAAAAGGCAAAGGGGTTAGAGAATGCTCATTCCTTGTGTAGAAAATGTAGAAATTTTTGGTATGCACCATGCATACCTCAGGATGTATGGAAGGACTTTCAGCTTATTTCACTTTCACCCACCACTTTGAGAAATGGAATTTCCAGATCATTCTTTGGGGAGGGTATAATGTCAAATGGTCTTAAAATCTGCATTCAACTTAGCACCCCAACTCACCTAGTCAGTCTCCAAAAATTCTAAGAATATATATCAATATCTCCATTTCTGAACATCTTCCTCTCATTCCCAATTTGTTAAAATATAGAGTATCATCTCAGCAGTGTTTATTATGGGTTTTTGATAATGTAGTAAAATACTACATAATAATGATGTATATATGCATATTTATAGACATTTATACATGATTATATGTGATTTATATATATATATATATATACTACATAATTGGTGTGGGGTGTGTGTATGTGGTGACAAAGCAAAAACAAGCAGTGCTATTTGATAGTGACCTCAATAAACACACCCAGACTCGCTTCAGCTTTTTCTTTCTAGCTTTATTGAGATGTAATTGACATACTACATTGTGTAAGTTTAAGGTGTACAATGTGATGATTTGATACACGTACATATTGTGTAATGTTTGCCACAATACGGTTAGTTAATACTTCCTTTACCTTACGTAATTACCATTTTGTTGTTGTTGTTGTTATGGTGAGAACATTAAAACTCTACTCTCATAGCAACTTTGAAATATACAATACGGTATCGTTAACTATCATCACCACACCGTACGTTAGATCCCCAGCACGTATTCATCTTATAACTGAAACCTTGTACTCTTTGACTAACATCACCCCATTTTCCTCACCCCTCAGCCCCTCAGCCCCTAGCAACCACCATTCTACTCTCTGTTTCTATGAATTCACTGTTTTTAGATTCTACCTATAAATGAGATCACACAGTATTTGTCTTTCTCTTTCTGACTTATTTCACTTAGCATATCCCACATTTTCTCTTATCCTTTCAACTGTCCACAGACACTTAAGTTGTTTTTATGTCTTGGCTGTTGTGAATAATGCTGCAATTAACGTAGGAATGCAGTTATCTCTTCGAGATGGTGATTTTCATCTTCTTCAGATATATACCCAGAAGTGAGATTGCTGGATCATATGGTAGTTACACTTATTTTTTTGAGGAACCTCCATACTGTTTTCCATAGTGGCTGTACCAATTTACACGTAAATTGATACGGACTCTCTTAAGCTTTCATTCCAAGTTCTACAGTAAACCTCAGAGAATTCATAGACATGGGTTACTCACAAGTGGTTTTTGCTTGCCCTGGGGTTGTGTGCACTGTTTTCAGAGGGTTGACTATTCACTCCCCAATGGTTTAAGCCTGTTCCATCATATCTACAGGCCTCACCCATGTCTCCTGAATTTGGATCCACACATTTCAGAGATGTGATTGTAAGGAAGACACCTGAAAAGTCCCTCCTGGTAGAATGATCCTCCACCAAGTCCAACTCTTTCTAAAGAAACCCCTCTTGCAGAGTCCACACTTGGTTGGGAAAGAAATATCTATATTCAGTGTACACGGGAAGTAGGTCCTCCATAGCTTCTCTAGAAAGGCTATTCATTTTTCACTATTAAAGCTCCATCTATTTCTAATATTCACTGTGGGCTTACTGCTATCCTTTCTAAATATGGATTTCTGGCTCACTCAGGATCCAAAATCCTCCTACTTCTCCTTAGAATAAGTGGGAGTGATTCCTTAAAGTGCAACTACGAAGGGATGTCAAACTCTTAATGTTCCTCACTAACATAAGGTACTGGGGAATATTATTAAACCCAGACACGTGCACACAAAAGAAAATAATGCTCTGCCCTAGAATTTCCACTCCCTCCCCTACCCCATGCAGTTTCAGCTAGCAGAAAGCTGGGCATTTTTCTTGTGCTAAAATCTAAATATTTGAGTCACCCCTACTACCTTCTCCTCTGACCTGACTGTTGTCAGCACTAAAGGGTAAGTGAGAAGAAGTTTGAGGAAGTCATTAAAAACTCATAGACTTTCAGACCCTCGGTTGATTTTCTTCCAGCTGAGCCGGGACCATGGAGACGCAGTGAACAGCATTGGACAGGAAGCTAGGCTTAGCTAGGTAGCACAGAGGTCTTAGGTAAAGCAAACAAACCAGGGCTTTGTGAGGTGACAAAAAGGAAATGAGCAAAGTCACACCCGAAGCCCATCAACCAGGCAATCTAGTGAGCAGGAAACAGCCATGAGACAAATGGCTCCCATTGGTGAGAACAGCCTGCACAGGTGATCAGGAGGGAGCTAAAGTTAGATTCTGTCCTCTTGGCCACTTGGATGTATACTGATTGCCTCCAGCTGTGCTCTAAGAAAAAAGGGAATGGACTTCTTACCTTTGAACTTACAGTGACCATAGCATATGACTTGTGGAAGCTCTTTTTTAAAATAATATGAATCTGACCTTACAAAGTATTTTCTGATATGAACAGAAAAATTTTAAGTTGCTGCTAACAGTACTATTTATTTTATAAACAGAAAAAATGAAGACAACTTAAAGACTCAGCATTCTGCTCAGGATCTCTTTGTCACTTAGCAAGGATAAACCCAAGCCTTTGGAAGTTGACCACTTTTTCCTATTCTCAAAATGCAGAAGGCCTTTGTTGATAATGAGGACTATGATGGAATTTTGAACCAGAATGCTTCTTGAACACTTAATAATCTCTAAACAATAAGGAAATTACATCTAATCTAAACATTAAGGACATTACAATCTAAATGTGGAGTAAAGCAAAGAAACAGAATAATTTACAAACAAATAAAACTTACATTACAGAATATATATCTTTGCCATGGGCATTTGGGAAAGATAATTGTATGTTTGCTTTTTTTTTTTTAATAGGATTAAAAGTCTAGCTAATATTTCATGAAGGATATAGAAATATATAATTGGAGTTTAAGCAAAGGATAGTAGCCTAGACATCCTCAATCCCCAGAAACAACTTAATCAAAGAAGAGAGTTGGAGTGAGTATAGTGTATTTGGAGAGATAATAAATGAAATCAGTCTGGGCAAAGTCCACTGCATATATCAAGAAGTAATGAAAAATAAATCTATATAGATTAGATAGTCCCAGACTTGTGTATGTGGCTGAAGAACCTGAAATTGATAGGTCAAGAGGACATTACAGTTTCTGTAACTGGGGAGGACACAATGGAAGGGATGTCTTAGGAAGCTGCGCAGGTTGGAATTGGGGAAAGATGAGTTAATTCATGCATATTAGCCATAAGGCAAGGTCTATGATTCAGGCCCGTTGTCATAAGGATCTGCCCAATAGTGGGATACTTGAAAAGGAAAAGAAAGAGTGATTGAGAAACAGTGAAAAAGGAGAAAGCCCAAGTCCCTGACAGAAGGGATATAAAAGAATAACACAAACATATCAAATATAACTCCAACAATCCTTTATAAATAGGGAGGCCTATAGAATACTACTAGAAAACCATGGAAAGAAATGGAGAGGTTGAGAAAGGTGGAGAGGTTGGGGCCTTGAGTGGGGGCAGTGCACTTTGATTTATTTTTTGTATTTGCTATAACTCAAAGCAATAACTACTGGCACTCAACACTGTCTTTAGTTGGCATTAAAGGAAGAAACATTCTAGTTCTGAGGAGCTTTTAATGAAGTTGGGCAAAAATGCAAGGTAGAATGTCGTATGACACCAACACAAATAAAAATAAATGAAAAGTTGTGATAATGAGTAAATGATATTTTTATCACTGATAGCATTGAAAGTAAAGGAATACCACAGGAAGTGGGGGCAGTGGATCAAAATGTCACAAGTGGAAAGCAGGATGCTGAATCTTGAGTTATGCGTTGAGAGATTAGAGAGAGGAGGAGCTGAGGAAGAGCCAGCCCTGGCGGGAATCTGCTGAGCTGTCGGAATGCGGCCCGTGGCTGGGACGCTACACAAGTAAAAGTGATACTAAGTGACAAGAACAAGCAGTTGGAAAAAGCCTGCCTTAAAAGGAGGTTTGCAACACACGAGCTTACGATTACTAAATGGTGAGTAAAACAGAGGCAGCCTGACGTTACCGTTTCTCCTGCTCTCTAACGTAAACATCACCGTGTACTCATAACGCGTTTGCTCTGGTCCTATTCTCTGTAGGCACGGAGACTGTGTCAGCACTCTCTATTCTACTTAAAAAAAAAAAAAACTAGTAATTGTAATAAACACTTCTTGAAAAATACCGCTGGTTTGAGTTTACATTTGGAAACTTTTTAAATGAACTACAAGCAGGTAAAATTCTGCTTTTTAATCTATACAGTTCTCTGGGGGAAAGTAAGAAAAACAAAAATTAAGCTACTGTACAGACCAGCACAGAAATGAGATTCTGTTAAAAAGCAAAGGGAATGAGCCCGTGCTTCCTCAGTGGCGACGACGAGCCCTGCCAGCATGGACTGCAGCTTCAGTGCCAGCATCTCCAAGTCGACAACAGCTGCTAACCATGTGCTCTCTACCAGAGCATATCAACTCACTTTGTAAGTATTGTAGAGTGTATCACAATGTGTAGCTTAGAAAGTGCCTGGGCTCAAATCCTGGCTTCGCCACTTATGACTTCACAGACAAGAAAGGTATTTAATTGCCCTATGTTCGAATTGCCTCATCTGTGAAGTGGAGGTAACGTTATTCTCTACCTCATCCAGTTGTTAGGATTGGTTAAGATACTATGTGTAAGTCACTTAGCATATTGTCTGGCCCATAGCAAGAGCTTGTTAAGTGTTATATAATTACTAATAGGAGAATTTCTTCCTACTGCTTAGAAAAGGACTATTGTCAAATACCCTTCTTCCCAATTAACAATAGTTCTGAAATGGAGATGAGATGTGTGGTAATGAGCCCTTAGTTCTCTTTGGATGACCTTTGAGAAAGGATTGTCAGTCACTGACACTTTTAGGTTCTTTCCAATTTCCTCTTTTATTCTCGAGTAACATTTTTAGGCCTAATAGATATTTAATATTTCCTTATAGATCCTTACTATTTCCCTCATGCTCTGAGTTGTTCAGCTGTAGTATATTCCACAACACCAACTGAGCCCCTGCCATGTTCCAGGGACTGAGGCAGTGATGTGGTTTCATATATGATTTCTCTGCATAGTATCAAAACTACCGATTCCTTGGGAAGAAACCAAAAGTGAATCCAAAATTCAAAATTAGTGGTTTCAAGAACACAATTAAAAACTATGAAACTAACTTTGTGTTAGATTAACTCATATCTCTTTCATTGTCAAAGCACCAGGTAATTTATCTAGATTTTTTATAACATGTATGGAATTTCAAGTTATTATATCATAGTGCCAACAAATAGATTATTCCAATCATGTGTCCTAAACAAGCACTAATATTGTATTGTGTCAACGAATTTTGCATATGTGGAAATACAAGCCATATAGAGTCATAATTTAAGAAAGATCAAGACGTTTAGCAGTGCCCACTTTCACCATTGTAACCCTGTGCTATTGTTTGTACATAAAATTACCATTCACTAACACTTGAGAAAGCCCTTTGAGTTATTTCCAATAAAGTATTCAGTCGGAGAAGAAATGCAAAGGATTTTCAGTATATATTGAATAGTAAGTTGTAGGAACAAGAAAGTGTGGAAATGCATGCACTGTTATATTTCCTTATTAATTCCTGTCACTCAGATTACCCAAGAATTCTCTCAAACTTAATCACAAAACATATCCTGACCTTTAACAGCTAGCAGAGCTGAAATGTTAACCTTCAACGTTTTGCTAAATTCTTCTTTAAACACTTCCTCTGGAAAACACACAGCTCAAAGTGCTAAAATTGTCTCCTATAATAACCACAGCAGGATCGGAGCAAACCCGCTTTTAAAAACCAAATAAAGCCTTCCGTGGGGGTGGTTCACCACTTCCCCTTTTTTAACATGCAGAAACTAATTTAGCTGAGAAGATAAAAGCAAGAGCTGCCTACAGATGTACAAAGAAACTAAATCCTAGAACATGAAACGCCTCAGTGGCAGGGGGGTCCGGACATTTTCTGTAAGAAGAGCCTTCTCTGACTTAGAATGTCACAAATGGAAAGCAAAGAGTCTGAGATCTGTATATATTTGTATTGAAGTAGACAGAAGAGGAAGAAAAGGCACACCAAATTAGTTTCAGTGATAACTGTTTATGTATTTTCCAATTAAGTAATTATACACCCATTTTCAATTTAACGCCAATATAAAGCTATCAAGAATTCAAAACTAAAATGAGAGATTTAAACTTATTGTGATAATCATTTCGAAACATACATATAGCAGATCATTATGTTGTATACCTTAAACTTATACGTAGTTATATGTCAATCGTATCTCAATAAAACTGGAAAAATAATTTATGCTAAAAAAAAAGTAAAATGAAAGGCTGCTTTCAAACTACCAACAATATCAGGAGAGTAACAAGCTTAGATGTTCTGTCAGATGACCAAACTCGCCCCTTTCTTTCACAGAAAGAACTTGTGAAATACCATCTCTTCTATAAACCCTTCCCTCTTTCAGAAAGATGGTCATTTGATCCCATCCCGGGTGGTCTAAACATGCACATAGGATGTGACTTTCTCACTGAAAACCCCATAAAATGCATTTAGTTCGTTATTCATTTGTAACTTCCCAACTTCATGTGTTCAATCTTCTGGTTATCTAGTTGTTTATACATCTGTGGGATATATTGTGTGGACTCTGTAGATTAAAAACTGCAAGAATATTAGCCACAAACCTCCTTAGCTCAACATATTTATTTTCTAACTGTGTCCTCACATAATAAATGTTCTGTAGTTTTTAATATAATGACAAGAGTGGAGGGAAATACAAATACATATAGTGCAGATTCTGGCCATCCTTCCATGGCTTTTACTGAGAAGTTTTATTGGACTATTTGTCAATAAGAGTGTGTTGCATCAATTTTTCTAAGGATTTTTCCTTTTTTTAAAAAAAAATATGTGAGAGACAAATGCAGCAAATTCTATGCTCTAAATAAAAGAAAAAACTTGGTAAAAAATGTTGCCTTTCATCAGTGAAGCTTGCATATTTGGATGCAATTTGGCAACGTTTTTTACTCTATTATCATCACAAATTATTTTTGAAAGGTGAGACTTGAATACCAAATTAGAAGAAAATGTGCATGCAGGATTTGATCACACAAGAGCACACAGGTGTTAGGCAGAATATAAAGTAAATGATGTACATTTTCAGCACCATCCCTTTCTGAAAACTCTATATGTATCCAGCACCCCCATGCTACTTCCTGACTTCCTAGAACAGCCCAATGTTACTGATTATTATATTTTTCTTTTCTTTTCTTTTCTTTTTTTGTGAGGAAGATCAGCCCTGAGCTAACATCCATGCTAATCCTCCTCTTTTTTTGCTGAGGAAGACCTGCTCTGAGCTAACTTCTATTGCCAATCATCCTCCTTTTTTTTTTCCCCCAAAGCCCCAGTAGATAGTTGTATGTCATAGCTGCACATCCTTCTAGTTGCTGTATGTGGGACGTCGCCTCAGCATGGCTGGAGAAGCAGTGAGTCGGTGCGCGCCCAGGATCCGAACCCAGGCTGCCAGTAGCGGAGCTCGAGCACTTAACCGCTAAGCCACGGGGCCGGCCCCAGATCATTATATTTTTCTACCTCCTTCATAAAATTTTTTCTCTACTGGATTCCGTTGTATCAAAGGTTTGTCTCCTATGTAAGTATTTTATTTCTCCAGTTCTCATTCTCTAGAAACACATTTGCCTTTTAATAGGTATTTTAGGAGATAACTTCTTAAGCCAAGGGGTTTTGAAATCTTTCAAATTGTATCAACTTTCTACATTATTGATGCATCTATTTGGCTAAAGATCTATGGCTTGTCTAGATATTTTTAAACAAGTTAAAAATTGGGCAACAGCAACAACAACAATCAAGTGGTTGTTTTACATAGCTAAACAGTAACTTCAACTCTCCTGTACGCTACCCCCATAGTTTACAGCGTGACAAAAGTCAGACTATTCTCTTTGGTCTTACATTTTTACTGTCTCTGGCATTGGCTATATCAATACAAATGATGGTGGGAAAAATTAGGTAACTCTTCTTTTTGCCCCAACCTCGTCCCTTCCTCATGGTTAGAGGGAGACTTGTGGGGAAGTAAAGAACTGTCAGTGTGGACTCCTCCTTAGGCTAGAGGGGCCAGCCATTGTGTAATGTTCCTTTCTTATTCTCGTAGGCTCAAAGCAGGAAAAACCAGTTTCTCTGTGCACAAAAATAGGTCTTACGGATTTTTTAAATGGCAACAAATTCCTTTCCTCCCCACATCCACAGCTTTGCCACATAACTTGATCCTCCCATCACTAGGTAGAATGTATTTCTCTACCCCTTGAATCTGAATTGGTCATGTGACTTGCATTGCTCAATGGTATTTTAGCAAATGTGACACAAGCAGAGGGTTGAAAGTGCTTTGCACTTTGGGACTTGCCTTCTTGTTGCTCTGGGAACCCTTCAGCTGCCACATGAATAAGCCCCACTAAATAAGCCAGTTGAATGATGTGAGCAGGTGTGTGGATGATGTGAGCAGGTGTGTGGATGATGTGAGGAGGTGTGCTGCATGATGTGAGCAGATGTGCTGAATGATGTGAGCAGGTGTGCTGCATGATGTGAGCAGGTATGTAGATGATGTGAGCAGGTATGTGGATGACATGAGCAGATGTCCTAGATGATGAGAGACACATAGCCCAGGCAGTCCTGTCACCCCAGCTAACAATGGGACAACCACCTGACATGTGAATGAGGCCATCATGAACTGTGCCCAGTTGAGTTACCAGCTGACAGCAGATACAAGAGTGAGACATAATCAGCTACAATCAGGAGCAAAATGGTCATATAACTCCAGTCCAAATCACCAACACAGAACCGTAAGCTTAATAAACAGTTGCTGTTTTAAGCCATTAAGTTTTGGTGTGGTTTGTAACTCAGTAAAAGCTTACTGATAAGCTAACTCCATGGGAAGGAAAATAGGACTCATTTATTAAGGAAACATTTCATTTCTCAGTATGGCTTTGGACTTTGCTATTCCTGAAAATTAATATTTGTCTTTGGGAGAGGTGCATATGTTTGCCCTTAGTATGTTATAGTGTAATAAATGTATCTGCAGTTTACGTTGGTTCAATCATCCAAAGGGTAAGAAAACCAGGGACAACAGTAAGGGCTTAGGTTTCAACTATGTCTCTGACCACCCTAAGAACCCTAGAAGCTCTTTTCCAGATGAAGACCTCAGCCTGGACGAATGTAGGGAGAAATGAGTTGGTCATTTCTGCAAAGAGATCATTTGCAGATGATCCCACACAGAGAGTGGGATCATTCCTGCAAAAGGGGTGGTAAATAATGAGAGAGGTGATTGGAGATTATCACAGAGAACTGAATAAGATGCTAGAAAGAGGGCAAGTATCTCAGGGAAGTAAAATCAACTAGGACTATGGAAGTGGAATCAACTAGGACTTGGGAAACTCACGTGGGATCATCTTAGGAAGGGCCTAAATTACTTAGGTACTTTCTCTCTGGTCCTCTTGGGAAAGTCCTATTATTGAATTTTTTAAATATTTCTTATCCTACCTTATAATTCCCTTTTGAAATGGTTCCATATGTACAATAAAACAAATTTTGTCAATTTTCCCAGCCTGGTGTGGTAACTTCGAGAAGACTACCAGGAGCATCTGGGGAAAAAATGCATGACCCTAAAGAGGACTGAAGAGAGACGGCTGGACTGAATGTCATCTCCACCCGTCCTCCACCGTAACAGTAGAGGAAGCTGACTTCTGAAAGAAGGTAGGAAGATACCCGGGTTTCAATACCTAGAAATAGATAAAGGTGCCTGAGGTCCAGAATTATTCAGAAAGTGCTAGATAAACAAAATCTCTTTTAAGTGGGTTCCAATTGTACATCTTTTTCTCCTGAAATAATCAATTTGAAATGATTCCTGGTTACAAGATAGAAAGATTAATGGGAATGAAATACTAAACCAGTATGTAGCTAATTTCATCTTCTTTTGAACTACCTTAAGTAATTGTCCCCTCTTCTCCTGAAATACTATTTTCTTTCTTGTAGTGTAGTTATTTCTGAACACATATTATACCTTCTGGTGCACTGCAAGCTATTCAAAAGGAAGAGTCACGAGCTAGCTGTTAACAAATACCCCAAGCACACAGAACTACACGTTATTTGAGTTCAATATTCTTTCGATTTATTTTAATGAATAGATCAGTGAATAAATTTCTGAATATTTACACAATCCACAAATACCTAAATAAATGAATTAGATTAATGAGTAAAATGATTTTACTTCAAGAGTGAAGAGAGCTATTGAAGGGTTCTGGGTATAGTGAGTAAAACCTAGAAAAAATGACATAACAAGTGGCTTGTTAAAATAGGTCTCAAACAAATAGGTCTTAGTCGGGTGCCATTAGTTCAGAAAAAAATCACACAGACATCTGGCTTAATCGCTTCTGGCTTATGAACATTATTTACTTTAGTAAGGAAAAAATATCCACCTTTAAAAACAGTAATTTTTAAATATCTCTCCAATGTTAATTTAAAGGCATTCGTGTTTATTTAATTTTCTACACTAAATATAACATTCCCAGGACAAGAAGGAACCAGGAGGCACTATGTTGTAAAACAGAGACAAGGCTAGGCTGTTTTGAAAGGATAATGAGGAATAGTTTCCACATAGGTGTCAATTTAATTTACTTGATGGAAATGTGCTACTTTAATTCTCACCTTTCCTCCTCTTTGGACATTCTTGCTCCATCCTTCTTCATGCTTCGGGAAAAATCCAAGCACATCACAAGATTATTAGGAAGGGTTCTGAAAATTCACACCTCTGAACAAGACGGGAGAGAATCTTTCACAGTCTAAATATATAAGAATCTGAATTAAGTCATTTAAAAATACATACATGGCAGTCATTTCAAGTTCTCTAGAATGATAGCATAATCTAAATTATCTCTTTCAAACAATCTGTAAACAAAATACAGGAATTGGTTGGTGCTTATGCATTTCCCTGTCTCTCTGAAATTACAACCTCCAAACCTTCTGATTTTGTCCCAGTAAGATAAATTCAACGACCTCATCTCTTGCCTTTGGCATTAATTTGAGAAATGACTCAGACACCTTCTCAAACATATAGACCTTTCTAAAATGGCACAAGGCAGATGTAAATGGGTACAATTTCAAAGCTGAGCAAAAAAGATTAAATGTTCATCCTACAGATTGAACATCTAAAGAGATTTTAGGGTAAGTCCCCTTTGAAATTCTGCCCTTGAGAGAGAATTCACTTTTCATCACACATTTAGATTTTCATTTCATTTTTGCTACTTTCACAGAGCATTCTGAAACTATTTCTCTTCTTGTGGTTGCACTTTAACACTAGATCTAATAGCAGAAACCACTTTTTTTCCCCTTATCTTAAATATGAGCACAATCTGAATAAGTTAATCTTATTTCCCTCCTGTTATAGAAGTTCAGCCCTAGCATCTATAAACAGATTTCCAAGTTATCTCTCCCATATTTAGATTTGAACAGTTCATCTTTCACAAATACAGATTTGAAAATCATTCTCACAAATCCCTTAGAGAAGCCTATTACATTTCATTTTGAATGACTGCAGCTTGTTGGAACAGCAAGCAGTAAGACTCCACACATTTGCATATACACTGAAAAATTATATAATCTGAAAATTCTATTTTACTGGCAATTTAGTTACACATTATACCACATTGCTTCTGCTGGAACTACAGAATGTAGCCTTTCTAAAATGCTGAATTTTTCTGAAATAATGTTTTTAGGTAATAGCTGTAACATTTTCAATAATACTAGCCATAGTCTAGCACCTAGCCCTTTGCTATCTAAGAAAGACCACAATTTCTCCCAAAGAGTCTTTAATGAAATTAGCTATAATTGCCACAGAAGAGAGAAAAGGAAAAAAAAAAATAAGAAAGGAAAGAAGATAAGAAAATGAAAGAACAGAACAGTAAAAGAGAGAAATAAAGAATTCTCTCCTGGCTTAATGGTGTAAGAACAGTACTGAATTCCCAGCTGAGGCTTCCCTGAAAGTGAACACAGAACAAAGAAACAAAAAACTTTTCTATACAAACATCTCTTAAATATGTCTCTGAAGTGGAAAGTAAAGACCACAAAAGTAGAAACTATAACTATAACCAATCACAGAATCACAGGCTGCCTCGTCTATATTAAAAGCATTGACTGAGCACACTGTAGACTTGCAATTGTCTTAACAGACATCTATGAAAGGGAGTATTATTTCAGGATGGTTTATGATCAAAAATTCCGGTTAGCTGATGAGTTATTTCGCACAGGAAAATCATATCTAAAATCTGTAGACATTAAAAGTCAATAGTATCATCTATAACAAAGATGATCTGCAGAGTCAGATCTTAAAATAAGATTTATGCCCCTGTGGTTAATGAGGTGGGAAAAAAAAGATTTAAATTAAAAAAAAAATTTTTTTTATAACAAAATTTGCAACAGCTTGAATCTCAACTGAAAGATCTGGAATTTATGTAGAGTTCCCCAAAGGGTATTTAGTTGATCTGTTGCTTTTGATACATGGCCTTCAAACTCGTTTTTAGCCACAGAACCACTTGTTCTAAGGAAAAAGATTCGCTCTGATCCCTAGAGCTGCCCTAGTAGCTGATAATCTTCTGGTTTCTGCCTGCATGCATCCTTAAAATAAAATCCCTAGTCAAAGTCACACCAGAACAGAGGGAGAAAAGGAAAGCATGAGGGGAAAAAGAAAGAGGTGTTGGTAATCTTGACTGTCATTATCTCAGGTGACTTTATACATTTCCAGGGAAAATCTAACCCAAACTCCAATCTAACCCAAACTCCAATCCTTGCCCCATGCCTCCACTCCAGTTCAGCTCCTCACACTTGCGCAGCCACACCCAAGTCTTGGAAATCTTTGTTCCTCTTCTCCTCTCTAGCCACAGCAGCCTTTCCTGACAGCTCTGTCACTCCCCTCACTCTTGTGTTTCTCCCT
The DNA here is from genome assembly GCF_057802395.1 of Ceratotherium simum simum. Taxonomy (NCBI): domain Eukaryota; kingdom Metazoa; phylum Chordata; class Mammalia; order Perissodactyla; family Rhinocerotidae; genus Ceratotherium; species Ceratotherium simum. The sequence goes on along the minus strand of NC_141903.1, from coordinate 80,570,598 downwards.
TAGGGAAACAACTATTTCCTCTAAGTCAAAGCTTCCTGGAGGCATCACTGCCATCCCTAACCTGCATAGAGCTCATAAATTGCCTAAACCAGTGCTTCCCAGCCATTTGCATAACATAATAGAGAAAGATAACATTATTATTTTAATTAAAGTTAGCATTTTATTTTAATATTTTAAATGCTCCAGGCTACTTATGCCACTGGAGATAACAAGCCTGAGAGGTCTGGCAGTTCTGGCCATGCTCAGCCCTCGGAGGACTAGGGAGAGCTCTGTCTCAGCACACCAGTTAGCTGTAGCTACAGAAGACAGTGTGAGTTTTTGAGGGGGAAATATCTAGGAGGTCTTGACTTAAACCGTGTTTTGCTAATACCCTCAAATCTCTTACCCTTTTTTTCTCCCAACCAACCTGCCTTCAGCCCTAGAACAATATATTTAACTATGGCCCCCTTCAGCGCATGAACCTAAAAAGTCTTAGGTACTCTGGAGAAAAATCACACAGTAATGGGAACTGGTGCCAAGAACAATATCATGGTCTCAACTTCAGATAGGATCTCAAGACCTTCTGGCAATCCTTTGATGGGCTTCTAAGCAACTGTCTCTCCAAGTCCTCAAGATAGCATTTTAAGCCTTCACCATTCTCTTGAAAATCTCAAACCTAAGTCCTCAAAGACTCTTAGGCTCCCTTCATAGAGGAATATAGGCCATGGGGTTGGTATACTCTCAACTCTCCTAGACACTCAAATCCTGGAACTCCGTGTTCTCTCAGGTTTCAGTGGGAGAGAAACCTGACTGCCGGCTAATTCCTCCCACCCTCTCTCTAGATCCCACATTCTTTGAATTCCTTGAGGATGTTTTTCCATAAATTATCTACATCCTTTCCTACATTTAAGCACATCCTGTCTATTGGTTCTTTCTTAATCCAATGTTTATTTAAAGAACTTTCTTAATTCTATATTCCTCTATTTCTCTCCTTCCCAGCATAGCCAAGCTTCATGAAAAGAGCAGGAGACATTTATTCTCTCTTCTTCACCTCCCATTTACTCTTCAAACCGAAATGTTTCTGCCTCCCATCAATTGCCTGAATCTCCTCCTGTCAAGATCACTAATAACCTCCTAATTCCTCCATCCAATGGATACCTCCAGTCCTGAGTTTCCTGGCCCTTATCTTAGCCTTCGAGACTCTTGGCTCCCTTTATGAAACTCTCACCTCTCTTGATTTCTCTGATACCACTCTTTTCTGATTTTCTTTTTACCTCTCCAGAGGCTCCTTTTCAATTTCTGTTTTGAGTCCTTCTTCTCCAACCACCATCTCCTTTAAAAGTTAGTATGCTTCAGATTTCATGATGAGTCATCTCTTCTCACTTGACATACTTTCTCTGCAGTTTGGAAGTAATCTAACTTCCTAGTTTTAAATGGCACTCATGCACTTTAAAAGCTTTGCCTCTCTGTCTCCTTGATTATAATGCAAACATGTTGAGGGGAGGGACTTGTTTCTTATTCATTATTGTATTTCCAACATCTAGCATTACGTGATCAATAAATATTTGTGGAATTAATAAGGGAATTCATATCTGTATTTTTATCCCAGACCTTACTTTTATGCTCCGAGATTATTTATCATACTGCCTACTCTCCCTTTCCATTCAGATGTTCCCCAGATGTCCCCCAGATGTCTCAAGCACATATTTCACCTAAACTCATCACTTCTACATGATCCTTCTGGTGTTCAGACAGCAGCCACTCAGCTGGTGAGTGAGTCAAGGTGATTACCAACACTCATATTTTGGTATAGCTTTGTGGTTTTCTGCTCTAGGAGTTACCAGTTTTGAAAAGGAAATTATATTGCAAGAATAATATTTCAGAATTTAGTGACTCATACAAGTATACAAATGTAACCCTTGAAAATATATCCAGGGCTTACTGATCTTGTAGTATACCATAAACCCACACCTTCCTGTATTTGAACATCTGCTTTTTAATCTGCTTAGAACTACTGTCATGCTCCCTCAACTCCTTCTCATCTTTTAAAACAATAGATGAAAATAAATAAATAAATAAATAAAAATAAAACAATAGATGAGCTGTCAGTTCTTTCATGGAGGTCTTCTTGGTTTTTGCCCTCACCTGCCCAGACTGGAGTGCGTCCAGATGCTACTTGTCCAGAGCTCCTAAGGCTTGCCTTGCTCATAGACTGTATCACCTACCATAAGAATTACCTGTTGATTTGTTTCCTCCACCAAGTAATGAGCTTCTAGAGGGCAAAAAGGTTGTCCTGCTCTCTTATATTCTCTTATATTCTATAGCCCCAGAGACAAGTACAGTGCCTGACACAGAGTAAGTACTTAATAAATTTGGGTAAATAATGCTAGCAAGTTAGGAGTTTTGTTGATGAGATTGAGTGGAAAGAATAAAATTATGTACAATTAAATAGACCAATAGGTTAAACCATAAGTTTTCATCTGAAACACAATTTATATGCTTATATTTACTGATCTTCCAAAGGGGTCAATGAGTTCATCATCCTTAAATCTAATAAGGAGAAGTACAATGATGCATACTTATTTAATTAAGTGTCATGGTCACTCAGATTTAGCAGTGGTTCCACACAGTTCCCTAAAGTGACATGATAAATCTTCATCCACAATTTCCCATGGCATTTTCCTTCTTTCTGCCTTTCTACGTTTTTTCCTGCTTCCCACCTGGAATGTGATCCTGATGACTAGAATTCTGGCAGCCATCTTGGGGCCTTAAGAAAAAGACTAGAAAATCACAGAGACCTCTGTCCTGACATTTTTGAGCCACTGAACCAGTAACTACTTACCTCCAGACTTCTCATTACAAGAGAGAAATGAGCCCTAATGTGTTTAAGCCACTATGACTAATAGTCATATTAATTATATTAGTCATATTCCTAACTGGTAGAATAGCCAGCTATCTGATAGTATTCAAAGCATTTTGAGACATCTCTATTGTATACATCCCTGCCTCCCCACAAGCCCACTGCATCCCTTAACACACACATGACACTGCACTGCACATATACACATACCTTGTTCATCAGTTGGCCTAAACCTGAAATTCCACAATTTGAGACTCATTTCCTTAATTTATGCTCCTAGAACTAGTAACACTTAAACCTTAGACATTCATCCTTTCAATTAATATTTATAGCTTGTTCATCATGTGGCCTGACACTTTGCTAGGGATCCAAAAGTAAATAAGACACAATCACTGCTTCAAGGAACTTACACTCCAATGATAAAGTCATTCCTGAAAACTAACATTAAAAATAGAGACGGTGCATTTTTCATTTTTGCATATTCTATAAGAAAACAGAGTCTTAAAATAAAATTTCTCATGGTATTTTCAAAATCTTTCAACTCACTGGGAGTAAGAACACTTTCTGATGGAGATATGAGAAGTTTATAAATAGTACGGCCAGTTGGATGGCGTGAAATCCCATAACAGGGACTTAGATATGCCTGTATGGGGTTAAATTTAAGTGATCAATTTCAAAAGGTTCTTCTGAAAAATAACAAGTATGCTGGCACTGATGCTATTTCATCATGTTCTCACTTTTCTCCCTTCCCTCATCAAGTCTGAATTTCCACTCATTAGTCACTATGGAATGTGGGATTCTCTCAAATGAGGTTTCAACCTGACACCATCACAATTTCACCTTTCCATAGCTGAAAAAATTTGAGGCATCCATATAATAACCAACACTAGAGATGTGTAAATAATCTGCCACAGGCCCTCAGTGATTAGGATTGTTTGTCTAAAAATGTCCTTAGGTCAGCTAGCAGGATGCTGTTCTTCTAACCTCTTCCCATTCTGGGTTTGTTTTGTTTTGTTTTTTCCATTTGCTGACTTCTCACAGGATGTGAATTTGACTGTAATGTCACAGAACCATGTAGAAAGTTTTAGAATTAATCAAGACCATAAAGCATAGTCCATATGTCCTTCATCCTTAATTCTCAAATACAGTCTGTTGATGATGTTTATAAAAGATGTCTGCATGGCTATTAAGGACCCCCTGTTCCTCAAAAGATGACTTCTCAGTCATAGAAACATGTCTTAGTTTTTTTCTTCATCTTTCCTGAAAGTAGCACTACTCATAAGAAAAGAACAGCTAGTTTATCCCAAGAAGAATGGAGAGAATCCTTGACTGTCTAAATTTGCTAATCTCCTGAAATATCAAATATCTGACACTGCTTCAGATGATCCCCATCCATCACAGTCATGCAGACAAAAATCACTGACATTGAAAATTAAAATCCTACACTATTTTATAATGCATATTTTGTTCACCAGACAGATAATGAGTTCTTTTTAAAGGTATCACTGATTCAGCCACCAGTCACTGCCTGTCGGAAAATGGCAGATTGCTCTTCTGATAATGTGACATGGCATGAAATACATTGTTGAACATAGGCTGCTATTTAAATTACAAAGCTCACACCCTAAGGAAGCAATACCATTAATTGGAAAATGTCTTAAGAAAGATCACAATGTGTCACAACAATGGAGTATCCAGTTATGTTTTTTGGACAAAAAGAATAAAAGAAAATAATGCTAATTTTCTATTCAGTCCATACAAACCATTAGGTACATTTTTAATGTGGAGAAATATTTTTTAATTTTTATTGAAGTATAATGACATACTACACTATATTAGTTTCAGGTGTACAACATAATGATTTGATATTTGTATATATTGTGAAATGATCACCACAATAAGTCTAGTTAACATCCATCACCATAAATAGTTATAAATTTTTTTTTCTTGTGATGAGAACTTTTAAGATTTGTTCTCTTAGTAACTGTCAAATATGCAATACAGTATTATTAACTCTAGTCTCCAAGCTGTATATGACGTCCCCATGACTTATTTATTTTATAACGAGAAGTTTGTACCTTTTGACTCCCTTCACCTATGAGCTTGGTTTTATTTTTTCTGGTTTTTTTTTAGATTTCATGGGAAATTGTTTTTGTTTTCTTGTCTAGCTGTAGCAGAAATGCTGCCACTCTGAAACTCTCTCCATTTTAGTAAGATTCTTCTTTTATAAAGTTCTCTACTTCAGTTCTAACATTATCATATTCTTATATTGAATTATTTAAAGATAATAATTACCACTCTTCCAAAAATGCCTTGAGGCCTGCACTGCTTGGAAGGAGAATGAGGGTTTGATTTCCTTTTGGCAGGAGAGGGCTAGGCTTCTCTCCAGTTGGACTCACCAACCTGCCTGTCCTGTATGCCACACAGCCTCCTGTTGTAAAGGTCTAGATTCAGACTCTTTTTCCAGATTCCTCGTTTGGGTTTTTCATCAGTCCCAGAAGAGGAACACTTGGTGTTTTATCCTGACAGTCAAATTTAAGTTGCAGCAAAGACAAATGAGGAGGATAAGAACTCCTACCACCCCAGCCGGGTCAATCGAATCCACCCTGCAAATGCATGAAAAGTTAATGTTGTAGCCAAACCACCTCCCATCTTCCTGTTCAATCACCCCCAAACGCAATGCATTAGGACTTACCAGCTCTAATATGAAATCAGCCTTATTCTCTTACCAAAGAAAGCTGGACATGTAGATGTATCTAACTGGAAAATCAATTTTGATAAGAATGGCTAAATAGCGCATAGTTTATATATTTATCACAGTGACAATATTACTAAAAACCCACATAGATAGATTGAAATAAAGACATTCCACCTAAACGAAAAAAAATACTAAAAAAAAAGTATTAAATGTGTTCTAGTTACAACAGTCTCTGTGTTTTAACATTTTAAATCAGTCTTCCCTAATTTGATGATAGAATCCCCTAGTCCTTTATAAAGACAAAGATTACCCATGCAATGCCCTCCCAACGTTTTCCTAAGGGATTGAAAACTAATATGGGGAGAATTGGAGTTCATTGAGCTTCATGGTGTGGTGAAGACCTGGCCAGCAGCAAACATGGCTTCTCCCCTCACCCCGTTCCAGTGCCCCCTGATCCATCAAGGACTCAGTCCAAAGTTCCCAGTTCAAGACAAAAGAGAACTTAAAACATTTGTTCAGAACGGAGATGAATTGACCAAGTTAGGTTTTTGCTAAGTGGGCAGCTACCTTTCAGTGGGTGCAACATTTATTGAACCAGCCAACAGGCAGGGTCCTGTGTCAGATCCTGTAGAGGAGATGAAGAGGAAAATGCATATAGGGACTTGGACCCAGCAGGGGAATCCCCAAGTATGCAAGTAACTGCCATAAACAGATCCCTAACCTTCAGCTCTCAGCTTAAATGCTGCTTCAGACAGGCTCTTCCCCTTTCCCTCCCTAAATCTAAATAGGTCTCCCTTGTTAGCCTTTCTCCTGGTATGTTTTTGTTTTCTTTCCTAACTCTTGCTGTAATATACAATTATATATTTAATTCATATTAATTTGTTTTGTATTTGTCTCTGCCATTTAGTTGAAAGAAGGCAGGAATGGCTTGTTCTGTTTGTTTTTTTCCTTTTTCTCACTGTTACTCAGAACTTGGCATGACTGTTTAGCACTGTGAGGTGGACAAGGGGGAATGCTTGTAAAACTTGATTCAATAACCAAAAGTGAGTTACAAATAAAGTGCAATTAATTGACCTGGGGAGACTTGGGAAGATTCCATAGAGGAAGAAAAACTTAGAAAATTAAGATTTCAGCATTCAAACAGGGAGGGAAAGAATGCATCCCTACTGGCTGAGGGAAAAACGTGAGTAAATGCAGAAAGAGAGGAAAATGCAAGGCGTATTTCTGAGTAGTGGGTTAAATTAGGGTATATCACTTATGAGGGAGGAAGTAAAAAATAAATCTGAAGAGAGGTGGGGGACTACTTGCGGAGGTTCTGGGTGATATACTAAAAATTTGGGCACTTGATTTTATAATACTTAGTCATAAAGTTTTTTGATCCTGTATATAGCTCTGTTTCCTCGTCTCAAAAATAGAAATCGCAATGCTGAATAAACCAACTTTAACAAATTGACTTGGGGAATAATATACATGAAGATTTTTTTTTCCCTTTTAAAACACAATCAAAGTTCTTGATATTGCTCATGTTGACTATAAAATGAACCTAACATTTAAATATAAAATGATGAGTGATAGAACACAGCGCTTGATTTGTGCTGTTTCTTCTTGGCCATTGTTTTCTTCATCTGACATTTTATGAACAGTTGGACTTTAATGCAGCGTCTAGTACACCAAAGGTTGAACGTCTGCCGCCAGCTTCCATGGGTGAGTGCCGATGTATGTGTACACCAATTAGCCCTTGGGAAATATGTGTTTCTGTCGATGAGATTTGCAGTAGCATTCTTTGCCATTGGGTCAGGATCTGCTTTCATTTCACTTTAAAGAGCATCACTCCCCACAATGGGTCAAGCGCTGGGACAGGCTCCTGTGCCAGGAGGAAGCAAATGAAAAATTTCTGAATTAAACACAACAGTGCATCAAATCGAGCCTTTCCCATTCCGAGTAATAAGAATGTGTTACCCCATCCACCTGGCTCTGCGGCCTTCTGTACCCCTGGCTTCTTGATCTTAAGCTTGCATTTGTCCTTTATAATTTGTGACTTTTGGTTTCCATTCTGGTATTTTACTTCTGGCCTGTCCTGACCTTCAAATTCTATGGGCATTAAACTGCTTTCTTAATTACTTCTTTGACTTAATAAAAATCATAATTATAGTAAAGGCTAACCTTACAGGGTACTTGCTGTCTGCCAATTGCTATACACTCATTATTGCATTCTTGAAATAATCCTTCAACGTGTGTATCTTTATTCCGTTTTATAGATAATGAAATGGAATCTCTAAAGTGATAAACATCTTGTCTAGGTCACACAACTGGTAGATGGCAGAAGCAGAATTTATACCAGGTCTGTCTGATGCAACATCCATTTTCTTTCTACACTAACACTCAAACTCCTGCTGTTTAACTCCTGCACATCTAAGCTCTTCATTTCCTACCAATTTGCTGACTCACAGCCTGGGCTACACCTATATTCTGCCTTTCTCCAACTGTCACTGATTTACGGAATCAGGGAAATAAAATCAGGTTCCATCTAGTTTGTTGGAAAACACTGACTATGGAGTCACATCATTGATTAGAATCCGAATTCTTGCATTTCATATACACTGCATGCCTTTTGGGATGGTATTTATCCATTTGGAACCTGGATGCATCACCTATCAAGTTAGAGGACTTCTCTAGACGATACATAACAAAACTCCCAGGCTTTCTCTCCGGGGCATGCCCTCAGCCCATCTGTGCTGGCACAAGGACAGGCTCTGTCTATCCTCTCCTGATGTGCCACCATATTTGGAATGATACCTTACATTTCGCTTGTGCTTTCTTGACCAGGCAATGTTTGCCACTTGTCTTTATAAAGATAAACAGTGTCCCCTTTATGAGAAGCCACTGAAAAATCCTTTCAGATTTCAGTACCTGAAAAGGCTTAGCTTCTCCTGAGTAATTTTTCATGTGTTAGCCCTATAGACACTATGCACTTGGAAATCATCAGATTCTTTCTGTCTTTTGATTGCTAGAAAACTCAGAACCAAATATTGGCCTATCTCTAGAAACTGTTAAGAGTCTTATGGAATGCTCTTTGTATACTAAATTTATATCCAATTTCCCTTACTGTTCATTATTTACATCTGTTCTAATTGTCACAACTATTCATTCATTCTCTTTTCCTATATATGATCCTGTATATGATTGAAGAATGGGGCAGAAATGTTTACTAATGAATGTATACTAATGAATGAATAGATAGGTGGATATGTAGATTCATAACTAAACCAATAAATAAATATGGAATGCTTTTCTACAGCTACTGACCAAACAGTAAATTTTAGTTTTAATATATTTAGGTCTTGATTATTCCACAACAGCTTATACAAGTGGCCAAAAGCAGCATTGTCTTTAGTAAACTGAAAATGTCTTCAATAGTAGAATCATGAAAAATGATGCCACCAGCAGAATAAAATTTGTCTGCTATGCATTAGGACATTGTTTAGGGTAAAAAGTGATACGTCAATTTTGCCTGCAAAGTAAGAAGTTCCCTGTGGTTTTTTTTGATGCCAGCCAAACTGCAGGGAATCATAGCACTGTTAAATCAATCAAACAATTAGCCCTTATTAGGATTATGTTTCAAAAGTACACACATACCCATATATAAAAGACCACTTTGTTAAGAATGAGGACACCACAGCCTTATAGGAATAATCCATGTGGATTTATAAAAGTCTTGTTCCAGCTTAGAACTCTGAATCTCATAGATTCAAACTTCTTAGATGCTTTTTCTCACCCTCCTCTAAAACAAATTAAAACACTCCTATTTCCATTTGAATTAGAAAAAAAATAATGGCCTTTTTCTTAGGTTTGGTGTTTAAAGAACTAATCAGCATGAAAACACTGTATGTACCACTAGTGGTGTACTGTATTTGAAACCTGCAGAAATTCATCCAGACTTTTGTTTTACTCGGAAAATGTTTATTGAGCAACTACCATGTACCAGGCACTGTGCTAGATCCTGACAATACAACAATAAATAAGACAAAGGGTCTGTCCTCTTGGATCTTACATTCTCCTAAGGTAAGACAGTAACAGTACAGCACAGTACAGCCCAGTACAGATAGGAACAAAAACAATTGCAGATACTGATAAGGATTAAAAAAAAAAAAAAAAACAGTAATAAGGTTACATTAGTCAGTATACAATCAAGGAAATCTCTAAAATAAAGGTAATGAATTAGTGAAAGAATGGAAGAGTCAAATAGGACAGTGAGACTTTCCAGAGATTAGCAAGAGCAGAAATGTCATTACCACTCCTAGGTCAGAGGGACAAAGGAATAATGTCGTGTTAACCAGATTCGAAGGACTGGGGTCATCATGGGAGAAGCTGGAACCACTGTGCACCTGAAGGAGTGAGCTGGAGCCACAGAGAAAAAAATAGGCACTGCTGGAGACATCACTCCAGGCAGAGAAAGGGGGAGGAAATAACCTTCCATCTCTGCGTCAGTGCCACCCATTGGTCAAATGCGACAGGAATCCAGCTGACATGCCAGCCTGGAAAATACAGCGTGAAGTAGTCAGCCCCCACTGTCCAAGAGTCCAGTGGGAGATGGGCAAGCATGGGATCTGAGGTCAAACAAGCCCAGGTTTGCACAAGAATAAAAAGTGACCAGGGAGCAGAGGAGCTATTTTAAATAGTAGACAGGGATGGTCATTCTAGGAGGTGACATTTGACAGGGACCTGAAGACGAGAAGGAGAAAGCCCGGGGGGATCTGAGGAGAGCATTCCAGGAGGAGAAACAGCAAGTATAAAGGCCCTGAGGGCGGAAAAGACCTTGTCAAGCTTGAGCAATGGCAGAAGACTACATGTAAAGGAGAGATGGGAGATGTGATCAGACAGTCGACTGGAAACAGCTCATTGTAGGCTCTTGAGGGTCATGATAAGGAGTTTAGATTTTATTATTGTATTAAATGAAGAAATCTTGATGTGTCTTCTCTATTTGCAAAATAGGTACTGTGGAAATTGAGCATGATATGGCTTAAAATTTGCCTGCCAATCTTAGGGAAAGATGGCTCAACTCTGACCTTGCGAGGACAGTAATGTCGAGCTGGAGGATAGTTCTCTGGCTATGTCCCTTGGCTACGTGTCTTCATCCTTGCCTGTGTCTCCCCATTCTCAACAGTGCACATGTATTCAAATCAACTTGGAAGAGAATTTGTGAGCAAGCACCCAAACAAACAGAACTCACGCTTCACTATCACCCTTCCTCCCATGTAAATGTGGAGAAAGTTCCACTAACTTCAAGTCACCAACCTAGCTACTGATCCAAGCCCTGGCAACTCATTTTCTCCTGATTCTTTCTAAGCACCACAGATAAGAATCTCTGTCCTTGGTTCTATTACTTTATTGTTCTTTATAAGAAAAGGGCAAGAAAAAAAAGAAATGGCAAGGAAAAAAACAGTAAGCTATTAATGAGAATTCTGACCTGTCTGGAGATGGTCTTTTATGACTTATAATATTGCCATTAGGTTGCTAGTGATTTTAGGAACTATAAATTTTATACAACGTAGACTCATTATCCTCATCATCTTCTACTTATTAACCAAAATTTATTTAAATCAATTAACAATATGGAAAACATTTTTTCTTTAAAAATTTATGGAGACAACAATATAAATGACAAGGAACAACAAGAAAAAATTTTTTAATAAAAAATTTTAGGGAGTATTAAGTGATAAATTAGATTAAGGTATATGTGGTATTTATCTGTTCAGGAAGTAGTTCGTTAAGTCCCTACCACACACCAAGCATCATGGCAAGTACTGAGGTCACAACTAGAATGTGGTCCCAGACGTGGTCCTGGACCTCCTAGAGATTTATGATTAATGACCACGTCTTGTATTTCTTGTGGCAGCTACAACAATGCCTTTGCACATAGCAGGTGTTAAATAATTATAGGTCAAATGAATTAACATGTGATTTCCATTTTATGTATTAATTTCATCAAAAGGAACCAATTTTTGTAACAGTTAACTTACAGCCAGAAAAATCCACGTTAGAATACCAAGCAAGCAGGTTTAAACGGAAAACCGACTTTATTCAGTTAAAATAAAATTGTTAAAGTCAAGAGCCAAAATGGCATGCGAAAAATGGTATATCACTGAGAAAAGGATACAGAAACATTTAAAAAGTGAACTTTTGAGTAAAGTTTTCAAAAAGCAAAAAAAAAGAAAAGAAAAGCCTAAACTGACTTTCCCAGTAAGAAGGAAGGTTTAGCAATGACTGGGAGGCAATAGTACAACTGATAATCCAAGAATCCAGTACCTGCTAAAACCCCATATAAAACATCACCTTTTCAAGTTGTGTAATTTAATGTGGAAGCAAATTAGCATAGCACATAGAACAGAAAAGATAATGTCAGTTATTTCCAACATTTATCTGGAAAGTTATACCCAAAGTTCACTTAATGGGAACACATAAGATGTGTGACTGTGTGAAAGATCAAGTGTTTGCTATATAATAATACTATTTTTCCTCATTTACCCCATTCTTATAGCCTCTCATACCTGTAAAAATTCTCTAGCATCATATATCGTCAGAGATAGAGTGAAAATCTCTTATTATTATCTACTGTATGATCAGTAAGCTAATTAACCTAACAGTAATGCTTACTATAATAATCTCTGAATGTTTTGAAACCTGAAATTTTCTAAATGTTTGGTGATATAGATGTTAAAACATTACATTTTTAAAGAATCAAGCCAGGATCAATGAAAGAACAGCCAAATGAATGAGACTATATGTCAACCTTGTGTTAGACACTAGAGAATATTATACAGAAATAATACTAAAGAAAAAGTGATGAAGAATTCAATTTCCATCATTTCACGTAATTAAAAGATAGGCTGAAATAATTTTAACTTGCAGGAGAGAAATACTCCACCAAATCTGGCCAAAGATCTGCTTTTCTAAGGAAATAAAAGAAGTTCATTGTATCCAGATTTAGGATAAATCTGTTCCTGTAAGCAGAGGCATCTGTTGTTACTAGCATTTTTTGGGTGTGTGAATATGAATTGAATATGAATTTTACTTTCATAAGCTTCTTTTTTCATGTAATTTCCAAATTCAAAAGTTCTAGAGAGATTTAAAGAAAAGGAGTCCGCCCAAACTCTAAAGAACATGGGATATATCTTAACTAGAAGGAAGAATCAGTGTGACTGTTGAGAAACAATGTGCTTCTATGCCTGTTTAGCCTGGTAACTCAGGGTTTTAACAAAGTAATGTATTAGTCTTGTATTTGTGAAAAACCGAAGACCACTACAGTTCTTTGACGGCAGGAATGTACCAAGTAAATCTGAAGCATCTGCAGGCCGAGCAGGATGGAATGGGGCCAGGAATCAGACAAGCAGGGAATGTATTTCTTCCCCTAAAGTTAAATGAATATATATCCAAGGAAAATGGCTGTTGTGATGGTTGATTATCACAGAGAAGTTCAAGCTTCGAACCTGGTTTTAGCTTCCCTTGTGTCAGTATGAGGATTTGCACACACTTACCACCAGGTTCCATCTTTACAGCTAAAGCTTTGGCAGAGTAGTTAGGAATGCTTATTCTGGAAGCAATGAGAACTGGGCTCCAGGCCCAGCTCCACCCCTTCCCAGCTGTGTGACCCTGGGTAATCGGTTTACCTTTGCAAACCTCATCAACTTCACGGGATGGTGAGGGCTGTGGGAGATAAAGCTTATCTCCCCACCACTGAGAGTTTTTTCCAGGTCCAGAGACCTGCACTGGCCTCTCTCCATGTTCTATTTGCTCTGCTCTGCCTCTGGGGAAAGACTTCTCTGGTTAGTAAATTTGGAAGGAATAATTGTTCACACTCAGCCTCAAAGAGCAAGCATGGCTACCAAAACCATAGAGAACAAAGATATGTTCTGCTTTTCCATGCCTTACATCTTACCCGGGAGGCCTGCCCCGGTTCAGCATAGTCATGATTGCTCAGTAAGACTTAGTGCCACGTCTCGCAACGTGGCCTCTATTAATAATCAAGGTGAGACTTACCCTTCTATTTCTCTCTTTTATCTTCTCAATGAGTTTAGAAGCCTGATGGGGAAGACGCGTGTTATTTACTAGGTGTCCCCTTGGAGATCCCAATATTTACTGTTATTATTACTACTAGCTATCACTGGTCATTCACTGATTTGGGAAAGGGGAAAGGGTTGGAAATATTAAGTACTCTGCATTACCATTCCTCAGAAATTCATTAACATCTATTGGATAAATTATAAAATAGTGGAACTATAGGGAACCTTAAAGACCATCTAAACTAATGCCATCTTGATACAAATAGGAACCTTAGTGCTTAAATTGATCCCAGTCCTATAGATAGCCAGGAGCAGAATCAAGACACAACCCAAGTTTTCAGACTCCTGATTCTCCAGACTCCTGATCTAATGTGCTTCTTACCACTCCCTCCTGTACCCTTGCAGCTGCTCTAAATCAGCAATTCATTCTCAGTTTTTCTTTAGCACTTTTTTTTAACTAGTAAATTTCTCTTTTATTCTCAATTCCGAGTTGGGGTTTTGGAGAGCACCTCAGAAATAAGGAGGGGAGCCAGGAAAACTAAGTAGTAGTTTAGATCACTTGGTTTGACTCAGGACAGGAAGTGCTATATTCATATCAAATAGTTTATTATAGTTTTTCAAGACAAGCCAAAGATTTGCCAGCCCAGTGGTTCACAAGTGTGGTCCCCAGTCCAGCAGCATCTGGAAACTTGTTAGAAAGGCAACTTCATTAGCCCACCCCAAAACTACTGTCTCAGTCTGCTAGAGCTGCCATAACAAAATACCATAGACTGGGCGGCTTGAACAACAGAAATCTGTTTTTTCACAGTTCTGGAGGCTAGAAGTCTAAGATCAAGGTGTCTACAGATTTGATTTCTTCTGAGGTCTCTCTCTCTCTCTCTGGCTTGCAAATGGCTGCCTACCTGCTGTGTCTCCACATGGCCTTTCCTCTGTGTGTGAGCATCCTTGGAGTCTCTTCCTCTTCTTATAAGGAAAATCAGTCCTGTTGGATTAGGGCCCCACTCTTATGACCTCATTTAACCTTAATTACCTCTTTAAAGGCCCTATCTCCAAATGCAACCACATTCTAAGGTACTGGGGTTGCAGCTTCAATATATAAATTTTGGGAAGACATAATTCAGTCCATAACACCCATTGAGTAGGAAACTCGGAGGTTGGGGCCCAGCAATCTGTGTTTTCATAAATTCTCCAGGTGATTTTAATGATTTTAATTTTAATGATTGAGAGCTACTGTGCCAGCCGGTGAGGACACCAACTCTCCGTAAGGAAAGGGGAGTCTGGGCTGAAGCAATGAGGTTATCATGAGGATCTACGGATTTCTGAGAGAGGACTGATTCTGGTTCATAGGCCCACACACAAAGACTAATCTAGAAGACCTCAGGACCAGTGGTGTTGTGGGAAAAATGCGAGTGTGAAATAAAGGGAGCTCTAAGCAAAGAGTCTAACCGTGGAGCTTGGGCCCAGGCAAGGTTCTAGACAGCAAGGGCATGACTGCAGCCTCCATCAGATACCGTGTGTGCTGGAAGCACATGCAGGAGCAGATAGATTAGACTCCAGTCCTTTCTCCAGCTGGCTCTGGGAAGCAGACTGATCCTTGTGGACTGAGTAAACCACCCCACTTGGATTCTTAGATAATTCTGGAAGTGGTGGGATCTCAAACGAGAACTATGCTCTATTTTAACACATTGAAGCCTACCTCAAAATGCAAATGTAAGATACAAGAGGCAATATATTAATAACGTCACTATTGAGATTAATTAATCTCAAAGGAAAGATTGCTCTGTTTCCTGAATGAGGTAGGAAGGAGTAAAAGAGAGACATTTTAGGATTTCAAATCCTGGCTGGCTGTCAGAATCACCTGAGGATATTGTCAAAAAATGGATTTCACAGAGGCCAGCCCCATGGCCTAGTGGTTAAGTTTGACACACTCCACTTTGGCGGCCAGGGTTCAGTTCCTGGGCGTGGATCTACACCACTCATCACGGGCCACGCTGTGGCAGCAACTCACATATAAAATAGAGGAGACTGACACAGATGTTAGCTCAGGGCCAATCTTTCTTAGCAAAATAAAAATGGGTTTCACAGACCTGCCCCTGTCTGACTGAATGACTCGCCAAAGATAGGGCTCAAGCCTCACTGCTGCCTGGTCTTGTGGGTAAGTGGAAAGTTGGAATGACATACACAACTAACTGAAATAGTGCTTCATCATTATTAAGCAACAGAGATATAAAAACAGTACTCATACTTTTTTTGGTTTTTTTTTAGTGAGGAAGGTTAGCCCTGAGCTAACATCCGTCGCCAATCCTCCTTCTTTTGCTGAGGAAGATTGGCCCTGGGCTAACATCTGTGCCCATCTTCCTCCACCTTATATGTGGGATGCCTACCACAGCATGGCTGGACAAGCAGTGCATAGGTCCATGCCCAGCATCCAAACCCATGAACCCAGGGCCACCGAAGCAGAGCATGCAAGCTCAATCATTATGCCACCAGGCCAGCCCCAGTACTCATACTTTTTATCACATATTTTACAAGAACTGGAAAAAGAAAAGAAATGAGAGAAGTGTATTACAAAATAACTCCAGGTTTAGAATTTAGATATTATGAAATGACAGCACTGACATGGGAAATGGAATAAAAATTTCTTCCCCCCTCTCTCTTTTCTCTTACCCTAGTGCGGCTATCTGCGTGAAGCTGTCTGGCACCTTGACCCATTCGCCACACACAGGTATGCTACTTGCTGACGCTACGTTAGGATGCCACCATTTCAGCACTGGGAGTATGACCCCACACCCATTTTTAAAATATACTTACTCTCCTTTGCCATTTAATGTTAATATAACTTTATATATATAGATATATATCTATATAGATATCACTTTTGTCAAAATTCAGATTAAACTTGAAAAACGTATTTTTTCATAGGGTAATGATCTAAACAATCAGCTATGTTAGTTATAAAAGAGATTCTAAAAATTAACACAAGCCCTCAGGCTCCAAAAATCTGAAACAAATTTGGCAAATTTCAAAACAAATTAAGTAAAATCATTTCCTTTTGAAATCTTGCGATGATCATGCTGTCTTCTTATCAGGCATCTGTGTTTCTAAAAATTCGCTCTCCTTTCAGACCAAATTTAGTTTACTTTTATATAAGTGCCTTACTTCTGTTAATCATTTTGTAGAAGCTGCCTCCTTGTTTTTTAAAAATTAGCCTCTGGATGTATGCAAAATGGGTTCATGTGTTTCATCTTCCTAACATCAACAGAGATGACTAGAAACTCTGTTACATGGCTACTAATTCTACCTGTAACACAGACCTGAAAAATCCATTGCTCACAAATCAAGACAGGTTTATACGATATATGTAATAAGTTGACAAGATTTTTGCAGGAGGTTTTGATTAAATCACAGAACTAACAATTACATTGCTTTATTTATTTCAAACAGCCTCTTCTATATTATCAAAGTTTTTTGTTTGTTTTTACTTTTTTCTTTTTGCAACATTTTCTGCTATTTCCCACCATATTTGGCTATTTGAACTACAATTCATAAAAGGTCACCAGTAATAACTCATTGGTATAATTTTCACATTCATCTGTGGATTCAACTGTGTGGCAGTTGGTAATCTCAACCCACTTGATATAGTTCCCATAATATCACAAAAAGATGGCCTTTAAATAACTCTCTTCCATCTGCCTTAGATACCAATGGGGGAGAGGCTTCAAATTAACTTTGATAGTTTTAGTTAAGAATGTTAATGAACTTGTTTATATCATATTTGTCTCCAAAACATGAATGTGAAAACAACGTAGTGTATAATTACTTTTTAGAATCTACCCCTGTGTCTCCACAGAAATTTTGCACCTGTCCCAGATCTTTCTTTGGAGCTTTATGATCTGTTAGCAACATTAAACAGCTACCTCTGTTGGAACTAGAGACCAATGGGACCATTCCATGTGATTCCTGTGGTTCGTCTGAACACAGCTCCTCTCTTCTTGAAAGCACTAAGACAAACAGGTATATAAGATAAAATGTAGCATTTGCACACAATTCCCATTCTCACTGGTTTATGGGACAAGCACTTATTGAGTTCTTCTGCAGACTAAAGAATGTAATAAGCACTGGGGAATATGAAGGAGATATTCTCTTCGGGCCTCAAGGAGCTTACAGTACAAAGTGAAAAGTATAGTGTCACTACACAATTTGTTCCCTTGAGTACCGATTTTAAGCAAGATGTTATACAAGAAATAGGTGAAACAAACATGGAACCTGTCTTCTAGGAATTCACAAATAGGAGAGAGAAAGTAAAAAGGTGAAGAAGGCTGCAAATGACAAGTAGCATCAGTGAAGCATGGATAAAGTGCACTAGGTATTGAGAGAAGGATGGCAATGTGACCAGGAATGCTCAGAGCGAGATCTCTGCTATTTTGTTAAGCTATGATTATAAAAGGTTATCAGCGAAATTTCTTTTCATGAGAAGGATTCATGTAGAAAAAAATCATAAAATGGATATTAAAGTTATTTTCCAACATGTATCAAAATAACAGGATACAGTGTACTTGATAGCGTATGCCCAATAGAAACACATTTGCATAGCATCTGATCTGAGGTTTTTCACAGTGCTTTTGTTGGAAGTTGACAGAAGCCTTCCAGGTGTCAGTGTTTTCCCCAGAAAGACATTTTCCATTCCCACATCTCCACACAGAGTGAGTGTGACATTATATGCTAAAACGACATTGTCAGATTTTGGTCTAAAAAGGATCCTTATGAATCTGCCAAATATTTTTGTTTCCAGATATAACTTCCATCAGCAAATGTAACATGAAAAATAAATATGTAACTGGCTTTTAGGGCCCATGTGTTGAGCGTTTGGAAAAATTAATCTTCTAGAGAGTGCCATATTAGTGCTCTTCTGTGGCCAAACCATAGACATTGTACATTCAGTGTGGTACATTTCTGAAGGACAGAGTTTAGTTAATAAGTAAAAAACAATATTAGAAAGGGAGAAGTATTACATGGTAAAACCAAATGCTGTAATGCAATCCATGTTTCATACCTTGCATTTTTTGTCTTATACATTTATAGATTTTATTTTCTCAGTGTTTTACCTTATCCAACAAGACTCCAAATCCTTAAAGGTTAGTATTGGCTTTGACTTCTCTCCTGAAAGAAGGTCTTCTTCCCTGCCCTTTTCACCCATCCAGCTCCTACTTAGGACCGAACACAAATGAAACCCAAAGGAATACAGGATCAATACTAAGTATTTTACAAGCAAAAGATGGATGCAGACTATGATCCAAAATCCGAAGAACAGGCTTGTATATTAAAAGCTGCTAATCATTCTCAAGACTCTGAAAGCCTGTCAACAAGGACGTTCAAAAGCTGTCATCCTGGGAGGTATCCAAAATTGGAAGCAGGCAGCGCACACAGGTATCCGGAGACAAGAACCAGGGTTCAGACCCAGGGCAGCTCAACGCGATCTGCCCCACACTTGCACCTCACCCCGCGCTGTTTGCCGTGTGTCACCACAATGTTCAGCTGCTCTCACTCTGCAGCATCGCAAAATGGCCATATCACCTTGGACATAACCTCATCCCCTAAGGCCTTGCTCAGAGCCTCCACACCCTGATTCTTTACCCCAAATTCCCAGTAATTTTTCTCTTCCAACTTCCTGTACCATTGTCGAGTCTATTCTGCGCAATTAATAGAGCGTCTGACCACTTGTATTGTTAGATAAACTTGAAACACAAGAGTTTATAAAAAGAAGATGAAAACCAGGCTAAGAAAACCTGAGGCAAGGCTGGGGCAGAAAATGAAGTTTAGGCACATGTGTGGGTCAGTCGGCCCTGGTGGAAATTCAGATGCAGGCGATCACAAGGTGGAGCCTGTAACTAATGAAGCATTCTACAAAGGAAACATTTTCTAAATATCTGTGCCAAAAGCTGAGGTCAAAGTGGTAGTTCAGAACCACATTAGACAAGCCAGCAGGGCAGGAAAGTACTGAATATTAGAGCAGGCAACAGACCTTGGAATCCAGAGAGATTCTAAGCCAATTTTCAGGTGTGTTGTGACGGATAAAAGACACGGTGTATCTAAAGAAGATCCCCATTCTTTCCCCAGCAGCCCCACTCTTTCCAATCTCTCCCAAGAATCTTGGCCATATGACCTCACATGGAATCTTTCTTATTTGAGTCCTATTTAAAGCAAGCCATATCTGATTCGAGGACGCAGAGGGTCCCATGACCTTGCCATACCCGTTATGGGGCAGAAAGCCCCTAAGATCAGGGATCATAGCAGAGGACTTTGACTTTTTTGCTCTTTATTCCCAAACCCAATCCAGAAAAAATAAATAAATATGGAAAAACATAGGATTTTGCACATATTCAAAGTCAGGTTATTTTTAATATCCTATTAAGGTATTATTTGACACCCTGTTTATAAAAGAATGACTAGCCCCAGTTTTATCACCTCTGGGTTCTTGTGTCCTTCCTACGCTATGTCTATTGCCTTTATTGTGCTTGATGGATGCTTGCCCTACCATGACCCCTGCAGAGTTATCACACAACTATTTTTGAAGAATTAAATAAATTATAAAAGTATGTTTCCCATATTCCACACTTATCCCCCACCTGCAGCCACTAGCTGGCATTTCTTTCTGCTTTGAAATAGCAATTTCTGATCCCCAGAGGCTTATCAGAGTGAAACACACTTTCCTTGCTGGTGTATCCAGAGGTCTAACTCAGAAATGACTGGGCTTTTTTTTTTTCAGAAAGTTGTTGACACCCCTCCAATACCCAATAAAACTATTAATGGTCATATAAAAGTAAAACGACATTTAATTTGAATTTTTGATTGCTTTTTAGGGAGTTAGAAATACAAAATGCTCAACCACAAAAACAATAGATAACATACATAACAAATAAAATTGAGTGAATCAAAATTGTAAACAAATAAATGAATAAAACTCCAAACTCAGTCAATACTAGAGGGAGAGGAGAACCCAAACCATGTTAATCTTTCAGGAGGTGGTGCCCCAGCTAGATACACCCTGACTACAAGTTCTCCTAATAGGCCCTGAAACCACAAGGTAATTGCTCCTCCTTCATTCTTTTAGTGATAGAATACCAAAAGTGATTTAGCTGGGGGTGTGTTCACAAAGCTAGAGAGTACATTAGCCAGCCTCCCTTGCAGCTACAGAGGCTCAAATAACCGAGTTTTGGCCAATGGGATATGGCTGTAAGTACTGTGTGACAAATGCAGCTTTTGGCCTTAAACCTTTGGTGCCCTTTCTCCATTCCTACAGGCTGGAACAGGACCCTGGTACTGGTCACCATGTAAACAAGGACAACTGACACGACTGACCTTAAGCGGAACTCACCTGTTGCTATGACTGTCAAAAAAGAGATAAACTTGAATCTTATTTAAGCTATTGCACTTGAAAGGTCCCTTTGTTTCAACAACTTAGCCTTTGCCCTAAACATCGCATCCATCAATTCATATCCAGGCCTCATTTAAAACTGTGTCCTTCTGCCTTACCTTAGCGCCAATGAAGAATGCCCAAACACTCCTCCTTACTGAAAATGGAAAACTAGTTCCAACTACATTAACTGGGGTGAAGAAACAGATATAGTTCTCCTTGTATCTATGACTAAGAGCTTCATTTCCTGGAACAAGAGACCATCAGTTTTCAACAACATATCAGATATTGTTCTAATCAGAACTCTTTTCATTGCCCAAAACAGTGACTCGCTGATAGGATATAAAGCAAGGGAGCTTCAAATAATGCTATAGATTCACAGAATCCATAGCAAAGTACCAACAGGATTCATGAGAATTGAAGTCAAGGAACTGAGACAACTCACTTCATCTCTCAAGATTTACATGGCTTCTGGTTTCTACTTCTCTTTGCACAATTTCTCTGTCCTCTTCCTTCTCTTTGCAGACCAGCTTTCTGGTAAGGGGGTCAGGCCCTGAGCTAGTACAAGTACCATTCTCCCAAAATACCTCAGCCCTTCTCCAGAATTCTTCCCCTCTATCTTTTCATCCTGCTGTGATCTCCCTTGTTTTTCATCCAGCTAATGTTTTGGTTACTGATTTCATCTGCACCTGACACCACTGCGCACACACAGGACGCATCATGGGGAGCCAAAGAGTCACTCATCCTGGGTCTCACTCAACAAGGCCTCAAAATAAGCATCTAATAATCTCTCTGAATTATTTTATACATGTAGTCTCTGGTATACATTTAAGATCCTATTCATAAAAAAACTTTAATAACCCATTACTAGATACCCAGAGAGTATCACAAATTACTTTTAAAATAAAACCCCAGGGACTGGGCCGGTAGCATAGTGGTTAAGTTTGCACGCTCCGCTTCAGCAACCTGGGGTTCATGGGTTCGGATCCCAGGTGCAGAGCCACACACTGCTCATCAAGCCATGCTGTGGCAGTGTCCCAAGTGAAAAGTAGAGGAAGATTGTCGCAGATGTTAGCTCAGCGACAATCTTCCTCAAGCAAAAAGAGGAAGATTGGCAACAGATGTTAGCTCAGGGCCAGTCTTCCTCACAAAAAATAAATAAATAAATAAATAAATAAATAAATAAATAAATAAAATAAAACCACAAATAATTTTTATAAACAGCATAATTATTACGTTGTAATTCATGTATTAAAACTATTATTTCTTACGTGATAATATTAAAAACTAGTTTTAACTTTTTAAAAATACATGTTAATGAAAAGAAGGAAGAGAGGGAGGGAAGGGCCCTGCTGGACCTCTGAAAGGCCCTGACCTGGTTTCAGCTCTCCACTGCTCACTCGGCTCTAGTTGCCCACACATCCACACACGTCCTAATGAAGGCTGTGGATGCAGAGAAATGAGGAATAAATAACAAGTAAGTGGAGAATGCTGGGAAGACTGGCCAGAAAGCTATAGAGGAAGGAGATTTCTTTCAACTGGGAAGGTCAGAAGTGGACATGGCATTTAAGTTGGTTGGAAGAGAAGAAGAAAGTCATTTTACAGTCTAGGTTCAATAAACAAAACATGGTGCTTTGTAAACAGACACAATGGCTTCTCCACAGCCCTCCGTTGTCATATTCCGCAAATTACAGTTGACTTCTAGAGATTCATTTTGGGGAACTAACCAAAGCCCTCAATAGGGTAATATATTAGGTCTGTGTCAGTTATGAGACACTCTTTATCAATTGCCTTGTGTGCCTGAGAAGGGAGGGAATAAGACACAGAATAAGCAGGTGAGGGGCAATGGGGCAGGGTGGGGAGCAGGGCAGGGAAGGCCCATAGTGGAGGCTCTACCCAGAGGACAGCCTTGGTGGTGCATGGATGGAGCTTGTGGTGAGCCACACAGACTCTGGCCATGACACACATGAAGGGAAGAATACGATAAAACACCCATTTTTTGCCTATATTATTATTTTGCCCAGAGCCATCCCGGAAAGAAAGAAAATGATTAGAAAGGAAATTGAGGTTATGGAGTGCCCGAATATAAGATCCATGAAGGCACGAACTTTGTCTAATTTATGTCTGCTTTATTCCAGAGCCTAGAACAGTGACTGGCACTCAAATATTTTTGAGGTGTATGAACAAATGCCTAACCCCTGACAAGCCCTGTGCTCGGTACTTTACCTACATGAGCTCATTTAAGTCTCACATATAAACACAGATGAGGAAATTGAGGTACAGAGACAATAAAAGTCTTGCCCAAGGTCATCCAGCCAATGAATGGCAGTGCCAGAATCCAAATCCTGGTCTAATTGACTAAAGCCAGTGCTATAAACCACCATGAAACACTTCTTCACCAGACAGGAAACCAGACTATGACTACAGCACACAGTAATCTCGGTTTGGCACACTCACTCTGATGATAGCATCATTTGGATGGAAACTGGAGGAACCAGTTTTAAGGAAGAGTAAGGGGGTGCAGCATATTAAGCGAGGCTGAGCCATCAGGCTGACTATATTTTACGGTCTCAAATTTGGTTCGCCTGAAGTTTAATTAGGACCAGAACCCGTTTAAAGCACAAATGGAAAGTTATTTTTATCTCTGATTCTCTCTTTGGTTTAGAATTCCGTAGAAGACAGACAGAAACTGTTCCTTCATTAAGCAGTGGCATCAAAATCTATCACCTCAGTATTGAAAAGCACCAGGTAATTTCTTGTTTTCAGAAACCTCAATTTGCTGCTAATGAAATTCCAAGAAGTCTGCAATGACCAAATACTCAGAAATATTTTGGTGAATCTTTGGCAGACTTAAACTGAATTATTTCTATATCTAACCATTTCTATTAATCATCACAACCTCAAAGACATTTATTTGATTCTAATACTCTACAAAATAATAAATGATAGAATAATGAAAAGATAGGATGAATAAGTGGGAGGAAATGTATATTAAATAGTGCCATTCAACTTGTCTTCATTACTAATGGACTTTGGCAGGTGACATTGTGCATTCAGGCTAAGTCTGCTTCTGAATGTTTCTACTGAATACCAGAGAAGTGTGATGCAACAGAGACCAAAGTGACCGCCAGCCTTGTGCTAGCTCGTAAAGAACGGAAATGAGTCATCCATTTTTCACCCACACTCTTGAAACTAAACCTGAAAGGGAAAAAGTTTAATGCAAAATACAACTCCATCTTGTTTATTGCCCTGTCCACATCTGCTAGAACAGCGCCTGGGATGAATGTTTCTGGCATAGATGTTTAATAAATATTTGTTGAATGAATGAATAAGTGAATTTTTTTCTGTTGTTCCCTCAATCTAGAAATATGCAGGACAGCGAGAACAAGAGAACAATGCTGATTACCCACAGAGCGCTTGAGTTTGCCGGGACTGCAGATGGACTCGTAGTCAAGATCCACTTAGACACTTAACAGGCATCTTAAATTTAACATGTCTAAAATAGAACTTATCATTTCCTCCCTTATAAATTGGTCTCCACCAATCTTCTCTCAGTAAATGTGCTTCTATCCAGCCAGCTGCTCAGGGAAAAATCCCAGAAGTGATATTTGATGCCTCTCTTCCCCTCATTCCCTACATCCAAACCCTCAGCAAGTAGACTCTGCTCCCAAAATGTATCCTGTATCTAGTCACTTTACCCTCTCCATTACTACCACCCTAATCCCATCACCACTGTCAAACATCTGCACTGCCACAATAACCTCTGACTGGTCTCCCCGCTTCCAAGTTTACCTTTCTGCAACTTAATCTTTATCCAGTTCTGCACTAGGTAATTTCCTAGTTTCAGAAACAGTGATCATTTTAATCATAAATGTTATTTAATCCTCTGCTTATAACTCTCCAATGGCTTCCTGTTGTACTTAGAACAAAGTCTAATCTGCCATTACTTCCAGGCCATGTGTAGTCAGGTCTCCTCACTGTCTCTCTGACTTCATCTTCCACTACACTGCCCCTTTTGCCCTCGTCATGCTGGCTTGCTTTCTTCGGTTTGAACATTCCCATTGCAAGGACTTTGCAACTGCTGTTTCTCTGCATGGAATGCCCTTCCTCCAAATCTTAATGTGGCCCGTTCCTTCTCATCATTCAGGCTTTAGCACAAATGTCTCCTTATCTAGGATGCCTTCCCTGAGTAATGTTGACCCTCTCCACTATACCTGCACACCAGGTACATTCTATCACATCATCCTGTTTTACATTCTCTGTAGAACTTAATACTATCTGAAATTACATTATGAATGTATATGCTTACTTGATTATTGTATGTCTCTCAACTAGGATATAATTTTAATAAAACTAGGGATCTTATTAGTCTTGTTCTTCATCATTTCTCCTGGACCTCAAAAAATGTTTATTGAACGAATGAATGTTTTTTGGAAGTCTTTGAGCAGTATTTGTGCTTGTTTTTGGTACTTTTATTGAGTGTTAATTGGTCATTATTTTATGGGGTCTCTGCAAGCAGGACTGAAACTATGATTGAGACTGAGTCCTTTTATATTGGCTTTAGAGCAGAATCTGACAGCCCTCTCTTCAGGAAACACTTTTAAATTGCCAGTGTATCACAGAACAAATTCTGACACATCTGTATCAAAATGAATTTCCTCAATTCTGTGTGTACAGCATTCAAATTTTTTCTACATATTACCCACATCCGGCATGGCCATTATAGCTAAATGACTCTTTTAACCACACATTTCCCATTGCTTCTCTGCCCCCCCCATTTTTATTTATATTGATAATTTCCTAAATGTAAATTTCCTAAATGTTTTAAATGCTGGCAGAAAAAAGCAATTACTCTTTGCAATGGCAGAGAGATCTGTTGTTACTCAGCCAAGTGTTTCTTCAGTAGCTAAGTTCTCATTAGAAAACTAACTTTCCAGAGTCGTTCAGAGGTGTCATTTAGAATGATTTCACTTTACTGAGCCAGGGTGTCACATCACGACACCTGAGGCTGCTTGCCCTGGAGCATCACAAAATGATGCTCCGTCCCAATCACCGCTAAATAATATGAACCCCCAAGTCTGGTCTTCAAAGTCTAATACAGCCTGCATCTACACAAGGAGAGATCTGACTTTCTTTAAAGTCATTTTAAGTGGTTTTTAGCTTATTGCAATAACCAAACCTTCAATATTTAATTAGTCGCATTAGTTGTCATTACAAACAAAGCTGCATTTACATTTTTTTTTTTTTTAAGATTTTTTTTTTTTTTTTTTTTTATTTATTTTATTTTTTCCCCCCAAAGCCCCAGTGGATAGTTGTGTGTCGTAGCTGCACATCCTTCTAGTTGCTGCATGTGGGACTCGGCCCCAGGATGAACGGAGAAGTGGTGCCTCGATGCACACCCGGGATCCGAACCCGGGCCGCCAGCATCGCAGCGCGCGCACTTAACCACCAAGCCACAGGGCCGGCCCTGCATTTACATTTTTAGGTTCGTTTCACAGTACCCATCATTTTGCCCATCTGTCCATCTCCTTGTACTCAAATTACAACACAATTCTGGTAGGACATATTTTTTTTAATTTTTATGTTGAAGAGAAAGATAGCAACACAACCTGAAAAGGCAAATAAATAAATCCTAAAGAAGAAAAAATTAATTTATATCTCTAAGAGGTATAGATAACCAAAAATTAATAAATAAAAGTAAAAAGAATCCAAGCTATTCAAATAACCGTCTTTTTTTAACAGAAATTTTTTATGAATTTTTATTGAAAACCGCACTGAACGCTAAATTTCCACATTTATATTAAAATAATGTAAAACAGAAATGTAAAAAAAATGTAAAACACTCTAAAACAGAACACTAAAACCAAACACATTTCTGATAGTCATTACTTAAGTTTGTTTGTTTGTTTGTTTTAGTCACAAAAACAGGAATGTACCTACACAAAAGTTCAAAATAGGCCATCTTTTTAAACAAAAAGGCAATGATTCACAAAAGACTGTGAATACCTATGTAACTAGTTGATACAAATCTAAAGGATTTGTTAAAATTAGTCACATCTTTAACACATCTGAAGTGTTCGTGTATAAAATATCACGTGAAGAAAAGAAGACTTTATCAATGTCTAAAAGAGTGGGTTTGTTCATAGACAATCTAAGTTACCATGAAAAGTGTTTCCTGTGACATAAGGAAATACAACATTATTCTTCTTGACCCTTTCAATTCAGGAGTTTTCACCCAATAAAGTAGCCGAGGATCTGAAACCAAGAAAATATATTTGAGTATACAAAACTTGTAAAATGTAATACTTTTTTTTTCTCTTTCTTTTTGCATCATTCAGGGGTATTACTGAACTTACAACCAACCTGCGCACTCAGTGCACAGTTCAGATGTGAGAGACACTTCTCTCTACAGGAGCCTGGGGCTGGCCCCATGGCTTAGCGGTTAAGTGCGTTCGCTCTGCTGCTGGCGGCCCGGGTTCGGATCCTGGGTTCGCACCGATGCACCGCTTCTCCGGCCATGCTGTGGCGGTGTCCCACATACAGCAACTAGAAGAATGTGCAACTATGACATACAACTATCTACTGGGGCTTTGGGGGAAAAAAATAAATAAATAAAAAATTATAAAAAAAAATAAATAAATACAGGAGCCTGTACTGTCTTCAGGGCTATGCTTGCAGTTGTCTAACACAGGCAAACAGGTTTTTTTGTAGTAATTTAATCTTCCTATTAGCAAAAGAGGTAACCAGCCCCCATATACCACAGGAGAGGATTTCCTCTTTATAGTTTTTATTTTCATGTTTGGAATGCCTGATGCAACATTCTAGAGCAAGGTGCTCAGGACCTGCTGTGCCCAAGAGATCGAAAAAGGAGAAAGATCTGTTTATTCTTTGTGGTTTGATGCACAGCTACAGTCTTCAAAAACAAAGTTAATAAAGTAACACTAAAAAAGCAACATCGCATGTAGTACCACGTAAAACATGACTATTTGTATTACTTATTCATTTTCCAATTCTGTTCAAATGGAGGGTTTGTAATAACTTACTAATATGAGGAGTAAGTGGACATTTAAACAACACTGAGATTATCCATTTACTTTGATAATTAAGCATCAAAGTCAAATATTTCAAGTTACCCGTTAGAGGAGTTTTAAATGGGACTTGCCCCAGTACATGCCTTATTACTTAGTGTTAGGAATACCAAAGTATGGAGGACATTATAGAAGCGTTCAAGGACTTTTAAGTCTATTTTGGAAAAATAAAATAAATAACTATAAAGTCACCTAGGCTAAATGAAAAATGAGTGGTATAGACACTAAGTTTTGAGAGAATGAACATAATAAACTTTAAATTACTTTTCTAATTTAAAATATTATTTGATAAAAACTCTATATGAAGGGAATTTGGTTGATAGCTGTCAAAATTAACTAATATTTATAAAAATTAAAAACAGCAACACTGCATTTAGGAATTTATTCTTTTGAAATACATCTATCTGGATACAAAGACATATGTAAAAATATATTGATTGCTGCAAATATTCATTGCTGTAAAGCATGGAAACAACTTAAATATCTGACAATAGGGTACTGAATAAACAAAATAAATTATATCCACAGAATTTAATACTATATAGTTACTTTAAAAAGTGAGTTAGAATTGTAATTTATTGTTATGAAATAATGACTAAGCGATATTAAGTGAATGTCACCAACTGTGTGTATAATAAGCTAATCCAAGGATATATAAAGATAAACGGTTATTTATACATAACCAATCATGAAGTTTTGCTTATATTATTGTGACTGTATAGATATGTCTGGAAGACACATATGAAATTAATATCAGTTGCCTCTGGGGAGGAAGCTCTGAAACAAGGAGTCAGGGTAGAAAGTTAATTTCATTGTATACATTTTTTTAATAATTTAAATTTTTGATAAGGCACACGCATTTGGTTATCAAAAAATACTTGTGTAATATAAAGAATGGAAAAATTTTTAAATGTTCCCTATATTTTCCTCATTCAATTAGAACTCCAATTTCAAAATGATCCAAACTGGGTAATGTGACAACTTTGCTTTAAAGAATGGAAATTTATTTAATGGCTCCTCAAAATTTACTGCGCTTTAAAAAAGGTAATTATCATAAAACGTCTTCCTAACCAATGTCTCTATATGAGCATGCTCAGTTCGTTTTATTGAATTTTGTATATACAGATGTGATGATCTCATGGGATTTTTTTTCTTTTTTTTAAACAGTTAAGTCTT
Organism: Ceratotherium simum simum; assembly: GCF_057802395.1. Lineage (NCBI taxonomy): Eukaryota > Metazoa > Chordata > Mammalia > Perissodactyla > Rhinocerotidae > Ceratotherium > Ceratotherium simum. The sequence continues at coordinate 80,541,323 of NC_141903.1, read as the reverse complement.
TTTTTTTGTTTTTTTTTGCAGGGAAAGGTTCACCCTGAGCTAAAATCTGTTGCCAATCTTCCTCCTTTTTTTTTATTCCTCCCCAAAGCCCCAAGACATGGTTGTATATCCTAGTTGTAAGTCACTCTAGTCCTTCTATGTGAGCCGCTGCCATAGCACGGCAACTGACAGACAAGTGGTATGGTTCCACCACCAGGAAGTGAACCTCGGGCCGCCAAAGTGGTAAGTGTTGAACTTGAACCACTAGACCAGCAGGGCTGGCTCTCATGGGATTTCTTTTACTTTGAAAAAAACAAATACTGAGACAAGGTAATGGTTGACAATGTCTTAGCATTAATTTATTTTTTTTCTTACAGTTTCTAACCACATCCTCTGCCCAAATATTTTTCTGTACTTTCTATATCTTGTAAGTTTCTTTGTAAGTAGCAATGATTTTCAAACACTCAAAAGTTATTTTTAATGATCTAATACTTGTAAGTTAAGGAAGTACAAAATAACCTGGAGAAGTATTAGTAAGTATTATTATACATTGAATAATATTCATGTTACTATGGCTGAGTTCTGATCTTTAAGAAGGCAGCCACAGCTGGCCACAGCTGCTTTTATCAGATGCTCTGTATAAACACACTCCATAAATGATATCTGTTATTAGTGAGTGTACTATCTCTCTTTGACACTGATACCACTAAGTTTTATGTGCTAATAACAAATAGTCATTATAATAAAACTATAAAAAGATTGAAAACAGTAATTTTTCACCAATTTAAGATTCAAGTCAAGAAATTATGACCATTTAATTTTTTAAAAATATGAGAAATTTAAATATAAAATATTTAATGAAATTAAATTAAATGGAAAAATATTTAAACTTAAATATTTAAATGAAAAGTATCTACAGAAAAATGTAGTCATTACATATTAGATTCAGAATTCAGTGAATGAAGTGGTTAAAAGGAAAAATAATTGAAAAATATTCTATTTTAATGATAATTTGACAAATAGTAAATACAATATTTATTTCCAAGCATCAAAATAAAAGAAAAGCTAAAGAGAAAAAAATATAAAATTTGAACCACCCTAGGTAACTAATTTCTAGAAGAATATGTAAGAATATTTTTAATAACTTTTCCTAAGGCTATATCTAATTAAAATAAATTCAAAAACTTAACCACATGATTCAAGTACTTTTAAAACCCCATTTTTTTGAATAGCCAGAGAATAAAAGGTTACATGTTTGAGCTTGATAACAGGATATATTCCATATTTTACACGACCAAGCGGAGACAAAGAAAAATCAGGCAGCAATAAAATGCTCAGTTCTAATCTATTAATTCTTTAAAGTTTAAACTGCCTAATAACCCAAACCGGCACTTTCTGTAAGGGTACAGTCCTGTTTAAATATAACTACTCTTGAATTTTTGTGGAAAAGAGTGAGTGTGGACACTAAAAATTCACAATGTAGTAAATGAAACATACTTGACAACTAATCCCTCTGGTTGAGTATATTGGGCCAAACTCTGACTTCTGTGCTTGCCTTGGGATCCTAATAAGGTCAGACAAGTATCAAATTGGGTTGAATGTTCGAAATGCTAGAAACTTTTCTAAAGTACTATAATTACAGAAGGAGCAAACATAATTTTCTATAAATTGGAAGATTCTATTTTGAATCACTTTCACTTGAATTCTTAAAACAAGTCCTACAGGAAGATGAGGGAAACTATTTAACACTTTATATCTATTGTGGAAGGAAAGGAGAGAGGAGGGAGAGAAGGAAGGAAGGAAGGAAGGAAGGAAGGAAGGAAGGAAGGAGGGAGGGGAAGAAAGAAGGGAGGGAGGGAGGAGAGAAAGAAAGGAAGGTGGGATGGAGGGAGGGAAGAAGGAAGTTTACATGTTTCACAGTTTCTCCAGGATACAATTATATTTATCTTACTGGTACCTGCTCAAGACAAGACTGACATGAGGGAAGCCATGTTGTAGAAAAGAAAAACTCTGTTGTAACTTTGAACGAGCTCTGACAAACTAACCCAGCTGGATATGCACCCTCCAGGAGATCTAACTTCTCTGTAGATTTTACGCCCCCTGGTTGTGCATGTACCTCCCAGCTGCGATAAGATGATAACTTCGTTTTTTGAGTTCTTAGGAATGTGATGATCTCTGAACAGAGAATCTATGCTGATAGCCATCATCAGTGAAGACTGAAAGATCTGGTGTGGCACTCCTGTCTGTAACACCAGAAGGTCAACATTCCTAACCCCCTCCCCAACAACCCAATGGCCTATATAACTGCTGTAAGATTTCGTGCCCCCTTAAGATGGTTCTTTTGGACATGAGTCAGCCATCTTCCCTCTTGCTAGCAAGCTGTAATAAAAAGTCCTTTTTCTCCTACCACCTTGCGTCTTGTTGGCATGTCTTGTGGCGAGCAGAAAGCCCCACGTTGGGGGGTAACATTACCACATAAAATAATTATTATCAGAATCTTGATAAAAAGGCAACATTACTGTCACAAATTTATCTTCAGGGACTCTTTACCACATGTTCTATATATATTTCATCAATGACTTTTCCCTTATCAGTGTCTTTTCCTGTAAAATATGTTTCCTACTAGAAGTTAACTAAAATGATAAATAATATGATCATTAATATGGCTTGATGGTTACATAGGCAATGGCATTTCACTGTTGATCATTTGAAGACTGAAATGACCTACAGATCCAAGGGAAGGAAGCTGTAATTCATTCATTCACTCACTCACTCCCTGTAGCAGACACCATCAGTGCCCTGCTCATAGTTCTCAGTAATCGCCATTCTTACACAGTCTACAGTTCCTTACTACAAACATCTTGGAGTCTCTGCCCGAGGGCTTTCTCTGCCAAAGGAGCATGCTCAGGAGGAAGGTAATAGAGAGTTGATGCCCTGGGCAGCAGCCCTCAGCTAATAAAGAATGGGAGTTCTACATTGTCTGTCAGAGGTCCTCAGTAGAAATGAGCCCCAGTGGCCCACAGTGGCAACCTGCTCATTAAACATACCCTTTTTTGGATTCCTTTCCCCTTTTTTGTCCTACTGCCGCCACTCTTCTAGTGGGGCTCCCAGGGATTACCTTCCAAATAAACTACTTTAACTTGAATCCTTATTTTATTGTCTGCTTCGGGGATGTGGAAAGGGGAACCAACCTAAGACATTCATTCATTCTTTACTCAAGAAAATTTATTTAGTATATTCAAGGGGCTAAGAAACGTGACAGGCAATGGGAAACAAATATGAATCCTGAGGACAAGTAAGTGAGTATTTTCAAGCAGGGAGCTGTGTTATGCACTCCCTCAAATCCACATCATAAAAGAGATCACATCCTCCATCTCTTTCCATAATTAGCTCTGCTTCATGTTGTTTATCCTTTTCTTTAGTCAAGATCAGATAGTGATTACCTGGTGTTTCAGCAAATTTTCTTCTTTATCAAGTCATGCTTGGTTTTCTTATCTCTTGCAACACTTTTAACACTTCAACCCACTCATTCGTTTTCACAATCTTAATTCTTATTTTCTCTCCTACCTCTGCAAAATTCTCTTGGCTGTTTTTCATGACAAAGCCATATATCACATCTCAGTAGCCAATATGACTGTGTCCCTGTTCTCATTTCCAAAACATCCTTAATTGTTCCTTTGAGTACTTTCCCCAATGAGGTGAAAGCAATTTCCCAATATTCAGCCATCTTTAAATGCCTTATTATAGTTCCAGTGTAACATTCCCATGAGAAACTACTTATAAATATAATATTACATTTAATCCACAAATAGTCCCAAGATAGGGATCATTATTTCTATTTCATAGATTAGAAAACTGTGGCTTTCTGCCTCTATTTCCACGTATTCTACTGCACTCTCCCACAATTGTATACAAAAAAATGTAAACGCATTTTTCTGATGTTCTTCTTACTCATTTACGAAAACCTGTAAAATGGTCAACATCCAGATAATTCTCCTGGTATTTCAAGAATCATATGCTTATATTTGATTCTCACTGACCAGTTGTTAAGAATATCTTCAAATGATATCATTAATGATGAGCTACATCCCTTGTGAGTCAGACTCATTGGAGATGTGTCTTCCCTGAATTAATAAACTATTTCCTGCAAACAAGCTCTTCTCTAAATAAAATACTTCCAATGTCTCTATGCCAGTTAACATCTCTGTTTCTGCCACTAGAATTTCTTTTAAAATGTTTGCAGTCTTGGCATCCTGGCAAAATCACCTCCTCCATCAGTCAGTTCGCGTGTCACACTGGTACCTGGGGAAATGTTTATGCAGTACTTTTTCTGCGAGAAAAACACTAGGCTTTTAGATTGTACTTTTGTAGTTTATTTTTGGAGAGCCCAAAAATAGTACATATTTTAATCTTTCTACTTGTATGGGTGTTGCCCCCTGGCAGGCAAGTGACACCATAAGAAAAAGACATAATGGGAATGTGCTGAGCCTGTCAGGTGAGGGACACCCAACACATTCCAGGGAGGGCATGTTAATTGGCATTGTTTCAGTTCCAAATCTTCTCTCTCTAAGTGGTAGACATGATGCCAAAACGATGATTTGAAAATATTCCAATTGAAATCACCAGTAACAAAGCCAGCAGTGCTACAGTGTCTACACTGAAGTACATGTTTGGTTTCGGCAGTATGAAGACGTTGCAACAGGTTTAAAAAGGCAAATGACCAAAGTTAAAACTTAGAAGGAGATTGGAAGGAACCAGCATTAAAGTATTTCTCTTCATAATTTTGTTTTTATAAATCCAAAAAGTCCTCAGATAATAAAGAGTTTGATTAATTTGCTCCCTAGGTTTGGTGCTCAAAATGACTGGAAACAGGGAAGCATCTGACGTGAGTTAGTGGTTCCAGAGTAAAGGAAGATGCTTCCTTTAGAAACGATCATTCAAAATGATTCAGAGAAGAATGGGATATTTTTAGTAAGCCATTTACTCAAAATACTTCAGTGGGGCTGCTGGAAGAACAAATATCAATTTATTCTCAGAGGGTATAGTTAAATGTCCTGGATTGAATGAAGGACTATACCATTTGAAACTAAATATGAAAAGAAGAGCAAGGAGTTAAAATAAGAGTACATGTTTGCGCCTTACAAATAAAAATCACCCAGAGGAAGACCAGGAATGACCAGCAGAGTAAATATAAGAAATAGAAAACGACAGACAGCTGGTATATACTGTTCCTGACCTACCCAAGGAAGACTCACTATGATTGCTGTCTAGGGTAGAAACACGACCTTCAAATTTTTATTACCAGACTCAGAAGACAGCCTAGTGTAGGAAATATACACTATAGTCTATCTCCAATTTTCCTATCTTCAAGTACCATTCTAGCAAGTTGCTAAGATGTTTTGAAGGTGCACTTTAAAGAGTTTCTCAATGGCATAGTTAGGACAATGGCCGGTGTTTTCATGAAGTGGGGTACCCTCCCCAACCCAAGAGCTACCAACACCAGTAAATACTATTATAACTTGGAATAAACTGAGGAAATGAGAAGATAGTGAGACCTTACTTCTGAAAAGCATTTTTGAGTGGGAGAAACATATCTATCAGCAACAATAACTACTTATTATGCCTCTAGAACTCTGAGAAACTGCTAAGACCAATGGAATAACTTTGAATGTTAATAAATTTGCAATTATAAAAATAGTGTATATAAAATGGAAAAGGTAAAAGTTCTTGAAAGTTCACAATTCAGCAATGGTCACCATTTATATTTTGAAGAATTTTCTCCCAGTATTCTTCAACATTATTTTTTTAATTGAGATATAATTGACATGTAACATTGTATTAGTTTCAGGTGAACAACATAATGATTTGATATTTGTATATATTGCAAAATGATCACCACATTAAGTCTAGTTAACATCCATCACCACACATAGTTACAAAGAATTCTTTTCTTGTGAAGAGATCTTTGAAGATCTACTACCTTAGCAACTTTTAAATGCAGTGTTAACTATAGTCATGATGCTGTATGTTACATCCCCAGGACTTATTGACTTACTTATTTTATAACTAAAAGTTTGTATCTTTTAACCACCTTCACCCATTTGGCCACCGCCCCCCCCGACCCCTCCCTCTGGGAACCACAAATCTGTTCTCTGTATCTGTGAGTTTGGTTTTGATTTTTTGTTTTTTAGATTCCTTATATAAGTAAGATCATATTTGTCTTTCTCTGTCTGACTTATTTCACTTAGCATAATGCCCTCAGGGTTCATCCATGTTGCCATAAATGGCAAATTTTCCTTCTTTTTATGGCTGAATAATATTCCATTATATATATTTTATTTTCTTTATCCACATTTTCTTTATCCATTCACCCATTGATGAGCACTTAGGTTGCTTCCATGTCTTGGCTATTGCAAATTATGCTGCAGTGAACATGCAGGTACATATATCATTTCATTTTCTTTGGATAAATACCCAGAAGTGGACTAGCTGGATCATATGGTGGTTCTATTTTTAATTTTTTGAGGAACCTTCATACTGTTTTCTAAAGTGGCTGCAACAATTTACGTTCCCACCAACAGTGCACAAGGGTTCCCTTTTTTCCAACATCCTCACCAACACTCATTATCTCTTGTCTTTTCGATAATAGCCATTCTAACAGATGTGAGGTGATATCTCATTGTGGTTTTGATTTGCATTTCCCTGATGATGAACGATGTTGAGCACCTTTTCATGTACCTTTTGGCCATCTGTATGTCTTTTTTTGAAAAATGTCTATTCAAATCCTCTGCCCATTTTTTTAATGGATTGTTTGTTTTTTTTGCTGTTGAGTTATATGAGTTCTTTGTATATTTTGGGTATTAACCCCTTGTCAGATATATGATTTGCAAATATTTTCTCCCATTCCATACATTTCCTTCCATTTTATTGATGGTTTCTTTTCCTGCACAGGAGCTTTTTAGTTTAATGTAGTCCTATTTGTTTATTTTTGCTTTTGTTTTTGTTATTTTTGTTATTTTGCTTTTGGTGTCAAATTCAAAAAATCATCACCAAGATCAACGTCAAGGAGCTTATTGCCTATGTTTCCTTCTAGGAATTTTATGGTTTCAGGTCTTACATTCAAGTCTTTAATCTATTTTTCAGTTAATTTTTGTGTATAGTATAAGAGAGTGGTCCAGTTTCATTCTTTTGCATGTGGCTGTCCAGTTTTCCCAACACCATTTATTAAAGAGACTGCCCTTTCCCCATTGTATATTCTTGGTTCCTTTGTCACAAATTAATTGACTATATATGCTTGGGTTTATTTCCGGGATCTCTATTCTCTTTCATTGATCTAAGTGTCTGTTTTTATGCTGATACTATACTATTTTGATTACTTATAACTTTATATAATTTGAAATCAGGAAGCATGATTTCTCCAGCTTTGTTCTTCTTTCTCAAGATTGCTTTGGCTGTTTGGGCTCTTGTGGTTCCATTCAAATTTTAGGATTGTTTGTTCTATTTCTGTGAAAAATGCCATTGGAGTTTTGATAGGGATTGCATTGAATCTGTAGATTGCTTTGGGTAGTATGGACATTTTAACAATATTAATTCTTTCAATCCATGACAGTGGAATATCTTTCCATTTATTTGTGTCTTCCTCAATTTCTTTTATCAGAGTCTTACAGTTTTCAATGTACAGGTCTTTCACCTGAATTTATTCCTAGGTCTTTTATTCTTTTTGATGTAATTATAAATAGGAATGTTTTCTTAATTTCTCTTTCTGATAGTTTGTTAGTAGTGTATAGAAACACAAAAGATTTTTGTATATTGATTTCGTATTCTGTAACTTTGCTGAATTTGTTTAATTAGTTCTAACAGTTTTTTGACAGTGTCTTTAGTGTTTTCTATATATAATATGATGTCATCTGCAAATAGTGACAGTTTTACTCCTTTCTTTCCAATTTGGATGCCTTTTATTTCTTTTTCTTGCCTAATTGCTCTGGCTAGGACTTCCAATACTATGTTGAATAAAAGTGGTAAGAGTGGGCATTTTTGTTTAGAGGAAAAACTTTCAGATTTTCACCATCGAGTATGATGTTAGCTGTGGGCTTGTCATATAAATGGCCTTTATTATATTGAGGTACAGTCCCTCTATACCCACTTTCTTGAGACTTTTTATCATAAATAGACGTCAAATTTTGTCAAAGGCTTTTTCTTCATCTATTGAGATGACTATATGATTCTTATCCTTCATTTTGTTAATGTAGTGTATCACATTGATTGTGAATGTTGAGCCATCCTTACATCCATGGAATAAATCCCACTTGATCATGGTGTATGATCCTTTTAATGTATTGTTGATTTCAGCTTGCTAATATTTTGTTGAGGATTTTTGCATTTATATTCATGAGGGATATTGGCCTGTAATTTTCTTTTCTTGTGGTATCCTTGTCTGGTTTGATATCAGGGTAAATCTCACCTTGTAAAATGACTTTAGAAGTGGTCCCTCCTCCTTTTCTATTTTTTGGAAGAGTTTGAGAAGGATTAGTATTCATTCTTCTTTAAGTGTTTGGTAGAATTCACTGATGAAGCCATCCTGTCCTGGACTTTCCTTTGTTGGGAAGCTTTTGATTACTGATTCAATTTTCTTACAAGTAATCAGTCTGTTCAGATTTTCTATTCATGATTCAATCTTGGTAGGTTGAACTTATCCATTTCTTCTAGATTGTCCAATTTGTTGGTGTATAATTGTTCATAGTAGTCTCTTATGATTCCTTGTATCTCTGTGATATCAGTTGTAACATCTTCTCTTTCAATTCTAATTTTCTTTATTTGAGTCTTCTGTCTTTTTTTCTTGGTGAATCTAGCTAAAGGTTTAGCAATTTTATCTTTGCAAAAAACCAGCTCTTAGTTTTATTGATCCTTTCTATTATCTTGTTAGTCTCTATTTCACTTTTTTATGCTCCAATCTTCATTTCCTTCTTTCTTCTAACTTCGGGCATCATTTGTTCTTCAGCATAATTTAATACCATTGCTGTGATCTTGTTGTAAATAAAGTTTTGTATCCTGCTTTCCACTGTTATAACACTAATGTTTCACCATGTTATTGTAAATTTTTCACTGCAAAAAATATTCCAATGAACAGATATACCATGTTTTCTTAACCAATCCTTTATTTATTTTTTATATTTTTGAATTTCAGATAGTGCTGCAATAAATGTATTTGTTCATGAATATTTTTAAATGTCTGATTTGTTTCTTAAGATCAGCTTCCAGAATTGCAAATAGTAGGTCAAATACCATGAACAATTTGAAGAATATAAATACGTACAGCTAAACTGCTTTCAAATATGTTTTCTAATTCACATCTCCATCAGCTGTGCTTGTGAATTCAGACGCTTTTCAAAGAGATATAGGCCCACTCCACACTAATTCCAAAATAAATTATTTTAAAGAAATAAAAATGACATTTAACATTAAATGTTTTGTTAATGGTTGATATTGCTTTCAAATTTACTTCAAGTATATAATTGTAGAATTTTTATTTTAATGATACTGCTACTATATGTGTTTTCAAAGAAGTCTTAAATCCATTTTAGAAGATTCAGCTAAGTTACTTCATGTCAAATTTATTATTCAATAGTTATATTTACTTTATTTACATTAAATTACAAATATATCTTTAACATGTATATCCATCTTATAAAACTTAGCACTTAATGTTTATTAATTATATCAGTTTCTAATCGTCATATCTTTGCTTTGTCCATGGGGTCAAAACTGTGATTTACCTGGTACTATGTCCTTCTTCTGTAATACAACCCCCAATTACATTATTCCTGTGGAGGAAATTGACCCTGTTGGAATGATCCTCCTTTATGATCATTTTCATAAAAACTTTGTGGTGAATGTAAGGCCTTCTTGAATAGTTTTGAGCAATTTTACGATGCCATAACCCACTTCATTCTTGTATTCACTTAGTAAATAGTCATTGAGTCCCTTCACCACGAAGGCATGATACTAGGGACTAAGTAGACAAATATAGAAATACATTGATCTAGTGTGGAGATAGACAAGGAGCTATGAACAGTATGTCATGGAAACACAGAAGGCACATTTGAACACTGAGATATAAGATGTTATTTGAGCTAAGACTTGAAGGATGAGAAGTTGGTCAGAGAAATTGGGAAAACATTACAGGCAGTAAGAACAACATATACGCAAAGACATATAGGCATAAAAAAAAAAAAGAAAAGCCCAATACAGTCTAAGAGCTATGGGTAATAAGTATTAGTGAGTAAAACAAGGGTTGAGGTTGGGGAGAGACACAAAGCAGAACAAGTATGCAGGAGCTCCATCATGAAGCATATGCTACTGTATTGCGAAAGGAGTTTAGATTTTATTCTATAGATAATGGGAAACTATTGAAGAAATTTGCAATGAAAAAAATTTCACGTCATAATTTTAACTAGTATCTATGTAATGAATTTTGGAGGTAGAGCAAGTCTAGAGGTGAGGACATTTGGAAAATTATTGTATGAGCCCAGAAGAGAGGTTGGTGTATTCATTAGGATAGTGAAAGTTGGAAGGGAAAATAAGGTAGTAAAATGCTGTATTTTATGAGAAACACAGTAAAACCTATGAGACTTAAGAACTGATTGAATGTGGAAGATGTTGTCCTCGTTTTGTAAAAATTATGTCTGCGAAGGATTACTCAGTAAGATCTCATTAATTCCTTACAACTGAGGGAAAAGGTCGATTTGATTTGTCCCACATCTGAATTATGGAATATTTTTCTGTCAAAGAAATTTTAATATACTTATGCACATAAAGTTTGCCAGTAACAATTTGGTGATATTAAAAAAAGAATTAAAGATAATTTTGGTAGAAGGAAAGACTCACATGGGAAATTCTTACTCTATCAGACAATATTATTACCAAATTTAAGATATTGTATTAGTTTGCCGGGGCTAGCATAACAAAGTATCACAGACTGGGTGATTTAAACAACAGAAATTTATTCTTCTCACAATTTTGGAGGCTAGAAGTCTGAGACCAAGGTGTCCACAGGGTTGATTTCCTCTGAGGCCTCTCTCTGTCTTGTAGATGAAAGTCTTCCCTGTGTCTTCATGTCATCTTTCTTCTGTGTGTGTTTCTGTCCTAATCTTCTGTTCTTCTAAGGACACCAGTTATATTGGATTAGGGCCCACTCCGATGGCCTCATTTTACCTTAACTATATCTTATAGACCCAGGCTCCAAATACAGTCACCTTCTGAGGTACTGGGGTTAGAATTTCAACATATGAATTTGGGGGACACAATTGAGCACATAACAGATATAAACTGGAGTAATGGTCTCAAAAAGTATTTTCATTTTTATACCATTAAACATTTACAAATGAGTGTCATATAAAGAAGCTTACATAAATTAATTTTAGCGAAAAAATTTTCTAAAATGAAAGCACCTAAGTTCAATTTACCATTCCCAGTTAACAAATGAGAGAGTATCTTCTCAACACTGACTAATGCAGTTTATTTATTTACAAGAAAGACCTAGTAATAACAGAAGAGAAAGAAAGCGTAAAGATATTTCGTTTCACTTCAACAATGTTTATCAAAACGCTGGTCAAGTTCATTGTATACTTTGTATTTACTTGTCAGAGTAATTGGAGTATTATCTGTCCAGCAATGGAAGCCAATTGAAGAAGTTTTTGTTCAGATGGGTTTACATCCAAAATTTTAAAGAAACTGAGACTTTAAAATCAAGATTTGTAAAGACTGAAAACGATCACTAGTTCAGAGACACTGAATGTGCCGCTATTGTGCTAGAGCAGCTGATACTCACTGACTATAATGCAACTTCACTTCGGAATTTAAGACTGAGAAAGGCTAGTGTCAGGTGTTATGCGTGAATAGATTTGGGAGCCTGTTTATTCAACTGTTTTTTGTTTTTTTTTTTTAATTTCTACCTTGGAGCACAACATACTGTGCACTAGAAAATTCTAGCAGTCTAAAATTTTCTCTGAGATTTTTTTCTTAAGAAAACAAAATGTCAAACCATCTCTCTGGATACTTACACAAAATAGGTGATAAGACATTCCAAACAGAGAACATGATCTAATAATGCTTATCTTAACACTGTGAAAAGCAAGAATTTCAGGTCCTGCTCCTACCTCCTTCATTTCCTCTCTGCAGTCTCAAATTTAACTAGTTTTTAGTTCTAGCTCTCCCTTTGTAAGAAAATTGTGCAAAAGAGTAGCTATTTGTTTCACATTTTGTTAGCATGGGCTGGTGGGGTGGGTAGAGGGTGCAGCAACCAATCAGAATTCTGAGATTCTTAGAAGTGTATAGTGAGATACACTTCTCACTATAAAATATTATTTCAGTCATGAGAATCAACAATTACCCAGTTGCCAGATTATAACAGCAGCAAAGAATAACAACCAAAAGACCTAGGTGAGGGTGGGGCCAGAAAGTAATGTTTATTGTATTCTTACTCTGAGTTAAATAGTGTGTTAGATTATTTGTATGCTCTGTTTAATTTAGTCTTTAAAAAGATTAGGAAACTAAGGTTCAGAGAGGTGAAATGATTTTGCCGGTTTACTACGGCCAGCCAACACTGGAATTAGTATTTTAAAGTAAGTCTGACTCTCTAATCATGCTCACAGCCCCACAGAAAGCCGGGGTGGTCAGCTCTGCTGCGCAAATGTGGTCAAAACAATCAAGAGAGTCAAGGAAGTCATATTCGTCTGGATTGAACAACTCAATCTACAAACCGCTGAACTGTAATATACGGCTGGAAAATAGATTTCAAAAGAAAAGAAAAAGGAGAAGGGCAAGGAAAAAAACTGAGTTTCAGCCAAGAGAGCAAGTGAGTGATTAGAAATAAATCTTGCATGATTTGCTCCCATAGGCAAGAAAAATAATATTTTTCAATCCTGCTTAACCCAAAGTAATCTGAGTTATTTAAAGTATTATAACCACTGGTGACCAACCAGAGAGTTTATCCTACCCTTTCACAAGCAAGGACTTTTCAGAAGCAGGAAGTGCGTGTGAAAAGGGACCATGTTATTGACGTGACAGTGAGCCACCTGTTATGTATGAAGAGAGTCCCATATCTGCACCTCATGGCTGTTGCGAGTGCCACCCTACACAAGCTAGACCTGGAAATCTCTTCTCCACTCAGCCTGAGAAACCAGGATATTTTCGGTCCTAGTAGGCATTCAAACAAGTGGAGTCATAAAACCAGAGAGAAATCTGTGTACCATCCAGGCCGATACTCTACTTTACAAAGGAGGGTCAGTGTCTTGAGACAGACCAGTAGTTAATAGCAGAATCCCAGATTAAAAAGCTCAAGATTTCAGAAATCCAACTCTTTCTGCAAAATAAATGCATGGTTTCATTTGCAAAGTAGGGCATCATTACCTAAAGATAACAGCATCTGCAGAAATACTTACTTAGCAACTAAATCACAAGGTCTTCCTCAGAGCTTCCTTTAGGCTAGAAATAGTCCCTGCTTAGCCAGCTGGCCTGAAAAACTAGCGACAAACATAAAAAACCAAAAGAATTGCAGAGCTCATCCTATCCCCTCATCTACTCAGAGGAGCATCTGTAGCACTGTTTTTGAGACTGAGGCTTATAAAGCTAATGGAAGGAGAAGTGCCTGGCTTTTCTTCCTTTGTGGCATGCTTTTATACCCGGAAATATCTACCTTTCTAGTTAATCAAATGTACAATTTTTTATTGAACAGTTTCTTAAATTTAAGGTTTGCACTATTTGCAAAGACCATGATAGCCATGACTTACTCAGTGGCCTCAGCTCTGCCACCCAATGAGACCACAGACACTGGGATATGTCAGTACCACCCATAGCTACAGTGTCGGGGTCCATGAGAGCACTGAGTAATGCTGATTTCCTGGCAGCCTAAGAGTCTTAAACAACCTTCACTGTCCTGGTTCTAAAAATGCATTTTAGAGGCTCCCGTTGTTGCTGTCCTAATTTTTTCATGTTGTTTTCCAGTTTATTTTATTTGCTAAGAAAGCAAATATTTTCATATTAATGCTATACTGATTATAAATTAAAAAATAAGCATCATATTTATTTCTCTAATTTACAAGAAGCTGTGTTTTAAATTTGCACATAAGCACGTAAAGAGATAATAATTCCACAACAAAGTATCTGTAAAAAATGTTCTTTCTTATTTACTTTGACTTAAACACAGAGGCAGAAAGAATGATCTAACAGCTTGCTTGAATCGCTCATAGCATTATATTTTCGTGGAGCACTAATTATATGAAAGATATCATTGTAGATGCTGAGGAAATAGGAAAATCTATTAAATAAAGACCCTGCTTGCATAGATTCTGGTCTGAGTAAAGCTAATAAACACACACTTAAAGTGCAGTGCAGGTCAGTGTATGAAACGTACCCTGCACACCAAGAGCATGGTTCAAACGATTTACCTTAGGAATTACATGAGAGAGAATCTTCTGCCAGAGCAGCAGAACTGCAGCCCACAGGCCAAATCCATCTGCCACCTTCTTTTATATGGCCCATGAGCTAAGACTGCTTTTTATATTTTTAAATGGTTGAACAAAATTCAAAAGAGTAATGTATTATGACATTTGAAAACTGTTCGAAAGTAAAATTTCAGCATCCAGAAAGTTCTGTTGCAACACAGCTCCACTCATTCCTTTCCATTCTGCCAATGTGTGCTTTCATGATACAACAGCAGAGCTCCATGGTTTCTGCAGAGACTGTATGGCCCAGAAGCCTGAAAGATTCACTAGCTGGCCCTTCACAGAATAAATGTGTCAACCCCTGGCCTAGAAGATCAAGGAAAGCTTTATGATCAAACTGTGTTTTGAATCGAATCTTGAAGGATAGGGTAGAATTTGTCTTGGCAGAATGGTGAGGGGGGTGATTTTCCAAGAAAAGGATGAGCAAAGCATAGTGCTAGGAAGACTCATGGCTTATTCAGAAGGCGGTGAACACGTCAGTGCTGCTGAGGCGGAAAGCTTACGAAGAAGGTTAAGAGGGTGAAATGACATGGCAGACGTGGCTTGAGGAGGGTGAGGAGCAAAGAAGTGCTTCTCCCCACCCCCACCCCCAAACCATTTCCATTTTCCTGTAGAAAATAAATACCAATTAAGGCTTTTTTAAACCGAAGAGTGATGTATTCAAAGAAAAGATTTTCAAACAACTAATTTGGTAACAATGTGTAGGATGGATAGGAAGTTGGTGTGAAGAGGACAAAAAAGATAAAGGAGACTGAAAATAAAGATTTAGGTAGGAGACCCTTAAATAGTTCTATCAGCAAAGAAGGAAGACAGAGAACCATGTGGCTGCCTCGTTGATGTCTGTATACCTACAGAAATCCACATAGAGGGTACCCTTATTATATACTGCTCAGATAAATGCACAGATGGATAAATAGAAGGACTCCAGGAGGGAGGGAGAGAGGAAGGAAGACAGGAAGGAAGGGAATGAAGGAAAAAACATTGATAGATTTTGTCAATTGACTAAGTGAAGAATAAACACGTGAACCAAGTTTAGAGTTTAGCTTTGGCCATGTAGAGTTCTAGGCAACAAAGAGGCATTCACAAGAAAATGGCTAACAGCAGTTGGAAATGTGAGATGCCAGCTCTGGAGCAAGATCAGAATGGAGATAGAGATAGAAGCATCCATCTACTCTTTCAGAGATCATCCCTATGAGTCTGATAGTCCCAACAAGCTTCTCATGAATAATTGGTAGGAGCTTATTATGCTTATGTTATTTTAGGATGGGTATGCAACTTTCCAAACCTTCAAGAGAAAGTTGTAAAAACAGGGTCTGTCACTGTGTCTAGCAGTTTGCATGGTGTACTAAAGGTAAACTTATTAACATAACAAGGATTAGCCTCAGAGATTCCACACCCACGTCATTACTTCCATCAACAGAGAGAGGCATCAGGGCAACATTCGGTTATTTGCAAACAGATGCTTGCTTCTGGAAAATGATGATGCAGACTGGGTAAATGGTAGAAAATACTGGTTTCATTTTTTCCCTCACCCAGATATCTCTTAAGCAGAGTCTGGGAAACCGGTTTTAAACAGTGTGCTTATAAATGTTCTGTATTTATTCGCAAAGCTACCCTGGAACACTTCCCTGATCATGACCATTTCTAGCAATTATCATTTTAAATTCTGTTTTAACAACTAAATGACTCCAGGAGCACAGAAAGGGGCATATAACAATTTCACGGTGTGACACACTTTCTATGAACTGCACTGAAGCCAGAGGGTTGCAATATATAAAGTGGCTTTTATCTCTAGCAAACTTACTCAAAGACATAAGCATGATCTCCAAAAACCCGTAGGCAGTTCCCCATTTCCTGATGAACACTGGCCTTTCTTGAAATATGTACTTAGCAGTGGAATCTAGAAAAGGATCTGTCTGTATTTTACAAGCATCATTATCAGAACAATGGCATTCAGGGAATGAAAAATATCTCCAGTAGGGATTTATGTTTGTTAAGAACTCAGAAAACACAGAATCTGCACCTGCTACAAGATAATATTGGGCTTGCAAAGCAAAACAAAGATTTCCACACAAAGCTAAAGACATTTACACTAGTTGGGATATTTACTGAACTGAGTCATGAGAAAATTAAAACCTAAATGACTTGTTATAAAGACAACCAAAGCCCAGAATATTAAGACACTATGAGATACAAAGAATTGAGATTTGTGCCGGAAAACAATAGAAAAGATACTATAGATCAGATTACAAAGGAAGGAAGGGTGGAACAGGCCCTGCCAGTTCTTACTATTCATTCTGCCCACGCAGACATCTTACGCTAAGTTTCCTATTTTTACTTGAGGTAGAAAATGCCTCAGATTCTACACGCTGGTAGTCCTGTTATGAATAAGGTTGAGACCTTCAAGAATGGCAACAAGAACCTAAACTGGTTTTCTAAGTCTTTATCTACAGCATGTTACACATGACATTGTCCATGCTGTCTCCATATAATAACATAACCCTTTCCACCTCCATCGTGTAACTGAGGGCTCTCCTGTCAGCTTTATGACTGTGACAATGAAATGTACAGGAATCCTCGAAGCTGCCTACTGAAGCTCATAGAAGGTCAGGGGAGGAACTGTGCAGTATGCATATTCCTGCTTCAGTGTTCTTATCATTTCTGATAATCATAACTTGAATTTAAATAGTAGCTTTCCTCCAAGGAGCACAGAATGCTTTCATATATATTACTTTATTCAGCCTTATTACTTTCCTACAAACAAAGGAAAGTAAAGACTTGACTCCATTTTAGATGGAAGAACTGAGAGAGAGTAAGTTAATAATTAACCAAAAATGATGCCAGAGTATGCATGATCATTTAACCTAGATTTCTAATTCAAAACCCCATCTTCTCTATGCTAAATTATAACTATGCGAAACTTATCTCTGGCAAGTGATGGCTTTTTCTTGGTTGTTTGGAAAAAGCCAAAAGAATTAAAGGTAATTCCTGATAGCAAGTTTGAATACAAATAATCTTTATTGAGATGTAACAAGTCAAATATTTCCAAACTTGTCATTCTCATGTCAAATTTTCTAGTGTCAGAAGTAATATTTGGCTGTATAGTGATTAAGTATTTAAGTCTGGTTGTATCTAGTGACTTTGTTTTCAGTTTTCTAATTTTCATGACTAAGGAGTCAACTTAAAAAGAGTGAGAGAAGATCTCAGATTTTCTTCAACCCTGAGCAAGTTCTTAGGAGGAAACATAAAATATAGAGTCATATTAATTTTTAATGTGCTATTTCACAGGTCAAAAAATACTGCTTAGACACAATTATTGACAAGCCAGAACTGTCTAGAGGCAGGCAAGAAGGTGTCAGAAAGGAAACAAAAAGGGGGACAGAGGAGCTGCCCAGAAAAGGGAACAGAGGCTCGTGGTTCCTTACAGCAACCATTAGAAGAGAGAGGAGGGCCAGAGGTTGATGATGTCACATATGAAATGAACAGGACGTATTGCACAAGGGAATAGGCAAGAAAAAGTTTATTTACAAAGAAAATCTGGGACCAATGTGTTTCAGATCCAAAGAGATCCTTTATAGGAAATCTCTGACAAAGACTAATGGAGTCTATGATTACTATGTGACAGGCATTGTGCTAAGCACTTTCCACTCATTTCTTCATTTGATTCTTGCTCCTCTCAATGTGGGTGTTATTTTGCCCAGTTTACAGATGAGAAAGTATGTTAAGAGATGTTGCCTGACTTGCCACAGGTCCCACAGCTGTTAATTGATAGAGTCAGAATAAGAGCCTAGAATGATCTCCCTCCAAAGTTTGCTCTCAACCACTCTGCCATGCTGACTAATTTTGAGCAAAAAAGATTAAACCTTTGAGAAAAACTAACAAGGACGTTTTCTCAAGGATTCTATGTCTCATACCAGTTTCTCTATGCTTCCCTTTTTCTCTTGCACTAAAATACTCCCCCATTTACTGAGGGAGGGGTGGGTCAGAGAAACGTTCACATATTATGCCTATTACTCATGTCTCACAAGAACCTGAAGGGCAACTCTGTCCGTGTAGTGAGAGCAGAGGCGTAGTTAAGAATTTGTGGTACCTGAATGAGTTCCAAGTTTCATACTCCACCCCAGCCCACTTTCCTCTATGCCTATTATAGAACCAAATATCATCATACACACACACATGCCAAACCCCGGCAAGTCAAGAACATTCCTGGGTACCATCATGTGCAGACCTATGTAGTAGAAACTACATGGCCAGCTCGGCACCCTATTTAGCTTTGTCCCTGCTGGGTTCAACTGTCCCCATTCTAGCACTAGCATCATTTGGCCATCAGTGGAGAGAAAAAGCATATTCACAACAGTCCCCCAACTGGCCAACAGAATAACTAGTTTCCATCAAAAACTAACTCTATCAGTAAAATCTTGTAACAATCTCTAAATAGTTAATTAAGTTCAGCATACAGATCCAATCACAGCCTTGCTTTCTTTCTTGCTTTATCTCCCACTCTATTCTTCCCACACCCCACCCATAAATACACCATGCTATTTCATGATTTTAGGTCTTTGGAAATGCTGTTCCTTTTCCCTGGGTGCCTTTTTGTCTCTGAGCCAGTTGGCAAACTTATTATCATTCTTCGAGATCCAGCTCAGAAGTCCTCATCCCTAGAACTCCTCCTCTACTTTCTATATTACCTTCCCCTTCTGAGCTCTCTTGGAACTGTAGAATGCCTCTGTTCTAGCGCCCATGATATTACACATAGAATTTATTCACATGTCTGTCTCCCCAGCAAATCTGTGAATCCAGCTCCTAGAGCAGAGCCCAACATGCAGTAAATAATAGATAGAGACTGGATGGTCCGTGAATTGAATGAGGGAATGAGCCTAAGAACTATGCTTTTCCTCAAATGCCTTACAGTTTTAGTTCAGACTTATAAGTTTATGCAGGTACTTTGGTGTCACTGACATAATCGTTCTCCATGAGTTCAAATAAAAGCTGTAAACATTGATATTTACCCAATAAAAAAAAAATCTACTTGAGATGACTGGGACTGCAGAATTGGTGAGCTCACAGGACCCAAGCTCAGGAACCAGAAAGAGGCGGAGGAAGAGGAAGGAAGTGACTAAGAAGGGCAGCATGCTAACTGGGCAGCTGTATCATCACAGTCACCAACAATAGCTCTGATTTACATTGCGTTGGTTCAAAACTAGGAGGAGTCTTGATTCCTTGGCTGATTTTTCTCTCAGGTGACAGTGCTTGGCTTTCTGGCCCTTGACAGTGGTAAGATCTTCTCCTGCTGAGTCATTTGTTGCCCTTCTCTCTGGCATCATTCCTCTAGTAAGAACGTATTTCCTCTTCCTATTCATCAACATTGTTTTTGATAAATTCTGCAGTTATTGTCATTACAATGTGTAAATACATGTAAGAACTCTTTGCTCTTAGAAATTACATAGTTGTGGTTAATGAACATTTTGCCAAAAATGTCTTCATGTTACATTCTCTAAGGTTTTCTCAAAAAAATGTCTTAAGAATAAGAAATAAGAATAAAGAAAGGGGTAAAAGAAAAAAAGGAAATATACCTCTAAGAGCAAGGACATTTGAGATATAAGCTATTAGTGTTAATTGACTTTATATTCACAATAAAGACTTCAACATTTTAAGTGAATAGAATTTGCTGGGGGAAAAATAGAGTAATAGAGAAATCTTACTAAAAGTATTTCAAAAGTCCATTCAACCAGCATGTGACTGGCACTCTGTTATGTGTACGTAAAGAAGTCAAATAACAGAATTTCCTAACTTCTAGTTGTCCATAATCGACAGGAAATGCTCTAATTATAACGCAAAGTGATAAGAGTGAGAGAATAGAAACAACCTATGTAATGGGTATAAATCTCACTTTACAAATTTCTATGCACGAGAAATATATTTATTATTTTCTATAATGTTGCTTAACTATTTTTTATACCAGGTCCACATCTTCCAGGCCAGTAGAAAATTTGACCTTGATAATTCTTGGTTCTTTCTCCATCATCCTCTCATGTGGGTCATTGGAATGGGGGAGGAGAAAGGGGTGGAGGATTTGCCCTCTGATTATTGTTCATTGTTTGCCTTGTCTGCACGACTCGTCCGGCTCAGGGCCCTTTGACCACTTCCGTGTCCTGCGGGAGAAACAAGAAGCTCTCACATGACAGCAGATGGCTTTCTCTACCTAAGTCCCCCAGGCAGGTGGTCTTGGAAGCCTCTCTGAAGAGAGGCAGAATCGCGAGTGTTTAGGAAGGCTGACTTGGGCATCACTGGCATTCACGTCGTGGGCACGCCATATCTGTGTGACCTCAGGCAGATGTTTCTCAATTTCCTAAGCTTCAGATTTTCATCTGTCAAGTAGAGATATGCATATTACCTACTTCCCAGAGTTGTTGTGAAGGCAAAATGAGGTAATGCAATATAAAGTGCTTAGCACAATACCTGGCACATAATCAGTGTTCAGTAACAGTCAGCTGTTCTCATTATCATTCTTATTGCTGTTGTTATTGTTATTATTGTTACTGACATCATCGTGCTCAGGGCACTACCAGGAGGAGTACAGAGGTCCTCTCTGCTCCTGGGACCTACAGATCTCTTTCTCTGTCTCCGTTCCCCAGGCCAGGAAATTTTTTTTCATCTGGGAGAGAGGTCCTATGTTCTTCACCACTTTCTCCTAGATTCTCCACTTCCAATTGCACACCATTTTATCTTCATATTTTTCCTACAGTCACCTATCCAAATGTCCTCAATAGCTTTATGTGTTTTTTGGGGGAGCAAGGGGACTTCTTTTCCCAAAACTTCCCTAGGCAAAGTATAGGGAGGAGAGGAAAGACAGAAATACAGAAAGGAAAAAAAGCATTAATTTGTATCTCAAAACATTATTTAGCTGCACTGATGCAAAGTGGTACCAGAACATTAAAAAGGAAAAAATTTAACTCCCTCTGGGGAAAACAGAGAAAGGCATAGGTGATCAAAACTGCACCCAACAAGATGACTCATGTTCACTGTGGCAAAGAGGGGTGGGCAGGTGCATTCCTTCACCCTCCTGTAAGCTTTCTGAGGGAAGGAACAAATTCCAGTCTGTTCTCCAATGTACATCTAATCTTTCCGGGTGCCTGGCACATCATAGGCATTTAATAAATTTTTTTGGATAAATAAAATAAATTTCTGAAGAAGAAATATCATGCACAAAACCACAAGCCTTAAAAGAGTTTAGATGTTCAGAGAAGTAACAGGTAGATGGAAGCAAGGCTTTAGAGGTGAGGGGCGAGAGAGAGACAGCAAATAATAGAAATAAAACATGTTATAAAACTAACCAGGATGAACCCATTGGCCTTACTAAAAAGTTTAAATTCTTCCTGTAATGGAAGTATTGATTTAAGCAGAGGAGTGAGCAAATCAGGTATAAATGGTGAGGATGTGGAGCAAGGCTAGACACAAGAGAAAGTAGTCAGAGAATTAGGCAAAGTTTGCAGTGGTCCAGGAAAGCAGATTGAATTACTGGACATAATTACTGCTCCTCTGTAATAGAATTGTACGTCTACACTCTTGCCACAGCTTTGTGGATGGGAGGGCTAAGTGAACTTCCCTACCCCTTGACACTAGGCTAGGCCATATGTCTTCTTTTGACCGACAGGATGTTAGTGGGCATGGCTCAAGCATAGCTTGAAATATGCTTGTGCACTTGAGGTAGCCCTTTGACCTCTGGGGATCTGCCCGGGAAGAACATGCTCCAGTGGCCACTGAACTTCAGCCTAGGCCTCAGAAGGACACGTGCAGCAGGCCTGAACCCCGCATGTAGCCTGCAGCTAGCAACCCAGACTCTGGAGTCCAGCCTCACCCAACTGAGACTTGTGAGAATAAAAAATTATTGTTATAAGGTGGCCATTGAATTTTAGAGTAGTTTCTTATAGGGTACTCTGGATTCTAAAACTTGAGATTTTTTAAAACTTGGTGGTCCCTTCTTCACACTGCTCTCTCTGCTGTTGACAATCCCTTCAAGACTTTCAAAGTTATGAGAAAGTCCTACATTCTAGCTAGAGTCCTTGAGGAAGCCTGTTACTTTGTTCCTAGGAAAAAAACAGAAGCGTACCTACTTGTTGTTTGGAAGAAAACCCTGAACTCAAAGAAAAAATTCCAAAGCAAATGCTTCAGAATGGAAAGTCAAAGTTTAATAATGTAAATTGGGAAATTTTTTAGAAGAGCCTTCATAGATGTGTTTTTAGAAAACGTTTCTTTTCACAAACTGGATATGATCCATACTCTAAGTATAATGACTGCATATTTGCAGCATTGTCTGTCTCATTCTATGAGTATTTGAAATATAAAGCAAGGGTAGAGAAGACGGTAAGAAGGTCTTACAGGCCCAATTCTTCCTCCACTTCATACTACTGCTAAAAAGAAGCTGGACTGGCTAAGGCCAGCACACGATCACCTGGATGACTGCATTCAAATGAGGCTTTATTTAAGGCAGAAAAACGCTGTTGGGTTATGGTGTTATAGGGTTATGGGTTTCAGTAGTTCCTAAAGCAAGATCACAGCTTCAAGGCTAGGTATGGAGTTCCTTGAAGAGAGTTTATCTTCTCATCATCAATCATGTTGGATGAGCTCCCATATGAGGCTAGAAATGAGGAGCTAGGGCCTTAGATTGGGGTGAACAGCATCTTCACTTTGGGCCTAGGAATTTGGATGGAACTCTGAGTCATCGATACTCTGAGACACTCCTGGCAAGATGTCAGCCAACTTGAAGCTGGACCAATAAGAGAACTGAAGTCCTGTCTACTCAAAGAGTAGGCACTTTTATAGCAATAGTAAGTTACTGTCTTTGTTGTATTCCTTCCATGGTGCCCAAACCTCTAATAAAGTCTAGTTAATGTTTTAACCTGGTCTTAGTCGTGCTGTGGGGAATTAGGGATGGGTCTATCTCATTTTTCAGATGGAGGAAGCAAGGGTCAGGCTTACGTGAGATCAGAAAGGCAGCAGTGGTAGTTGTCTTTCTTGGAGGACAAGAGAGCTGAGCCCATGTGTTTAGTGGTCTCATGAGCAGGGCCGACAGCAGAGGCAGCAATGTGAAGAGGAGGCCACCTGCCCCTGAACAGATGCGAGGCAGGACCTCAGAAAAAGCTCAGAAGTAAAGTCTTATTTCCAGGCATTAGGCTGGCAGAGGCACGAGCTATAATAATTGGTGAATTAAAAGAAAGCATGATCTTATTCTCTAGTCACTAACTGGTAAAATCTGGAACATTTGAATTACAGCAATTACTCAATTTATCACTAAATAATATTTTTCCAATTTATAAAAGACTTTTTCCTTAAAATGTAACATTAATGCAATCTTATAAGAAGAATTAAGAGCACAATCCAAATATAAATTCTCAAAGATAAATAGATTTTTCACCTTAAAAAAATTCATAGCTTTGTAAACAATAACTGAATTGTATGGCAAATAACCACTGACATGGACATATAGACAGAGTATAGATGGCTGGGAATGGAGGCCATTAGTAAGAAGTTATCTAAAATAAGATGCTTTTTTCAATGCCAAGAACATATTAATGAGAAAGAGGAAATCATATTCTTGGCTTTTTAAACTTGCATTTGGCTCCTCTCTTTAAAGACTACTCTCCTGAAGTCAAAGCATTAATATTTGGAAAAAAACGTATACTTTCAAAAAATGCAGAACATTGTCTTTTGGTTAATTATTTATGACAGCTTAAAACAGTTTGATTTCCGTAGCCCAGTTAATTGAAGAACCAGATTGAGAAAAAAACAAGCGTGGTCTCCCTTTCCTAAAAAAGATGACATATCTGGTGGTTTTGCATGAAGTTTAGGTTTTAACTGATAATATTTGATATTATGTAAAATACTTAAATTTAAAAACAGCTTTTTAACAAATGCTTGACATTTTACTTATTCACTTCTAACATTTATAAAATAGAAAACCTGACTAGACTGAATTTTGCTTGTGTGTGGTCCTTTTACTTTGCTTGAATTCTTCCATGAGTAAAGATCAGTTTCAGCATAATGTACAGCAAGGAAAGGGATGCCCCTCTACAAAGGCTTGAAGAGGAAAGGCGTCCATTCAGCGCTCAAGCCATCACACCTTATTGTAGCTCCTTTGTGTACATATTGTACATTCAGGACCACCATAAATATTTTAAATAAGAAAATGATTTGGCAGTATATAAAATAAAACAAGAAAACAATTTCAGTGGAGAAATTAATCTGATTTTTTAATACACATCCTTGTTCTTCACAGAAAAGATAATACAGATTTCATAAAAAGCCATTGAATCTTTTAAATGCCCTCTTAAATCATTCTCTAAGTGATCCAAGCTCTCAACATGTCAAAAATAAGCCTGTCTTATGTGAAGGGGCAATGGAGACACTTCTGCTTCTCATAAAATGGAGAAACAAACCACTGTTCATTGAAATTTTAAATCTTTAAGATCTTAATACATTTTCTCCTAAGAATCAGTATTACTTTCTTGCTTTCATTTGCAATCACAGTCCAGGGCTGCTTCTTATTAATATTTGTTTACTTCTTTATTTTAGAACATATGAACGCATGCTTGATTAGCCCTGGACATTTGTAGGGCCTTGTTGTAGGGCCTTGTCAGAACTATAAGCGACAAGACACAGGGGACATAGTTCCCCAAGAATGCCAACAATCTTCTATGTAGAGAGGAAAATAAGCAACCTATATGTACTACTTAAAAAATTTATTATTTAAAATCTATTATTTGGTCTTCAAAAACTGCATGAAAACTAAATATTCTTCCTAATATAGAACATATGAAAATGTTTCTTTATCACTTCTTAAAAATATATCTATTCAAAGCACAATGGTATCATCATAAATAGAAACAGCTGGGGAGGAATATCGGCAAATACCAGCCAAAAAAACTTTAGTGCATAAAAATGAAGCATGTTAAGACTAGAGACCTTTCTATTATTAATGAAATGGAGTGCCAGGAGGAAATGCAGGGAGACGAGTAATAGCAAAATCATGAATTAAATAGTGACTTAAAAGCAGGAGTTCTAGTTCCCTGGCACATGACACCTTCCTACTCAAGTTTATTCAGTGGGGAATGGTGCAATAGTGTTGTGGCTTCAAAGAAATACATTCAATATATAGAAAAATTACTTCAATATCAAGATGTCAGGAAGAGTGACATCAAGTACCTAATGCAATTATTTTAACAGCTTGTCCACCAAAAAAGTCTCATGCCTTCCTTGGCTCCACACACTTCAGGGTTTTCTGTGATATATATCTTCCCCACACCAAAACAAAAATCAAACCTGCAGTTTATCTTGTCTGAACTTGCCACACTAGAGATGAGTTTTGCAACTATGATAACATTATAAAAATATTAATACTGAAGGAGAAGTCTCAGAATGTAGAGGAGTTAATTCATAAGTATGCCACCCCACCAAAAACACCAATGACCGTGCACAGATTTGGCTCCAGCCTCTGTCATGCCCTTGGAACTACTCCCATAACAGCCACTTTGAAAAGCTCACAATGAAGGGAAAGTTCTTCCAATATCTTTGTAACAGAAAGGGAAAAGGATTTTACTTTTAATGAAATTCATTTTCACAGCCCATTGACCTTCCCTTAAGTATCTTGAGAAAAATGATATGTGTCTTATTCGTTTATGATTCCTCAGTGCCTATCATGACATTTATTATTTAATTAGTTCTCATAAAAGCTTATTGAATAGGAGAATAAATGAAATAAGTACAAATGTCTAGGATATTTTTATCTACATGTTTCTTTATCTATAAGGTAAGGGTAAACACAGTAGCAAGCACTCAGCGAATGATCCACCAGAATCGTGAGTCAAGCGACCAAAAGCAACAAGGCTTAATTTACTTTATTCCCTTGGAATCTTTGCTTTTGAATAAAGTGAACACAGCTCAATGCACCATAAGAATCAAAGAAAATAAAGATCCGTGAATTATATCATTTTTGAGTCCTTTAATAACTACTTCTGAAAGTTTTAGAGTATATTCCTAACTAGTTTGACAGCATTTCTATAGCTCAACTAGTATGTGTAGAATAGAATTCTTCATTTGGGATGGACAACATCACCTTTAGACAATAGAGGCAAATAAGTTTTCTTGGCAACTTGCCAAGAAACAAAAAACCATTGAGAGTTCCAAGATAGGCATACTTAATGTTGGGGTAAAATAAAAAAATAAATAAATAACATGACTCAGTGTGACTCACCAACTGGTCACCATGCCTTCTGAGCACATTTATTTTTAGAGGTATTCAAGTGTTACCTCTCTTATATTCACTGAGCTTTCTGCCCAAGTGTACTTCAGTCTTTGAAACTACTTTTCAGACTATTGGATACCTTCAGACATAAAACTGCTCTTCTACACATGCACAACCATCCTTCACCCCTACCTGTCTTCCACCCCTACCCCAACATGTACATGCTCTCCAGGAAAAGCAGTAATAATAATAAAAATAATAAAAGACTGAAAGCAAATAAATAGATGGCACACTTAAAATAGTATAATGTGAAGAGGTTTTATTTACACAGAGATTATTCAAAAAGGAGTGGATGGAGCATAAACTAGAACCATGAAGGATTATCGAGAACCCAGGGCTATTAGCTGACAGTTGGCCACCACCATAGACTTGGAGGGTGAAGGAAAAGGAGAAGTTACTGGAAGCCAAAAGGAGAGGAGAGTGTACCACAGCAGGCTGCCTTGAGAGGACTAGAGACTTTCTGTGGAGGAACCTAGTCAGCCTGAGAAAACCTCACAGGAAGAAGACTGAGAAGCTGGAGACCACTGATGCTATGAAAACAGGTCAACCCTGCAGCGGAAGGCAGGATGGAGTAGGGTAGAGAGTGGATCTGTGGGAGAAAAAGAAAGTTATCTGGCTTGGCAACAATGGAAGAAACCTGAGCAGGGGAGACAAAGCCACTCATTTGCAACAATGAATGCTTATCTTCTTTCCTCTTGGCAGATGAGTTTGGGTATGAATGACCCTGGAAATAATAGGATTCTGCTCCCAGAGAATTCAACAAATATTCATTGATCAGCAGTTACTATGTGTCAAGAATTATTCTAAACACTAGGGATTAGGATATGAATAAACCGTGGACACTGTCCTGCGGAAGGTCATACTCGGGGAAAGATTTAGGCCTGTAAACAGATAACTACAACATAATATAAAAAGCACAGTCAGTGAAAGTATGAACTCTTTAAGGGCATGGACTAAATCGTATTCTTTTTTGTATAACCAGCACCTAGCAAAATGCCTAGCAGGTAGTGGGGCTAAATAAATGTTGAATAAGTGAAAGGTATGACAGTGATTGTACACAGAGGTAAGCTTGGAAGAGCTAGCTCTGCTCTCTGACAAGTCTTCAGCAAACCTGTGAGATGGGAAAAATGTGCAGTCCATAGTTACTCCTCCATTTACACAATTTTTCATTGTTTATTCCATAAAAATATTTAGAGTTTCCTTTTGTTTCCTGTAAGTCAATGAAGCACTGCATCAACCCCATGTAGATGGCCTCTTTTCTCCTCTGTTACAGCTTATCTCATTTCCTAGCTCTCTGCTTTTGCTTTTTGTGTGTGTGTATATATACACACACACATATATATTTTTTACTGTATAATGGTTTTAAATTATTCAATATATAAAATATTTTAGGTGATAAAGAAGGCATACTGAATCTTTGGGAAAAAATAGTCTACTCAATTTCAGTGGAACAATTAGCTAGCAATTTGGGATGAAGGTAAATTTATAATCTAATTCATGCCTCCTATTACAATCATTTCAGATTAAGTTAAGGTTTTAAAATGGAAAAATGAAATG
This sequence comes from Ceratotherium simum simum, assembly GCF_057802395.1. Taxonomy (NCBI): domain Eukaryota; kingdom Metazoa; phylum Chordata; class Mammalia; order Perissodactyla; family Rhinocerotidae; genus Ceratotherium; species Ceratotherium simum. Next base: position 80,512,985 of record NC_141903.1, on the reverse strand, counting down.
AAAAAAATATAAGAAGAAAATTAGTACTATTTATGTTCATCTTGAGACAGGAAAGTTTTAGTACAGAAAAAAAGTACTATAAACAAAGGTGAAAAGTAAATGACAATGAGAAAAATATTTGCAGTATGTATGACACAGGGTTTACATCCATTGTAAACAGAGACGAGGGCTCTGTGACTAGGCTTGGAAAGCACCTGGGAAAACAGCATTTCCCCACAATATAAATAAATCCATTGGTGTATACTGTTTCCCTCCCATGTTCTAGCTTAGTAAATGAATAGAAAACATAAGGTAAAATTATAGAAATGCTGTCCAGAGTGTGAACAATTTGAGGACATGCAAAGTTTTGTGGAGAACTCCTACAAATCAATAAGAAAAAGCAAACATTTCAATAGTAACTAAGTAAAAGGCATGAATAAGCAATTCACAAAAGTATAAGTGGACAATAAACATATGAAAAAATGTTTGTTTTTTCAATCTAACAAATTGACAATGATTTAAAGATGATAAAATCCAATTTGGGTTAACATGTAGGAAAATTGGCACTGGTATACTTTTTTGTCAATACAAATTTCTTCAGCTTTCCTATGCAATAGACTCCTATACTGCATATAAAAGACAATCATGGTATTGTCAAAGAGAAGCCAGATTTTAAAAAAAAGAATAGATAAAAACATAATGTGGATCTTTGATAATATGAAGAAATTATTGGTAATTTGTTAATGATTGACATTGATATTGTGGTTTGTTTTGTGAAAGACTTCTTATATTTTAGAGGTAAATATTGAAGTGTTTATGAATGAAATGAGAGGTCATCCGGATTTGCTTTAAAATAATTCAAGACTGGAGGAATAGGAGAAGGCAGAGATAAAACAAGATGGCCATGTCTTGATAATTGTTGATGGCATGGGGATTCATTATACAGTTTTTCTACTCTTTTGTATATTAAAAAAAAATTCCATAGTAAAAAGTTTTTAAGCTGTTTATATACTAACATTCAAATTTTGTAAGAAATAAGATAATATATGCATTATGGATAGAAAAAAAAATAGATTAAAAGATGCCAAAAGTGAACAGTAGTTATCTAGGGTAGTTTATTTTTCTCCCATTTCCTTCCCCATATATTCTGAAACTTTTACAATGAACATAAATTACTTTTATTGCCAGTAAAATAAGTTTTTTAAAATACATTCAGTGCAGTCACCTTAATCTTAGAAAACAGGAGCCATGAAAGACAAATTAATATATTTTTTTCTAGGAGACGTTTTTATCTTCAAGCATTTCAACATTTTTACATTCCTTTCCTTCACTCTACCTGCTTTCAATTCAGGAATATCAGGCATACTGTTCATTGGCTTAGACTCACTTTTCCTTCATAATTTATTTTCTATTTCATCTCTTTTCTTCTTCCTACTTGGTACATCTCAATATTAGGTCCTCATTTTAACTAACCATAATTATACATTATTAACTAAATACAACATTTGCTTCATCATACTTTCATCTGAAACCAGGGAGAACTCATTTATAATATAAGCTATAAGCAACATAGAGCAAGATAAAAAAAATATGCCTTAGGATATTTCAATTATTCAGTCAGACATCGTTGTAATGGGACGTGCAAGCAGTAATGTTAGAGTCCACCAAAGTAGAACTGTGCTTTAAATGAATTTTTAAAATAGCAGTGAACTCTATTTGTCCCTTGCACTTGGGCAGAGCAGAGTATTTCAAGAGCAAAGAGAAAAGTGAGTTTCACAATAAAATGTTTAAGGGGACAAAGCTGGGTCCTGTGCCTCCTTCTCCCACCCCCACCCCCATCAAGTTTGCAGAATACTTGTTTCGTAACAATAGTACAAATCTGATCATTATCTTTAGTATCATCACGACATTGTACTGAGCATATTCCATTTACAGTCACCGATCCTCATAACCACCTCCACAGGTTTATATTAGTATCCCTCTGTTACAGTGAAAGAAACTGAACTCAAAGAAAGATTAAGTATATGGTTCAAAGTCGCACAGCCTGGATTCAAATACCATTTCTATCTTATGTCAAAGCCTGTGCTCTTTTGATTCCACCACACTGCATTTATGAACAGAACACATTGCACGGCTTGATGGGGAATAAGATGGGAAAATAGTGAGGGTGGGAAAGCATGAGATGTAGCAACATTAAAGGGAGAATAAATACTCATTTCAGATGTGATGGTTATTATTATTCTATGCTGTCAGCAGTAAATGTGCACTAAAGGAATTTATAACAACATTTTAAATTTACAAAGGCATCTCTTTTGCCGTTTGCTGCACAACAATGTGTACTGGGACTATTCATGGATTCAGAGGATGTTAAAACTAGACGGAACAATAGACGTCATCTAATAGAATCTTTCCCTTCTACAAAAAAAAATAGTTATAAGAGAATATTGTGAAGTGCATCTTTATCTATAAGTTCAATTGCTATTGCTACTTATGATACTAAAAAACAATTGGGTGTGAATTTGATTTTGTTTGAAAATTCCTCCAGTAGCATCCATATCTACACTTAAAGCACAGTAACTATCACATATATTTGAGTAAATAGGTTACAGTAGAAGAAGGGGCAAGACACTGAACTGCAACTAGAAGCCTGGGGCTTTGGTTTTCCTTGGGTTTCTAACAAGTTGTGTCACCTTGATCACTTAAACTGTCAGATTACTCATGAGTAAATAGCAATTGGACTCAGGTCCCTTCTCTTGGGCTCTGTAAAGGGAAACAACTGTAGAGTTCTGGTATTGAGGATGCAGCTCCTTTGCTAACACGCAAGAGTGTGTTGTGATTAGACTTGTAGTCCCCTGGACAAATCATGTTTCATCAAGATATAAGTAAATCCACAGGTACGTATTCTATCTCTCCAATGTTTGGATTAGCAAATGAATAGAAAACACAAAGGAAAGTTACAGTAACACAAGGCAGAGTGTGAACAGTGTAAGGTTATCCACAGTCTTTCTATATAAAGAGACGTTTGTAACTCAATTAAGATAGCGTAACCTTAACGAAGTAGCAAAGAAATCAGAGTAAGCAAGAAACTGAAACTTTGGGATCTGAGGCAATTGACCCTCAAGAGAGCCACAAGAAGAATCAAAAAACATTGATTTGTTAAAGAAATTGGTTAAATTAAAAGAAAATATAGCTATACAAAATTTTCTATATGTCTATATGTCTATATATATATATATAAACTCAGGTTTTTAAAAATTAACCTCATTTATTGTTTTATCTCCACATTTGGTTCCATTGATTTATAAATAAGTTATATAACTTTCATTATTAATATTCTTTATCTACTTTTTTTTAATCTAATTCAAATAAATCTGCAAATGGTTCAGTAAATAGCTATTCAAACACCTAACTCTTGTAGTATGTGGGGGATTATGGCATTAGTTACACTTTCAAAGTCTTGGAGAGAAATGGCCTCAACATAAAAATGTGATGCTATTTTTGTGGTGGCATCACCAATGGCAGGCACTGCTAGAATTTGGAGACTGGAATCTGCAAATCTATGACCTTCATATATTTTATTACTCCCACTCACCAATTTTGTTCATACATGCCTCATTCTTTAACTCAAATGACATGGATAGTAACACAGCAGACAAGGAAGAAATTAACCATGGCTATGTCTGCTAAGTAGTGACACAGATTATTTTGAGGAAAAAAAGTAAGCACTATTTTGAGACCCATTTACTCTAGAACACTGAGTTTTTCCTTTATTTTGCAATCCTATTTTACTTTAAATACTTCTTCACAGTGTTTTCATTTGTTTGTGTATTTACCAAAGCAAATTCCCTGGGATATTGTAGGTAAACATAACTAGAAGCTACATGCACTGCTTTATCTACCTTGTCTGATTTATTAGTAATTACTCATTTGTCTTGCTAAGAAATATTGGAAGGGCTTATATTTCAGATTTTGAAATCAGTGTTCAGATTGATCCTCTAAAAGTAAAGCCAAGCTCTGAGCAATTTCTTTGAGGGCAAATAAATACAAGGAAGTTAAAACATGGATGTGGTTCCCTGTTTTACAGATAAAGCGCTTCCAGTAAGCTTTCAATGTGCCCACTGATTGGATAGCCTGGCAGTTCCATGGGCCATCTTGCTATACTCTGATAGACCCATTATACTAATTTACTAATACCCAGATATAATAAAACACGCTAACAGAGAACCAGCCAACGTTGGAAATGTCACTGTGCAGACATAAGGTATACACAGCAAGGAATGAAAGAAGAGGAAGAAATAAGATAGAGGACAAAGAGACAGGTATAGTGGAGATTAAAAAAAAAAAAAAAAAAAAAGAGGGGCAAGGCTAGCAAAAAGCACAGAAAAAGGGGCCGGCCCCGTGGCTTAGCGGTTAAGTGCGCGCGCTCTGCTGCTGGCGGCCCTGGGTTCTGATCCAGGCGCGCACCAACGCACCGCTTGTCAGGCCACGCTGTGGCGGCGTCCCACATAAAGTGGAGGAAGATGGGCATGGATGTTAGCTCAGGGCCAGTCTTCCTCAGCAAAAAGAGGAGGATTGGCATGGACGATAGCTCAGGGTTGATCTTACTCACCAAAAAAACAGTACAGAACAAGAATTTAAAATAAAACAGAGTGGTAGTAAGAAATATAATGTCTATTATCATTTAATATTTGACCATGTGACTTATTCTCTTATACTAAAATTGACCTGCAGTCTTTCATCATAAAAGCAGCTCATATGAATGATTTATGTGGCATATTTGGGAAAACAGTACTTTTGACAGGCTTTGTTTTTTTTTTTTTTTTCTGGTATCATCACCCCCACTGAAAGTAAAGAAATAGACACATGTAAGATTAAAATATTTCTGAGGGTCATTCAAGAATTTTTTATAAGTCTATCTACTGGCTCAACACAAGACTATCTCACATTGAGCAAATACTAGCATCCTTTAAAGGTAGTAATACATAAAATATCTGTAAATTGAGTTATATATTCAATATATAAGTGAAATTCTTCCTGTAAAAAATATTTTCTTAAAATAGAAACTCCTTTTGTAAAGTAATCCCTGGCTTATATATTTTTTGTATTTCTTATGCTCATTTATTGCTTTTGCTAAGAGTATGGCAAACCCGAGATTTTGATGAAAGACTACATTTTGCATTTGTTTTCTTTATGGATACATTCAAAATCTTGTTGGTTTTTAAATTAGTTTATGGCATAGGTAGGCTTCACTTATATGTTCAATTTTCCTACATATCAATTAAAGTGTTTAGTCCTCTTAGTGTGTCTTTACTGCAGTGAATAGTGTTCAAGGTAATATGAAAAGAAACTCTTAATTAAATGTAAAAATATTGTAAAGAACCACTCAAAATAGTACTGAAAGATGTTCAATGGAATGTTCTGTTTTCCTAATAATTAAAAAGAAATTGATTAAAGAGAGAAAGGATGCTTCTTACCTGTTTTGTGCTTAACTGGTAACATTTTAATTGCCCTGGGCTTTGCTCGTCTTCTTTCGTGGTTGATGTTTGCATAGGTGTTCGCTCTATAATTGAAAACTGGGAATACAGATTCCCTCTCCTCCTAGAATCCCATTTATGTCACTAGCTTTTCAGATTATTTCTTGTTAAAATCTTGGATGAATAAAATACAAAATCTTTGAATTGTGTTGCTTACCAAAACATTGGTGGTACAACAGTATCTCTGTTAAAATTTCTGTATGTTCCTGAGATTTTAAAGCAAATATTCTTTTGATTTTTTTGGCTTGTATGTTTTCGTCAATCGCAGAAATTGCTTTGACTTATGAGAAATTTTTTGGATTGAAATTTGGATAAGATAAGGGGTTAATATCCAAAATATATAAAGAACTCATACACCTTAACAACAACAAAACAAACAACCCAACTAAAAAATGAGCAAAAGATCTGAACAGACATTTTTCCAAAGAAGATATACAAATAGCCAACAGGCACATGAAAAGATGTGCAATATCACTAATTATTAGGGAAATGCAAATCAAAACTACAATGAGATATCACTTCACGCCCGTCAGAATGGGTATAATTAAAAAGAAAAGAAATAACAAGTGGAGAGGGTGTGGAGAAAAGGAAACCTTCATACCCTCTTGGTGGGAATGCAAACTGGTGCAGCCACTATGGAAAACAGTATGGAGATTTCTCAAAAAATTAAGAATAGAACTACTATATGATCCAGCTATTCTACTGCTGGGTATTTATCCAAAGAACGTGAAAACATGAATGCGTAAAGACATATGCACCCCTATGTACATTGCATCATTATTCACAATAGCCAAGACTCGGTAACAACCTAAGTGTCCATCAAGGGACGAATAGATAAAGATGTGGCATGTATACACAATGGAATACTATTCAGCTATAAAAAAAGATGAAATCTTGCCATTTGCGACAACATGGATGGACCTTGAGGATATTATGCTAAATGAAATGTCACATAGAGAAAGTCAAATACTGTATGATCGCACTCATAAATAGAAGATAAAAACAACAACAATGACAACAAACAAACACACAGATACAGAGATTAGATTGTTTGTTACCAGAGGGGAAGAGCGGAGGCAGGAGGACGAAAGGGGTGACTGGGCACATGTGTATGGTGATGGATGGTAACTAGTCTTTGGGTGGTGAACATGATGTAGTCTACACAGAAATTGAAATATAATGATGTACACCTGAAATTTATATAATATTATAAACCAATGTTATCTCAATAAAATAGATAAATAAATAAAAATTTAAAAAAAAAGAAACTTGGATAAGATTATCTGTCCCCAAATCCCAGAATTGGTTATTTAAAAGAGGAAAATAGAATATCTACAGTTTCCAAAGAGTAGGCAACTGGAAGGAAACATACCTATCTACTTTTCTTCATTCCAAAGACATCCAATGTCTTTATGCTAGTGCACTGCTCCAGAGCTGTCACCATATGTAGATCTGCCCTATTGATCGTCTTCACCGTTAGAAATTTAACTACATTGTACCCCTAAATGGATCTTAACAGTTTGGAGTTTTTAGCAGGGAAGCCCGGGTCCTCCCATTCCTAGAGAACCCTCCTCTATCTAGGAAGTTTGTCTTTCCTGCCTGGATATGCAACTTGAAAAGGAAAGCATAGGAAGCAGTGAGACAGGAAGGGTATAGTGGCCAAGTTATTTATCAGTTTGTAGACAGATCATTTGACATTTTCATTCTATGTTCAATTAGAGTCTCTCTTACTGTTAAAAATATAGAATTTGCAAGCATAAAAGCATGGAAAAGAGTAGAAATAATTTGGGGCAGAGAATCTTTAAGAATTTCTCATATAACACCATGTAAACAGCAGCTGCTAGCCTTCCACCTCCCCCACAGTCAATAACACACATCCAGATTAGCGAAAGGAAGAGAATAGAGTTGCCATTGTTGTTGTGGAGAGAAAGTTTCATGAGATTGATTTTCCTGTCACTATGAAATTCCACAAAGGCTGCATACACATTGAGACTTTGTGACCAAATTCATATCTGTAAGCTTGTGAGGTGGGTGTTAACTGCCACTTTTTGTAAATAGGCAGGTAAACTGGCATCTTTCAGGCTTGGGATGGATGAGTCCCAAGTGAATTTTCTTATCTTTGGCCAGAATAATTCTTTCTTTCCTTCAACAAATAGTGATTGACATACTTGAATAAGACATAGTCCCTGACTTAGACTACTTAACAATTTCATGGGGAAGACAAACATATAAATCAAATCAGGCAGATAATCAATCTTGAACCTGAATCAAATAAGTGGAGGAAAAACAAATGCACTGTGGTATGATGAATGTGTACTTTGGGCTCTCTCAGATCATTCCTAGGACAATATAGTTGGCCTGCTGATGACTGTGTCTACATGAAGCCTGAATATACAGGCCTCATCACAGTTTCTGAATTGGCTCATGGCCCAGAAGGCTAGAATACTATTAATTTAGCTTCCTTCTGTGTAATGGTACCTCAGACGATGTCTCCAGATACCATTTCATTTTCACTCATAAGTACCAAACACACTGTTATGTTGACCCCAATCACAGACTTCTTCCTTTTTTAATTTATTAACACTTTAGATTTTTAGTACAATTTGAGGTTCACAGCAAAATTGAGGGGAAGGAACAGAGATTCTCCATATACCCCTGCCCCCACACATGCATAGTCTCCCCCATTATCAACATTCTTCACCAGCATGGTGCATTTATTACAATTGATGAACCTACACTGACACATCATCATCACCCAAAGTCCATAGTTTATGTTATAGTTCACTCTTGGTGTTGTACATTCTGTGGGTTTGGACAAATATACAATGACACATATCCACCATTATAGTATAATATGGAATAGTTTCACTGCCCTAAAAATCTTTGCTCTACTTATTCATTCCTCCCCACCCTCCACTCCCCTGCAACTACTGATCTTTTTACTGTCTCCATAGTTTTGCCTTTTCCTGAATGTCATATAGTTGGAATAACATACTATGTAGCCCTTTCAGATTGGTTTCTTTCACTCGGTAATATGCATTTAAGGTTTCTCCATGTCTTTTATGGCATGATAGCTTATTTCTTTTTAGCACTGAATGATGTTCCATTGTCTGGATGTACCACAGTTTACATATCCATTCACCTAGTGAAGGACACAAGTTTGGGCAATTGTGAATAAGGCTGCTATAAACATCCATGTGCAGGTTTTATGCGGACTTAAGTTTTCAACTCCTCTGGGTAAATACCAAGGAGCATGATTGCTGGATTGTATGGCAAGAGTATGTTTAGTTTTGTAAGAAACCGCCAAACTGTCTTCAAAAGTGGCTGTACGATTTTGCATTGCCACCAGCGACAAATGAGCATTCCTGTTGCTCCCCACCCTCACCAGCATTTGGTGTTGTCAGTGTTCCAGATTTTGGCCATTCTCACAGATGTGTAGTGGTATCTTGTTATTTGAATTTGCGTTTCCCTGATGACATGATGTAGAGCATCTTTTCATATGCTTATTTGCCATCTGTATATCTTTTTTGGTGCGGTGTCTGTTAAGGTCTTTGGTCCATTTCTCAATCGGTTGACTTTCTTATTGTTGAGTTTTAAGAGTTCTTTGTATATTTTAGATAACATCCCCTTATCAAATGTGTCTTTTGCAAATATTTTCTCCCAATCTCTGGCTTCTCTTATTCTCTTGACATTGTCTTTCACAGAGCAGAAGTTTTTAATCTTAGTGAAGTCCAGCTTATCCATTATTTCCTTCATAGCTCATGCCATTGGTGCTATAACTAAAAAGTCATCACCATACCCAAAGTCATCTAGGTTTTCTCCTACGTTTTCTTCTAGGAGTTTTATAGTTTTGCATTTTACATTTAGATATGTGGTCCATTTTGAGTTAATTTTTATGAAGGATGTAGGGTCTGTGTCTAGACTCATTTTTTTGCATGTGGAAGTCCAGTTGTTCCAGCACCATTTGTTGAAAAGATTATTTTTTCTCCATTATATTGCCTTTGCTCCTTTGTCCAAGCTCAGCTGATTATATTTATGGGGGTCTATTTCTCAGTTGTCTATTCTGTTCTATTGATCCATTCGTCTATCCTTTTGCCAATACCACACTGTCTTGATTACTGTGGCTTTACAGTAAGTCTTGAAGTCGAGTAGTGTCAGTCCTCCAATATATTGTGTTGGCTGTTCTGAGTCTTTTGTCTCTCTACATAAACTTTAGAATTAGAAGAGTAACTTCCCTGAGCTTCAGTTTCCTCAACTGTAAAAGAGGATAATAATAATATACCCACTTCCTGAAACTGTGTTTCAGCATTTAGCAAAGTAACAAGCAAGCAGTATGCACTTAATGTCTTGGTTTTTTTCCTGAATTATTTCAATAAGGCCAATATTAATTGTGTATATATGCATTCCTCATGTGTGTGTGTGTGTGTGTGGTTTACAGTGTATACGCATGTCAGCTTCTTGGAGCACAGCATTATGTTCTTCTGATTTTACCATCCTTTTTTACATATAACCTTTTTATTTTGTACTTCCTGTTTTAATTTTAAACATAGAAAGGACAATTTCTAGACAATCAATAGAACAGCTGCTAGGGGAAAAAATAGAAATGAAATGGCTAAATGATTGAAGGTTGACACTTAAAAGAATAGTTTTGCAGTTAACAGCTGTGTATTCCAGAAATAAAATATCCGATAAATACATGATAACAAAGAGCAAAAAATGCTATCTAATATTAAGAAGTCATAGGTAGAGAGCCGAGAACTATTGAAAAACAATGACAAAATTTCAGCATTGGCCTTATTTTCTAAGTGAGTTATAGTTGCACGATAAGAAACAGGAAAAATAATAATAAATCCCCTTACAAAGTCTAAATTGTATGGCATTTAAGGCATAAATGAACACTGTGAAATATACTTTAGATATCATCTTAAGCTTTTAAAACACGTTTTGAATATTGAACAATAAATGTAGGTCATTGTAAATAGCAACATTCTCCTTTAGATCTGACAGTCTGTTCTTGTCCTCTGATCTTGGTCTACAGACAAACATTACATTCTGCATCCCCCTCACACACACACACACACACACACACACACACACCGTTCTTTTCTCTTTTGTCCTCTCAATGGTGTAGACCTTCTGTCTTCTCTGTGTGATGAGGGGGCTTATGGAATTAGAAAGCTTGGGTACCATTCTGTGAGGTCCTGTTTGCTGAAGGTGATACATTGGGCAAGTTTTTGCCTCTCTGAGCTTTAGTTTTCTTATTGTAAAATAGGGATTCAAGTGAGCTAATGTCTGACACAGATCTTTAAGAAAAAATTTTGAAGCATCGTCCAAATGCAAGATATTGTTATTAATCTCAAGAAATGCTGTGAACTGGGTAGTAAAAAGGACCGGTTTCTAGGTCGTTTTTCTCCCAGGAAACAAAACAAACCCTGAGTCTATTTGGCTTCCTGTTTCTGTACCTCCTACTATAGCAAATTCAGAGGTATGTGAAAATCACCCTATTGCCTTCCTTAGCTGCTACGTCCTCCTAGTTCACGTGGACTACATAAGCCTTCATGTTATTCACTGAACAAATACTAGTCGAGTACCTTTTGTATCTTTTACATGTCAAGCACTGTAGTTGGTGTTTCTGGACAGATCTGTGAAAAAAACATAGACCCTTGGTCTCTTGGAGCTTAGCATTCTATCTGGGGGTGGAAGGAGGGGAGGTGGGTGGAGGAGGGAACAGACAATAAATAATGAATTTTGAAAACCACTAATATTCACTGTATGGTAGAGGATGATAGTGCTGCAGGAAAAAGGAGCAGAGCAAGTCAAGGGACGGGGAGGGCTGTCGGGAGGGGGTTGTCAGCTGGGTGGAAGGAGGGGGCTGGTTGCATCACCTAACAGAGTAGGTCTCCAGGAGAAAGTGACTTCTGAGCAAAGACATGAAGGATGAGGGAATTACTCAGGAGAATATCTGGAGAAGGATGTTCCATGAAGGGGGTACCCAGTGCCAAAGCCCCACGGCGGCACTTTCTCGGCATGTTGGAGAACAGCAACGAGGCCCTTGTGTCTGGAGAGGAGTCAGTCAGGGGAGAGAAGCAGGAAAGAAAGTTAGAACATAGCATCTTACCTAAAATTTGTGACTCTTACCGAAACTTGCAAAGATAAGCTTCTTTGTTCTGTACGTTCTAAAAGAAAGAAGCTTTCTGTTTTTGTTCTGATGCCTAGAATTGTTTCAACAAATACTTGACTATTTCTTACACCTTACTGGTGGATGGACACATGTGGTGTCCTGCCCGTTTACTATTTTCCTTCAGCCCGTTTCCTCTTTTATGACTATAATCAGCTTTGAAAAGCATGAGCTCCTCTCACACACACCGTAAATTTGCTTTAATAGCTGCTCCCAGTAGGCTATAGTTTGCTCTCCAGGTTTTATCTCTGGTCTCCATTAAAGTCCCTCTAAATTGTTATTCCACAGGAACAACCTTCTCTTTCCCTTTATGCCCTTCATCCAGCTGCCCAAAGAAAACAACGCTTAAAAAGAGAGAAAACTAGTGGGTCCCCATTCCTATTTCATTATAAGGAAGAGGAGAACATGATGAACCAAAGCTCATGTAATTTAAAAATCAAGCCCATCTCCCCCATGTTGAAGTCAAAGAAATGGAGGCACAAAGATGTTCACTGCTTTTCTCTCATCACAAGAAATCACAAGATATTGTGAGTATTATGATACTGTTTATCCCAGGCAGGAAGGGAAATCTTACAACATTACTCACTACAACAGAAGTGGAATTATGCTCTCCTCTATCAAATTTTCTCCCTTGGTTCAGACTTTGTTTCATTGAATTAAATTTATATTTATCAGATAAAACTATCTAGTATTTTGCCAAGTTTGCACTAGGAAGGGTTTATATTTTTTCTGAGAAAATTTAATAAAACATAAACTGGTTCCACAGAGATTATTTTTTAAAAATTCAGACAATATGATCTTCAAGGCAGGATTTTTTGAATAGCTGTAATAATTTTCTAACACCTTCTGTAAGACATCATTATGCTGTTTTATAGCACATTTGGGTAATAAATTTTTTATTCATTTTATCCAAATCCTGACATCACATAGATCTGGCATTATATTATTTTGTTTGGAATTCTACTTTTAAGTAGCTGAATGTCAAAATAACAGAAGAATGTTTTAAGAAGAATGAACAAAGAGAAAACAACCGTCCTCCAGTTTGGCAGGTTTCTATGGATGCAATCCTGTATATAATTGAAGATTATGTCACTGTGGAATTTAGTATAAGGAGGGCATTTGAGAGAGCTTGCATTCTTTGCTAAACAGGGGCTGTTAATTAGTACGGTTCAAAGAAACTACTCTGAAACTTTAGAGTTGTCTGGTCTCACCTAGGCTCTTCCACTATTTTGCTTCATTCTGATTTATGCACTTCCCTCCCCCTATATAGACACACTTTCCTTACTAGGAAGTCTATATTCTCTAATGGCAATTGGGAGCAACGTCATTACTTTCCAAACCTCTCAACAGTACACAGACATTGTTTCTGATGCCCATCCCTCTGAGAAGACCAAGCTGATTGTTTCTACTTTGTTTGGAAATCCCAACGCTTCCGTCGTGTGGGGTCATCCCTCAGGCTCCCCTGAGAATAGTGAAATGGATTGGGAAAACACAAGCACTCTCAAAGTTTTCTTCTGCCCATCTTCGAGGTCAGTGTGGTTCTTCTTTGGCCAAAATGATCCCATTAGCCAGTCAATCAATGATAAAGGATAGAAAGAAATAAAAAATGGGATATCTTGAAAGGCACAAGAAAAAAATCGTGAAATGTATTAGTGGATTTGACTATATAATGAGTTTGTCTTCATAAAACTAAATATATTTCCATATATCAAAAAATATCATAAACACATGTGGTGTATCTCTGGAAAGACATACAAGAAATGTGTTTCAGTGGTTGTCTCCACTGAAAGGAACCAAGAGATTAATTTTAAAGAGAACAGTCTACTACCCTGATGGTAGTATAGCAAAATGGGCACTCTCATAAATTGCTAGTGAAAGTCTAAATTGAACATCCTGTCAAAAAAGCAATTTGTAATATCAATCAAGGGCCTTAAAAAATTTCATGCCTTTTATCTCAGTAATTGCATTTTCAGGAATTTATTATAGAGAAATAAGCTGAAATGTAGAGGAGGGTTTTTATGGCAAATATGTTAATGAAGTATTTTTTATAAAAGTGAAAATGTAGGAAAACTTAAAAGCCCCAAATTAGGTAAGATTGGGTAATCCTTTTCCTATTTCTCAGTTATTTTGTACATACATTTATTATAGCAGCCATCATATTGGGTTCTCTTTATTTGCATGGATATCTCTTTAAGAGACTGAGTGCTCAGACTGGGACAAAGAATTTTCGTTTATTTAATCCCAGAGCCTACCATAAAACTGGGGCCGACTAGGCTCTCAGTTAACACTTGTAAAATTAATGCAACTATATTTTATCTGTGTCAACCATGCAACCCATCATGATCACTAAGATCATTATTTCTCCCCACCTCCCACTGCCTACACACCAATAAACATAATGAGAATAGTTCAATCCATTTTGCAGTTTAGCTAAATTAGACTGTTTAAAATAAACTGAATTTAGGTGTGTCCATTTGTATATATAGATAGCTATTGGCACAGTCATAAACAAAGAAAAATCTCTGTATTTTATCACGGTCAGTATTGACGTAAAGATAATCAGTAAGACAAGAGAAAATATTTCAAGTCAGATTTAAGATTTTACATGAAATTATCAATGCTTCAGAAATCAACAGATTCTGTGTCAGCTGGATCCTGGGAGCTATGTGAAACCGACACAGTGTGGAATAAAACTTACAGAGTTTAGAAAATCAATGTCATATATGTATATACAAGCTTCAGGCCATTTTCTGTACTTTAAAAATAATTTTTACTAAGCTGTTTTAAAAGGCAGTCTGTTGGGTTTAAGCCTCCTACCTCAGCTGAATTACATCCAGGGCAGTGAGAACAATTGCAGGCGAGATCATGGAATACTGCTGGAAAACTATTTTAGACTGTTGTTTGGGAGTTGTCTGTGCACAGGAGTGTAACAGCTGCACTTCAATCCAATTCTGGTCTTTGCAATTTTCTCTAAGATGTGCCAATCCTCAGAAAATTATATGAGAAAGGAACAATGCAATCATTATTTACCCAAATTGTAATGCATTCCTATCTTACTTCAGGAGTAGAATTAAATAAATCGATAAATGGAAGGGTTCATGTGTGGAGCCTTGACGTGCCCACACACGCAACTTTTATTCAGGGTTTAGGGGTGGCTAGAGGTAAAAAATGATTTCAATATTGAAAAATTAGAATACTAGTGGAGTTTTTAAAAAGCATGAAGAATTAAATCCACTTAACTCCTAAGTATCTTTTAATGCCACGTAACTACAGCTAACATATAAAAAAAAAAAATGAAAAAATAAACAGCTAAATGATGGACAAAAGAGAGAAAACTCACCTTAAACGACTCAAGCAATTCCTCTAGGAAGGAGAAGAAAGGAGGAAAAGAGAAAGGGGGAAGGAGAGAAGGAAAGAAGGGGGGGCGGGGAGGGAAGGGAGGGAGAAAAAGAGGGAAGAAGGAAGGAAAGGCAGGAGGGAGGAAGGGAGGGGGGAGGGGAGAAGGAAAGAGGGGAGGAAGCAGGAAAAGAAAAGAGGAAGGAAGGGAGGGAGAGGGAGAAACCTAGAGCTTGTACAGCGCCTAAGACACCTTCTCAAAGGGTGTTGACAACCTCCTGGCCAGGTAGGCAGCAGACAAGCTCTCCGCAACCCTGAAGGCAGAGACAATATGGCACACCAGCAGCACGCACTTTAAAGTCAAAAGTCTTGGAATTTTGAAACTCAGTTTTACATTACCAGCTGAGATGATCTAATCAAAAATAATCTCTTTAAGTCCCCACTTCCACATATGAAAATGAGCTTTGTCCATACTATAACATCTTATAGGGGGAAATAATATATTTTCTGCTCGTTAAATGTTTTTCTAAGTACTGCTCACTAAATAACACCTTTCCTTTTTCTCAGAACTACAGAAAAAAATGGTATATACCAAATAAAACTATCTCATGTTGCAAATAAAGTTACAAACTTTATTTTCTGAACTCTTCCAAGATTGGCGTTGGCACTTTTTAGATGAATGGAATGTTTGTAGCTCCAGGAATCCTGCCAGTGAAACTGGGTCTTAAATAAGGACTCATATGAGTCCAAGACTCAATGTAGAGAGAATGCAACTGAGTTTTTACCCTAATAAAGCTGTTTGGATTTATTTCCTTGTATTCAAGTATTCACATAAAGTTTGTTAGATGATTGTAAGTTTGAATATTTCAATTAAAGTGAATAATTTAATATGACTTATGAAAAATGATAGTACTCATAACCCCTGTTTCCCAGCCCATATTGGCCTGAGGGAACAATTAAAGCATTGTGTCAGAGTAAGAGTAAAGACAACATCAAACAGGAAAATGGATGGAACCACATCCCACTGGTCATTCCTTCATTAGTTCATTCATTCAACAAATACATATTGAGTATCATATATGAACTCAAGCACTCTGCTAGGCACTGGAGTAGACATGGTCTTTCACGTAGTTTACAATCTGGGAAAGGAAATTGAGCAACTAACAAAGAAGTCTTACCTAGATTTGGGAAAGGGGGAGGGTTGTAGTCAAGACAGGTGTTCCTTAAAAAGGGATGCTTGAGCTGAGTTATGACGAATCAACTGGAGTTAACCAGGTAAGGTGGCGGGAGGCTCAGGGGGAGGAGCATTAAGGACAGAGGGAAGTCTATTTGCAATGATCCTGTTGTCGGAGGGAACCAAGCACATTGTGGGAACGAAAGAAAATCTAAATGGCTACCATAGGACTGAGGGGGAGAATAGTTGGAGGGAAAAGGGAGGTTGGTCAAGGTAAGGCTTGATTTTCATCTTAAATGCAATGAGAAATCATTGAAGGGTTTTAAACTGGAGGATTGGTATGGAGAGAACAGAGTAATATGATCAGATTTGCCTTTTGAAAAATCCACTCTTCCTAAGATGTGGAGAACCCATGGGGGGCAGGGGGAGCAGGGCAAAGCTAGATGAATTAGGAGGCTATTGCAGTAAATGGTGCACATCTAAGTCCGTTGTAAAGATTTTTAGCCAGGCTTCCCTCTCTGGGAGGCTAGGAAGAATATCTTATTTCTCAGAGAAAACTTGCTTTCTGTAGTGAAGATGGAGGAAAGTAGATTAACTGAGTATTTTGAAGATAAAATTAACAAAACATAATAAAGTATTGGATATGGGTACAAAGCACAAGGAGTAGTCAAAAGTTTGTACAACTGGACAGATAAGAATGCCATTTGTTTAGGGAATGCTGGAAACTTTATAAATGAAATGGGTAAAATTTATTGAGCATTCACTGTGCAATTGGCACTGTTCTAAATGCTTTACACGTCTTACAAAATTTGTTCTTTACAACAACTCTATTACTACTACAGTAGGTACTACTACTATTTTCTCCATCATATAGATGAGGAACAGAGGCAAAGAAAGATAAAACAACATGTCCATTTTCACACGGATAACAAGTAGTAGATCTAGGTATTGAGTCCAGAGCCATCCTTTTAAGTACTTTACTATGCTGGGCCCTGTTCAGAAATGTCCCCCACTGCCCCACCCCCTGACCGTTTCCCTTGGGTTGCTCAAACAAAAGAACCTCTTTCTCCTTCTCACCTCATGGCTTTCATTCTCTTCCTGTGGTCACTTTCAATGCTCACAATAATAGCTTACTTGTACCTAAGTTGCTATCAGATCTCTAGGCCAAAAAATATTTCTATCTCTGTGTTGATATCACCTCTCTGGGCCATAAGTTATCACTGTAACTTGCAGTTGAGGAAGCAGAGAAGAAGATTCCAATTTGCATTCCTAATGGTCAAACATAGGTTTATGGACAAAATGGATTATCTTAATCAGCTTGGGCTGCCATAACAAAATACCACAGACTGAGTGGTTTAACCAACAGAAACTTATTTTCTCACAGTTCTGGAGGCTGGAAGCTCGAGATTAGGGTGCCGATGTGGTCAGGTTCTTGTAAGAACTCTCTCCTCCTGTCTTGCAGATGGCTGCCTTCTCCCTGTATCCTCATGTGGCCTTTTCTCAGTGTGTTCACGTGGGGAGAAAGAGCTCCCTCTTCTTATAACACCACCAATCCTATCAGACTAAGATCCCAGCCTTATAAACTTGTTTACCTTTACTTACTCCTAAAAGCCCTATCTCCAAATATAGTCACGATGGAGGTTAGGGCTCCAACATACGAATTTGGTGGGGCACCATTCAGTCTGCACAGACCCAAGGGTCTTCTTCAAGAAAAATAATACAGAATTAGTACAGAGCCCCTCAAAGTTCTCTGAAACTCTACTTTCTCCAGCTTCACAGTAATTTTGCCTCTATTCAGGAGGTCCATTAGACTTTCATTCAGATTTAACTTGGGGAGGTAGAAGGACAGGTGCAGGGAACTCATGGAGAAGAAGAGAGGCTTGGGAAGCAAATCTTAGTTCAGTGAACATGACTGAATATAGCAGGAGGCCGCCCCTGCAGGAAGTGCTGACAATGGCTGCTTCTGGCTGCTTCAAAAACCCCAAACCCTCAATGGCACTGATGGTCACCAATGTGTATGCCAAACAATGAAGGCTAAGAGGGCTTGCTCAATATCACAGGTACAGTTCCTCCTAGGGACTCCAGAAATTATTAGAAGAGGTTTTGAAGTGAGTTAGAGGGCCAAATATAGTAGGTGGCGTTATCTGCCAGAGAAATCACCGAAACTGTGATACGGTGGTGTAGGCTGGTGTAGCCCAGGACACACAAATTACATCGCCTGTGACCTCAGCCAGGTTAGCGTGACTCTGATTTTAATAGCCAAATTTAGACTAAAATGTTCTTCTTCTGCCTATGTTAAACTCTAAGAGTCAGCCCCAAGCAGAGTATCCACATATTCCCCTTTTCTAAGAGCACGACTCTAAGTACATCCCCTCTAGTAGGATAACCAACCGTCGTGGTTTGCCCAGGACTGAGGGGTTTTCAGAGATGTAGTCTTTTCACTAAAACCTGGACAGTCTGGACAAACCAGGACAGTTGGTCACCTTAAGTTTAGCTCCTACCGTAAGAAGGTAGAAGATTCCTGCAGAGTGGGACCAGAGAAAATATTGTCCCCATGCCCCTCAAACAGGGTGCCAGCCCCAGCAGGTAATTCTTAGTTCTGATGTCACACAGAGTTGAATCTTTCTCCTTCCTTAGACTCTTGAGTGATAAAGAAAGGCCACTGCTTGAAACAGTTTGGATCTCAGAGCCCTTGTGTTATTACAAAAACAGGTGGCTGGCCATGGCTGTAACTTGCTGATTTGATTTTTTTTTAGAAATTGTATTAAAATATATTTATCTTGATTACTGAGTCTTGGATGCCCCTTACATTTTACTCCAGAGGCAAATGCCTCACGTGCTTCACCCTAGCCCTGCCCTGCCAATAAGCAACAGGCTTGGAACTCAGGTTCCAAGTGGTTCCTGGTGACCAGTCGCCGTCCCCCATCAGTCTAGCCCTCAGTCTCTCCCATTAAGTGCATCAAACCCTCAGTCAGACTAAATACGGCCCCACTAGCCTGCCAGGTGTGCCCTGTGATACTCAAGTATGCAGTAGGTTAACAATGTTGGGCTTATGTTCTGGAACCTTTACCATGCTAGTGTTAAAAGTAAATGATGGTGATTTGATTCTTGGAAAATAAATGTAGAGTATATACTTTTAATTCCAGCAGAGGTGTATAATCTGATGCAGAAAACAGCCTGGTGTTAGAAAGAGCACAGCTCTGGAAATCAAATGAGGTCTGCAATGTTAACAACGATAGTATCTTGGGCAAGTTAATTCACTTTAATGAGCCCCAGTTCTATCAACTGTAAAATAAAAGTAATACCCACCACATAGAGTTGTGTGTGAGGCTCATACAAGTGAGCACCTGTAAAGTGTACATCAGGGCACGTGGCGCAGAGTAAGCATGCTCTGAATGCTAGTTCTCTTTCTCCCCTCCCCGTTCCTGCCTGGACTCCTCACCACTTCTCACCAAAACCATTTTTTGTGACTTTAGTGTTTGTGGATCTAGAATTTTGTCTTAAGAAGTACATTGGATGTATTTTCAAATGTTTAAGAAAGAAAATAGTTACGTTGTCATTGTACTATTAGGTTCAAAGTATCGTTTGTTTGGTATTCCCCTGAACTGTTTGAT
Source organism: Ceratotherium simum simum (assembly GCF_057802395.1). NCBI lineage: Eukaryota > Metazoa > Chordata > Mammalia > Perissodactyla > Rhinocerotidae > Ceratotherium > Ceratotherium simum. Next base: position 80,493,170 of record NC_141903.1, on the reverse strand, counting down.
GTCTGAAAAGCAAACAATCAGGCTAAAGGTTTCTAAAATCCAATATGATTTTTCAAAAAATATTTATCGAGCACAGCAGTTTTTCTGAACAGGTCCCCTGATGATACTGGTACTCTCCTTCAGATTTCTAAATAAAAAAAGTTAACATTAGCATCTGCTGTGTTCAGTGCTGTCAAACAAGAGCTAACCTGGAGCCAAAGGACTTCCTCCCTTACTCTCCGGCCTGCCCCTGAGCTCGCAGCTTCCACGGAGATGGCTTCCGTACTTGTTTCTCTGTAAGTTAAACCCTTTCCACCATTATCACATGGGAAAAGACCACTCATAGAACAATCTCAATTATTCTCCAATTAAAAAAAACCAACAACTTGATTTAGAAAGTGCATGATAGGGGCCGGCCTGTGGCTTAGAGGTTGGGTGTGCACACTCCGCTGCTGGCGGCCCAGGTTCGGATCCCAGGCGCGCACCGACACACCACTTCTCAGGCCACGCTGAGGCCGCGTCCCACATACAGCAACTAGAAGGATGTGCAGCTATGACATACAACTATCTACCAGGGCTTTGGGGGGAAAGAAAATAAATAAATAAAAATCTCTAAAAAAAAAAAAAAAGAAAGTGCATGATAAAACAAGGCGGTGGTGAAATGATGATTGCTTCCCTGGCTCTGCTTTCTGCGGTGTATAGGGATAGAGGAGCAACCGATTTTTTTTTACCTCTTATTTTTTGCTACAACATCTTCAAGAATAGTAGATCTCAAAACAGACTATCATCTATTAATAATGTCGACATTTCAATGGGGAGTACAGTACGTTCAGAATCTAGTTCTTTGCTTGTGATTCACTTCTTAATGAAATTCTATTGTCTTACAGTAACTAATGGAATCTACCCTCCGGCCTGGTGCCATCTGATGCATTTTAGAGAATTACTGTTTTATATGAGCACTATTATGCTTATTTTAATTGATAGGGTTTACATTAAATCATCAGAAAATAGATCTCTCAAAGGAACTAGCCGCAATGATGTCTGTATATATATTTTTTCAGAAAGTTATAATGTCATGAACTTTCAGATAATTGTGTGTGTCACAGACAGAGAGACATGCATAAGAGAATTGGTTTTATCCTCTGACCTTGACTTAACCACTAGAGATCAGGGCTAGAAGGGATCTTGGAGATCTTCTAGTCCAGCACCTCATTTTACAGGTATTTTAACGTGAACATTTTAGTGACTTGCCCAAGACCAAAAAGCTGGGGTGAGGCAGATCCAGAACTAGAGCCTGGGTTTCCTGGTTTCCAGACCAGTGTTTGTCCTACTCAACTGAACTCCTTGATTGTTACATTGGCTCCCTGCGTCTTCCTGCCCACGAATGTACTTATACGATAAGGAGAATGAGCCACTCACATCATATCACCTTCAGGAAAAAGTGGGGCTGCATGATGCCTTCAAAGTGGAAGGCTTAAAGAAATGAATTCCAATAAGGTAGACAACACAAAACATAAACATTTGTTGAAATTTCAAGCAAGAAGAGGAGCTCCTGTCTCTTTTTTTTATCCTTTTCAAGAAACAAAGAAAAAGAAAAGAAAAAATTCTCAATGTCTTGAGTTTTAGGAAAAATGCTCTATTAGTGAGTCAGACTTTCAAAATAATGTTAGCAAAGGAAGTGACCGTCAATGTGTGGGCGAGATTTTTTTTTTTTAGAAGTCATAAAAATAATAGCTCTATGTGTACAGTTCTGAAACATTCTTCCTCCACTCTTCAGGGCTTCCTCAAATGTCCAGGCTGCCGTGAACTAATTTAGATTTATTTTGCGTTCTCACTTCTTGCTTCATGTACCACAAAACTCAGCCCAAGAGCACTATTATTTTCTTCCAATAGTCCATGTACCTTAACACTTTGTGATTTTGCTATTGTTCATTTCCCTCCTCCATCTTTACTTGTCAAAATCTTAGGCATCCTTCAATACTGGATTTAATACCACCTCCTTGAAACCTTTGCCAGTCTACAAATTCATGCTTAGTGACTGTTTCCCATAGCACTTTTGCTGTACCTCTTAGAGAAATTAATCCAGTCTACATGGTTCTCTCTTCCCTCGCAGATTCAGATCTACTTGAGACCTAGGAAAATATCTCATTTTTATCTGTGCCAGGGACATGTTAAGTATCAAGGATTCCAGAATAAGCACGAAAAAGTCCTTGGCTTCAAGAAACTATCTAAAATCTAGCACGCAAATATAACTTAGGTTAGAGTCCCCCATCAGAAAGCAGACCTTGACGAAGGATCTGGATGCAAGTAGTTTATTTGAGAAGTGAGGGGTGACGAAGTGAGATAGTAAAGGAGAGAAAGCCAAAAAGGGGTACATTAATAATGAGCTGGTTTCCACGGAAACAAAGAGCAGAGTGGTGGTTGCCAGGAGCTAGGGTGTAGGGGAAATGGGGAGATTTTGGTCAAAGGGCACAAACTTTCAATTGTAAGATGAATAAGTTCTGGGGATCTAATGTATGCATGGAGACTATAGTTAATAATACTATACTTTACACTTGTAATTTACTGAGAGTAATCTTTAGCATTCTCACTACACACAAAAAAATGGCAACTATGTGAGGTGATGAATGTGTTAATAAGTTGATTGTGGTAATCATTTCACAATGTGTATGCACATCAAATCATCATGTGGCACACTTTATATACAATTTTATGTGTGAATTATACCTCAATAAAGCTGGAAAAAAATAATCAGCGGGTTTCTACTGTGGGACCCAGTCCTGCTGAGGACCCTGTGAGAAACCATGTAGAATGCACCTCAGATTGTCCTGAGATAAGACACAGGGGTATAAGTCACTCAATTCTACCCTCCTTGTTCGAGGGTTGCTCCTGGGGGGATTAACTCAAAGTTTCTGCTGGCCAGCCCTATTCTTAGGCTGAGCACACCTCCAAGCAGCCAGAGAAGGCCCCAAGGCAGAGATGTAAGTGCTGTAGGCAGGAAGCTGTTGGCAGGTCCTGCACTGTCTACCACAGCCGCAGGTGACCTTCAGGGTGGACCAGGAGGACAGAGGAGAGCAGCAACAGTGTCGGCTAGAGGGCCATAAATAGCAACTGTTGAGTTCACTTAAACTGTTGAGTTTAAATAAATCTAGTTGCTACCCTTAACAAACTGTAAATGCCGAGAAAGTACTGATTTGACTCTTTTCTAAGGAAACTGAGGGTCTTTTTTTAAGTATAATTTCCTTACCAAACCAAAATATATATCAGATTTGATTTTCTGTGAATTACTGAGTTACAAAAAAATTTTACTTTCGTGAATAAATTAGATTGTTCCTGATATAGGCTACTTTCCAAGAGTACCTTTGGAAATGGCTTCTTGTCAGAATTATACCCCTTATTTTCCTCGAGATTTTTTCTTTCTCGTTTTTAAGAGTAATACATACTAATTATAGAAACATTATAAAATACACAAGAAAAAACAAGAAAAAGAAAATAATTCATTGGTTCCACCAAATACTTCCACAGAAAAATAAGATGAAATTATCCTAACTGCAGGGCCCAAGCATTTCCCTTAATGAGATTGTCTACTAAACATTGCCTCACATATGTTAGATTATTGATGAACTTGTCGTATTATTAAAAGACACACTTATTACCATTTTTTTAAAGACTTAAACTCCTTAAGCAAAATCAGTAGCCTAGAGAGAATATTGCTGCTTATATAACAGACACGTAGAATTTTTAAAGCTATTCATTTATTATTGATTTCTAATTATCCCACCCTTTGGTAAGAAAGTACAGTCAGACTGATGTTAATATTTGGAATGTGTTGAAGCTTCATCTCTGGCCTACCACATGACAATTTTTGTGACTACTCTATAGATTCTCAAAAAGGTTTTGTAGTCTCAGCTTTTTGAAGGATAAACTTGTGCTACTTTCTCCGCACTGAAATCTTGAGGATTTCTTAGGTGGCAGTACTGCATATCGTCAACTGTATTATTCTAGAGAGAGGTACGGCATATGCCAAAATAAATTTAAATTGAACACTTTAAAATTACTTATATTTTATTATCTTTCTGGAGAAAATCTATGCTGTCATAATTTATTTCAGGGCAATAAAGTCTTACTTTACGAAATGCTTACTTTTCTATCACAAAGGTACATTTTTATTCAATGATTTTTAAGAGATAATATCAAATTCACATATTATGTTGGTATGGTTTTTAAGACACAAAACTTAAATACAAAAAGTAAGAGAACTGCTTATTAATATCTTAATAAGTCTAAGCTCAGTTATTCAACAAATATTTATTCAATGCTTATTCTGTTCTAGGAATTGTTTTAAGCTCTAGGAATAAAGGAGTTAACAAAACAGAGATCCCTGCCTTCACGGAGCTTAGATGGCACTACTATGCCATGCAGAGGGATCAGTCTTGCAGTTTTCCTTATTATCTTTATCATAAGCTCTTAGAATTTTGATTACTTCTTGCAATCAGACCATACCCCATACTCCATGGACCGTTAATAAATATTAATCAAGGAGACTAAATCCTAAACAGAGAAAGCCTTCTATTCTATTTTTGATTAACCTTACATGGGAATGCAAATTGACAACTGTGAATCAGATGCATTATTAGAAGTTGTTAGTTGGTTTTTACAGAAATTAAATTACATTATGAACCTTAAAAGTAAAAGAATCAGGCACCAGTATAAGAAAATGGGTATCAAAAGTATTTCTATATGGCTGATGTATTTTACAAATGGATTTGTAATGTTTATAAAACCCATTACTAATTGTTCCACTTGCATAACATATAATTAAAAGGAAGGTTTATGGCTCCAACACTTATAGTAGCAGAAAAAAATGCCCAGCCATAGGGCTAGGAACTGGGAATTGGCTTTGATTTAAACAATGGTAATTATGCTACCAAAATCTAGAAATAATACAGACCAAACTTGTAGCTTACTCTTACTTAAAATGAATCATTATAACTAATAACATTTTTTAAACATCAATATAATCATGCACTATGCATTCCATATGCATCATCTTTAATCTTCACAGTAAGTCTGCCTACAATGTGGGCTATATTCTCCCATTTTACTGATGAGGGAATTGAGACCAGGGGAGGTGAAGTGAACTGTCCAAGATCATAGAGCAAAGACAGCATTCGTGATGTGCATTTGAATCATTGTATCATTTGTCCCCAAAAGTACCAAACTCACTGGTCCTTATTTAGCCTTCCCAGGCTTATCATATCAGGCATAGAGGTCAAAGTATAAAGTTTGTAGTTCAGCATATAATTCAGCAAACGGGAGCAATGCAAATAATTAAAAAAAAAATGTAAGTCTATTAGGGTCTGAGACCCTTGGATAGAGTCTAGCTATTTCCTCGGCTTTCTATTTTATTTAACTTTTCCTCACATTCACCTAAAAAGGAATGAGACTGAAAGTAAAGATAATCACAACTAACCTTTAGTCGTCGTTATTTTATTATGAATGCACTTGAAGAAAACCTTCTCTTGAATTCTCTGAGTTAGCTAAACAGCCCCAGGAAATCTTCTACTGCTACCAATGGGCTGAAATTTAAAAGTAATAATAATAACCATAAGCCAGACTTGTAGTATCTTAAACTACAACTGAGTGTAACTGAGTAATTGGGTGTAACAACAGTTTCCCAAATACCTTTCCTCCCCTTCCCTATGGTACCACACTTGCTCCCCTAGTCAGCTGTATATGAAGAATAGTTTACCCAAGATGAAGTCAAAGTTTAGCATGACAGGATACATAAAAGGGAAAGAGGCTACTTTTTCTATAGCCAAAGCCTTTTGGAGGTGATCCTAACACAAAATGTGTATTTTGGGTGGTTTATATTGCCATGTTTTACTTAATTATGGATAAAAACACTCATATGGACAAATAATGAAGTATGCAGAAGTAGTTCTCATTGAAGTCTAATATTCTAGATTTTGGTAATTAAATGGTGAGAAAGAGCTGGAATTTAGACTTGACAAATAGACACTTAAGGTAATGAAAAATTTGGCAATGGACTTTGCTGTGGTATACATTCAAGACAGCAATTTCAAAATCTATCTGCCTTATTTTGTAAGTGGCCTTTGATGGAGCTGTTTCAAAATGGGTGAGATTCATTTAAATTATTTCCTCCATGCAAAGAACCTGAACTTGACAGACATGGTCTAAATGAATCTAACCTGTTTTTCAATATCAGGATCTACTGGGAAGCCAGCCAACCAAGAAGAAATAACAACTGTCTAGCTTAGGAGAAACAAAATCACATATAGCAGAGCCAAGTAAAAACATAGTTAAGGGAGACCACACTGATCTCAGTCGAAAGCCAGCTGCATCTGTAGGAATGCTCAGTCCCCAAACCAATCTTTGACTAAAGATGCAGAGGAGAAGAGGACAGTGAAATGTGTATCTGGAAAGAAAAAAACAATTGTCCTTTCTTTACATCGTTTAGTGAGCCCTTCAGAGGTGTGGTCTGGCTGAATGCCAAAAGCAACAGGGAGAATTTCTGGCAAATATTTTGCCATCCCATACCTGAAGGCTGGTATACCTGTGTGATGGGACTGGGTTGGTATTAGCCTCAAGGCAGAGAGGGTTCCTTTAAAAAAAAAAAAAGTAGATTTCAGGTAGAAGTAGTGCCAGTACTAGAAATTCTAGACTAAAATTAAGGCGAGAAGAGCAATAATACTTTATTTCCACTTTCTGATAAATACTGACATGTGGACCTTGACAATATACTTAGATGGAATCTTTCAATGAGCTTGCGAGGAACCTGAGCCATTGCAAAAATGAAGATATCTTGATATAAACTCTAAAACCACAGGAATATAGCAGTTAGCAAGACAAAGATTCTTTGTCTTCGTTTAGTAAAAAAAAAAAAACGCCTTGTCTGAAAGAAGAGAGGGTACATGTTCTACTGTTCAGAACCCAAAATCTTTCATCTATTTAGACCTCAAGATCTTTTTAACTCTAGGGTTGGTTTTCTCTTTGCCTTGCAATAAGATGAATTTGGATTTGTTATATGTAAATGACATGGAGAGTTGCCTAAATGATGTTATTTAAGGAGCATTAGAAAAGTCTCTCAAAATTTCTCCCATGGGCCTGATATTCCATTATTATAGAGTCATCCTTTGGTCCATCGGATTGTCATTCCTAAGGGTACACACTTAAAACACGAATATTTCGGAGGGGGATAACTTGTTAAGCTGTTATGCAGTGTAACCTTTCACTGACCACGTGTATACCAGAATGCATTCCACAGTAGCGGCTATCAGAGAGGAAATCCAATTGGTGGTAAGGTACAGGTAAACTTAGATTAGAAGCAAAAATAAGAAGACAGAAGATGGACATCAGTGATTTAATCACCGGAGAGACTCACTCCAAAATCAGGAATGAAAATATATTTGCACAAAATCTATTATTAAGCCTGAAAATATATTCCCAGCCAACAGAGTTTACCTTAACCTCACCCTTAGCTTTGCTAATATTATAATTATATTCCAGATTTTATTGCTAAAAAAGACCTTAGAGATTGTCTAGCTCAAACTGTTCAACTAGAGAATATGGAAACTGAGACTCAGAAATCTTAAGTGATGTGCCCACGGTTACTAACAAGTTAGTGGCAGAACCCCCTCCACACAACTAGGTCGACTTTCTTCCTGTTATTCTATGCCAGTGTTTGCCAATCTTCAGTCATTTCTATTTCCTCTTCTCTTTTTTTTAGTATCACCAGTACTATCATATTTTTTCCTGAAATTTATTTACTGTTTTTTACTTAATACATTCATATAAAGAAGAAACTTTATATCACTACCACAAGTAGAAAACCAGAATCATTTGCCATTAATAGAAAGTAACAGTAAATATTAATACAATAGAGTAAAAATAGTAAAACATGGTGATATATTTTAGCCAGTATCTTACTGATGAAAACAGGCCTCTGTTAGAGGCCTGTTCTGCCTTGTTAAAATGGAGGATTTGAGAAATTTAGACACAGATTAACACCAAATTATGACTTCCTCCTTGATATAAGCACAAGAATTGAAAGATGGTTGCAGAGAAAATAACACAGTCTTCATGTGATTCAATGCTAATTAATGCCATATCCATGAACCTCATGTCTCGTCTGGTGCCTCTAAGTATCATCTTGGATATTATCCTTTGCAGGTGTCCCACACTTCCAGAAAACACTGCTTAGTGGTATTTTGGATTGATAAACTTAGTTATATAGTATGTAAATTCCATAAGATAATGCTGATTGAATTTCAGGTCCAAAAAACAGATTAGTTACCTGATTTGAATGATTTGGTGCTGACTTGACAGCTTCTTAATTACCACTTGAGAAGGATTTAGGAATCATAGCACCTAGTATGGGGGGGCCTGGTCCAGGGGCCTCATCCTGGTGGGGTCATGGCTACTGACAAGGCAATGGTCTAGTACAGAAATACGTCCACATCCCATGCTCTGAGGACCCAGACTCTACTGGGCTCCATTTTCTACACCCGGGAGCAGCACAGACTGCTAGATGATGAAATAGAGTAAAAGTACCCAAAAAAGATTTCATATGGAAAATAATCATTAAATATAAAGGACATTTTATTCCAGTGACTTTCAGGATACTGAACTGCTTGAGATTATGGACTAAACCCCATAATACTAACTCTTGACTGATTACTAAATTCTGGAAATCAGCTCTTTGGTTCAGCATCATCACTTCCCAACTCCAGAGTAAACACTGGCCAACCTTTCCCCACCCAGAGTCTGCCTTCTACCCTTGTGGATTAGTGACTCCTCATTCGGTTAAACAGAAAGTGAAGCTTTGTCTCCCCACCAAATAATAACAACAATAATAATTAGCACAGTAAAGAAAGCGTATAGAAGCCTGATTACACTATTAAGAGCATTTACCTTGGAATCAGAGACCAAAGTTTGAATAGTTACTTAGTTTTACTACTTAGTAGCTATGAGAGCTAGGAGAAATCACTCAACATAGCATGTTTCTTCACGATAGATAATTATACTTTAATCATGGATTATTGTGAGAATGAAACTAAGTTAACATTTCAGGTTAGTTGGATTTGACTAGATATTAGTTTAATTAATTCGTGTGTTCATTCATTAAAACTTCATAGTTCTCTAAAGTTCTTCTCTATTCTCCCACAATAATACTGTGAATAGCTTTTCCATGTCACAACTCTAAAAAGTGCTTTACTTTAGAAAAATTAAGCATATAAGTAGATTTAAATATTTTGTATTTTAAAGAATAGAGGAACTAAACTGATGAAAGCCACTCTTCAAAAATGTTATGCTTATGATTAACATTCATCTCTTACTAAATCTCATGACCACTTTTCCAAAGAGAATTTTTTAAAGTAATTTTTCTTGAACTTTGATAGAATATGACTTGTGAGGAATAGGCCAATAGACAGGCTATGCAAAAGTAGATAATGTTTCAAAATACTATTAAACTAGAATAAACTATACAGTGAAATAGCTGAATTCATCCTTCTAAATAATATAACTCTCAGCAAACTCAATCTTTTCAATAATATATATTAAGGGATTAGAAACTATTCCTAGCATAGTTATAGGTTCTTTTGTACTCTAACATTTGAAAACCTAACACTAGTTTTGAGTTCTAACATGAGTCTGGAGTTCCTTTTTTAAAAATTGAAGATTTTTTTTTAAGGCTAATTTCCTACCTTAATCTAACAGGCAAAAAAGAAGGAAAAGAGTAATCAGACTTTTGTTTGAAAGACATATAAACTTGGAGATGTTAAGAAATAACAAGTTAATCAGTTTGTTCAGTGATATATACTGAACTTTTTTTTAATGTTCACATTAAAGATGTGATCATTACCCCAAAGATGTCCACATCCTAATTCCTGGAATCTGTGAATATGTTAGGTGGTCATAAGAGAATAAATGAGGAAATGTGAATAGGAGAGTGGTAAGAAGAAAACAAAGGTAAGGTAGCCAAAGAAAAAAAAAGTCTTCATTTATTTCTTCATACACATTTATTGAGAATTTATCTTGTGCCACACACTGTATTAGACCCCAAGGATACATAATAAACAAGACACAACTCCTACCTACATAGAACTTACATTCTGTGACAAATCACAAACAAGGAGTAATAAACAAATAAGCCAGATAGAGATCATGGTAAGTGCTATGAAGGGAGACGTAATAAAGAGTAAGCATGTTAGGTGCAAGTATGTCTTGAACAGTCAAGGAAGAACTCTCTGGGACGATGGCATTTAAGCTGAGACCTAAAAATGAAAACAAGCAGTTGTCCAAAATGCTGAGCTATGTAAGAGCTTTGTAGGCAAAGAGAACAGGAAGTGCAAAGGCCATGGCATCAGAAACCACTTGGGGAATTTGAGAAACAGTAGAGAGGCCAATGGGATTGGCCTATTGTAATCACAGGAGAACATGATAGAGGTGACTTTGGAGAGGTAGATAGAAGTCACGTCATACAGAGTCTTGTAGGCCAGCCTAAGAAGTATGGAGCTATTTCTAAGACAGTGAGAAGCCATTGACTGAGTCTAAGGAACAAGTGACATGGCCCGATTCCTGTTTTTAAATGATAACTCTAATTGCTATGTGAAAAAATGTTTTTGAATAAGAACAAAGGAAGCAAAGAGACTAGTTGGGGAACTATTTCAAATAGTACACAGAAAAGATATTATGAAGGCTTAATTTAGGATGATGGTTTACAGATAGAGGGAAGTGGCAAAATCAGATACGTTTTGGTAGTAGAAACAAAAGAACTGAATGATGGATTGGATGTAGGGAATTGCAGAAAGAGAGAAATTAAAGCTGATACCTAAGTTTTATTTCATAAAATGGATGAATGGTGGTACCAAATATTGAGATGAAGAAGAGTAGCGGAAGACTAGATTTGTGAAGAAAATCAAAAGCTCATTTTTGGACATTAGGCCAGAAATTTAATTTTGAAAGCAATTAGCATATGCAAGGTACTTAAATCTATGAGACTGAAAGAGATCACTTGAGGAGAAAGTTCTGATAGAATTGAAAAGAGGGCTAGCTCTGAGCCTTGGCAAAGAGAAGGAGCTACAGTGAGGTAAGAAGAAAACCAGCAGAGTGTGGTACCACAGAGCCAAGGGAAGAAAAAGTTTCGAGGAGGGCGTGTTTGGCTGTGTCCAATGCTGTCAAGGCATCGAGTGAGAGAAGGACAACTCAGAGACTGTGGCAGACCTTGACTAAAGGAGTTTCAGTGCAGAGGTGGAAATGGAAGCTAGATTAGAATGAGATGAAGAATTAATTGGAAGTAATATAGAGGTGATAGTGAGCATTGATAACGTGCTCAACATGTTTAACAGAAAGATGCAGAGAAATTGGGCAATATCTGCAAAAGAACGTAGGAGCAACAGAAGTGTGTTTACTTTTTTTTTTTTTTAACGTGGGACATGTTAGATATCTTAATTGATAGGATCCAGTAGAAAGGGTGGGAGCTAGAGGAGGTATAGAACCCAGTCCATGAGAAAGCAAGAGGGGATTAAATCCAGAGAAAAGTAGAAAGATTTGCATTTGATAGGGGCAGGGATAATTCCTTCACAGTAACCAACAGGGCACAGGTTCTGTCTGGTTAGATTTAGGGTGGGAAGATGAGGGACTTGACCGTCGATGCCTTCTCTTTTCTCAGTTAAGCTCAGTGAAGGGGAGTTAAGGGTGAGGAGAAAGTTTGAAACAGTCATCTGAGAAAGTAAAAAGCAATTTTACTAGGAAAACATACAAGAGTCCTAGGCAGTATTGAATGGGCATTTGAGGGTGTGGTCATGAATTTCAAGTATCCTCAGTCAGCCTAGTTCTTCCCAACGTTCAGCTACTGAAGTGCAGACAAAGGAGAGGAGATGTGGACTGGAGTTACAGTGCGTGCGGTCCAAGAACCGCAGCAGTGGGAGATCACGATGAGTAAGATAGAACAGGAGGTGATGGTCATAAAGGAGGATGCTTCAAATAAAGACTTAGGAGGTGGTTTCTTTACTGGGGTGATGACAAATTCCAGTGTAGGTGGCAAAGGTGGAGTTGAGGAAGAGAGTGAAGGAGGAGAGGTCAAGGAACAGAGAGGCTAAAGTTTAGGGTATTTCATCCATCTAGTTCATACAGTCACTAAGAACAATGACAGGAATTAGGATGTACAGGAAGGCAGTGAGTCAGGAGTTGAAGTCTTAAGTGAACCAGGAGAAATGATTAGGAAGGTAGCTAGGAATTACCCAAGAAGAGGTCACAGGTATTAAAACTAGATAGGAACCCACAGAGTACCTCTTCAGCTAGGTTTATAAAGATATTGTCCCAAAGACGGTGCAGCATATAAAGGAAAATATATATATACTACTATCTAGTTAATAACACTTTCTAAAATACGTCTTCATTTTTTTAATTGCACACTCCTATCAATCAAAAATTTTGAGCATATACTATAATATTTATTTATTTATAAATTACATATATGCTACTGTAAAAATATGAAAGAAATTTTAAAGGATGAAAATTTATAGGAAATAAACTATATTTAAATCTATTATTTCATTTTATTATTATAAAACCTTTTTGCCCTCACTAGAAAATTATTATTAATCATTTTACAATGAAAAATACTTTAAGGGGCACCCCGGTGGCATGGTGGTTAAGTTGGTGCATGCCACTTCGGCAGCCCGGGGTTCACCAGTTCAGATCCTGGGCACAGACCTACTCATCCTTCATCAAGTCATGCTGAGGTGGCGTCCCACATAGAAGAGCTACAATGCTACAACTATGATATACAACTGTGTACTGGGGCTTTGGGGAGATAAAAAAAGAAAAAGAGGAAGATTGACAACAGTTGCTTAGCACAGGGCCAATCTTTCTCAAAAAAAAAAAAAAGAAAAAGAAAAATATTTTTTTTAAATCCTGATTTAAACTTTTTAACTGAGTGTTTTGGAGTTCTGGTACTAAGTTACTTTATATCAGTACATGATTTTAATGACTTTCCTAACTGAAAAAGAAATGTCACGAAAACATTTATATCCAAATGAAAGAAGAATATCATTGACTACATTTACGAAATTCTGATACTCATTTTCCAATCCTATCTACCAAATATACACAGGTTTTCGGTAACTTTAATATCATAAATTTCAGTTTAACCTGATGTCAATCAGCTTTCTTATAAAGCAATCAAATGGTATAACATTTTTGTTTGTAACAAATAAGTTTAAAACTCACTGAAATTTTTTATTTGGATAGTTTAAAAAAAGTTGGAAAATTCTCGTTTTAAGTGTACTAGTAAGAGATTTTTTATGGGTGCTGTGCTTAATTATTTTCAGCTATAAGATCAAATAAAGATGGAAAATTTTGCAAAGGTTTATATTCAAAATGTTTTCCCGGGCCTGCCCAGTGGCGCAAGCGGTTAAGTGCTCGCGCTCCGCTGCGGCGGCCCAGGGTTCGCCGGTTCGGATCCAGGCGCGCACCAACGCACTGTTTGGCAAGCCATGTTGTGGTGGTGTCCCATATAAAGTGGAGGAAGATGGGCATGGATGTTAGCCCAGGGCCAGTCTTCCTCAGCAAAAAAAAAGGATTGGCAGATGTTAGCACAGGGCTGATCTCCTCACAAAAAAAAAAAAACTGTTTTCCCCATAACACAAATATCTCTCAAAAACAAGTTACTTTCTCACTAATTGCTAAAATACTATTTTTATCTTTAAGGAACAGATTAAATATAAGCATTTTTTTCTAAAAAGCTGTTAGGTAAGATACATATTTGGAACAATTGTCTTTGTAATGGAAAATGGTTTACTCATCTCAGCCTCACCAGTCTCCGGGGCCTCTGGCACTTATTCCAGCAGCCACTGCAGCAACGTACTCTGTGGATGTCAACCAAATTCATGTGGGTACAACCCAAGAGTGCCTCTCCTCCAGCCCTGGGGTTCTCTTTTGATGCTGAGACATAAGGATGCCACTGGACTGCTTTGCAGTCACACATGCGCAAGCCACAAGCGCGGGGAAATTAAAGCCCCACAGGGTGAACTTTTGTATTAGTTAGGGTTCTGCAGAGAAACAGAATCAATAGGATATATATGTATATATATATGAAATAAGATTTGCTATAACATATTGGCTTATGTGCTGATGGAGGCTAGTTAGTCCCATAACCTGCCATCTGCAAGCTGGAGACCCAGGAAAGCCAATGGTGTGGTTTGAAAGCCTGAGAGCTGGATGGTGTAGATTCCAGGCCAGTTCTGAAGGCCTGAGAACCGGAAGCGCCGAGAGCAGTAGAAGATCCGTGTCTCACGTCATTCAGTTGGGCAGACAGCTAGTTCAACTTGTTCTATTCAGGTCCTCCATGGATTGAGTACTGCCCACCCACACTGGACAGGACAGTCTGCTTTAATCGTCCACCAGTTCAAATGCTAATCTCTTCCAGAAACACCTTCACAGACACACCTAGAAATAATGTTTAACCAGATAACTGGGCATCCATTGCCCATTCAAGTTACTAGATAAAATTAACCATCACAATCTTTGATTAATAGAAGGGGGCCAGAAGATTTATTACTTCTCCATTTCTCCTCCCAAGGGACAATGAAGGGAAGATGATTGCATGAGACTGCGCTGTGGCATTTGATACTGATGGTGGCAAACTGGATAATGCAACTTTATAGTGGCTGTCTCTTATTCCCTGCCTCACTCCCCTTTTCTATCACTCCTGGGCCCAAGGATTGCACTGCTAGGTGGGGGTGTAGCACATAAGCCTTCCCTTCAGGCTCTGAACCAAAGCTAATATAAACACTTTTTCCTGAGATAAGGTATGAGCCTCTTATTGTATAAAATATGTTCATGGTAACACTTCCTCTAATTATATAATATTTCAGATACTATAGGAAATGTAATCATCTGATCTATTTAACCAAGAATATATAAACTGCGTTATGTGGTAATACGATTTTACACAAATGTGGGTGCCAGTGTAAAATCTTCCACACTATGGGACTCCTTTCCTCAGTCATACCTCACATACTGCATGTGAAGTGTGAATATCTGAAAAAGGTCTGATTTTAGTTAGATCCATATACTAGAGATCCATATGGATCTCTAGTCAATAAGTATATTAAACATAAGTAAAGTTTAATATCTCTAGCTGTCTAGCAGGCCACCTATCTATCTATAGAATTGACTATACATCCCTTCTTAGGAGCATACATTTTGCCATGGAGACAAGTGTTCTAGAAGCTATAGTCAACGCCTATATTGCAACAATTCCTTCCATGGTGGTAGTGAAGTCATCAGACATCTATGCCTCACAACGAAGGAGAGAACTATAGCCCAGTAGATAGGAAAGTAATATTCATAAATTGTGAAAATTAATTCTATCACCTCCTAAAAAGATAAAAGGCAATGTTTTTTATTGTAGGGGATCCTTTTCTCAAATAGTATTTGTTAATTTCTTATTTCTCATTTAAATATAAATTAACTGTTTGTTTTAAGATAAATTGCTGTATCAAATATTTTGTGTATCATCCATCACTAGTTTCGTCTTTTAAGTACAGCTATTAGTTCTGAGCCTCGATTCAAAATATTTGGCATTACATACGTATTTATCAGAGATTTATTTACATTATATTTCCTCTAACAGATATGCATCATCTCCTGCACAAATCATTTACATTTTAGCATTTAAACTGATATTTTTCTATTCTATAAAAAGTAGTACTTTTATCCCACAAATTTTAATTTTCAGAATTAAGTATCCAAATATATTCTCCTGTAAAGCAGTAGAATTAATATGTATTTAATTAATAATAAGTTCTGCAAACATTTGGGGAAAGTTTACCTCAGAAAACAGCAAAATTCTAACAGCTGCATATTGGCTAAATGTCAAAAACCACAGATTAAGTAAATACTGTTGTTTCAAGTTAAAATTTAAATACAGTTATAATTAAGTGTATTAAAAAGTTAAGTGTCTAACTTAAAAATAATTGTATATCAACATATGACATTTTAATCATAACCTCCAATTAGCGGGAATACGTGTTGATCTTTAAAAAAACTTCATTTGTTCACTTGACATCCTTCCAGCATAATATGACTCCCCTTAGTAGCCAGATATAGTATTGTTTTTACTAGTAATACACCATTAACTATAGCATTTATAAAATAAAGTTGTTTCAGATTAACTCTTCAGGGAAGATGGTTCATAATTAGGCCACCTGCTTAGCATGGGTTCCCCAGAAAGCACGGCCTGGTGACATCTTATATGCTCTTGCTTTATCGTAGATTCCAATCCTAGGGGAGCAAGAGTGAGGAAAAAGTGGTGTGAGGCAGAGTGCATTCAGAAGTGCGCATTACCCAGTCACCACTGTTTGGTATTGCCCACAACTGGTTGTCATACGACTGTCTTCCAAGAGACCCTATGAATCACTGCTTCTCCAGACATTCCATAAGAGAAGAAGAGAGAAGAATTTACATGCCAGCTCTTATTTCCCATTGGAAAAAGATCCCTCTGCAGGAAATTACTGTCCTGTACCTCCAAGCTGGGCATGCCTGAGTTATGAGCAGATCCTACAGCACGTTATGATTCAGAGGCAACAGGGAAGTGGAAGGTGAGAGGCAAGTGATACAGGCAGGAGGAAAAGGACTGTTGCATCGTAGTCCCGAGAAATTGGTTAACTAGATGAAGTAGAGCACAGGGTTAATCACAATAGGGGTGGCTGGGGTAAAACAAGAATGTCTGAGGAAGTACTAAGTTGTCTGATATAGTCACCAACGGTATATATTTTTTGCCCTCGCTTAAAAAAATTAATTACAAAATTAACACAGACTCATCATAGAAAAGATGAATATTTTAGAAAGAAAAATACAACTAAAAAATTACGATTTACGTTTTGTTGAATTCTCTTCCAAAATTGTAGTTTGTTTCTTTTTATTACTCACATAATGGATATCTGACTTTTTCTAAAATTATTTGCTTTAATATATAAACATACAATCTCATTGTAAAATTTCAAAAATACAGAAATATTTGGGGTTACAAGTGAAAAAGTAACTTTCATACCTCATGCCTTCCTGCCCCAAACCCTCACCCTTGTCAGAAATAATCATCTAGTATAAGATTCTGCCAGACCTTTTTCTGTATACGCACACTTATACATATGTATATATATCTGTATAAACATCCATATACATAGCATTTAAATTATATATTTTTATTTTTATGTAAGTAGGATTGTGTGTAGAAATATTGTTCTGTGACCTGTATTATTCACTTAATTACATCTTGGATATATTTCCATTTTAGAATATATAAAAATATGCTAATCTTTTTAATATTAATTCAGAGAGAGAGAGAGATTCAGAGCTTCATTTATGTTCTTCAAGAAAGCTTTGTAATTTTCTTCACAGAAATTGTTCACATTCTCTTCCTTACCTTTATTTTCAAATCATAAATATTTCAAACATAGTAAAGTATACAGATTAATATAACAATTCTGTAGTCAGAATTCATATGTAAATAATATAAATGGCGATTTTTATTTAAATAGAACATTCAAATACATTTGATACTCTTTTGGCAGTTCTCCCCAAATTCCATTTATTTCACAACACTTCTAACGTAACTGCTAGTCTGAAGTTGGTATTCCTTCTTGCCCACATATTTATGCTTTCTAAAAAAATAAGGAACCTTAAACAATATAAAAATTAGTTTATGTGTATTAACACATACAAATGATACATTATCCTTGTGTAACTTGTTTTTAATTCAAAAATACATTTTTGAGAAATATCTGTGTAGATACATGTAGATCTACTTAACTCAGTTAACCTGATCTATCCCATTCTACTGTATAAATATACAAAAGTTTCTTATTCATTTACCCATTAAGGGAAAATTAGATTGCTTTCAGTGTTTTACTCTTACAATCAACGTCACATTGTGGGCCCTGTGCATATCTCCTTCTGCACATGTGCAATATTTCCTATAGGATATATAAATAGGCATGGAATTCCAAGTTTTTAGGATAAGAACATGTTCAACTTTACTATATATTGACAAATTGTTTACCAATGTAGTTTTGTCAAGTAGGATTGCATTTGGCTGCAAGTGTAAAAGAACCTAACTACAGCAACTGATATGTTTGCAATTCTCCTTGTTTTCCGTTCACGGTGACAGGATAGTTGCCACAGCTCCAGCCATCATTTTTGAGTGTAAATCAGAAGGGTGGACAAGGATAGAGACAGTAAAAGTTTTCAAAGAAACACCCCCAGAATAGTTCTCCTTATATCTCATTGGCCAGAAAAGCTTCATATGGATCCCTTATCTGCAACGACGGCTGGGAGAGAGGGGACAAAACTGTCATGATTGGGTTAGACTCATCGTAAGTCATCATTTGAAACTCACCTCTTTTTGTCCTGGACAAAATTGTACTTCTATTCTTTAGGAAGAAAGGGGAATGGATATTGGATAGGCAGCTAACAGCGTCTGCTACAGTGGTTGTATAAATTCATGCTTCTATTAGCTGTCTTTTTGTTTTTGTTTTGAGGATTTTTTTTCAGTCATTTCAATTTTTAGATATCTGTTGTGTGTTATATGTAAACTCAATTGTTCATATTGGCATTTTCCTGATACTAAAATAGTTCACCACTTTTTCATATGTTAACTAGTCATCTGGATCTCCTCTTCTGTGAACTGTGTTTATATTTTTGTCCTCTTTTGCTGTTCTTTATCTATTTGAGGAACTCTTTATATATTCTAGATATGAAGTATTTTATAAGTTGTATACATTATATTTTCTCCCAAGCTGTGACTTGTCTTTTTTGTGTGTGTGTGTGAGGAAGATCAGCCGTGAGCTAACATCCATGCTAATCCTCCTCTTTTTGCTGAGGAAGACGGGCTCTGAGGTAACATCTATTGCCAATCCTCCTCCTTTTTTTTTTTTACCCCCAAAGCCCCAGTAGATAGTTGTACATCATAGTTGCACGTCCTTCTAGTTGCTGTTTGTGGGACCCAGCCTCAGCATGGTGGGAGAAGCGGTGCGTCGGTGCACGCCAGGGATCCGAACCCGGGCCGCCAGTAGTGGAGCGTGCGCACTTAACCGCTAAGCCACGGGGCCGGCCCTGTGACTTGTCTTTTAATTTTATTTTGATGTCTTTTATGAAACATAGATTGTTCATTTTAATGTTGACAAGTTGTGAATATTTTCCTTTTTGTGTCTTTTTTAAGAAATCCTTCCCTATCCTGCAGTCATAAATTGTCCTATATTGTTCTAAAAGTTTTCAAGTTTTGTTTTTCATAGTTAAATTTCATTAATCTGGACTATATTCTTATAAATAGTGTGAGGAGAGATCTTATTTTTTTCCCATGTGGCTAACAATTGTCCCAGCATCATTTATTGAGTAGTCTTTTCTCTTAGCCCTGAGTTATAATGCCATGGCTGTCATACACCAACTTCTCACCTGTGTGTGTCAGTTCCTGTCTCTGGGTTTTGTTTTATTAGTCAATTTATTTCTGAAACAATAACACAGTTTTATTAATATAACTTTATAATATCAATATCTAGGAGAGAAATATGAGTGACACTGATTTACTCATTGCATGGAAAAACGTTAAGGTGTCGTGTATGTCATTAGCAGCTGGCATACAGGTATTCTATTGATTTTGGTACCTTGCTCTTGCATGCAGAAACTTCACTTAACTTTCCTATTAATTCTAGTTGTTTTGCTATAGATATTATTGGATTTTCTACACAAATAATCTTTAAATAATAAATATTTGATTCTTCCTAACCCATACAACTCTTATTTCTTTCTTATTCTATTTCATTAATTAGAAACTCCAGAGCAATGATAATTATTGGTGGAGAAAATAGACATTGTTTGCTTATTCCTAATATTAATGGAATTTTATAATGCTCAAATATTATTCCTGGGATAAGCCAGGAATTTGACCATTATTTGACCATAATGTATTTTTTAAAAATACTTGTTTGATCCAGTTTGTCAATACTGTAAAATATTGCGTGTACACTCATAAAGGAGGTTAACCCATAATTTCCTTTCCTTTATTTGTTTTTCTGGTGTTGGTATCTGGAATATATTAACCTCATAAAAGCTGTTGGAGAATTTCCTTCTTTTTCTATTTTTTGTAATATTTTTACAAAAGAGGGATTTTTCTGTGCTTTAAAGTATTGGTAAAACTTGCCTATAAAACTGTCTGGACTTGGTGCCTTTATTTTGGATAGATTTTTGCCTGCTGATTCAATTTCTCTGATGGCTGCCTCCTCAGACACAGATTTACTTTTCTAGAGTTAATTTAGGTAATTTAAATTTTTATAGAAATTTTCCCACCTGAGATAGTTTCAAAATTTATTTTTATAAAGTTTTAATATATAATTTTATTATGATTTTTTCTATTTTAATTTGTACTGTTTGTAATTATTTTATTTTTATTCCTAATATTATTTATTTGTGCCCTCTCTTTGCATTATTGATTATATTTCTGAGGATTATCCATTTTGTTACTCTTTGGGAAGAACCATCTTTTGGTTTATCGATCGATGCAGTTAATCAGTCATCTTTCTTCTTGTGGCACACAGTCTTCATCATGTGGTCTCCAAGGTCATCCCGGAATGGGAACAGAAAATGGAGAATGGGACATGTAAATGATTTTTGTGTGCCAGGAGACTAGAAGTGGCATAGACCATTTCTGTCCACGTGATCCTGACCCAACTGTAAGAGATCTGAGAAATATATTTGAACTATTGTCCAGGAAGAAAAGGAGAAATGGAATATTCTATGTTCATGTCACTCTTATTTCTACATGAAGAATATACTCATATCCTCCCCAGGGAAGACAACCTTCTAGTCAGTGCATTCAGCTCAAAGTCCAAAATATCCAAGGAATGTGCAGTCTTCTCCAATATGTGAATATTTGGTTTCTCCTGAAATGGATCCTATGAACTAAAGACACAACTTATCTTCACCACCACTCCCAAACATACATATACACACATCTAATATCACAGACAGAAGAACTATGATAAAAAACTCTTATCCGTAAGGGGAAAAGTGGAAGGCATGCGGCGGAACCTAGTGCACATCCACCTTCAACAACAGCTCTCCAAGTCACGGCGGAATGAGAAGAGAGTCTGAAAGGTCACACAACAAGAGTTAATGTGCCAGACCTAGAAGTGACTAAAAATCAGCTATATGGCCCCAATTAAGTTATAAGAAGCCTATGAAAGTATTTTAGTCATATGCCCCAATAAAAGAGGAGAAAATGGATATCAATGAGCTTCAGCAGTCCTTGTCATCTGGGTGAATTGATCCTTTTATCATTATGTAATCAATTTCTTTAACCCTAATAATGATATTGCTGTAAAGTTTTTTTCTAGTATCACTATTACTCTGCCAGATTTATTTTGGTTAGATAATTTGTGTAACTTTTTTTACCCCATTACTTTCAGTCCCTTGAGATTATTGTATTTTAAGTTTGATTCTTGAAAAAAACATAGCTTAAACTTAGATTTCTTTTTAATCCAATCTGAGCATCTCTGTATTTTTCAGGTGATTTTAATCCACTTTCATTTTTCAAGTTTGATATTAGGAAACAAATATTTTCAAAGGCTAAAACTATCATTCAAGATTTATTGTGAAATAAAGAAAAAGAGAGTTTACCACTTGTAGACCCTCCTTAAAAGAACTGCTACAGTACGTGGGATGCAAGAAAGAATGTCTGTAAAAAATAAAAAAAATTTTTTAAGTAAATATGTTGATAAATTTGATTAAACACTTTGAAAAATAATGACTAATTTGAGGGTGCTTAAACACAAAGAGGACTTAAGATACAGTATAATTAAAGATAGGAGTGGGATATCAAACTTAAATATTTCAAAGTACTTGAATTTGGGGGGAAGTGAATAGAAACATTAGTGGAAGGTGTGGGCTACAGGAATAGATTTGGCAACTACTAATAAAGAGAGAAGAAAATCACAGGAGTATTTTTGGTGAAGCACTTCCTCTAGTAACGCACGAATCTACCAAATTCTAGGTAATATAACAAGGTAGGCTAACACTCTAATGAAAGAACTCAAGGTGTGCAACGGCTCAAAGAAACTAAAAATTTACTTTTCTCACACGTAGACCAAGACAACTGCAGGTTAGTGGGTAGAGCTAGAAAGGATTCTGTTCCATGCAATCATTCAGGGACCCAGGCTGAAGAAGGCTTTTCCATATCTTCCTCAAATAACTTCCATGGTCACCCTGAGCACTAACACCTAGTGACTGAAGAGGAAAGGAGCATGTCTGAGCATGTGCCTTTCTCAGTGTGTCAGAGCAGGAGGCACATGATACCGATATGTCTCAAAGTTAACATCATCAGTAACGAGACACATCAACATCATGTGCCTCCTGCTCCCATGCACTGAGAAGGACACAGCATCACTTCTATGGTATTCTTGCCTAACCCGAATGCAATCATGTGGAAACATCAGACAAGCACCAACTGGGACACACATTTCAAAATACGTGACTGACACTGTTCAAAAGTGCCAAGATCATGAAAGACAAGGAAATACTGAGGAACTCTCAGATTGGAGGAGACCAAGGAGACATGACAATGTGTGATCAACTGAGGAAATTTGAATAAGATCTATACATTAGTTAATAGTATTTTCTCAATATTAATTTCCTGCTCTATGATTGTCCTGTGGTAAGTTGTTAACATTTGAACTAGCTAGGTGAAGTAAATACAGAAATTCTTTATAACATTTAATAAATTTTTATAATCCTAAATTTTTTGAAAATTAAAAATTAAAAAAGAAATGAATAAGCAAAGTCCCATCATGATCCCACAGAGATGGACAGCCGTTTCCAGAGATAAAAAGGATTGTGAAGACCACACAGGTGCCACTATCCTTTCTGTTTTTCATCCTATACCTAAAGTACCATTAGATTAACTACACCTGTGTAAATTTATTTGTAACTAGGACACCCCCCACCCTTTTTGGAGTGTAGCTAACACACACAGTTACCTCAGAGTGTAAGTGTTTAATCCCCCACCTTCCTGCACAAAGCTAACTTCTTTGGAAGTTAAGAAGTTCCCACACTTTCCCAGTTATGCCTCCAGTGTTCCCCTCAGACTCATTAGTGTCTGGAGAGACAGGGATGTCCAGTCTGGCTCGAAGCATTAACTATAACAGACTGGCAGCACAGAGCTGGGTGATACCCTGGGCTCTCTAATGCCTCAGATTCCAAAGTGAAGTTGTCTCCAACAGTCTTGACTGCTCCTAATCCAGGATTATATTCAGTAGACAGAAATTTTAACTGAACTGACCAGGGCCCTTTGAGTTAAAGGACATAGAAACCAGTTGAGATTAGCGCTAGAAAGGGCCAGTGCTGTTGAGCATAAGACGACAAGGCAACACATCGTTTATTCTGGAAATGATACAAGAAGCTCAAAGATGAGGCAATAGTGAAGACTCTCAGTTGGAAAGAGTGGGCTACAGGGAAAGAGTTGGCAACTGTTCTCATTTATAAAGAAAGAATAAAATCATAAGTGTATTCTCTGCTGGGGCACTTTCTCTAGAGCACTGAATTAGTTAACATAGGCTAACTGACCAAGAGCTATAAGTTGACCCAAATGTATCATGGTTCAAACATAATGGAAATCTATTTCTCTCATACATAAACAGACCAAGGCAGCTGAAGGTTTTCAGGTGGCATTGGGATTTTTTGCCCCACCACAGTCATTCAGCAGTTCAGACTAAAGGAGACTTTGCCAACTTCCTTACATGCCTTCCAACATCATCCTGGTCGCCGGCATTCAGGAAGTGAAAGGGGAAGGAGCATGTAGGATCACATGGACCTAGTCTAAAAATGACACACCTCACTTTCTCTTAGAATCCATTGGCTAGATAGAATTTAGTCTTACAGACATACCTGACTGCGAGGAATGCTGGGTGGTTTGTCCAGAAATAAAAGGAAAAGGGTGTAGGGAACAGTGGTTAGCCTGTGCCAAAGACTTCCATATACACATGCTTTGTAAACAATTAAATTTTTAGCATTTCTATCTAGGATCAAGGAGAATTTTTATAGTATATACATTAGAGTCTTTGTCCTCTAGAAAACTACAAGGATTATAGATGTTGGGATACTGGAAGCATTCTATTTACTCCTACTCTTCCTAAGGTATAACCTTTATTTTGTGATAGATAAGGGAGGAGGCCAGATTCAAAGCATGAACAAGTGTGCTCCTTAAGAGAGTTGTTCTCTCTGAAGAGCAGACTGCCAGAGGGTATTGGTACTTGTGTCAGATTGCAGGCCCCCAAAAAGTTGGTTTCTCTTCATCACCTTTTTCACATTCCTATCCTTCCCCCAATTAACTTGGAAGTTTGTGGGAAGTATCTTAAGCTTCATGAAATCAATGTGAAGAATTCACCCCTTTTAAGGCCCATCAGATTTCCTCCATTCTGTGGTTCTCCTTTTGATTTCTTTCAGTTGATAATAAGAGAGATAAAGCAAAGAGATTCACACAAGGAAATTTCTACGAAAAAATACAGACTAGTCACAACTTTTGGAAAGAAACTGAGGACAAGTTGTTTTTTTTTAATAATGCTAACCTGAAAGCATTATTTTTATAAACTAAACACAGCATATTATAGCAAAAATACAGCCAAACTGTGGGCTGTCTATATAGTAAGATGCTAAATGGAAACAAACTCATTTCTTAGACTGATAGCCACTCTCTCTCCTGGCTCTTCCATTTATCAGTCCAGAAGTGTACTGGATTCAGAACTGGAAGACTCAGTTCTAGTCCCTGCTCTGCCAGCTAGTAACTAAGAATTTTGGCAAACTAATTTCTCTATCCATATTTCTTCAGCTGTAAAATGGGGATAATAAGAATTGCTGTGCCTCACCGGGGTGTTATGAGGTAGGAATGAGATGCAATATATGACAACTTTGTAAATCACTGCACAGATTACATTTGTACATGATCACTAACAGTCTTAGGATCAGAGTGACAAGGCTCTGACCAGGGTGTTTTCTTATTTCTGACATTACCTCATACTCTTGGCTGTGGTTGTTGACCTTCAGGGCATTGTGCCAGAGATACCTTGCTGTGTTTTCATTCCGTTTCTGGTTTCCTGCTAGGATATGTTTTTTACTTCTGCTTTTTATGCAAAATTTCATTCTTTAGCAAATGCATTTCAGTTGATTGCGATTTTTATTTTTTACACAACCAGAGCTTGGTCACTTATAAATCTGTTTTATTAAATTTAAAAATCAATTCATTTCAAAACAATCACATAATTTAAAAGACCAATAGAAATATTCAAAAGGTTTTTCAGAAAAAAGGAAATCTATTGCTGGATTTAATTATGAAAAAGTTATTTTGGGGCCAAATTTTGTTAATACGAAGAGAAAACATTATAAGGAAGGAAAAAACTAAATTTCATCATATGATCAATGGTAACAAAAAATGTGTTTGTACATCTAATGATTTATTAAAATGTAATGAAAAAACATTAAGTTTTCCATGCCCACAAATGTTCCTTTATTTTCAGATCACTGCTGCAGAGTTACTGGTTTACTCAGACTTTCCCTCGGAAATAGTCACCATCTGCCTGATTAGTCTGTTTCCTTGGTATCCTGCCCATTCTAGCTATTTAAGTTTCTGCTCTATTTCAAGAAATGCACTCATTAGGAATGGTCACATCTGCTATCATTTGAAAAGAAGTACACATATTCAAAAAACATATAATAGAACCTTGATATTTTATTAACTATAAACAGGAAAAATCTCCTTTCAACTACTTTACCCTTAAATGCTAACAAAGGATGGCAAGATCTTTAAGGTCCCTCCCTCAAATTCCATGAACCTAAAATAAAAAAGGAGTGCTCAAATAGTAAAATTACAACTGACATTTTCATTATGTACACACTTATAAGCACATACAGAAAAAACACGCCATCTGTTTAAAGTACTTAACTGAATAGTAACAGAGAATAACAATTATAAAACAGGTATATTGGCCTATTCTGATGATTGTTTATATCCGGCCATCTCCTAAAGCTCCTAAAATGATAAGATACTAATATCTTATATGTATGTGTGTGTCTATATATCTATACAAAAATATATAATTTTTCCCCAAACTTTCTATAATGTATGCTCCACATGGATTGTTTTTTTTTGTTGTTGTTTTTTTTTTTTTTGTGAGGAGGATCAGCCCTGAGCTAACATCCGATGCCAATCCCTCTCTTTTTGCTAAGGAAGATTGGCCCTGGGCTAACATCCGTGCCCACCTCCCTCTACTTTATATGGGATGCCGCCCCAGCATGGCTTGACAAGCGGTGTGTCTGTGCACACCCGGGATCCAAACCTACGAACCCTCGGGCCACTGAAGCGGAGCGTGTGCACTTAACCAACCGCTACGCCACCAGGCCGGCCCCTGGGCTGGTATTTTTATATTTCTTCTCACTAATGTGTCCCAAGTAATGGGATACATAGTAAATATCTGACTCTTAGGTAGAATTCTAAGACAGCCTTCCAAAATTCCTGGCCCCTGATGTACCAATATCTTCTTCCACTTACTCAATCAAACACTAATCTATATATTGCTGTGAAGCGATTTTACAGATGTAATTAATGTCCCAAGTCAGTTGACCTTAAGATAGGGAGATAGGCCTAGGGAGATAGGAGATAGACCTTAAGATAGGCCCATCCTGGTGGGCCTGACCTGATCCTAGGAGTCATTTTTAGAATGGAGAGTTTTCTTTGCTGATCACAGAAGAGGAAGTCAGAGAGACACATTCTGACTGGTCTAGAAAAACACAACAGCAGGTTGCAGATAAGGCCAGGTGGCAGGAAATGGTGGGCAGCCTCTAGGAGCTAAGAGCACCCCCTGCTTAGGGCCAGTAAGAAAGCAGGGACCTCAGTCCTGCAACCACAAGGAATTGAATTCTGCCAAGAACTCGAGCGAGCTTGGATGAGAATCTGAACCCCAGGTAAGAAGTGCAGCCCCAGCCAACACCTTGATTTCAGCCAGATGAGACCCTGAGCAGAGAAGCCAGTCATGTCGTGCCTGGACTTCTGACCTACAGAACTGTGAGTTAATAACTGTGTGTCATTTTAAGCTGCTAAGTTTGTGATAATTCATGATACAGCAGTAGAAAACTAATACAATGCCCTATAGTAGGCATTCAATAAATATTTGTGGAATGAATGAATGAAATTTTGTTACACTACATGGTAAAGGTAGGATAATTTTATGAAAAGGGCAAACCATGAGACTATATAGACAAATAAAGTAGTGAATGAAGCCAGCTGGGGACTATGGAACAGCTTCAGTGCCCTGATCTGCCTTCATACTGCATCCTCTCTATGCCACCCTTACCCCTTCAGCTCAATGTGCTGTGGCAGCTGTTAACTCCAAATAGTAACTATGCTGGAGTCTGAGGAGATTATATATAGTTGGAGCTGCAGCCAGGCAAGGCAGGATACTCTCCACAAAATTCTTGCAATTTTAGAACTAAATTCCTGATGTTTTTAATAACCACAAGTTGCATTATTAATTACATTTATGACATTAATATACCATCTTTAAATAGAAAATAAATACTAAAACTAAAATATTAATTACAATGCAATGAAAGGGTATCTGTAAAAATAAGTATATCTCCATTAATGTTTTACATTTAAATGAAAAAAGCTTAGAGTAAATAAGTCCATAAACTCATCTCAAATCTATTTTGAATATAGGTGTGGTATAATTTATATATATATATTTTAGTACGTGAAATGGGATTTATTTCATTTAGAATAACTATACCATTAAATTTAAAGTTGAATTTGCAATTGACGTTTTGGAGTTTTACTCTATCTTCTTTTCAAATATGGTATACAAAACTGGAAAAGATTCAAATAAGTATACAATCCATGCTCTCAGAAATCAGTACTGTAAAGTTGCAGAAAACCATCAATGAACATTTGACCATAAATGGTTAGAAAAAAACTAAATTAGTGTTGGGTGTCTTGATGTTACATAGAAAACAAGGTTATAGAAGCCAAGGGGCAAATTTAAAAAGGTGATGTATAATACCTTTTAAATGCATTGACTTCTGTAGTATTATAGAAAATTGATACCTGTTGGTCTTAACAGTATTTATTTATACACTACTATTTTTCAAAATGGATTTGAGGGGACAAGATAAGTCACTCATAAAGTAAAGTTGAATAAACATAAATGAAAAAATTGAAATGATGAAAAGGAGAAGTCACACTGTTCATTTCAATGTCTAATACAGTTGTTACAATTGAGCATTAACTTTGGCTCTGGCTACATCTGTTGTAAGGAAGGAGATATACTATTAAAACAATATTAAAGAAAAAATATAAGTGATCTTATAAGTTTCCTTTAATCTGGCCACTCTCATGACATCTTTTTTTTTAAATCAAGAAAGAGGTTGATATATCACCCTTGGCAGTTATAGTTTGGGCAACGTTATATGTAGCTATTACGAAAAGAAGTCAAAGAACATGCTACAAAAGTGACAAAATGGTACAACAAAAAATGTTAACAAAAAACCAAGGCAGAAAGAATTGTTAGACAACATTCTGATAGGGGTATGGTTCACCTAGTCTTGCCCACTCTGAGCACCAGTAGATTATCTTAATTGAATTATTTAACTATAAAAATACATGGCTGAGTTCCTTAACTATGATTTTTATAAAGGAGAAAAGATTTGGTAAGGATTTCTGGAGCTATATAGAACAATAATTATATTCCATTAAATAGTTACTATAAGTATATATGTTTAATTTAATATATGATATATATATTTGTATATGATATATATCATATAAAATATATTTTATATGTGTGTATATATATTAATATACTATACACGCACACACACACACACACACACATATATATAGCATATGGACTATAAAGGCTAGTCAGTGGAATTTTCTTCAGTAAAAAATACTAGAAAACCATCATTAAGAACAGGTACAAAATTTCTGTTCTGGTCTTCTCCCAATTTCCTTTTGTACTATCAAATTTCCACTGATTCACTTTTAGTTAATTCCCTATCTTCATCTTATCTCTCATTATGTAGATATTCAAAATGCTCTGATATTACTAGAATAAGCTTGACAATTGAAGAAAGAGTGTTTTAGGTGTTACCTGAGCTGTTTTTCACTCTACATCTATTATACCCTATTTAACAACATCTGTTCTGATTGGTTGTTACCCATGCATTACTAGTAGTTAAATATATTGACTAGTCACCTGGATATTAATATCTTCAAATAAGCCCAGCCTAGAAAGGTAGGTTATGAAAATAATATGACATATATGAAAGTACTTTGAAAAAAGTTAAAAACATCATGTAAAACAAGATGTCATTAGTATTGCACTTAAACATATTATGTTGTCCCATAATACCAGAATCTTACTTTTCTTTCATGTTGGGGGAATCTAAGATTAAAACAGCCTAAATCAAAGAGATCTTGAAATGAAACTAAAACACCCCTATAATAATATCATAACAAAGTGGACATAAAGGCAAGAAGTGTTGCTAGAGAAAAAGAAGGAAATTTTATAACAATAAACGGATTAATCCACTAGGAAAATACCATAAAATTGAAAAATCTCAAAGGAGAAATACACAAATCCACAAGCATAATAGACCTCTCTCAAGAGTCAATAAAAAGAGCAGACAAAATATCACTGTGGGTATAGAAAATTTAAACAACACAATTAGCAAACTTGAACTAACTAGCATAGATAGAACACTGCATCCAACAACATTAGAATACAAACTGCTTTCAAGTGCTTCTGCAATAAAAATAAATAAAAGATTAATTATACAGCTAGATGTGGAAGGTAAATTACAAAGCTTCTAGAAGAAAACATAGAAGAATATCTTCATGTCTTTGGAGCAGGCAAAGTTTTCTCAAATGGGACACAGAAGGTGATAAACTAAAAGGAAACAAAGCATATTGGCCTACATTGAAGTTTAAAATTTCTGTTTACCAAAAGACACTATTAACAAAAGGCAAGCCATAGAGTGGGAGAATATATTTGCTGTTTTTATATTTAACAAATAACTCATATTCAAAATACACAAAGAACTCACACAAATAAAAAAGAAAATGACTGATAATCTAATAGATAAGCAAACAAAAGACTTAATAAAGCACTTCACAAAAGGGTATGTCCAAAGAGCCAATAAAATATGAAGGTGAGCAACTTAATTGTTTGTCAGTCTAATCCAAATTAAAATCATAAAGAGACACCACTGTATATCACCAACATTGTAAAAATTAAAAAGAGACAATATCAAGTGCTGGCGAAGATGTGGAACACTGGAACACATATATGCTGCTGAGAGTATAAATTGAAACAACCACTTTAGAACACTGTTGGGCAGCATCTACTAAAGCTACGTATATGCATACCATACGTTCAAGGAATTTCACCCCTAGGTATAAACCCAACAGAATGTATACATATGTTCAACAAAAGACATAGGTAAAAACGTTTATAGCAGCACTATTTGTAATAGTCAGAAACTGGAAACAAGCCAAATGTCCATTTACAGTAGAATAAATTACTGTATATTCATACCATGAAATAATATATGGCAATAAAAAAGAATGAACTACAACTACAACAACATAATGCTGAGTAAAAGAATCCAGATACGAAAGAGAATACACTGTATGAGTCTGTTGATATGAGTTCAAAACAGGCAAAATGAATCTGTGTGTTGGAAGTCAGGTTAGTGGTTATCATTGGGCAAGGGAGTTAGGAATTGGAAAGGGCCTTCTGCGATTCTGTTCTTATTATATTTATTGATCTGGTTGCTGATTACTTGGGAGTAAAAACCAATGGAGTTATGATTTGTACACTTCTATGCATATGTTATATGTCACTAATATCTTATGAAAAAGCAAAACTAAAGCAATCATCCACCTCACCACCAAAAATCCTCAACAGAATAGAGCTTCACGGATCTGTCCCTATGTACCTGAAAGGGTTGACTAACTAAAAGCTAACACTTCAAAGATTGCTAAGCCTGTTGCTAAAACTTCAGATAAAACTATATGATCACTAAATATTTATTTGAAATCAAAAAAGCATGCTAATGACCTATAGATATTTCATACACACACGGTTTCATTCCTTTGTTTGTAGTAGCAAAGATGACTATCTATAATTAATTAATATCTGAACATCAATTTGTATTTTAAATGTAACTAAAAATATCATTTGAATTATATGATTAACAAAGATTGAGGAGAAGGTTATGGTTTGTCAGTGACAATTAATCTTCTAATAAGACATCATAAAAAATTAAAATAATAATCCAGAAGCTACTAATCCATGACAGAGGCCATTAAAGTCTAAGATTTGGATAATTAAGGACAAAGAAATATATAAACTAAGGTCATCAGTGTCTAAAAATTAAAAAATAGGACATGACACAAGCATTTAATATATAAGATGAAGCATGATGGATTATAATAAAGTTATAGGTGCTGTGTTAGTTTTCTATCACTGCATAACAAATTATCACAAATTCAGCAGCTTAAAAACAGCACAAATTTATTATGTCGTAGTTTCCATGGGTCAGGAGTCTAGGTACAAGTTAACTGAGTCCTCAACTCAGGCTCTCATCAGGCTGAAATCAAGGTGTCAGCTAGAGTGACGATCGCATCTGAAGCTCTGGGGTCCTCTTCCTGGCTCACTGGTTGTTGGCAAAACTCATTTTCTTGCCACTGCAGGACTGAGTTTACTGCTTTTTTGCTGGCTGTCAGCTGGGGGCTATTCTCAGCTTCTAGATGCTGCCCACCATTCCCTACCACATGGCCTTTTCCACAAAAGGGCAATTCTTTAAGGCCAGCAGGAGAATCTGTCCCTTCAGTCTGCTTAAATGGAGTCTTATATAATATAACCTAATCTAGGGAGTGACCATCCCATCACATTCCTAGGCCCTACCCTTACTCAAGGTGAGGGGCTTCCACAGGGTCTGTACACCAAGGAGTGGGGATTTGGGGGTCGTCTTAGAATCCTGCTTACCACAGGCGCACATTAGTCATATATAAATTCCCAACATAAGAAGCGTATTTAATGAATTTAAAAATCCACTTTGTTATGATATGAAGATTAGAAGAAATGTAATAGATATATTTAAAGAAGGAGGAGAAACTGTGATGTGTTAAAAATTACAGAGATAATACAATGTAAACATAAAACTATATAAATTTAACATTATCATGCTAAAGTACAATATGCAATTTAATAGAAACTAATTTGGATTACCAATACTTTTACTTTTTATCCTAAAATAGTTCATTTTAAGAGAAATAATACATGCAAGGATGTTATTGAATTTTTCTCATATTTTACAAAAAGAAGAACTCTAGAAATCCTTGCAAAAAGACACAAATTATTTTGTAGCTAATACACCTATGAAACATAAGCTGTCATTGAGTTTGTCTAATAACTACAAGCATTTACATATATCTTAGAGCTTAAATTGTATTCAACATTTCTAAAATAAAATGCAGCATTTTCTTCGCTGAAACTACTGTTCCTTCCTAATTTATCTATTTCTATTCACAGCATCACCATCCACCAAGTCACTAATAATAGAAATTTCAAAGTCATCTTCCATGCCCTTCCCTACCATACGCCCGTAACAAATAGAGTCACTAGGTTATATCATTCCCCTCATTCATAAAGTAAGCACTTACCAAGGGTCTGCTGTTTAGGCACCATGCCAGGCATCAAAACTGGCACAGTGAGTAAGTCACGACCCCTGCTTCAAGGACCTCAGTGTCTAGTGCAGTGGTTTTACACGGTTTGCTTCAATTTCCATTCTCACTGCACTGGCTTTATGTCAAAAGCCTCCTAACTAGTTGTCTTGCCTCTAAACAGTCCTTACATCTAGTTGGTTCTGTACACTGCTGCCAGATGAATTATTCATTCATCCACTCATTCATTCTTTGGCACCTCTGTTAGGCACTGGTCTAAATGCTAAGACTACAGCCCTGAACAAGACAGCCGAAGCCCCTGTCCTCAGGGAGCATATGTTTTAGAGCAAGAAGGAAGATACATATATAAAGAGTATAACATATAACATCTGGGAAAGACAATTATCCTGTAGAGACTCTTGCACTATGACACTCCGTCTCAATCTTCATTTGCTCTTTGCTGCTTAAAATATAAGTTCTTGACATTCAGGACCTTCCTCGATGTACTTTTTCCTCCTTTTCATTGCTCCTTTTTACAAATTATCCCCCTTAGTTAGGCTAGGCTTCTCAGTTCTCCATTCTACTGCTTCCATGCCCATGCTTATCTTTTTTTCCTCTCTTCTGGCTACTTTCTTCTCCCTACCTAATTCTACCTAATCATCCTCATATTAGCTCTAGTCTTTCCTGACTAATTCACCCCAAGATGCTTTCCCTCTTCCAAACTTCCCATAGTATTTATTATCTGTAACTATTTTTTTTTAAAGTCCATATTTTCTGGTAATATAGTCAGCTGCTTTTTTGCAAGTATGCACGCATTTCATATTTCCACCAGATCCCCAGCTCCTTTAGGGAAAAAACCATTTCTTTTGTGTCTCAGTATCTTTTTTTTGTGCTGGGAAAGAGTCACCCTGAGCTAACATCTGTTGCCAATCTTCCTCTCTGTTTTTTTGTCTCCCCAAGCCCCAGTACATAAGTGTATATTCTAGTCGTAAGTCCTTCTAGTTCTTCAATGTGAGCCCCTGTCACAGCATGGCTACTGACAGATGAGTTGTGTGGTTCTGTGCCCAGGAAATGGACCCGGGCTGCTGAGGCAGAGTGCACTGAACTTCAACCGCTAGGCCATCAGGCCTGGCTCTCAGTATCTTTAATACTAATTTTAATGAAGACACAGATGAACTTTTCCTTCTTTCAGAATTAGATTAATCTTCTATCCAATACATACCTAGTCCTTTTTGACAGTAATCATTCTCAGATAATTAAGCCATTTTATACACAATTTTTTCTCACAAAAAAGGGAAGAGTACTTCATGTAAAGAAAAAATTACAATCACTAATACAAAAATAGGAAGTTCTTGAAAAATGTCTTGATAAATTCCTATAGAAAGTCTACAAAAATAACAAGACCTCTGTGTCCAACCTATTTTTATACTCTCCAGAGTGCATTCTTTCCAGGGTTTTGTAACCTCCAAAGCATCATGGCTTTGACACCATAGACACTCACCCCATAATAACTATCTGTACTGAGCATTGACTATGCTCCAGACACTGTGCTGAGCATTTTATGAATATTATCCTCAAATCTTACCCTCACCCTATGGTAGATACTATTACTCCCATTTCACTTAGAGGAAGACCGTCTTCTATTACCAGCAATATGGCAATCTATATCTGAAAAACCTCCAAAAAACA
This sequence comes from Ceratotherium simum simum, assembly GCF_057802395.1. NCBI lineage: Eukaryota > Metazoa > Chordata > Mammalia > Perissodactyla > Rhinocerotidae > Ceratotherium > Ceratotherium simum. Next base: position 80,458,708 of record NC_141903.1, on the reverse strand, counting down.
CACAAAAGAATGCTGGATAAAATATAACAAACATCTTTTTAAATGCATAGCTGAGTTTGCAAGAAAGTAAAAGAAATCCCCAGAGGTTAAACATGAAGAGAAAACTAAAAACTAGAGCTAAAAGTGTGAACTGATGGTGGGGTTGTCTTAGGGTGGACACAGGGGTTGTTCTTATTCACTCTAAGCATAGATATCTGGGGAGGTAAGGCTTGGACCAGGCAAGGTGGGGCGTTAGAACTGAGATCCTCTGCAAAAAAGATGGGCTCACTGGGATCCAATGAAAGGATGAAGTAGAAAAAAATTAACACAGCAATACCAGGAGATGGAGAAGCTTGTCATCTCACTGCATTCTGGGTCAGAAAACAAAGTTTCCTCTTAGGATTTGCCTCAGAACAGCATTCAGTTGTGATTTTAGAATTTATACTCTCTGTAGGGCCTGGAAACCTTTAAGCTAAGAAATTCCCAGCCTCAGTGCCAATTCCTATCCTCTTATTTGTCTAAGGCCTACTCTCCTCTCCCTATGTATCCATTAATATCAAAGCTAATAATACTCAGGGGCAGACTTACAGAAGGAAACACCAAATCAGTCCACTAAATGATTCTCTTTATCTTTGGTAATATGCTTTGCTTTGGAATCTATTTTGTCTGTTATTAACATAGCCACTCCAGCTTTCCTTTGATTAGTGTTGGTATGGTACATCTTTTTCTATCCTTTTACCTTTAAACTATATCTTATTATTTAAAGTAGGTTTCTTATAGATAGTGTACAGTTAGGTTTTGCTTTTTTATCTAATCTGTCGATATCTACCTTTTAATTGAAGAGACCCCCTCGAATCTCTGAAACTCTATCTCTATGTATCTCTCTCCTCCTTGATATTCTGACTCATAGACTCTACCCTCCTTGGCCTTTCCACATTCCCAGTTCCATCTCCTCACCTCAGAAAACCTGCCAGGCTCCTCCTGCGCACACTTTCCCGGGAAACCCTCTTATTTTTATTGAAGTATGTATAGGTGTCCCTTGAAACCCTCTTAATCATGGAGCTTACCTCATTTGTTTCCAGTCTCTTTGGGATCATTGTCTTAATGTCTGTTGTTTCATATATTTTGTCCAGAGTTTTAGTTGTTTCAGGCAGAAGAATAAATACAGTCCCTGTTACTCCATCTTGCCTAGATGTGGAAGTACAAATCACTGTAGAAAGACATTCTATGCAGGATTCCCACAAATAAAGCTCTGATTAAAATGCACTCACAATCTAAAATTACAAAACACATGAGGAAATAATCTATCATGAGTTAAAGTCAACAAACACACAAAAAAAGCATGCTTAGACCCCAAGAACTTCAGAAAGTAGAATTATTAGATATTGACTATAACATAGTCAATCATGTTTCAAACGATTCGAGATTAAAAAAATAGAAAAAATATGGCATTCTCAAACAGTACCAGGCAATTTTGAAAAAATACCAAACAGAACTTTTAGAACTAAAAAATATAGCCATTGAAATTACAAATATAGAAACAGAAGTTCATTAAGTTTGATTTGCCTAAAATTACCCAACTTGTATGTGGTGGATCTGGAACACCAGCTGTTCTAAGTAAAACCAATGCTTGTGATCTTTTTATTACACGGTATCCTGAATTTAGTGGAAAAATGAATGAGCAATGAGGCCTTTCCATGTATAATGTCTCCTCCCAGTCTTTTCATTTAACATTAATATTTGAGTCATTGATAATGAAATTAACATAACATCTTTATAAGGTGAGCTTAAAGAGCAGCATTAACAAATAAGCTTTAGGCCAACATAAGTGAAGGTCATTTTATTGAACCCAAACTTGAATAAAACCTACTTTATTTCAACTTCATATTCATGTCAACTTGGAAATACATCCAAAATTAATACAGATATAATTCTAAAAGCAAATTATGCATATTCTAATCACTCTTCAAAACTTCATAAAAATCTTCTTTACACATCTTAGTTTACTCAAAATTCCTCTTTCTGCTTACCAAAATAAAAGAAACAATAATGAAACACAACTCCCCTCTTCACTTTCATACTGTTTTGTTCTCCTACCTATTTCTCCCTTCTGTTGCCACTTCTTTATTATATAAAACAAGTCAGTCTTATTCCAGTTCCTTTCATTTACATATTTGTGACATACTTGAAAATAATTTTGATTGTTGCTTTTTCTTGGTCCCTTCCACCCCATTGTCTCCTTTTTTTTTTTTTGGAGATGGAGAGGAGAATAAACATGATTTAACTTTTGGCTTGAATCACCCACAAGAGGGATCTGCTTTGGGAACAAACTACACCACATTCACCAACCCTTTCCTCTTGTTATTTTAATTAACATTTTTGCAGAAGTGAATCCTGACAAAAATGAAGTGATATGATTAGAAAAATTTGAGAATTCAATACAAATGTGGCTTTAATGAACATCAGGTGGTTTCAGTCTTAGTTCATTTTAAATCAAAGAATATTTGAATCTTAGAATTGAAATGGAAATCAGAGGCCACATATATATATGTATATACACATATATGTTTGTTCATTAATTTATTTATTTTGGTCCTTACTAATCTAAATGCCATACTGTTTTCATTTTAGATTCTAAATTTGCCTTAACAGTTTAAAACTATAGTAAAGAAAAAGACCCTTTGTTCACAAAAGAAATAATAAATAGCTACAAAACTATGACATAATGTCCTAAAAGTTGGGGTGTAATTGACTCATAGCAACTAGTCAGCCACACTAATGGAGTGTTGCAATGCAACTTCAGTGGAATGGAAAGACATTGTGTTTTCAAGAATGTTTGGCAGATATTTTCAGATCCATTTTGTACTATCCTCCTTTCAAGTTTTTCCTTCCTCTTGGTTGGGCAAAGCTTATTTCCAAATGCTTGGGAAATGATAACTTTTTATTCCCAGTGGTCGGTTGATGTGAATGCATCTCTCTGAGGTAAGCCCTCCTCATCTCTTGCTGGAAACTCCTCCCTCATTGTTCTAAGGATCTTTATACAAAGTAAAGTATAAATGACTAATATAAGTTTAAAATATCATTCTTTTCTTTTCATTATGGAACTTTTCAAACATACATAAGATAGAATGAATAGGATGATAAACCTCCAAGTACCATCATCACCCAGCTTGAACAGGTATTCATGTTTTGCCAGTTCTATAAAAATTTATCCTTTCTCAAATCTATTGATAAGGATGCATATTATTTTAAAGGAGATCTTCCTCAACCTTTGTTCCTAACCTAGGTCATAACTGTAAATGGTTGTATTCTGTTTCTATCTGCAAAGAGAATGATGATCCATTCCGAGGAAAAAGGAATACACGAAGCACATCTCCTCTGCAGAAAGCAAGAGGTGATTCTTTCCTTTGTTAAAAATACAGTGTTTTACTACAAAAGGCCTCTGTTTGACTTTTGAAAAGTGTAGTGTCAGAAATCTCTTTGACACTCAAAAAAATTTTCAACAAAATTTTGGATAAATCATCATATTTCACATATATTTATAGAGGTTTCTCTTTTATTCTTTGGTATTTTCACTCTAAAGTGGATGTTTGTAGGAGGTGGAGGAAGGAAGAGTATTTCAAGTAGGTTGCTCTTGATGTCCCATTATCCAAACTTTTAAATATGAGAGAAGCTTTCCCTGAATGCCAAAGATAATTAAAATATGAGTGCCCTAATGTTACTTCCTCCTTTTGATAATACTTCACTTTGAGAGTCGAAGACTTTTTTAAAGCAGGGTAAGTATTTAATCATAGAAAAAGCAAAGTAAAGACAATAACTAAGTCCATGAAAGAAGGAAGTTATATTTAGAGAGAGAGAAAAAAAGGTAGATGACTACTTCACTCCTTATACCAAAATAAATTTCAGGTGAATTAAAGACTTAAACAACATAAAAACTGAAACCACAAAAGCACCAGAAGATATCTTGGGATAATTTCTAAGAATAGTCTTATAATGGAAAACATCTTTTTAATTATGACACAAATCCAGAAGCCATGAAGGAACCCAACTGGATCATACGGCCATGTTTAGTTGCAAGGGTGTCTGGGAAATTAAGTGTCTGTCAAAGGGAACAGGATTGTTAAAGTTGACTTGGAGCAGTTAGGATTCATTGCTCAGGCTGGACACATTGCCACCCTGAACAAAATCAAGATTCAGTCAGCAAGAAAGGAGGTGGGAAGAGGTTTATAAACAACTAACAGGATCTGCCATAATTACTGTGTCCTTTCCCTGCAGAATCCTTAAATCTTGGCATAGCATTGCCTGATTTTTATTTTTCTTAACATTTTATTTTAATCACATAAGTAAAAATAAGAGCTGACATATCAAAAAATTAATCAGGGGCCAGCCCAGTGGTGTAGTGGTTGAGTTTCTAGGCTCCACATCGGCAGCCTGGCATTCGCGGGTTTGGATGCTGGGCACGGACTTACACACCGCTCATCAAGCCATGCTGTCATGGCATCCCACATACAAAATAGAGGAAGATTGGTACAAAAAAGCTTGATGAAAAGCTTTTTGCTTTTCCTCAAGCCAAAAGAGGAAGGTTGGCAACAGATGTTAGCTGGGGCCAATCTTTCTCACCAAAAAAAAAAAAAAATTAATCAAAAATATAGATTATAAAATATTTGCTACTATAGAATATTATTAATATAAGTTTTAGAAATAAGTACTATTATTATAACATGGAACAATGGATGGTCTTAATTAAAGAAAACGTATTTACCTAGCTTATATAAAATGAAAGAAAATGTTAATATTTTATCAACTTATCAAAAAAGAAAATTTTAAATCAATTTAAAAATAAAAATAATCACTATAAGGGATATAAAATTCTTTTAGATGAAAATAAATCACAGATTTTATTCATTTAATAAACCTCAGAACTTTTATTCATATCAGACGAACAATATAATATGAAGCCTTTATAGTTGCAAAATATAGAAAAGAAAATAATAAGTATATAATCTTCCAATAATTATTTACTTAGATGAATTTAGTCCTGTGATGTTATGATGACTGGTTTAGTAGAATGTTTTAAAAAGCTAAACATACTTATATCATCTAAGAACAAAGATTATATAAGCAGCATATTGTCCATGACCTCAGTCAGAGAGCTCAGGAAATAACAACATCAATATATAATGCATTTTAGAAACTTCAGGCCAAAATCGTCTCATGCTTTGGTTAATGCCAAGTCTTAAAAGACCGATTATTTTACTTGATGAAAGCACAATTTTAAACAAGTCAGGCTATGTGCTTAAGTCATAAATTTTTAGCTGATTGGGAAAATAATATGGCACTATATTTTTCAACCTACTGTATTGTTTTGATTTTCAAACAAAAAAAAATCCTTGACATGCTTTTCTAGTTGGTTCAAGCATCCCCAAAAGTATAGAAATTTAACAAATATTCTTTTTATTAGCTGACATAAAAAATATTTATAACAAATAGCAAATACAAATTTAGAAACCCTCATCAGCATTAGGATTTATTAATAAACAAAGCAAATGGAGAAATGGCAAAACTGAAAATATAAAATCAATTTTTACACCTCATTCCAAAAGAACAGAGAATCGCTATTCCAAACAAAAACCTAATTATCTGTGCTATCTATCATGATTACTCAAATACTGCAGCTAAATCAATACATTTTGACCTAGCTATGGCTACATAGACAGTTACCTAGATAATTCAGATTTTAAAGCCTTTTCATTCTTCAATAATCTTCATAATCTTACGGAAGATATTTCTGGTTATTTCCAAATGGTAGCAAAAGTTTATTTATAATTTAGATTTTAGGCTATATAAACTTTCAGCATTCTCCAATCCATTAGCATAATCCTAAATCACCATTACTTTTCACTATATTTGATATTATTTGTTATAGACCCATTGCCTTTATTAGTTAACTTTGCTTCAGTAACAAATGGTCCTAGAAATTGGTTAACTAAAATAACAATGGCTTATTCTTTGCTTACATTACATACTGGCTGACAAGTTTGCCTGTGGCTTTGCTCCATGTATCTCCTTATTCTGGGACCCTGACTGAAGGAACAGTTTCTGTGTAGAACATTCTATTCTTAGGGCAATGGGAAAGAAAAAGATTGTTGGTGGGAATAACCAGTGGCCTATGTCACTTTTGTTTACATATCATTGGACAAAGCAAATCACAAAGCCAAACATGACCATGAGTCAAGAAAGTACACTCCACTGATTGGGAGACACTGCTAGTCACATGGCAATGATGGGGACATATAATCCTTTTACAGATAAGCAGGGAGCAATTCCTGAGGAATACCATCTACCAGTCCTATACTCTTAGGCTAAATAGATTGGAGTCATTAAAAAACAAAACAAAAACCTCTGTCTTCTTTGCTTCTCACATCCAGTCACTTACAAACTCGCTTCAATTCTTTCCCCCAATCTGCTCTGAGTATTGCTTGACTGGAGGTCATCCTAAGAAGGTTCTGTGATCCAAGAAAAGTTAGAGAATACAAAATGGGAATATGGTTGCTTTGAATGGGCTCTAACAATCAGCTTCATAAAAATTACATCTTAGTCTGCTGAAAGAACTTACAGATGTGATAGTGGATTCTCTAAGTTAGACGAGTTGTGTAATTATTACAAGAGAAACCAGAAGATGGATGTTGGATACATATTCTGATTAGAAATGCGCTATGGTATAGTTTGATTTTGGCAAGTAGTTTAAACTTGAGAGCTTTGGTTTTCTTATTTACTGACTGGGAATAGTAATATCTATTTCATAAGGTCATTGACAGGATTAAATGAGATGAGATGACAAATAACACAGCGTACAATTTTAAAATATTAGCTCTTTTCTCTGTTAAAAAAAAAGTTTCCAGGGGCCAGCCCAGTGGTGTAGTGGTTAAGTTCGTGTGCTCCACTTTGGCAGCCCGGGGTTTGCGGGTTCAGATCCCAGGAGCAGATCTACACACCACTCATGAAGCCATGCTGTGGTGGCATCCCACATACAAAACAGAGAAACATTGGCACAGATGTCAGCTCAGGGACAATCTTCCTCAAGCAAAAAGAGGAATATTGGCAGCAGATGTTAGCTCAGGGCCAATCTTCCTCACCAAAAAAAAAAAAAAAAAGTTTCCAGAAATGCATAACAAATATACCAGTGCCTAACTAAACTTTAGAAAAGATTATTTTTTTTTTAATGAAGTTTATTTTATTTTTTCCCCAAAGCCCCAGTAGATAGTTGTATGTCATAGTTGCACATCCTTCTAGTCGCTGTGTGTGGGACGCGGCCTCAGCATGGCCAGAGAAGCGGTGCGTCGGTGCGTGCTCGCGATCTGAACCCAGGCCACCAGCAGCGGAGGGCGCACACCCAACCGCTAAGCCACGGGGCCGGCCCAAGGAAAGATTATTAACCAATTGTTTTGAGTGTAGAGTGGGAAACCACGATTAGCTAAGTTCAATATGAAGAAATTCATAACAAGACATACCAAGCTCTCTTTTATTTTATTTTGTTTTGTCTTTTGATAAGGTTATTCAGTTGACAGATAGAAAAATACTGCAGACATTCTTTTTGAAATAACAAGGTATTTTTCAAAATCACTTATAATATACATCAAAATAAGAGAAAGGTAGGTTAAGAGGATTTGTTGCTTGTTGAACAAATACACCTAAATAGTATTTAATAATGGATTTTTGTCCACACAAAGAGATTGCTAGCTTTGTACTTGTTCTTCATTGTATTATTGATTTGGATTTGAGTGATATATACATGATTTGCTTTTCACATAATTGGGCACTGTATTAGTCAGGGTTCTCCAGAGAAACAGAACAAATAGGTGATAGACAGATAGATAGAGATATTAACCTATCTATCTATAATCTATATCTCTCTAAAGAGATCTCTCTATATATATCTATATGTATAGCTATATATCTAAGAGAGAGAGAGATTTTATTTTAAGGAATTTTCTTACACAATTGTGGAGCTGGCAAGCTCAAAATCTGCAGGGCAGGCCAGCAAGCTGGAAACTCGGTAGGAGGTGACACTGCAGTCTTGAGGCAGAATTTCTTCTTCTCTAGGAAATCTCAGTTTTTGCTCTTAAGGCCTTTAACTGATTAGATGAGGCCCACTCACATTATTGAGGGTAATCTCCTCTACTTATAGTCAATGTTACCCACATTTTCAAATACTTTCACAGCAACAACTAGATAGTATTTAATTAAATAACTAGGTAGCATAGCCTAGCAAAGTTGACAAATACCAAAAAGGTGGAAGAAATAGTCAATATATTGTATTACATAATATAGATTTTTAAAAAAATCTTGAAAGCTTGAAATACTAGTTTAGCCCGAACTAAAAGAATGCACCAGATAAATACTATGAGTTGCACAAATACAGCACTGGGTAAACTTAACTTGATAAACATTAATAAGGAAAATATTTCAATAGTAATTGCTGTAAACAATGTTTTTCAACAGTGGGATGTGAATTGCCAAGAATTCTAATTCCTTCCTTCCTTCCTTTTTCCTTCATTTTTTTCCGATTCTTCTTTCCTTCCACAGAGATTTATTGAGTACTTCCTATGTGGCAAACACTGTCCTAGGCAAATGGAGTATAGCAGTTAACAATATAGGCAGAAATCCTACACCCATGAATCTAACAATCTATTTGTGGAAGTAGACAATAAACAAGTAAACAAATAAAAAATATGCCATAACTTCAGGCACTGTAAAGCACTAAGAAGAAAAATCGAACAGTGTTTAAGTGGAGGCTTTTTGTGGTTAGAGCAGTCAGTAAAGAACTTTATGAGGATACAACATTTGAGCAGACTTCAGTGAAGGAAGGAAGTCAGCCAGGCAAAGCTCTGTCGAAGAGCATTTCATGTGGAGGGTATAGTAAGTCTAAAGGCTCAGAGATAGTACAATTCCTGGTATATTCAGGAAACAAGAAGACACTCAGTGTGACAGGATTATAGTAGAGGGGTGGAGGTGTGTGGTAGGGGCTGAGGTTTACGAGAGAGGCAGAGGCCCTGTCATGTAGGGCCTTATAGATCAGGGGAAGAAGTTTGCCTTTTATTATGTGTGACGGGAAGATTCTAAAAGGGGATGTGAAGTGATTTGATTTACATTTTAAAAAGGTCATTCTGCCTAATGTGTATAGAATACACAAGAGGAGTAAAAGTGGAAGCAGGAAGACTGCTGGCAGATTCTATTATAGAAGTCTAGGTAAGAGACGATGACGGCTTAGACTGGAGTGGTAGCAATTAACATTGAAATGCAATCAAATACAGGATACATTTTGAAGACAGAGCTACAGAATGCACTGATGAATTAAATGTGGGATATGAGAGAAAGAGAGGAATCGATGATGTTATCTAGGTTTTTGGCCACTAGGGGAGTGGAGATGGAGATGACAGGACCTACATGTAGATGCCAAGGGATGGTTTGAGCTAAGAAGAGAGGCTGGGGTTGGAGATATTAATTTGGGAGTCATCTGCATATGTATGGTATTTAAAGTCATGGATATTGATTAAATTATTTAGGAAGAACAGTCAATAGTGAAGAAAGCCAAGGGTACTCCCAACATTTAGAATTTAAGAAGAGGGAAATCATCTTCAAAGGGGTTGAGGCCAGTGACTTAAAAGAGAGTGATGTTTTGGAAGCCAAGTAAAGAAAATATTTCAAGGAGGAGGAAGGGACCAACTGTTAGATGCTGCTGAACAGTTAAGATGAGGATATGTGCAGTCCTAAACTGTATTAATAAAAACATAGAATAAAGGACATAAAATTTACCATCCATACTAGATTGGTCAAAATATATCTTTGCCTGCTATGTAGGGCACCGTGATCAAGTGATAGGGACAATGGGAGCGTGTCCAGATTAGGAGCAAGGTGGTGAGGGGTCGATATCTGGCCATTTGAAATATTACAAAAGCAACAGGAATTTTTCATGTGAGGAAGAGATGTCTTGCAGGACTTAGTTATCTTCAAGTATTTCAAAGGCTCTGTGTTTAATATAAATTTAGAAACATGAACCAGGACCAATTTGAGGAAGTCACCAGGAGCACATTTCTGCTCAATAAAGGGAAGTACTTTCTAACACTTACAGATGATGCCATATCTTGTGAACATCGAATCACTGAAAATGTTCACATTTTCACCAAGTCACAGACTTGCTAGAAAGGCTTTTTGCATTGAGTAGGACTAACACTAGCTGAACTCCAACATCTTTTTCAAGATCTAAGTCTCGTTGTTTGTCCCTATAGTTTTGTTTCCATGATAGTCTTCCTTATACAACAATCCTCAGCAGCTGCGTATTTGCCTCAAGATAAAATTCAAATGCCTCCGACTAGCTTTAAAAAACTTCCATAACTTTGCCCTAACTTACAACTTCATCTTCATCGTCCTTTCTGATTACAAATTCTCTGCGCTAGTATGGCTTGCTTCTTCCTTCTCTACCAGAGAAACTGTTTACCTTGTCCTCTCACCTTTCCTTATCTCCTGGGTTGGGAGATCCAGTCCCTCTTCTTCCACTTCTTTCTTTTCATTAAAGTAGTTAATAGTGAAAGTTAATTGAAGTTCAAGGAAAAGCTCTGCCATTTTGCTTCAGGACACAAACTATTTGATTCCTCCCAACTGCCGTTGCAGTAATCTAACAGGTTAACTCATGTTAACAATTACACATTGAATTTTACATTCTAGTGTATTATTATGTCAACATTTCATAAGTGCAAATCTCATCATCTCAACAAGACTTTTCTCCACGACAATAGATACAAGTCATTGAGCTCCTACTTTGTTCCATTATCTCATTATCTTAAATCCTCATAAAAACCTCCTGAAGGTAGGTGTAGATGCTGTCAGCACCCCACTCATATTCCCTTGTCACCATTCTAGTGCATGACCATGGAGTCTACCTGGTGATTATCTGTCTGTGAGCTTTCTCTCTTGCTTGTGAGTATGGAACATCTCGGAAGTGCAGGGAGTTAAAGAATCTAAGAGGATTCTTCACCCAAGATAGAAGGGAGTTGGAGGATAAGTACCTCCAGCTTCCTCACTCCTCGTGTAGGATATCTCTGAGACATCATGGTTTCCCACAGTTTAACATCATTTCCTATAGTTGCCCCAGGGAGCTGAGCCCTCACCTCCTGCCCATAGTGATTTCTTGTTTGATGACACACCCTTTATTGCCTTCCTTCCCATCCCCGTCTCACTTCCCCTCACGGCAATGGAGCTTCCTGGGATCACCTCCCAAATAATTTACAATCCAGTTCTAGTCTTGGGGTCTGCTTCTGGGAGAACGCAACCTACACCAGTAGGTATTGCTATCCATACATATAACAGATGTGAAAATTGAGACTCAGGTTAAGCAACTTGGCCAGAGTTACAGAGCTGGCAGCAGTGGCAGAGGAGGGACTCAAATACAATCTATCTGTCCCAGCATCCCAGGTTTGGGGCTGATTTACTGTCTGCATTATTACACTGTAACACTCTGCGAATACTCACCAAAGACTTTGTCGAGTGACAATAGAAACCATAAAGATTTCAAGTCAGTTTAGTTCTTCTCTTCCTAATATAATTTATCTTAGTGTCAAATGTGGCATTTATTTATGTGGCTAGTTGATTAAATGTCTGCCCCTCTCTCTACATTGTATGCTCCATGACAGCAAAGACCATGCCTATTTTGGCTCACCATTGTTTCCCTAGCACTTAATAAATATTTATAAGTGGGAGCAAAGAAGCAGTGGAAGCCATGAGTAAGCGGGAATCACGGGTTAGAGAGGGGTGGTTGGTACTGGGGGTACAGTCAGAATTAGTAGAAGCAGTGCCTGTGTTGAGCAGAGAAACAGAACGAAATAGTGACAGCGCACTTGAGTCATGGGAATGGTGCTGCCACTGAAGGAGATAATAACACGGTCCCCATTCTTCAGACATGACCACAAGCATGCCTGTTAGTTCCCTAGAGCTGCTTCTGGATGCCGAACAATAAAAGATATTATGGTTCCCTACGAGACTAGACATTTTATAGTGGGACAGTTTTCTTGTCTTCTCTGACTTCCTCAGGAATCTTTATAATAAACCTTCATCACTTGAGGTGAATTGATCACACTTTTGGAACTCAAAAGCTTACAGATCTGTCAATTAAGGATAATAATATTGTCATACTTTTCCAGAGTTGTGAGAGAGACACTACACAAGAAAGCACTCTGACAACTTTAAAATTTTCTATGAATACAAGGCATGAATTTTGGACTACTTTTAATAAAATAAACATATTATCCAACTATTTCTTCAAAAATGCTGTTGTAATATTCATGATAGTTTTTCTTGAATCTTTCCCATTTGGCTGTCAATAAGCTGTTTTATGTCCAATGCATAATCACCTTTGCTTCTATTATATTATCTAACTCAAAATACATGTTAAAAAAAGAAAAGACAGGAAACAAGTTTGGAATCAAGCAATAAATAGATAGTCTTAGAAAACCATTCCTTCTGGTCGGCATCGCTCCATATATGCATTACTGGGAAACAATGAGTTCTCATCCCAGCCACACCATGATTAACATTGAATAACTTCTTAGCCGTTTGTGCTAAATAGCCTTAGTAGGTCATAGAGTAGGATAAATTAAATATAAAATGGTCAAGTATAACAAAATATAACAAAAATAACATCCCAAAGTATCTATATTTAACAGAAACAAGTTCTTCATCACAGGGGTTCTCAAACCCTGGTGTGGAAGGTACCGTCAGTCCCAAGCCCCTACCTCCTTAGCACTCACCTGTTCTGGGCATGCAATGGCCTCTCACTGCAAATACCAGGAACTCTCTACCTGAGGGCTTTCTCTAGCCCCGGGAGACTCTCAGCCTGTACACAAGGCAGTCTGGAGGTGTTGGAGAGGAGATGCTTCCAGGAGCAGCCCTCAACCAATGACAAATGGGAACTGAGCAATAAAAACCACAGTTTCTTTGTCTCTCAGGTGAGACAATTCTCAGGCAGGTGCTGTGTTGTCTCCCAGAGCTCCACAGTGGAATTGAGCCCCACTGATCTTGGCAGTATCCTGCTCATTAACACATCCTGAATCGGCTTCTTTCCCTTCCCCACTCTCCTCCTGAAATTTCCTGGGATCACCTCCCAAATAAACAACTTCACACTCAAGTCCTAGTTTCAGAGTCTGCTTCTGGGGAAACCCAAACTAAGCTACCTGGTCTGCAAACCAATGCCAATTTTTAATAAATCCGTGGAAAAATGAAAGAGAAGGACATAATATACGATGTGCATTTCCTGAAGCTAAATTTATGTAATTAAAAAGACTTTCCTTTTTTTCTGGAATTCTTTCCTTGCCTTTTCTTTTTTTTTCTCCCTCCCTTCCACCCTCTCCCTTCCTTCTCCTTCTCCTTCTTCCTCTCTCTCTCTGTCTTGAAATGTCCTTTTTTTTAATGAAATAGAATGGTTGAAAATGTAGTTAATAACAACAAAATATTCCTCACTTCACAAAATTTAAAGTTGGCAAATTCATAACAATTCAATAGTCTCTCAATTTTTGTTGAAGCTTTACTAGTCTGTAAAGTCCAGAAATCTGGAAATTACTGCTAAGCTACATGTTATATTTCACTGTTATTTTAACAATTAGATAAAGAATGAATAGAAAGTGAAAAGCAAAAAAGTTGTGTTAAGATAACAGGTGAAAGTTCTTCAAAGGAACATGAGAATTGAGAAATAATTATAGTTAGGAATACCTTAGGAAGGTAGTTTTAGTTTAGTAAAGTTACATTACTCACAATTTCTTCTGATGAACTTAAAACTCTCACCTCATTTTATCTATAATTATCTCAGCTCAAGGCTCCACTTAACCCTTTCATTGTCTAGTTATTTTAAAGACTATCAAAGATGCTTGTGTCTTCGGCATGAGAACTGAATTTAGAGGTGAAGGGGTTACCGGGAGACTCTCAGGTAGACCAAAGAACGCAACCTGAATTAGAGACTTCGCAGGACTCCTAAGGTGAAGAAGTCAAAGGTTAGTTGGATTCCATGACTCTGCTTCAGGTGGCGTTTAAATTGTTGCTGACATACACAAAGAATGGGAGTGTAATTATGAGGGAAACATGGACTTCCCCTGACTCTCCCATTTTCTTTGCCCTGAAACCATTCCACTTCCTTTTTTCTTTCACTTTTACCATGGGGCACTGTCATGGAAAAGAACCAAGGCACAGAAAGGAAATATATAAATGTTCCTGGTCAGAGGAAAATAATAGGCAAAGAAAAATAAACTAGAAATAACAAAGGGAACATTTCTGATAAAGAATAATGAAAAATCAGCAAATAAAGACAGAAGAATAAAGGTAAACTAAATAACAAAAAAATAAAGACATTTTTCTACTCCTCTTTCAAGAGAAGGGGTACTTTGATCCAACTGCTCCAAGCTCCTTTAACCATATATAACCATACATAACCATACATAAGTTTGAGTGTTTCAAGAGGGCTCCTGATAATTTCCTCTGAAGTCTTATAGCCTCAGAGATCATACTATTCTTTAATTTCTTCAAGGTGTTTATAATTTTCATAAATCTTATTTAGTTATTATACCACATAGTGTAATCCCTGCAGAGCTATTTACTTTTTCATCAAAATAATTTCCTTTAACTTGTATCTCCTCCATGTTATGTTCTCAAGACATCTCCCTAATGAGGAAATTTGTGCTGTTCAGGATTTTAAGATGAGGCCAACAAATGCAGTAGGGATGTTAGAGGTTAGGAGTAAAGGCTTCCTTTCAAAATTTTTGGGTCATGGAAATATTTTTACACTATTTATATATTTGGAAGGCTATTTGTACAGCTGAGTATGTACTGGGGCTTAAAACACATTTGGGATTATTCAAACACAGGTGTAAGCTCTTTATCACTTCTGGCTTAGTCTTCCTCTCAGTAACTCCTCATATATTTGCTCTGAACCCCTTGAGGTTCTCTAAAATTGTATTTTTGACCCAGAATTACCTTTTCACATATTGAGGTATTAAAACTGTGAAATATTTCAGAATGTATTATTCATATTTGAGTTGCCAATAAAATCAGAATGAGCCAAATTAATTTTTTTAAACTAAATGTTCAGACTCTTTTCACCCACAAGTCTTTGTCCAGCATTTCTGATTATTTACTCTTCATTGAATACTATGTTTAATTCAATATTGGGAGTAACTTTTCTAAAATCACAGATACCATAGATTGTTTTACTAAAGGTAAAATCTATTTTGAATTTTCCTCTCTTTTCTTTTGTATATTGTTCTGTTTTTCAGTACCTCCTTGTTTAATATTATCTGTGAATTTAATTAACAGAGTGTTTACTTCCCTTTGTTAACTGATGTTATGTAACACCACACCTAACACCAATTCTGTGCTGTAACGCCTCTCTCCAAATAGATATTTCATAGTTTTTTTTTTTTTTAAATTGTTCTTGGTTTTTGACTCATGAAACTTCAAGGAGTATACTTCAAGGAGTATAGTCTTATGTCAGAAAATCCAGGGGCTTGGAAGAAAAGAAAAGGGAAACACAGAAGTAGAAACTGAGGGAGCAATTAACAGAAAAAAAGGAACATGAGACTATAAATGAGAGAAGGGTAGAAGATCAAGGTGAGTAGAAAAAGAAAAAGGCAACAGACAAAAATAAAGAAGGTAGAAACATTTAACCCTTTTGGAAAAAATAAAGTCACTGAAGATAGAAGACTGATTTGAGATTAAGGAAATACACAAGAAATAGTGATCAAAGCCTAGATCTGTCCAGTAAAAGGAGTATATAAAATATTTGAAAATACCTCATCAAAAAAATGTGGTAGTCTGTTTGGATGAAAAAGCACAACTCTAAGATTGAATATAAGGTAAGATACTGGTATTAGGTTGATATACAAATAGACATAGCAGATCTTTCCTACTAGTTGAGCAACTGATGTCCAAAGATGTGAGCTGATTTAATCCAGCATTTGTTAAAAGGATGGAGATCTGTTAAAGCATTTGGCAAGGATGCCTAGCACAGGGCTAGGCAGTAGGAAAAACCACAGGTTCTCTTAGCAGAATAGTTTTGTGGATACATACACCTAAAAGTAACTAGAAAACAGTATAACTCAGTATACAGTTGGTGTTGGACTGCATTAAATATTGGCCTTTAAGTGCTAAAGAATTTTCAAAAAAGGGGGAGGAGGTAATTGTGCAAATTAGAGTAGTGAGCCTGATCTGGAATCTCAGGCAGTGTTCAGATGGTGCGTGGGCACTTAGAGAAGATCAGTGATAACCAAGAGCTGGCGATAACCCGCCGGAATAATGTCCTACATTCAGAGGCTGATGATGGTAATTGGCGTGGGAGTGTTGCAGGATTGGGATGCTAACACACTGCAGGCTTTCAAGCACAGGCTACATGAAAATTTGTTGCCAGTGAGTGGAATAGGTACTTTGACGGTCTCTTCTAACTCTGAGGGTCTAAGTTTAAAAGAAAAACTATTTTCAGGGAGGTGACTGTAAGAAGTAGGACTTGATTATTCTCTTAAAGACCATGGCTCTACTTCATTATGCACTTTCTCATTTTCTAACCTCCTTTCTAGAACAGCACAGAGCTTAGCAACCCAATACCAACATCTCTTACCCACCTACCTAATGAATGACATTGAGCCGGCTTTCTCATCTATTCTTTCTCTCATTCAGGATAATTGCACACCTCCCTCTTGATTAGCATACTACACTCTAGGACAGGGGTTCTTAAACGTAAATGTGTCAACTTGGAGGGCTCATTAAAACATAGATTGCCGCACAGTTTCTGATTCAGAGGGTCTGGGGTGGGGCCCCAAAATTTGCATTTTTACCAGTACCTAGGATAGTGCTGGTCTGAGACCACTCTTGTGACTAGTCCATCTTCACTCTGCCAGTGGTACACTGCATAGGAGGTGAGCACGATGAGGGAGTCCTCAGGATTACCGTTTAATCAAGTTTGTCAGTGATTTGGCAAATAGGCTTATGCAAACTTCTAAAGTAAAGGAAAATGTCTTGCGTGCACCTTTCGCCCTCTTTTAGTGGTCTATTCCTTTTTTCCTGGGCCTCTATAACAGCCCCTTCCCATCCCCTATGTGGTACTATATTGGTTTGATCATCTTTACCAGAGAAAATATTGATCTCAAAGATTAAATCAAGATTAAATATTAAAAAGATATTTAGAAAGATTAAATATTGATGTTTGAGATCAATATTTTATGGTATTTAATGTGGCATTCCTCCTGGGAGAATTTAAAAGATAAGAACAATATATGAATCCAAAAGGGCAAATTACTGGTACTGTAATTTCAAACAATGGGAATGATTCCCCCACGTACATGAATGCATGTATTTTATTATAGAAGACAAAACAAAACTCATCTCTTTGGCTATATTAAGGGTGAGATTTCAGTTTATTGCTAATTTTTGAAACTATACTTAATTGTAACCGGCACTTGGGGACCCTCTTGACATTTGCCTTGTTGAAGGTGCTCTGTGCGTTCACGTGTGCATCGCGAAGCATGCCCTGCCGTCTTTTGCATACAAACGAGGACAAAAGTGCGTTGATTAGTGATGTCTCTGGCATCCCTCTTCTTCCACACCTCATTAATACTCAACCGACTTGCAATGGTACTCAACAGACTTGCTATGGCACAGGTAAGTGTGTGTGTGTGTGTGTGCGTGTGTGTGTGAGAGAGCGAGAGAGCGAGCGAGAGAGCGAGCGCGAGCGCGGGGGTGGGGGGGGAGGGAGAATACGGATGGTTGGTAAAGAAAACAAAACGTGTATAGAAATCTGGCTTCACAACCACTATTTCCACCAAAATTCTTAGCCCTCCTCATATGGACCCCTTTATCCATTTCGTTTTCCTCTCTTGAGTTTCAGAACCTAGTTTTTTATTTCATTTTATTTTTTAGTTTGTAATAGTGGTATACTGATTTATATTAGGCAACGAAAATGAAAACATTAATAGTACTGCCTGGACCTTCGAAGCAATATCCACCTTCCCCCGGGGCCTTGGGCGTCTGGTTTCTGCGCCGCCGGCCAAGGGTGTGTTTTCTACGGGCCAGGAAGTGGGGCACTGGCTTCGCGGCATCTTCCTTTCCCCTTCCCCATTTCGTCCTCTCACCGGCTCCCTGTCCCTCCCGTCTTCACCGCGCCGGGCGGCCGCGTGCTCAGGTACTCACTCCTCCCCTGCCCCGCCCCACCGGCCCACCGAACAAAGCCCAGGGAGACAGGCGCGCGCCGCCGGCGACACCGACGGGAGGAGCGCCCGCGCCGCCACGCGCCAGAACCGGAGCGGGACAGCCGGCGCGTCCGCTCCCCGCGCGTCCCCGCCGCTTCCGTCCCTCCCGACTCTTCCTTTTCCTCCCTCCAGGCCCAGCCCCCCCACCCCCGCGCCGGGAACGCGCCTGCGCAGAAGCGCCGTCTCCCTCCTCCCCCGCCCTTCCTTCCCTCCGCTCCTCCTCCTGTGCCCCGCCTTCCTTTCTCTCTGGTCGATTTCACTGAGTGCTCCAGGTTGGGAGCAGTTCAGTCGGTTTCCCCAGTACCCCGCCCCCCTTCCTCTTTTCTCCCCACCCCTCCCATCTCTAGCCCGGTGGAGGATGAAGCGGCTGCAGTGGCCCCAGCCCCAGCAGCGGCACCGGCGGTGGCTGCGGTGGGGGTGGCCGGAACTGGGGTGGTGAAGAAGCGGTGGCGGCGGCGGCGGCGGTGGCTGAAGGAGCGGCAGCCGCCCCAGCCGCTTCCCCTGCGCTTCCCTTCCTCTTTAGGGCAGCCAGGAAGTTTTTCGCTTCTGTGCATGTGTGTGTGCGTGAGTGTGGGTGTGTAAGGTGAAGGTTTGGGCGGCGTTTGTGCAGGCGTTGGGTTTTTTGCCCACTTCGCTTCCCGTAACCCGGGCAGCTCCGGAGCCTGGGCTGTGGCCCGAGGAGGGGGCGCGGCGGCGGGCAGAGTCTCCTTTTGTTGTTGTTTCCTCCGCCTGGGGAGCTGACGGGGGGACGCGCCTGGGTGGGGCGGCTCGGAGCCCGGGCCTGGTGGCCCTCGGGGCTCCCGGGCGGGCAGGGGAGGGCAGAGTCGAGCGGGCTTCAACATGATGGCGGCCGAGGCCGGCAGTGAGGAGGGCGGCCCGGTGACCGCCGGGGCCGCAGGAGGCGGCGCGGCCGCGGGCTCCAGTGCCTATCCGGCAGTGTGTCGGGTGAAGATCCCCGCGGCCCTGCCTGTGGCAGCCGCCTCGTATCCTGGGCTGGCGGAGGCCGCAGTGGCCGGGACTCTGGGTGGCGGAGCCGCTGCGGGGTCAGGGTTCCTAGGGGCCGTGTCCGTGGCGGGGGCGCTGGGGGGAGCCGGACTGTCAGGGGGAGGTGCTGCTGCTGGCGTGGCTGGTGCTGCCGCCGCCGGACCTGGCGGGGAGATGGCTCCCACCAAGGGGACCACTTCGTTGCCTGCCGAGCCCTTCGGGGCGGGCGGCGGATTCCCTCCTCTGCCGCCGCCTCCTCAGCTGCCCACTTTGGGCGCCGGCCTGGGAACAGTGGACGAAGGTGACTCTCTGGATGGACCAGAATACGAGGAGGAAGAGGTGGCCATCCCGCTGACCGCTCCTCCAACTAACCAGTAAGTCAAGACCACTGTTCTGGGACTGGGGAAGCTGGCTCCTGGAAGGAAGTGGGAAAACGTACCTCGTTCTTTCTGCTGTGATTTGTTCTGAGAAGTTTGGAAGCTTCAGGTTCCATGCGTAGGGATTTAATATGATCTCTCATCTTCCCTACAGGCATACTCCCTGGCGTCTTTGTCTATTTATTGCTCCTCTGGGAAGATGTAAAGTTTTTAAGATGGGAAAATGTGTATCCAGTGAGAACCGGATATGGTTCTGCCCCTTCCAAATTGAGCTGGCGGCCTGGGATTCAGCAGAGCTTGCAGCCGCCGAGGCAGTCATAGTCTGTATTAACTTGTGTGTGTTCCCGATTGAAGCTAGATGATGAGTGAGAAGCTTTGAATACGAGTATTTGAATCAGTATTGTACTGATATCATTTGAAACATGCATTGGTCAGAATGCTTTGCTTTTGTTGCACTGCAAATCCCACCTTCTGCTTAGTGAAAACCTAGAGGTGCAGAAAAGTCTTTGGATCACTTATGAAAACGTGGGTCAGCGAGGAAGGAAAGGAGTTCCGTGAATTACAGGTGTGATTAAGGGCCCATACTCCAGCAATGTCCGTAACTTGTGCCATAGAATTCCCATTTATTAATATTAGTGTAGTTCTTTTATAGTTGTGACTTTGTAAGTACAACATTGAAGTAAAACAAATTAATAGTGTACTTCCCTTCAACACTTTTTCTTGGTGGCCGATACAATATTTTATTTGAGAATTAATTTTGACAGTCTACTGCAGAATATATAGGACAAATGACTTGTCTATATAAAGTTAGCACCTCCCCCTTACTTGTTCTCTACCTAGGTTAACTTATGGATGCATTTATAAAGGTGGACCTTGAGGAGAGGAAAATGTTGATGGGAAGTGGTAATAGTAGACAAAACTTGTTTTATAGATCACTCAGATCTGTCTTAATTGACCTTTAGAATTTCGACAACTTTTGATGAGTATCAGAGGAAAAAAGATTTGGTTTATATGTTGACAGTCACTCTGGACCATTGAAAGGTTTTTTTTTTGGATAAGCATCTTTGGAGGATTTAGAAAGGACTTAAAAAATGACTTAGGAAAAGATTCTGTAGTAATCCATTTTTCACTTAAGGCTACATCTTCTGATACTTAAGGTGGAAAATTAAAGTTAGTCTTATTTATGTCAGCCATAGTATGGGGGTGTTGTATTCCTTTTATAGTGCTCAATATGAGTTAAATTTTTTTGTCTAATTTTGCTCCAACTTATCATGTTATGTCTATGTATTGCAGACTTTTCTAAAGGTGTTCTGAGAGTGTTAAAAATTCCAGTTTCCAGCACTGTTTCACCTTCAAGCCATTTTGAAAAAGTCAGATTTAAATATTAAGTGCCCACTATATGCTCAGCACTGTGGTTATAATAAAGTGCAACTTTTCATACTCAAAGAATATAGTCTTATTCCAGTTCCTAACTGAATTGAATTAGGCATATTTAGTATATTGTAGTTCTAAATTTTTTTAAGTCAAATTTATTTTGTAGAGCAATTCTAGGTTCACGGCAAAATTGAGCAGAAAATACAGAGCATTCCCATTAAATTTTTAATAATAAACATGAATGGGTACATAGGACAAATTGTGTTTGTGAGAAGTCCATTGTGTAAGATTTTCATCATTATCACGTATATGTATTTGGGAATAAAAATAATATTTGTATGACTGTATATGAGAATTGTTCATGTTCTAAAAAGTATCCTCCATTTCTAGTATGTTTTTTAAATTTGCCACTGAGAAGTACAAATTTCCCTCTTTTCTTTATCTTAGATATCAACCCAGAGTCACTGGAGGCAATACAGTGTAGTGGTTAAGCGTGCAAATTCTGAAGTTAGACAAGATTTGGGTTGGAATCCTGACTCTGCCACTTACTAGCTGTGTGATCTTGGAAAGGTCAGTTTCCCCATCTGTAAAATGGGGATAATAATGGTACCTCCCTCATATGGTCGTTTTTAAAGTTTAATGAAAACCTTGAACATATTCAGCACAGTGCCTGGCACATAGTAAGTGTTCAGTAAATAGTCTCCCCAAATAACAAGAATATAATTTTATTGTCATTAAATTGCCTACTAATTCTATTGGTATAGGGACTCTTTTCCTAATAGCTATTTTAGAGAATGTTTTGAACTCCAAAGGCCTGTCTGCCATAATTAATTATATTAAAATTTTATTTTTACTTCATAAAAGCTTCTAGCAGATTAAGCAGGTTCAGAGATGAAATTCAAGTGTTTTCTATAAATTCCTATTTTCAATGAAAGGAGAAAAAAGCCTTAGTGACTTGGTTAAATAATGTCAAATTTCCCATAAAAGTATTGAAGAAATGTTTTTGGACTAAATTAATATTTGACTAGTTACTGTTCACTGTAGTTATTGATAGCATGGTATTAAGGAAGTTGGGGTCCCAAGATTGAGTCCACAGTGGTGTGTTAGACTAGGGTTCCACCTTGTATCCAGCTAGTGTGGTGTGTTGCTCACAAGAGAGTCAAGTGACAGTATGTAGATAGACGAGTGCCAATATATTAAGGCTATTAGTATTTTGTACCTTGTTTTTTTGTGTGTGCATGGTGAATCATTAGTCTTGTGTTTATTACTGAGCATTTTCATCAGATTACTTAAGGCTGGAAAAGTTTGTATAATTTTAACTATTACATTTATTTGAATATTTTCCTTTTTGCAAGTTTTGAGGAAAAAATTAAAATTATCCCCATATATTTTTATGCTACAAAAGGTTCGTCATCTAAAACTGCTAACAAATTTCTTTTTCAAGAGAGAGAAAGGTTAAAGAAGTTTGTCGCTGGTACTCCCTGTAATTTTATGGAGCTGCTTTTCATGGTCCTCGTTATTTTTCTCTTCCTAGAGGTGATGGATGATAGTACAGGAGTATTGTTCCCTTAGTCCACCTTCACTTATATAAAGAGATTTTAAACTGTGAGCCTGCAGGAGGTCCTTGGGCTGAATGCAACCCAGAGATGAATATTGCTTGCTCTGAGTGTATTTGGAACATTTAGTGATTAGTTACCACCGTTTAAAAATAGGGAGACTTCACATTTAAGAAGTTTCGATTTCTAGCATTGCTTGAGAAATCACAGGACTTAGCTCTACCTGGTTGCTGTTTCTGCTTGAGAGTAGCTTGCTAGAGCTGAGTAGTGGCTGCCCCTGTTAGATGAGTTCTGAGCTCTCCAGTAAGTCTCCACCAGGCCTGCTTTGCCTTTGATATTATTTGCCTGGTATCTGGCCTAGATCTATCTTACCCTGGACCTAATATACCCTCAAACCTGAAACTTGAAGGAAAAAGAAATAAGAACTGTAAATAATACCTTTCTTTTCCTTAAAAATCATCTACTGTCTCTACAAAATAAAATCATTCTTAATTAAGTCAAATAATTGTTAAAGGATAATGTTAGGACATGTACCATTTGTTAACTTTGTCAGTGATTGCATTGTAACTATGGATGAGTCATTATTTCTAAAAAATGGGGGTGAGAATTGCAAAGATTACCTATGGACAGAGTGGTTGCTGACCAGGGCTCAGATATTTTCACTGTATTTGTATGAGTAGTAGGGCAGTGTAGTAGGTGTTTAATTTAAGGGATATAACAATGAGTAAGATGCCACATTTCTCAATGAGTCTTTCTTCTGGGGGAATTTTAGATCTAGTAGGAAGTTAAGTAAACCGATTACTGTGATTCACGCTAGCTTAAGATAAATATCATACGTGAAGTATGTGCAAAGGGTCATGGAGGTTAAAAGAATAAGAAATTTTTATAGTTAGGATCAATAAAGTCTTTGAGGAAAAGTAGCAGGTATGTTTTTCCTGCTGTTTAATTTATTTTCTGAACAAGAAGTTATTGGTTCTTATGCCCTTTGCCTAATGATTCTGTCAGATGAAAAAGAATTATGAGTTAAATAAATATAAACTTGACCCTTGGTGGTATCTGTCCTACTGAACTCTTAATTGTTTACCTGTGGTCTGGAGGGAGGTTGAAGGGGGTGCCTGTAGTTACTGAAAATGCAGAGCACAGCCACAAGCTAGACTTGGTCTGGATCATTCATTAGCCACTCTGGGGAAACCAGGCAAACATTATTGACAGAGACAAAAAGAAAAAGGACAGCTAAATTAGGAAGAAGAAAGGGAAAATGAAGAGTAGGCCTTGCTTTGCTCCTATCTCTTTACTGGCCATTAGGAGAATGAGAGAATGCCTTTAAGAGCACCTCAAATACCCAAAACAGTACCTTGGTGGGGGCGGGGGGGGGGCACTTATAATGATCATTAATAACAATTATTATTGCTGACATTCCTTGGTTGCTTACTATGTAGCAGGAACGTTCTAATTGGTTTACATGTGTTGTTTTAGTTAGTATTGCTTCACTCCAAAACTTAGTTGCTAAAACAACATTTATTTGCTCTTGATTCTAAAATTTGGGCAGGGTCTGATGGAGACTGCTCCTTGTGTCATCTGTTGGCCATAATGTCCCAGGTGGCTTCTTAAGTCTGGTACATCAGCTGGGATGGCTGGAACAGCTGGTGGCTAGCTAGGCATCTCTCCCCCTCCCTCCCTCTCCCTGCCTTCCTCTCCCTGTCTCTCCCCTCCTCCCAGTAGCCTCTCCACATCATTACCTTGAGCTTCTTCACAGCATGGGCAGCTGGGTTCCAGGAGGGAGCTATCCAAGAGGACAAGCCTCGCTGTGCCAACACTCATCAAGCCGCTGTGTTCTTCATGTTTGTTAATGTTCCACTGGCCAGTGCTAATCACATGACTCAGTCCAGATTTAATATGGGAAGGGACTATACAAAGGCATCGATACTGGGAGGTGAGATTTCTTGGGGGTACCAAAGTATAGCCTACTGTATGTGTTATTCATTTACATGTAATATCAGATAATACTAGAATACTAGTGGTGAGGGAGAAGGTGGGAGAAAGGGCAAGTACTTACGAGTTCTTTCCTTAGGCTCAACTTGGTAAATTGTCTTTTATTAAATGATACAAATATCCCCACAATAGATTTTGCTTCTGACCACCATTATCTTAATTTTAAACCAAAGATATTGAGTATAGATGTTGGTTATGGCTCATTGTTTGAATATGCAAGTGTATGTATGATCGGTGTGTTATCTTGAAATTATCTGCAGTACATTTCAGTTGTGGGCTAAGTTAAAAGTAGTTGTTATCAGATACAGTTTACTGATAACTTCTTCATGTGTCTAATCATATCTCAACAGGATTTGGAGTATAATTTTAGGTGTTTCAGTGATTAATGAGTAAAACAATGAACATTATGGGGGACAAAAAGAAATATAAAAGCATATACAATCCAGTTGGAAGATGAGGCATTAAATGATAGAGAAATAAGATGATAAAATTAAATTATAGACACGTTGTATAGATATGTTTTTCAAATTAGAGGATACTTGTGGAAGAGTTGAAAGAATGAAAGTATATGAAAGAATGATTGAAATTTCATGCCATAATCCTCTTTTACTGAAGTTTTATAGAAAGTTTGATTAACTTTTGTAGCATTGATGTTTGATATTATACTCATAAGAGTGCTATGTATAGTACGTAGTATTTTAGTGATAGAGGAAACTCTCATTGCTCAGGTGCAGAAGCAGACTCAGGTAGAGTGCTTGCTTAAAGTCACATAGCTGTGTGGTGGTAGAACTGGGACAGAATCCAGTTCCATAATTTGTCAGGTATGTTTAGATTTGAGTAATATTTATAATTAATTTTTGGGGGGAGGGGATGGAAAGACAGATGCCCAGTATTGACTAATCATTTACCATATGCTGGGCACTTTGCATAGATTATCTCATTTAATTCTCACAACTATACAGTAGAATAGATATTATCTACATTTTTATTGTTGAGAAAACTGAATGATAGAACTGGAATTCTAATGCAAATACTTTACTTTTTCCTTTGCCTTGTCCCCTTTCTAGTACATAGAATACACACGTATGTATGTGTACCCATACAAATCTTAATATACTTCAGGGCTGGCTGGTCTCTGGATGTTATGGACTGAATTGTGTCCTCCCGAAATTCATAGGTTGAAGCCCTAACCCCTAATGTGGCTGTATATGGAGATAGGAACTTTAAGGAGGTAGTTAAGGTTAAATGAGGTCATAAGGGTTGGTCCATAAGCCAGTAGGAACTGGTGTTATAAGAAGAGAGAGACAGGGCCGACTCCGTGGCTTAGCGGTAAGTGCACGCGCTCTGCTACTGGCAGCCTGGGTTCGGATCCCAGGAGCACACCGACGCACCGCTTCTCCGGCCATGCTGAGGCCACATCCCACATACAGCAACTAGAAGGATGTGCAGCTGTGACATACAACTATCTACTGGGGCTTTGGGGAAAAACAAAAAAGGAGGAGGATTGGCAATAGATGTTAGCTCAGAGCCGGTCTTCCTCAGCAAAAAGAGGAGGATTAGTGTGGATGTTAGCTCAGGGCTGATCTTCCTCACAAAAAAATAAATAAAGTGAATTTCATTTTGCTATTTACATTTAAAAAAAAAAAGAAGAGAGAGACACCAGGAGTACATGTGCACAGAGGAAAGGCCATGTGAGGACACAGTGAGAAGGCTGCCATCTGCAAGCCATGAGGAGAGGCCTTACTAGAAACCAACTCTGCTAGCACCTTAATCTTGGACTCAGCCTCCAGAACTGTGAGAAAATAAATTTGTGTTGTTTAAGCCATCCAGTCTGTGGTATATTGTTATAGTAGCCTCAGGTGACTGATACACTGGGTAACCCTGCATCTTTAAAAATGGCTTTGGATGATTTTGGAGCAGATTAAATACACATTCTATAGCTTGTCTTTTTCTCCTCTTAATGGTCTTTTGCAGAGCAAAAGTTTTTTTTTGTTTTTTTTGTGAGGAAGATCAGCCCTGAGCTAACATCCATGCTAATCCTCCTCTTTTTTTTTGCTGAGGAAGACTGGCTCTGAGCTAAGATCTATTGCCAATCCTCCTTTTTATTTTTTCCCCAAAGCCCCAGTAGATAGTTGTATGTCATAGTTGCACATCCTTCTAGTTGCTGTGTGTGGGACGCGGCCTCAGCATGGCTGGAGAAGCTGGAGAAGCGGTGCATCAGGGCGCGCCCGGGATCCGAACCCAGGCTGCCAGCAGCGGAGCGCGCGCACTTAACCGCTAAGCCACGGGGCCGGCCCAGACCAAAAGTTTTTAATTTTGATGAGGCGTAATTTATTAATGTTTCCTTTCGTAGGTTGTGCTTTTGGAGGCAAGTCTAAGAACTCTTTGTCTAGCCTAGGTCTCGAAGATTTTCTCCTAATTTTCTCTAAAAGTTTTATAATAAGTTTTATGTTTTATAGTTAAGTCCATGATCTATTTTTGATTTCATTTTAATAAAAGATATGAAGTTTAGATTGAGGTTCATATTTTTCCTATGGATATTTGATTGCTTCAGCATCATTTGTTGAAAAGGCAGATATCCTTCCATTGAATGGCTTTTGCACTTTCGTCAAAAATCAATTGGACATATATGTATGGGTTTACTTCTGCATTTTGTATTGTGTTTCATTGATCTGTATGTCTCTATCTGCTAATGTCACACTCTTGATTACTGTAGCCATATAGTAAGCCTTAATATTGGGTAGAGTGATTTGTCTCACTTTTCAATATGGTTTTAGCTATTCTGAGGCTTGTGTCTTTACGTACAGATTTTAGAACAAGCTTGTCCATGTCTACAAAAACTTCTGAGATTTTCATAGGAATTGCATTAAACCTGTAGATCAGTTTGGGGAGAATTGACATCTTTACCATATTGACATAGTATATGTCTTCATTTATTTAGGTCTTCTTTGATTTCTTTAATCAACATTTTGTAATTTTTGGTATGTCAGTTCTGCACACCTGTTGTTAAGTTTATACTTAATTTTTTGTTTTCTTTGGAACAAATTTGTAAATGTTAGTACGTTTGCAATTTCAGTTTCCACATGTTCATTGTTAGTATATAGAAATGTGATTTGTGTTTTATGTTGGTCTTCTATCCTGCGACCTTGCTAAACTTACCTTTTAGTTCTAAGAGGCTTTTTACAGATTCCTTGAGATTTTCTACGTAGATAATCATGTCAACTGCAAATAGAGACAGTTTTTACTTCTTTATTTCCAATCTGTGTGCCTTTTATTTCTTTTTCTTGTCTTTTTTTAAAAAAATTAATCCACCTTTTAATTTATTTATCTTTTTGTGAGGAAGATCATCCCTGAGCTAACATCCATGCCAATCTTCTTTTTGCTGAGGAAGACCGGCCCTGAGCTAACATCTATTGCCAATCCTCCTCCTTTTTTTTTTCCCTTTTTCTCCCCAAAGCCCCAGTAGATAGTTGTATGTCATCATTGCACATCCTGCTAGTTTCTGTATGTGGGATGCTGCCTCAGCATGGCCGGACAAACAGTGTGTCACTGCGCGCCCGGGATCCAAACCGGGGCCATCAGTAGCAGAGCGCCTGCACTTAATGGCTAAGCCAAGGGGCTGGGCCCCTCTTTTTCTTGTTTTATTGCCGCGGCTAATGCTATATTGAATGAGAGTGATGAGAGCAGACATCCTTGCTTTGTTCCTTGTCTTAAGTGGAAAGCATTTAGCATTAAGTATGATGTTAACTGGAGGCTCTTTAGTGGGGGGGGGGGGTTGATAGATACTTTTTATCAAGTTGAGGTAGATCACCTCTCTTCCTAGTTTTCTGAGAGTTTTTATCCTGAATGGGTGCTGGATTTTGTCAAATGCTTTTTCTGGGTTAATTTATATGATCGTATGATGTGATGTAGTGTTGGGCTACTGTTGACCTTCATGCATCAGAAGGAGGATCATCAAGCCATGACAATGTCAATGGTTGGATGTCAGGAGCAGGCGATGTTGATGGTTACTTGAACTCAAGCACCGTGATATTGTGACAATTGATCTGATAATCGAGATGGCTACTGAGTGAGTAACAGGCGTGTAGCGTGTACAGCGTGGGTATGCTGGACAAAGGGATGATTCATGTCCCGAGTGGAATGGAGCAGACAGCACAAGATTTCATCACACTACTCAGAGCTGCGTGCAATTTAAAACTTATGAATTGTTTATTTCTGGAAGTTTCCTTTTAATATTTTTGGACTGAGATTGACCATGGGTAGCTGAAACCACAGAAAGTGAAACCATGGATAAGGGAGTACTACTGTATTTTAACTATTTACATTTACAGTAATTATTGATATGTTAGTACTTAAGTCTGTCATTTTACTTTTTGTCTCCTGTTCTCTCTGTTTCTCATTTCTGTTTCTCTTTTTTTGCTTTCCTGTGGGTTACTTGAACATTTGTTAGGATTTCATCGTAATTTGTTCATAATGTTTTTTAAATTTATCATTTTGTAGAGTTTTCTTAGTGGTTGTCCTGAGTATTAAAATATACATATGTAAATTACCACAGTCTATTGGTGTAAACATTTTATCAGTTTGAGTGAAGTCTGGAAACTATTCTTCCATTTAGATCCCTTTGCCATCCCACTTTGTAAATATCATTGTCTTGACTATTTCTTCTACACACATTGAGCAGCTCGTTGGATGGTGTTAATATATATATATTTTTATTTTGGTAAAATATTCCTGACATAAAATTTACCATTTTAACCATTTTTAAGTGTATAGTTCTGTGGCGTAAAGTACATTCACATTGCTGTTGTGTATTACCACCATCCATCTCCAGAACTTTTCCATCTTCCTCAACTGAAACTATGTACCCATTAAACAGTAACTCCCCATTCCCCTCTCCCACAGCCTGTGGCAACCGTCATTTTACTTTCTGTCTCTGAATTTGACTACTCTAGGTACCTCCTGTAAGTGGAGTCATACAATATCTGTCTTTTGTGACTGATTTATTTTACTTAGCATAATGTCTTCAAGGCTCATCTGTGTTGTAGCATTTATTGGAATTTTCTTTTTAAGGCTGAATACTATTCTAGCCTTATCCCATGTTATTTTTATCCATTTATCCATTGATGGACACAGGTTTCTTCCACCTTTTGCCTATTTTGAGTAGTGCTGCTTGAACATGGTGTACAAATATCTTTTCAAGTCACTACTTTCATTTTGGAAATATACCTAGAAGTGGAATTTCTGGATCACATCGTAATTCTGTGTTTAAGTTTTTGAGGAATTGCCATATCGTTTTTGGTAGCGGCTGCACCATTTTACATTTCCATTAGCAATGCATGAGGGTTCCAGTTGCTCCACATCCTTACTGCCACTTGTTATTATTATTATTTTTTTATAATAACTATCCTAATGGGTGTGAAATGGTATTACATTGTCGTTTTGACTTGCATTTCCCTAATGAATAGTGGTGTTGAGCATCTTTTCATGTGTTTATTGGCCATTTGTATATCTTCTTGGGAGAAATGTCTATTCAAGTCCTTTGCCTATTTTTTAATCAGGTTGTTTGTTCTTTTGTTGAGTTTTAGGAGTTCTATGTATATTCTAGGTATCAATCCCTTTTCAGATAAATGGTTTGCAAATATTTTCTCCCATTCTATGGGTGGCCTTTTCACTCTGTTGATAGTGTCAGAGGTTTTTAATTTTGATAAACTCCAACTTGCCTGTTGTTTTTGGCCTGTGTAATTTTTATTTCATCCATCAACTGTGATTTTAAAACCTCTTTGAGTAGAAGGGTAGTCTGTTGAGTCTATCTGTTGTTTTCACCCATATTTTTGCTTTTCCCATTGTTCTTTCTTCTTCCCTGATGTTCCAAGATTCCTTCTTCTGTCATTTGAAGAACTTTCTTAGCCATTCTTGAAGGACGTGTCTGCTAATGATAAGTTCTTTTAGTTTTCTTTTTCCTCCTTAGGTCTTTACTTTCCCCTTATTCCTCAAAGATAATTTTGTCAGACATTTGTCAGAGTTTATGGTTGACAGTTCCTTTCTTTCAGCACTTGAAAAATTTTTTGTTACTTTTTCCCTGAACTTCATGGTTTCAGATGAGAAATGTGCTGTCATTTGAATTGGTCTTCCCCTATACATAATGCATCCTTTTTTTGTGCTTGCTTTCAAGATTTTTTCTTTGTCTTTGTTTTCAGACGTGTAATGATGATATGTCAAGGTGTAATTTCTGTGGGTGTACCTTTCTGTGGTTCGCTCACTTGAATCTGTAGGTTCATGTCTTTCTCTAAATTGGGAAGTTTTCAGCCGTTCTTTTTTTGAATACTCTTTCAACTCCACCCTCTTTCTCTTCTCTGCACAGAACTCCAATGATAGGGACTTAGTTAGATCTTTTGTTATTGTCTGTCCCATAGGTCTTTGAGATTGTTAGTTTCTTTTCAGTCATTTTTCTCTCTTTTGTTCAGACTGGGTAGATTCTATTGATCTGTCCTCAAGTTCACTGATTCTGTTCTGTGTAATTCCTACCATTGAGCTCATCCAATAAGGTTTTTTTTTTTTTTTTTCTTATTGTGGTTTTCAGTTCTATAATTTCCATTTGATGTGGAGTAACAGGAACTTTCATTATTTCTGGTGGCAATGCAAAATGGTACAGCCACTTTGGAAGATAGTGTGGGGGTTTCTTAAAAACTAAACATACTCTTACCATATAATCCAGCAATTGTACTCCTTGGTATTTTCCCAAATGAATTAAAAACTTATGTCCATAAAAAAGCTGCACACGGATGTTTATAGCAGCTTTATCCACAAATGCCAAAACAAAGATGGAAACAACCAAGATGTCCTTCAGTAGGTGAATGGATAAATAAACTGAGGTACATCCAGACAATGGAATAATCTTCAGCACTAAAAAGAGATGAGCTATCAAATAATGAAAAGACATACAGGAACCTTAACACATATTAGTAAGTGTAAGAAGCCAAACTCAAAAGACCACATAACTGTATGAGTCCAACTATATGACATTCTGGAAAAGGCAAAACTATAGAGACAGTAAAAAGATCACCAGGGGTTGAGGGTGGGAGGAAGGAGGGATGAAGAGGCAGAGCACAGAGGATTTTTAGGGCAGTGAAACTACTCTGTCTGATATTACAGTGACGGATACATGTCATTTTACGTTTGTCAAAACCCATAAAATGTATGACACCAAGAATGGATCCTAACGTAAACCATGGACTTTGGGTGATAATGATGTGTCAATGTAGGTTCATTGATTGTAACAAGTGTACCACTGTGCTGCAGAATGTTGATAGTGGGTGAGGTTGTATATGTGTGGGGACAGGGGATATATAAGAATTCTCTGTACTTTCTATTCTATTTTGCCTTGAACTTGAAGTTGCTCTAAAAATAAAGTTTATTAATTAAAAAAAAATGGAGTTGGAAAAATACAACACTCCTTTAAGCCTATCTACAAGCATTCACCATTTTACTCAAATAGCATTCCTGTTAATTATCCATCACTTTTAACTGTTAAGTCAAATGCCTTTTTGATATGCATCCTCCTAGCCCTAATTATTTTGAAAAGATCACTGTAAAAACACGTGAAACAAAAGGGTAAGGTGCTAGACAGAATTAAGTTGCTGGCTGCCAAGAGACTTCATAAAGAAGCAATAGCAAACGTGATTTCTCCAGGGTGTGCAACTCAAATTTAAGTTAGTCAAGTTCAAGAGTTGACTGGACTCAAGATTGTTGGTCCATTCTAACGAAGTTCACAAGTGACTAGTAAAGAAACTACAACAATTTTTCTATTAACAACAAAAAATAAATGCCTGCATATATCTCTTCCCAGCTCACTCTCCCCCTGCAACCCTGTTAAGTGGGAAGCCCTTGGTGTCAGTGTTTTGGATTTTGGCCATTCTAATAGGTGTCAGTCCTTTGGTAGATGTGTCTTTTGCAAATATTTTCTCCTAGTCTGTGGCTGGTCTTCTCATTCTCTTGACATTCTCTTTCACGGAGCAGAAATTTTGAATTTTAATGAAGTCTAGCTTACCTATTATTTCTTTTATGAATAATGCCTTCGTTGGATCTGAAAAGTCATCACCATATCCAAGATCATCCAGGCTTTCTTCTACATTATCTTCTAGGAGCTTGATAGTTTTGCACTTTACATTTAGGTCTGTGATCCATTTTGAGTTAATTTTTGCGAAGGATGGTAAGATCTGTGTCTAGATTCATCTTTTTGCATTTGAATGTCCAGTTGTTCCAGCACTATTTGTTCAGAGACTATCAT
Organism: Ceratotherium simum simum; assembly: GCF_057802395.1. NCBI lineage: Eukaryota > Metazoa > Chordata > Mammalia > Perissodactyla > Rhinocerotidae > Ceratotherium > Ceratotherium simum. Next base: position 80,425,881 of record NC_141903.1, on the reverse strand, counting down.
TGTATGGCGTTTGTTCCTTTGTCCAAGATCAGTTGACTGTATTTATGTGGGTCTATTACTGGGCTCTCTATTCTGTTTCATTGATCTATTTGTCTATTTTTTCACCAGTATCACATTGTCTTGATTACTGTGGCTTTACAGTAAATCTTGAAGTCAGGTAATGGCCGTTCTCCGACTTTGTTCTTTTCCTTTAATATTGAGTTAGCTATTCTGGGCCTTTTGCCTCTCCATATAAACTTTAGAATTATAGTTTGTCAATATCCACAAATTAATTTACTGGGATTTTGATTAGGATTGCCTAGGATGTAGATTAAATTGGAAGGAAATGATATCTTGACAAATATTGAGTCTTCATGTCCATGGACATGGAATAGCTTTCCATTTATTTAGTTCTTCTTTAATTTTGTTCATCAGAGTTTTGTAGTTTTCCTCATATAGATCTTGTACATATTTTGTTAGATTTATACCTGTGTCTTTCATTTTTTGGGGTGCTGATAAAAATGGTAATGTGTTTTAAATTTCACATTCCACTAGTTCATAGCTGGTATATAGGAAAGCTACTGTATGTTAACCTTGTATCCTGCAACCTTGCCATAATCTATTATTAGTTTCAGGACTTTTTTTGTCGATTCTTTTGAATTTTGTACATATACAATCATCATCTGCAAAGAAAGTTTTATTTTTTGCTTCCCAATCTGTATGTCTTTTATTTCCTTTTCTGGTCTAACACATTAGTTAAGATTTCTAGTACGATGATGAAGTGGAGTGGTGAGAGAAGGTATCCTTGCCTTGTTCCCAGTCTTAGTGGGAAAACTTCAAGTTTCTCACCATTGAGGGTAATGTCAGTTGTAGGTTTTTTTGTCAAGTTCTTTAAAGTTGTAAGACCTTTATTAAGTTAAGGAAGTTCCCTTGTGTTTCTAGATTTGAGAGATTTTTGTCTTATCATTTAATGAGCGTTATATTTTGTCAAATGTTTTTTCTGCATCTATTTATATGATCATGTGATTTTTCCATAGCTTGTTGATGTGATGGATTATATTAATGGATTTTCAAATCTTCAATTACCCTTGCATACCTGGGATAGATCTCACTTGATTATGGTGTACAATTATTTTTATACATCGTTGGATTTGATTTGCTAATATTTTGTTGAGGATTTTGCATCTATGTTCATGATAAATATTGGTCTGCAGTTTTCTTGTAATTTCTTTAGTTTTGGTATTAGGATTTTGCTGGCTTCATAGAATCACTTAGGAAGTATTCCCTCTAATTCTATCTTCTGGAAGAGATTGTAGAGAATTGGTATAATTTCTTCCTTTAATGTTTGGTAGAATTCACCAGTGAACCCATCTCGGCCTGGTTCTTTCTGTTTTGGAGGGTTATTAATTATTGATTCAATTTCTTTAATAGCTATAGGCCTATTCATATCATCTATTTTTTCTTGTGTGAGTTTTGGCAAATTGTGTTTTTCAAGGAATTGGTCCATTTCATATGGGTTATCAAATTTGTGGGCATGGAGTTGTTTGTAGTGTTCATTTTAAATGTCCATGAGATCCGTCATGATGTCCCCTCTTTAATTTCTTTTTTTTTTTTTTTAAAGATTTTTTTTTTCCCCAAAGCCCCAGTGCATAGTTGTGTATCCTAGTTGTATGCCTTTCTAGCTCTTCTGTGTGGGATGCCGCCTCAGCATGGCTTGATGATCCGTGCGTAGGTCTGTGCCCAGGATCTGGACCGGCCCTGGGCCACTGAAGGAGAACATGCTAACTTAGCCACTATGCCACCCAGCTGACCCCCTTTAATTTCGTTCCCCCCCCCCCAAAGCCGCAGTAGATAGTTGTATGTCATAGCTGCACATCCTTCTAGTTGCTGTATGTGGGACGCGGCCTCAGCATGGCTAGAGAAGCGGTGCGTTGGTGCGCGCCCGGGATGCGCCCGGGATCCGAACCTGGGCCGCCAGCAGCGGAGTGCGCGCACTTAACCGCTAAGCCACGGGGTCGGCCCTTTAATTTCTGATAATAGTAATTTGTGTTTTCTTTTTTGTTCTTAACCTAGCTAGAGGCTTATTGAGTTTATTGATTTTTTTCAAAAAACCACCTTCTGGTTTCATTGATTTTCTGTTTACAATTTCAAAAAACTGAGCTTTGCTCTAATTTTTATTATTTCTTTTCTTCTGCTTACTTTGGGTTTAATTTGCTCTTCTTTTTCTAGTTTCCTAAGGTGGATGCTTAAATTATTGATTTTAGATCTTTTTTTCTAATTTACGCATTCAGTGCTATAAATTTTTCTTTATGGACTATTTTTGCTACATCTCACAAATCTTAATAAGTTGTATTTTCATTTTCATTTAGTTCAAAATATTTTAAAATTTCCCTTGAGATTTATTTGATGCATGTGTTATTTAGAATTTTGTTGTTTAATCTCCAAGTATTTTGAGATTTTCAAGCTATCTTTCTGTTATTGATATCTATTTTAATTCCGTTGTCGTCTGAGACCAGACATTGTATGGTGTCTATTTTAAATTTAATTGGTGAATGTTCCATATGAGCTTGAGGAGAATGTGTTATCTGCTGTTGTTGGATGAAATAGTCTGTAGATGTCAGTTATATCCAGGTGATTGATGGTGTTGTTGAGTTCAACTATGTCCTTGCTGATTTTCTGCCTGTTGGATCTGTCTATTTCTGATAGAAGATTGTTAAAATCTCCAACTATGATTGTGAATTCACGTATTCCACCTTGCACTTCTATCAGTTTTTGCCAGACGTATTTTGACGCTCTCTGGTTGGGCTTATACATGCTAAGGATTGTTACGTCTTCCTGGGGGTATTGACCCCTGTATCATTATGTAATGACCCTCTTTATCCCTGATAACTTTCCTTGCTCTAACGTCTGCTCTGTCTGAAATTATTATAGCTACTCCAGCTTTTGTTGTTTGATCAGTGTTAGCATGATATATCTTTCCTCTTCTCTTTTACTTTTTTTCCACACAAAGTTACAAAAATTTTGTGATGAGAACTTTTAAGATCTCCATGTCTTTATCTTTAATCTTTATGTGTCTTTATATTTAAAGTTGGTTTCTTGTAGACAACATATAGTTGTGTCTCATTTTTTGATCCACTCTGACAATCTTTGTCTTTTAATTGGTGCCTTAGACCATTGACCTTTAAAGTGATTATTGATATAGTTGGATTAGTATCTACCATATATATTACTGTTTTCTATTTGTTGCCCTTGTTCTTTGTTCTTATTTTTGTCTAACACACTTATTCTGCCTTTTGTGGTTTTTTTTTTTTTTTTTTTTTTGCTGAGGAAGATTTGCCCTGAGCTAACATCCGTGCCAATCTTCTTCTATTTTTTTTTTTAGTATGTGGGCCGGCAGCGCAGCATGGCAGCTAACAGCGGTGTAGGTCCCTGCCTGGAAACCAAACCCAGGCTGCCGAAGTGGAGCGCATTAAACTTAACCACTAGGCCACTGGGGAGAATGTATCATTTTATATGATTCCATAGTCTCTCCTTTCTTAGCATATCAATTATACTTATTTTACTTTTTTTTAGTTTTTGCAGTACACATTTACAGCTAATATAAGTCCACTTTCAAATAATACTATATTGCTTCACAGATAGTGCATTTATTTTGTAACAAAATATTCCTAATTTCTCCTTCCCATCCCTTGTATCATTGCTGTCATTCATTTCACTTATACCATAAGCTTGTATATATAATATATACATAATTGAATACATTGTTGCTATTATTTGGTTGCTTTTCATCTGTTAGGTCAATTAAGAATAAAAAAGTAAAACTTATTTTACCTTCACTTATTCATTCTCTGATGCTCTTCCTTTCCTTATGTAGATCTGAGTTTTTGACCTATATAATTTTTCTTCTCTCTCAAGAACTACTTTTAACATTTCTTGCAAAGCAGATCTACCGTCAACAGATTCCCTCAATTTTTGTTTGTCTGAGAAAGTCTGTATTTTTCCTGTACTTTTGAAGGATAATTTTGCATGGGACAGAGTTCTAGGTTGGTGGTTTCACTCAACACTCCAAATATTTCGCTACACTCTCTTCTTGCTTGCATGGTTTCTTTGGAGTAGTTAGATTTAATTTTTATTTTTGCTCCTGTATAGGTAAGGTGTTTTTTCCTTCTGGCTTCTTTCAGAACTTTATCTTTGATTTTCTGAAGTTTGAAGATGATATGTCTAGGTGTAGTTCTTTTGGCATTTATCTTACTTGGTGTTCTCTAAGTTTCCTGGATCTGTGGTTTGGTGTCTGACATTAGTTAGGGGGATATTCTCAGTTATTATTGCTTAAATATTGCTTCTCTTCCTTTCTCTTTTTCTTCTCCTCTGGTATTCCCATTACATGTATATTATATCTTTTATAGTTGTCCTGCAGTTCTTGGATAGTCTGTTCTGTTTTTTTCAGTCTTTTTTCTCTTTCCTTTTCGGTTTCCTGTTTTCATATTCTCATGTTGAGAGATTCTTTTCTCAGTTGTTTCCAGCATGCTAATGAGTCAAAGGCAGTCTTTATTTCTGTTACAGTGTTTTTGATCTCATAAAATTTCTTTTTGATTCTTTTGTAGAATTTGCATTTCTCTGCTTATATTATCCTTCTTTCATGTTGTCTACTTTTTCCATTAAAAGATTTCTGGTCTGATAATTCCAGCATTCCTACTACATCTGACTCTGGTTCTGATGCTTGCTCTGTCTCTTTAATTTGTTTTTTGCCTTTTAGTATGCCTTGTAATTTTTTTTTTTTGAAAGGTGCACATGGTGTACTGGGTAAAAGTAACTGCAGTAGATAGGCCTTTAATGATGTAGTGCTAAGGTGTGAGGGAAGGAAGTGTTCTATAGTGCTATCATTAGGACTTAGTCTTTTGGCCATCCTATTCCCTGGGACTGTTGAACTTCAGTGCTTCTGTTGTTTTTCTACCCCCTTAGGTGGTACAGGATGGCTGTAGAGGGCTGGTGTTGAGCATTTCCCTTCCCCATATGGAAGGCTAGAGCTGGCTGGAGTTGGGTATTTCGCTTCTCTCAGGTGGGTTAAACTCTTGATAAAACCCCAGCAGGTTAGGGTCTGGTAAATTAATTTCCCCTGGGGACAGGCCTTGTTAAGAAGAACAGAATACTCTGGTATATTTCAAAATGGTTCCTTTCCCTCCACCTGTCAGAAGCATGAGGTGATTTTTCTCAGATGTTTACTGTGAGGATCTGGTTGAGCTCCTGAAAGTAAAACTCACAGAAGTGTTGGGCCCCCCCCATCTCTGGGTCACCCTGGAGTCGTTAACTCTAGAGTGTCCACAGTGGGCCTCTAGTAATTCATTGATTATAGTTCAGGTTTCCCTACTCTGGTGCTGGTTCCTGGGGAGATTTCTCCTGCTGGGTTTCTGTTCAGGTAAGTTATGATTCTCTTTATCTGCCTGTCTCTCAATTTTGGGGGCAGCGGTTTGCCCTAAGGCCTCACTTCTCTGATAGATCTAAGAAGAATTGTTGATTTTTCAGTTTCTTCAGCTTTTTACTTGTTGTTAGGACGGATTAGCGACTTCTAAGTTCCTTATACACCTGACTGGAAGCTGGAAGTGGCTTAAAGGAGTTTTAAGTTAAAAGTTTTAAAGAAGTTAAAAAGAATTTGGTTTGTGGGAATTTGGAGGCTAAATCCTTCAGAAGAATGGTAGCTACAGGGGATAGCAAAGTAAGCAGCTTTTTCAATATAGCCAAGAGAAGTAATTTGAATGAGAATATTTTTACTCCTAATAGTAAATATTTAGGTGTCTTTTTAAACAGTCATTTAGCTTGGATTTCTTGTTTTTACTCCAGTGTATTCAAAAGCAAGTTGTGCTTTATTTTTCAATATGTTAATATATTTAGTCAAAATCTAAGGAATTAAGGGAGAGATTTTATCCTTAGACGAAAGCAGTTTTGAACAAATAGAGGGAATTACTAGCCAGTTAGCAAGTGTCCACTGTTTCTTAAGCATCTCATAGCATTTTATAAATTATGCACTGCATTGTTCAGTTACAGGAATTGGTATTCTGTGACTTTTTTGACAGTTAAATAATTTGAGTCTGTGTTCTTGGAAATCTAGAATGCACATAGTACAGGATTCCTGAGTCTTTAATGTACTAAACAAACTTTTTTGTTAACTCTGCTTTTCCTAAGCTTAATTACATGCTTAGTGAACATTCTTTACAGAGCATGCTTTGAGAAACATGGTAATAGCAAGTAGCTAGGTTTCTATCCACCTGGTGCTTACAGCGTTAGTAGTACAGAGGAAGGAACCCACAGTTGAGGCTTTGGAAAACCTGAGTTTCTGTTTTTAATGCTTTTAGTGAATCACTATATTGGAAATTTTATTTAATTGCCTCATGATTCAGTTTTCCTTTTGTGAAATATGGTGACTTTTCTCCTCTAATTCACAGTGATGTTAATGTTTTATAATTTATCAAAAAAGCTTTAGTAGAGCACTTATATACAGGATTTATATATGGTTCTTATAGAAGGTGAACATCTGATTCCTACTTTGTGGGGGCAGGTAACACTGATGTGACTTGTCACAGAAATCGGAAACCTGTGTAAATATTGACATAGTGAATGGATCAAGTACAAAGTAAATGGTTTGTTAACTTTATGTAGAGGCAGCAGCGCTAAGACCTTATGTTTTCATGTAATTTTTTTCTCTGCACACACTATAATATGTGGCAGGACAAGATGATGATAAAGCAAGAATAAATATATACATTTTAGTGTTACTTTTTAAGATTTACAGAGATGAGAGGAAGTGTCCCTAGCAGGGAAGCTCATCCTACTTATTAATGATGGAAATAGAATAGAAACATGATAGAAAATTTTTGGATAAAATCACATGCAGTTGTTTTTGAGATAACATCTAATTGTTTCTAATTGCTTCTAATTGCTTTGTTCTAAAGAAGTTAAAACTGTATAAGTTTTAGAATAATGCCTACGATAATTGGGGATGGAAGAGCTTTTTATATGAAGAGAGACTAAAGTAGTCAGGTTTTTTTGTTATTGAAAAAGATTAAAAATGATGGGTATGATTAAAATTTACATAACTACTTAATGAATAGAGAAAGTGAAAAATGGTGACAAAATCCTGAGCGGTATAAAAATACACGTGCCAAAGAGGCAGAAGCATGTATTCCCATCATGTCTCTGACCTCAGTGGTCATGAGTTGTTAGTCGTAGGAAGACAGAACAGATGAGACAGGGCTAGGGCCTGGCTCTGTGTCACCCAGTGACTCAGCTGCTGATACTGACCATACCATTGAGTCCTAGGCTATTGAGCGGAACATAATGGAAGTTTGCAAAGGTTACCACAGTCTTGACGTATGCAAACCTTTGGCAGTATTGAGGGTTAAGGGAGATTGAGTCCAAGATGATGTAATAGGTGAGGGGGAGGGCAGTAGTCTGACACTATACTGTTATAAGGTGTCTAATGTAGCTATAACTTTGACTGCCTAATATTGTTTGTGTGTGTGTGTGTAAAAATACATTGAAGCGTGCTCCCCTTTAATGTTAAAATTGAAGTTTTGGTATAAAGAGTTTTTCTGTACTGTGAATTACTTTTTTTCTTAAGTATGCTTTTTATTGAAGTATAACATGCGTGAAATATAGTATCATGTTTTCATCTCACTGAATTTTAACAATACCTATGTATTAATACATAGATATTGTATTAATAGGATTATCTATGTATACTACTATGTGTTAATACGTATTAATACATTATTAACATATTTACTAATAACACTTATGTAATCCATCTTTAAATCAAGGAACAGAATGTTAGCATTCTAGAAGTCCTTTTGTACTTGCTCCCAGTCTAGTACCCCTACTACCTCTCCCAAAGATAAACACAATCCTAACTTCTTATACCATAGATTATTTTTGGGTTTTTGAATTTTACGTAAATTGAATTTTATATAAATTGCATCATATAGTATGCATTCTTTTGTGTTACTTCTTAAACATTGTTCTGTTCATGAGATTTATCTGTGTTGTTGCATGTAGCAATATTTCACTCATTTCATTGCTTGTAGTGTTACATTGTGACTATACCACAGTTTATTATCCTTTCTGCTATTGATAGATACGACATTTAGGTTGTGTCCAGTTTTGTTATTGCAAATAGTATATTGTAAATTTTCTTGTAATGTTTTTTGATCAACATATATGTGCAGTTATGTTAGTTGTATACCTAGGATTAGAATTGCTGGGTCATAGGATGTTCATATAATAAGCTTGGTAGATATTGTTAAATAGTTTTGCCAAGTGCTGGTACCAATTTACGTTCTCAGTAGTGATGTATGAGAATTCCAGTTACTCCATATTCTTGCCAACAGTTGGTATTGCTTATCCTTTTCATTGAGCTGTTTTGGTGGGTGGGTGATGAAATAGCGCTTGTGGTTTCAATTTGTATTTTCCCGATGTGCTGAATAATAGTGGTGTGTATCTTTTCATATTTATTGATTTATTTGGATAACCTCTTCCGTAAATTATTTGTTCAAGTCTTTTACCTTTCTTCTATTGGCTTGTCTTCTTTTTTCTTATTGATTTCTAGTTGTTTATTCTGGCTGTGAGTCCTTTGTTGGATATATGGTTTAAAGATACCAATTTTGTATCTTGCCTTTTCACTCTCTTAATGCTGTCTTTAATGAACAGAAATTGTTAATTTTAATATAGCCATTTTTCTCTTTATGATTGGTGCTTTTTTGGGGGTCATGTTTAAGAAAGCTTTGCCTGACCTAGGGGCATGAATACATTTGCCGATGTTTTTTCTAGAAGCTTTATTGTTTTTTATGTTTTATTTATAGGTGTAACATATATATGAAATTGAGTTTTGTGTATGGAGTAGGGAAGGGCTCAAGATTTTTTTTTTTAATATGGATATCCAGTTGACCCAGCAACATTAATTAAGAGATTATCTTTTTCAGGTTTGTCATTGTTGTAAGTGAATGGCAGTCTATGTGTGAGTCTGTTACATCTCAATTCTATTCCTTTGGTTAACTTGTCTATCTTTGGGGTAAGTCCTGATAAATGATAGCATAACTAATTGTTCTTCTGTAGGACCTATAGGATTTCTCCCTTTTTGTTACTGAAATTGACAATTTGTGAAATTTTTCTTCTTTTAATTAGTTTTGCTACATTCTTCAATTTTATTAATCTTTCCAAAAACCAACTTTTTTTTTTTTTTTGTGAGGAAGATCGGCCCTGAGCTAACTTCTGCCAATCCTCCTCTTTTTTTGCTGAGGAAGACTGGCCCTGGGCTAACATCCACGCCCATCTTCCTCTGCTTTATATGGGACGCTGCCACAGCATGGCTTGACAAGCAGTGAGTCGGTGTGCGCCCGGGATCCGAACCGGCGAACACCGGGCTGCCGCAGCGGAGCGCGCGCACTTAACCGCTTGCGCCGCCAGGCCGGCCCCTCCAAAAACCAACTTTTGATTTTTTTTCTGAAGTTTTATGTTAAATTGCTTTTGATTTCATTAATTCTGTTCTTTTTTACTTTCTGCCTTTTTTAGGTTTAACTTTTTGTTCTTTCGTTAATTTCTTGAGATAGATACTTAAATAATTATTGTCAAGAACTTCATGTTAAGAAGTGTATTGCTTGGGGCCGGCCCGGTAGCATAGCGGTAAAGTGTACGCGCTTTGCTGGTGGCGGCCTGGTTCGGATCCCGGGTGCGCACCGACACACTGCTTGTCAGGCCATGCTGTGGCAGCATCCCATATAAAGTGGAGGAAGATGGGCACGGATGTTAGCTCAGGGCCAGTCTTCCTCAGAAAAAAAAACAGGAGGATTGGCATGGATGTTAGCTCAGTGCTGATCTTCCTCACACACACACACACACACACAAAAAGTATGTTGCTTAATTTCAAATAGTTGTAAGTAGGTTTTTTTTTGTTTTTGTTGTTTTTGGGTTTTTTTGTTTGTTTAGTGATTTCTTGATTAATTTCATTAAGGCCAGAGAACATACTCTGAATGATTTCAGTCCTTGGAAATGAAGCTTCCTTTTTGATTCAGCATATGGCAGTTTTGATAAATGTTTCCTGTTCACTTGACAGGGATATATATTCTTTTGTTATTGTATACTATTTTCCATATAGGTCGTTACATTATTTTTATGAATCTTGGTCGTATCTTTTTATGTTTACTGATTTTTTTTTTCTTTTGTTCATTTATTTTATCAACTATTAAAAGGAGTATGTTAAAGTTTCCCAACCTACCATGGTTTATGTTTTGATGTTAACATTACTGGGTATATGCACTGTTAGCTTAGCATAAATTTCTGGTGAATTGGTCCCTTTGTTATTATGAAATGCCCCTTATTATCTCTAATAATACTTCTTGTCTTAAAATCTCGTTTGTCTGACATCATTTTTCTTTTGATTATTGTTAGCATGGTGTAACTTTTTCCATCCTTTATTATCAACCTTTCTGTGTTCTTTTATTTAAGATGTATCTCTTATAAGTGTTGTTTCTCCATTCTGACAATCTTGATCTTTTAGTGGTTGCCCCGGAGATTACAACACCTATCATTGACTTATCGCAGTCTATTGAAAATACTTTTACCACTTCCCTAACAATGCTAAGAACTTAGATCGCTTGAACTCTACTTACACTTCTGCTTTTTGCATTATTGTCCTGAATTTTCATAGTACATGTACTTTAATACTCATTAGATATTATTGCTTTGTATAGTCACTGTTTATTTAGATTTACCCATATATTTACCTTTTTACTTTATACTGCATTTCCATGGGAACCTTTTAGTATTTCTTTTGGTAAACATCTAATGTCAACAAATTTACTTTCTGTTTATCTGAAAACATAACTTGTTTTTGTTTCTGAAGGATATTGTTTCTGGGCATAAAATTCTAGGTTTGCAGTTATTTTCTTTCAGAAATGTGATGATATTCCATTCTCTCAGTCTTCCAGTATTTCTGTTGCAAAGTCAGCAAAAATTTTTCTTGTTATTTCTTTGAAGATAATGTCTTTTTGTTTGGACTGCTCTTAAAATGTAGTCTTGTCTGGTTTTTAGCATCTTTACTATGATGTGCTTAGATGTGGCTTTCCTTGTTTTATCTTGCTTGAGGTATACCGAGTTTCTTGACTCTTTGGGTTGATATCTTTCATTGGGTTTGGAAAATTCTTGACCATTTTCTCTTCAGATTTTGCTTTTGTTCCATTCTCCTTCTCTCCTCCTCTGAGACTCTGCATATATGTTAACCACTCTTTTTTATTATGTCTCATTCATCTTTTATATATTCTCTCCTTGTTTTCTTCTTATGCTTTACTAAAGATATTTTCTATGAATGTTGCCCGTTTATTTGCTTTTTAAAAATATGCCGTATCTGCTGTTAATTTCATATTTAGCTCTTAATTTTGTAAATTTGATTACTCTAATCATTCCAATTTTATGGTTAAATTCCATTTTTATATCTATTTTATCTTTTTCCTATATTTTCTTGAATCGTTAGTCTCTGTCTATTAATTTCAAGTTTATTCACCTGTGGGTCTGAAATTGATAATTTGTGACATCTTTCTTCTTTTGATCAGTCTTGCTAGAATCTGTTCATTTTGTTAGTCTCACCAAGAACCAACTTTTGATTTTTTCCTGAAGTTTTATATTATATGTTTGTTTCATTTTTTTTGCTAGCTTGTTTTCTTTTATGGAGTCCTGTCTCTTGGCATGCTATTTTTAATTAAATGCCAGAGATTATGTTTGCCAATTTATAGAGGATCTGAATGATAATTTGCTACAGAGGGTGATTTACCCTTTCCTCTGCTAAGCAGGTGGAATGCAGTCAAATCATTTTAGTATAAAATTTTCAAATAACTCCATTTTGCTATGCAACATCTTTGCAGAACTTATTATCCCTGTAGCTTCAGAATTCAGTAAATGTCTCTAGAGGGGAGCTAGTTCAGCTTATGGTTCAGTTCTCTGTCTCTCCTTTATGGCCAGAATCCTGGCCCTTCAAGTCTCTAATATGTGTTTCACTGGTTTTGTGATACTACCAAAAGCTCTACTGGATTCTTTTCCTCCTAATAGGACCCAGGCAGAAGACCTGGCTCTTTTGCCTGGATTCTCAGCCTCTTGCTTTGTGACCACAATTGGCAAATACTCTGAGAGAGAAAGTGGCAAAGTGGTTGCAGAACGGCACTCTACTTTCTGTGGAATTTTGTCTCCTTATGTTTTGATTGCCTCAACAACTCTTGGATGACTTAAAATAGACAATCTGCCTTTTTTTTTTGTATTATTTGCTTTTTCTAGTTATTCTTGGTGGGAGGATTGTTCTTTTGCAGGTAATGTTACAAGTATTACACGAATACCTCGTGTGGAAAAAACAAAACAAAAACGAACAATACAAGAAAAGCTACTTAATACCGCTTTAATCTTTTTCTTAGTAGTAACCATTGCTATTATATATGTATATGTTTGTTCATTCATATATATGTATAACATATATATGATTGTTATGAGTGTTAAGACTATTAAGTTTTCCAATAGGCAATATGTATTTGCACACAGGAACAAAAGGCAATTTGTATAAAAAGTTATTCTTTGGTTAAAAAAATCTCCTTCTACCACTGGCTTTCAGTTCTCCAGTTACATTTTCTAAGGTCAGCTATTTACCACTCTTTATTTATTTATGTAATAGATAAATTTTTCAGAACCTAATTATACCAGGCACTGTTCTAGATGCTTAGGATAAATGAATAAACAGATGAAGATACGTGCTCCTTTGGTGGTTACATTTTGCTAGAAGGAGAAGGACAATAAACATAATAAATAAATAAATTGTACAAAATGCTGGAGGTAATAAGTGCTATGACAAAAAAAGAAGAAAAAATTGGACAAGATAAAGGGGATATTGGTGGTGCCAGAAGGGAGGGTACAATTTTAAATAGGGTGGCTGGAATAGGACTCATTGAGGAGATTTTTGTGCAAAGGTACGTCAAGTACCTTTAAGTCTTTAAATTGTGTACTTATGTATGTTTGAATTACCTTGTTCTTTTAAGTAGCTACATTGTTTTCTATTGGATGTATAATATTTACGTTTTACATTTCTATTGGGTGTACAAAGTTTATTTACTCAGATCTCTAATCATTAAATAATTAAGTTTTATCTAATCTTATGATATTGTAAGCAGCTACAGTGATGATTCTTATGTGTGTTGTGTGAGCACGTGTGCATTTAATATTTTGCTTTTATTTTGACATACTCAGTTTTTGTGCTGTCAAATCTCAGTCTTTTTGTGTGTGTGTGTGTGTGTGTGTTTTTTCTTTTTTGGCTTTGAAGCGTAGATTGGCATTGTTGGGGAAGAGGGAGAATCATTCCGCCACCCCCCGCCCCTGAGAGGTTCTTATGGCTGGCCAAATAATTAGGGCAGGTTAGCAGGCGAAAATAAAACAAAGTTTAATAACACGTACACATGGGAGAGACCCAGGGAAACTGAGTTAACTCAGCCATGTGGCCGAGGTTGTTATCTTAAATAGCATCTTCAGGTACAGGTAAAGGAGGACGTTGTGGGTAGTAGTTTGGGACTTCAGAAGGGAGGAGGGCAATTCACATGGAGATAGATGAGCAAATGTTTGTTAGACATTTGTTTACTGGGCCACCTATAGCGGATGTGGCCCGAGAGAGACAGACTTTCAATAAGATGGGCTTGTTGGTGCCTTTCTTATCACACTTATTTTATATTATACTGTAGTTATCAATTGGTATTAGTTCCTTCCTGGAACGCGCCTTCTGTCTTAAATTCTTTTAGGCAGTTAGGGGGAAGGTCAAAGTTTCTTTCAGAGTCTTTTGTACTTAAAAATAATTAAGTCAAAGAGACACATTTTGGGGTGGCCAATTCTGATCCCCCACAGCATATATCAAAATTTATATGTAAACCAAATAGTTTGATTTTTTTTTAAAAAAATTAATTGTTTAATTTCTCTGGCATTTATTTTGTTATTGTTTGGGAATCTGAACTGATTACTTTCCAAACCTCTAATTGATTGTTGTAGGACTATTTATTGAATATATTTTGTGATATGCCTCCCAGTGTATATTAAATTTTTATATGTGATATGGTCGTTTTCTGGAATTGATGTGTACATGATAGTTGAAAATGTGTTGCTGATTGAGTGATCCTGAGGGAAGGCTTTAGGGGGAAGAAGAGGAAGGAGGTATATGTAATGTTTTGAGTAGAGGAAAGCCTTATGTTATTGGCTGTGGCAAGTAATGTCAAGGAGCTTATTGATGTTGAAGATCAATTAGATGATAATTGGCTGGTGTGAAGTTCATTTCTTTGTGCATAACTTAGAGTGATCCATAAGAAAGATAATCCTAAAAAAAATGTTAAAATTATGTTAAAGGTAAGGAACATAGCAAAGCATCAAGTAGAAACTAAAGAATTTTAAAAGAATTTTAAAGAATTCCATAAGCCAGTGATTTAACTGAAGATAAATTAGTAATCTAAAGAGAATGGAATGATCATCAAAATATTAGTAAGCAGAAGAAAGATATAAAGCTAGGAAGTTAAAAAATCCTGAAACATATCAGTAAAATAAAATAATATTTGCGTTAATAAATTATTGGGAAATTAGGTCCTTTATAACAGAGTATAACAGTCTTGCTTAAAACAGTGACAACCAAAAATTCATAAATAATGGAGGCTGGGTGGGCCCGGCATAAAGAACTAGAGAGGAAAGAATTAAAATTTTGGTTATAATATTGGTGATGGCCTTGTCTTCCGTATAAAAGCTGACAGGCTTAGCTGAAACTCTTCAAGAAAGAGGTTGGAATTGCTTCCTTGGGATTGGTAGTCTCTTCTAGTCTACTTTGATTAGGATATTGGTTCCAAGCTCTGATGTTCCTTGAGACCTTTTCAGGAGGTCTGTAAAGTCAAAATGGTTTTTGTAATACAAAGCTATTATTTGCCATTTTCACTTTGTTGACGTTTGCACTGATGGTGCAAAGCAATGGGAGGTAAAACTTCTGGTACTTTAGTATAAATTAATGCACCAAACTGTACGAGAGGTTATTGTAGTCATCACTTGCAGACAAAAAATAAGCCAATTTCAGTTGAGAATGTCTTTGATGGAGCAGTAAAAATTATTAATTTTATTAAGTTGCAATCCTTGTGTGTATGTCTTTTTAATATTCTGTGTGGAGAAATGGAAAATACACATAATGCTACATCCCTAAGTACATTGTCTTGAGGAGAAGCAGTTGTGTGATTATTTGAGATGAGAGCTGAACTAGCTGCGTCTTTTATGGCCCACTGTTTTTACTATAAAGAACGACTGACAGACAAACTATGATTAGTTAGACTTGAGTATTGGACAGACATTTTCTTGAAAAAGAACAAAGGTCTTTTTCTGTCACTTTAAGGAAAATAACTGACAGTATTTGGTGCTTGCAAGCAAAATTTGAGGTTTCCAGTAAAAATTAGAATTTTGGAAACCTTGTATCTGCAACTGTGAGTTTGAGAGCTTCCTTAATGACTTTTCTGGTGATATTGATGGTTGTTATTGGAGGTCCCTAAAACCACCCTCAGGTTCAATGATTTTCTAGAAGGACTAACAGAGCTCAGCAAAGCTGTTAACTCACTGTTAACAGTTTATTATAGCAAAAGGATACAGATTAAAATCAGCAAAAGAAGAAAGTGCATAGGGCAGAGTCCAGGAGAGACTAGACGCAAGCTTTTAGTTGTCCTCTCTCAGTGGAGTCGTACAGGCATTGCTTAATTCTCCCAGCAATAATGTGTGACAACATGTATGAAGTATTGCCAATCAGGAAAGCTCACCTGAGCCTTGGGGTCCAGAATTTTTATGGTGAGTTGGTCATGTAGGCCTTGAGCCCCCGTGTAGCTGACCTTAGTTACTCCATCAGTTTGACTCCAGTGGTCAGACTGACATTATGTGGACCAAGGCCCCTGCCATAAATCACGTTAGCATAAGCGATCTGGCATGGCCCAAGGGTCTTATTTGGTAGGATATTTCAAGGCTTTAGAGGTTATCTCCCAGGAGCTGGGCAAGGGCCAAATGTGCAGAGTTGGACAACCCAGGCCTACTTTACTACATAGTGGTGATATAAAGAATGTGACATTTTGATATTATAAAATAAAATGCGTTAACACTAGGAAGATCTTCATAGTTGGGTGAACCAATAATGCCAAATGACTATTGCATGATGCTACAAAATTTGCATGAGTAAATGATTGACTAATGGATTTTAGTGGATCAGAGTACAGAACGTTTATAGATGTGTCCAGATTCTACATTTCATCTAACTTTTAAGTATTTACGTTAAGTAACAGTCTTCATATACTGTGAACCAAAACAATATGCAGCAACTGATTGAATGCAGAAACAGATATGAGAATCCAGCTATCTTCCATTAAGTTAGCTGTTAAAGAGTTGTATAAAAATGTAAAATAATGCTACTCTTCTCACTAAATGTGTTTTGGAATATAGTTATTTTACATAAAGAATATATTTTCTATAAACGATAACTTCACGTGTTAATTTAAAATTAATAGTACACATATTTTAAATGTTCTCAGTTTTAATTTCTAAAACTGTTGTTATTGATAGATATAAACCACATAAACAACGTTCTTTGGAGGTCCAGTAACTTTTTAAACATCTGAAAGGACCTAGACCCCAAAAAACTGGTCTAGAGGTAATAAAAGGGTGAGGTGAAAGCTAACCTAAGGGAAGGGTAGGCTTGTAACTGGGATCTTAGGAGTGACTGGAGTCAGAGATTTTAATGCTATCATGAATCTCCATTTCCATCTCTTTATCTGTTTGGCCCCGTCAGCTTCATTTTTTCTTATAGACTGGCTCTTCTAAGTAGTGGAAAACCTAGCAAATAAATAAACAAAAATCCTTTCTTTGACCTTGCATCCTATAGCTTTTGCCATCAGAGTAAGACTGACTTTTTCTCAGTTCCAGTGTGCAAAAAGTGCTTGAAATTTCAACTCTGCTTGGTTCAGGTGCTCACCATGGAATGATCAATTTTGACTAGGCCAGGTTCTTCAAAGAAAATGAAAGCTTCCTCAGAAGCCAGTTGTTGGAATTGGGGGAGAAAGAGTTCCCAGAGAAGGGGGTATGAGTGTGAGTGTTTTCTCTGAATGGGATGGGTGCTGAACAGGCAGCTCCCAAATCAGCATCTCTGAGTGTCAGCAAGTTGTATAGATTGCAAATATTATGGGAGTTCGAGTAGGGGAGGTTGGAGTGTCCACAGCCTTTCTAGTGAGAAAATTGATGTAATCACAAGGCATTATTTGCTAGGTGGTTTTTAGATTTAAAACATCCCTTTGGGCAAGAGTGGTCTTTAGATGATTCCTTGGAGGAGGTGGAATTTTGGCTCTGCCTGGAGGCATGGGTGTTCCCTGGAGGAAAGAATGGTAAAAAATCTCTAGATGGGGGTGGGAGGACAATGCAGGTTGAGGAAATAGTTTGAATGGGAGAATGCAAGGCATTCTCCAATTTGGCTAGATAAGTGGATTCCAGTAAGGGATTATGACTTTAGAATTTCAGTGTAGGCAAAGATTTTTGACAAATTTGTTTTTCTCAGCCTCCCACCTGTCAATGCCTGCTATGTTCAAAGCATTGTGCCAGGTGCTAGACTAGAGGATTGTGAACGTGACTTAAATGTCCCCAGTAGCCTCAAGTACCTTTCAATTTAATGGAGAAAATAGATGTGAAAATGACTGACTGTATTACAGATAAGATAAAATGTCAAAAAAAGAGTATAAGAAATAAGCTAGGAACATGGTAGAAGATTAATTATGACCAGTGGATCAAAGAGATGGCACTTGAGCTAGGCATTAAAGGGTGACATGGATTTCCGAAGTCAAAGGCCTGGCAACAAGGGCATTTCAAATGAGAGGGATAGCATGATCAAATGGATGGAGGCTTGAAAGTGTGTGCTTGATATGTTTAGGAA
Source organism: Ceratotherium simum simum (assembly GCF_057802395.1). Classification (NCBI taxonomy): domain Eukaryota; kingdom Metazoa; phylum Chordata; class Mammalia; order Perissodactyla; family Rhinocerotidae; genus Ceratotherium; species Ceratotherium simum. The sequence goes on along the minus strand of NC_141903.1, from coordinate 80,407,916 downwards.
ATGACAAGTAGTCCTGTGGAGACTGGAAAAGTCATAAAAATTACTTAATGCCATACCAATAGTTTGAACTTTATTCTGTAAGCAATGGGACTATTTCAGTTTCTGAGCTGTGATTCAGGTGTAGCTGTTTCTGGAGGTACTATTACAGATGTAGAAGGAAATGGAGGAGCAGTGGAGCTATAAGACCTATTGCAGGAACTGCTACAGGACATGATGAGGGAGGATATTGACAGTGGGAAAGGAAAAAATTAGATAGATAAAAGGGCATGGAGACTTTGGAATTGTTAAGACTTTTTGACTGATTGGATATGAGGGAAACAGCATAGAGGAGTAAGTCACAGATACTGATGAGAAGTGTCCCCTAGGTGGAACCATACGCAATTGCTCTTTGACCTTAAAAAAACAGCAAAGTATGGGTCTACTTAATAGCTTGGGTGAATGGGTTGATGTATGACGTAAGTAGAGATGAGAAGCAGGAGAGAAAGAAGAGGGTAGGAGAAGGGATGTGGGAAGAATGATGATTAGGTCCTTGTTTTGATGTGTTGAGTTTGCGTTGTCTGTTGAGACATCCAGATTGGAAAGTCCAGCAGCTGTTAGAAATGCAGGTCTGCATTAAGGTCAACTGGAGAGTTAGGAATGATTACACTGGTAAATACTCTGTATCATGGCACTAGATGAGTATGATAGATATGTGATCTAGATTATGTACGTGGCACTCCCCTTTTTGATTTGGAGATCCTAAACAAAATCTTCTTGAATATTATACCTGTTTTTGAGGACATTATATTTGGGAGCTAGGCAGAATGAGGTTTCCAAATTATTTAAAATATAAAGAGTTTTATATTAAAATGGATATATTCTGATTTTCATATTCACTGTGTTCATAAATAAGTACAGAATTATGTTGCATCTCTTATTAATGGCTAACAGGCAAATGCTTCCTTTTTAGAAATCTTGTGTTTTTAAAGAAGCACGGTATCTTCTGGGGTTTTCAGAGAACATCTCAATCTTGAGTAGGTGTAGAGTACTGTTTGATATCTCATGTTAGTATGCTAGATATGGGAGAGGGTTGAACTACTGCTGTTGGTATTATTATATTTCATATACTATTAAACAAGTAGCAGTTTGAGAATAACAGTCTTGTTTTCCATTGTTTTTATATATTAATGAAGCAAATTAAATACTTCATAGCAATAATGGTTATTGTTTTGCTTAAGAAACAATGTTGATATAAGATAGAGTACACTACAGGTAAAAAAAACTCCTAATTTTAAAAATGAATATGTAGGCTGATCCTTTGATTTCTGTTTCTGAAAGTCCAAAATTTTAATCACAATTTTCAGTGGCTTCTTAGATAATTTATTTGTAATTCAATTTATTTGTAATTTTATTATAATTTAGAAAAAATTTAAGACAAAAATTTAAGATGTTCAAATTTAAGATGTTCAAAGTAATATATTTTAAACTGATATTTTTGTGAATAAATTTAAGAGAGCTGATAATGTTTAATTTCTTTGTGCTAGAATGCCTTGAGACCAGATCTATTTATTTGAAAAGACAAGCTAGAAGAGTATAAATGTGAAACAAGTACTATGAGGAATAATTATTAGCTTGTGCCTCCGCTCTCATGTCTTTAACGAATGCCCCCTAAGGTATCAGTGTTCTGGCCATGGTACCTGGAGAATAATTCTTTCTTTGCATGGTTACTGTGGTTGTCTTATTGAGGGCCTCTTGGTTCCTATGCACTTGAAGAAATGTAAAACATAGTTGTGGAAAAAATAACCAGCTTTTCAAAAGTCAGTGGATCGCTTATTCTGATTTCCAGGTAATCAGCAGACAAGCAGTTAAATTTGACAATCACAAACATTCTTCAAAATCTAAACCTCTTTTTCTTTTTCATCTTTCTCTTCTCTACATTCTGCACCTCTTCTCCCTCAAAGGTAGGTGGAACCTTTTGTGGTGGCCTTTGAATGCCAAGTTTACTAAGTTGTACTTCATTTGGTAACGGGGAGCCGTTTGTAGACTTTTGAGTTAGTAGAGTGAAATGATTAAACCTGGGGTTTAGGAAGAGCCTATTAGGAAGGTGAAGCTTTCCACAGTTGTAGGAAGGGTTGAAACAGTCTGAGAGGAAAAGAGAGCCTGAACTAGAGTAATTGAGGAGGGAATGGAAAACTGGAGAGTAACTTGTATATTGCAACTCCAGTGGTGTTGGAGATGCAACGTACAAGTTGACAGTAGTTTTAGGGCTAGAGAGAGAGGAAGGAATCAAAGTTGCTTTTGAAGTTTTGAGTTTGAACAACTAGGAAGGATGCTGGTGCCATTAACAGTATAGAGGAGTAAAGGGGAAGAGGAGTGTGTGTGTGTGTGTGTGTGTTTGTGTTTGGGGGGAGTTGCTGATTTTATATTCACCTTAAGGTGAAGATCCTTATCAGGTACTTATTAACTTAGGCCTGAAGCTTAGGAGGAAAGCCAGGTTTAGAGAGAGGAATTTGGGAATCATCCTCAAAGAGGTTATAGTTTGAGCTGAGGAGGTACTGATATTTCCATAAGTAAGAATAAATAAATAGAAAATTTTGAGGGAAAAAACCCATAGAAAACACCTTAATTTTAGGATGACCTTTGGCTAAATTGCATAATCTTTTCACCCTCATTTTTAAAAAATGTTATATGGGAAGAAACACCTTAAGAAAGAGGGAGAAAACCAATGTCTAAAACAGCACCTAAAACTTAGTAGGTGCTTAAAAAATATTTGTTGAATGAATAAATATAATTTGGTTGGGATATAGGGGATTTATAATGGGCATATAGTGGAGAACTTTTGAGTACTGTGGTGTAATACGCGTCCCCACGCTCTACCCCCATAGCTTATTGCTGGGACCAGATGAGAGGATAGATCTGAGAGTATTTTGAACTTTTAAAATGTTCTTTGAGATATATTTCTGTTTGAAAAACTGATTCAGCAAGTAAGCTTGTAAATCTAGTCCAGTTCCAAAGTTTATATTCTTTCCGTTTCATCTGATAAGACTTAGACTTGTAAAGTATTTTTTGAAAGTTTAAAGTAGTCTCATGTTCCTATATGTACATATAAACTTTTTTTGCGTGTAGCTTTCCCTCTGCCTGTGACATCTTTCTCACCTTCTCAGTCCCTTGCTTTCTCTGAATCACTTACTACTTATCTTTTAGGTTTCCGTATAGCCATCAGTTTTTTCAGGAAGTGTACACTAAAACCCTAAGACTGATGTTTTTCTCTGTGCCCCCACATTCCAGTACTTACTGCACCAGACTGCAACTGCCTGTTTTGTCTCTCTTCTCCACTAGATCATAAACTTCCGTCGTGGTGTTCTGTGGTGTTAACTTGTTTTTCTACCATGTAGCCCAATGCCTGGCATCTAGTTGTTGGAGATGGACTAAATAAAAGGCAATGTTATACTACAGTTTGCTTTTCGCCTTCAGATTCAGTGTTTTAAAGGTCCATCTTAAAAGACAGGTTAAAAAATGTTTCAGTTTCAATAGGTAGCCACTGAATCACCATACCCGCCAAAGTTTTAGATTGAGCATTGTGAAATGAAAAAAAAAAAAACCAGTGTTTCTTTTTAAGTAAAGGATTGCTTCAAGGTAGCTTACAACTGTGTTGCAGCGATGGGTCGGACCAGATGGCCACAAGTCATTTCCTTGCCTTGTTTTCATACACTTAGTTACAGGTATGACACTGTAATTGTTGAAGTTTTAAGAAAAACTCAACTGTAAGAATTGGTAGTTGTTTTTTTTGTAAGGAAGATTGGCCCTGAGCTAACACCTGTTGTCAGTCTTCCTCTTTTTGCTTGAGGAAGATTGTCCCTGAGCTAACATCTGTGCCAGTCTTCCTCCACTTTGTATATGAGATGCCACCACAGCATGGCTTGATGAGCAGTGTGTAGGTCTGCACCTGGGATCCGAACCCACGAACCCCAGGCCGCTGGAGCGGAGCATGCGAACTTAACCACTATGCCACCACGCCAGCCCCAGAATTGGTAGTTTTTGAGGAGTGAAATTACACAGATATAAGAAATTGAGGATGTAAGTTAGTGACTGATGTTAGCCTCCTGCTGGTAGGTATTGTGCTTTTTCTTGTTTTTTTTTTTTTTTTTTTTTTTTAACATGTTTGATTAGTGCATAACATTTTTGGAGAAGGTGTGGCTTTTTCTTCCCTTCATTATCTGTTTTCTAGGGTGATGGGTAGTGAGAATGAGACTATCTTGGTTGATTGCAGTTCAATATAAGTATTGTATTGGTTCCCACCTTTTGTATATTAGTCTGAGTGGATTGAATTTTTGGGTAGATAGAACATGTGACAGGGCTGTTTCTTTAGAAATACTCTCACAGAACTGAAACCTCTTTTGGACTCTGTAAATATGTTACCTGTGGCAAAAGGAAATAAAGTTTCTGCTCTTGCTTTGTGCTAATTTGATCTGATATATAACTAAATACGTATATAAACACACACAGACACACACGCACACACACACACACTTGATATTTGCCTGAACACACAAACATACTCAAGATATCTAACATATACATATAAGTATTTCTTCTCAAGTTGAAGTGATATAGTTGGTCTAAGGGGTATTGTACATATAACGCTTAGTTTAGTGTTTGTTCAAGTTAATTTACTAGTGACCAAACTTTAATCTCTCTGCATAGTGATATGAAAGAAAAGACAGAGTAAAATGACTTAGTGTAAGGTATATTTTCTTTACTTTCCCCTTCACTTTAAAAAGTCAATTTCTTTTTCTTAACTGTCAGTTCAGACTGTATGACTGTGGGAACTATGTTTGTTAAAAGGAAATGTGGTGGCTTTAGGAGATTTATAGTAGTTTTAGCAAATTTATATGTATATGTCTTATCAGCCTGAAATAACCAATTTAATTTCAGAAAGGACAAGCATTGTAAGAAAGTCTAAATCTTTTGAAAGTTACAGAAGAACTTTAGAAGTGTGTGGTATGATCAGGCACACAGAGTCCTAAGTGATTCAGGTGACCAGAGATTTCTTTGCAGTTGGATTTCTGCATATATGTTTCTCTGTAAGGACTTTGATGCCTTCAGTGACATAACATAGTGGAAAGTAAAAGTGATCTGCTGGGAACTTCAATTTAGTTTCCTTTTCAGGAGAAGAAAGTCTGTTGATGGTAGCACTATTTTAATTGTTTTCTACTGTAGTAGGTAGTTTCCATTTAGGATTGTCAAGTTAGTTTTAAATAATTGTGTAGTTTGAATGAGGTGTCTGTCTGTATTCACACCAGATGGTTTTCTCATTGCCTGGAGTTCTGTATTATTCTTCCTGATCAGGAGAGACAGGCTAAAAAGTACAAAGGCACTTCTAAGGCACCTCAGAAGTGCTCCACCAATATACAGTATATGTTTATGAAAAAGTTCATGTGATTCCAAATTTAAAAATAAAAATGATTCCTGTAGCTTGTCCAACTTGTCTCTTTTATTGTTGACTTATTTAATGTATAGTTTTCACCTTGGATGTTATATTTTAGATAAACTGATTGTGTAGTTTCTAAGAAAATGAAATCAAGGGACTCCATATCTGCCTGTAAGATTTCTCAACAAAAAACTGTAAAGCTAGCTGAGAAAAATGTATTTACTTCTTAAATGACCTGCCATTTTCCCCCATCTTGGTGCCTGCAGCCCCAATCAATGTGTATGATCTGTAATGTCCAAAAAAGGAGTTTTGGGAAAAGAAATTTCCTCTTAAAATCAATGCTTTCGCAGAAACAGAGATTGGTTTCTCTTGTTCCCTTCCCAAAATTTGATGGAAGGTAAACAAGACTGGAAAATAGGGAGATAATTGGCACTTGGATGATCTAAAAATTAATCATCCATTATGCAACAGTCATAAAATTTGACATTTTCGTTGATGAAGTTGTAGTAATCAGTCCTGCAGTCTTTTATATGTATATTCATAATTTATATGTATATGTTTTTATTGTTAGTTCATTTAATAATATCAAGGCAGCCTTCTATGAGATAGGTACTGTTATTATATGCCTTTTATAGATGAGGAAACTGAGGCTCAGAAATTAAGTAATTTGCCTGCATTCGTACAGCCAGGTGGCAGAGCTAGGATCCCACACAAGCAGTGCCTCCCGAGTCTTTACTCTTAACTGTTAACTATATAGACTTACAGTACTTCTTCATTTTTATATTTTTTTGAAGGAGTTTAGGACAAATATTTAATTTATTCTGAGGTTGAAGTGGAGATAATTGTCCTTATTTTACAAGTCGTGGTAATGAGGTCAAAATGTAGAGACTTGACTATAGTTGTGGAGGTTTCTGGTAATTTGGCTTAGTCTCTTTTTAGTAAGTTTAGGAGGTGTCAGTGTAGCCATCCTTCTTTGAGCTCTGTCAGCCTAAATTGTTTTCATATTCTTTTCAGACATAGCTAGCAGTCCTCAAAGAGCAGAACTTGCTTAGTGTGCACATTGAAGAAGACTTTTTTTTTACAGTGGCAGGGAGTTTGGATTAGACTTCTGAAGTCTTTTCCAACGTTATGTTTTATGATTCGACACTTCTTTCATTCAGCAAATACTTTTCAAATTAGTATTGCTATGTGCCAGGTACTGTCTGTGAGTTATAACTGCCACAAATATAAGCAGAGTAAAAAATTTGACTTAGGTGATGGAGCCCATAGGTATTTGGTAATTTCATGTTACACTCAGAATATCCTCATACCCTAATACGACACTTCAGTTATTCTGTGTTCCTTTGAAGTATTCTAGATTCCAGTTGCATAAGATTTTTTTACTTATTTGAAAACAATCACCAGCAAAACTACCCTTAAAGAGATATAATAGGGCTGGCCCCGTGGCTTGGCGGTTGGGTGCACGTGCTTTGCTGCTGGCGGCCCGGGTTCGGATCCCGGGCGTGCAGCAACGCACCGCTTTTCCGGCCATGCTGGGGCCGCGTCCCACGTACAGCAACTAGAAGGATGTGAAACTATGATGTACAACTATCTACTGGGGCTTTGGGGGAAAAAATAAATAAATAAAATTATATATATATATAAAAAAAGAGATATAATAAGGCTTTGACTGTAAAGACTTAGAGAAATAGAGGGGATGATTAAATGTTTTCTTTCATTTCCTTGTAATGATGCTACCGTAACTATCTGTAGAAAGTGTAGCATTTTTGTTAAATTGAATCTTTTAGATGAAATATCCACTAGGGAAGGGTCTTTTCTAGGGAAGTGTCATATCTTTGGTATGGGAGTATGTTTTGACAAGGCATATTCCAAGTTATTTTTTATATAAAATGAATTATATTACAGATTTCAGAAAGTTAAGGTAGACAGCATTTTCTTTGCTGCTGTGGTTAAATAGAATACGTAATGATTCTCTATGAGAAATTGCCCCCTTTGAGACTCTGAATCTCCTGTTATGTGAAATTTTTTATGTTCATCAAAAAGATGATAGATTAAAAAGAGGTTGAGAGACATTGTTTTAGAGTAAACCCAAGGATTAGTGCTCAATGGATATAGAGCTTTACCTAGGTTCTGAATATCTGTGAAGTATTTGAATCAAATCTTGTCACATTGGATTTGTGATTTATTTAGAAAATATTTGTTTTAGCTGCATATCATGATGCTATATGCAATTTTAATAAAATTACTTTTACCTAGTATGATACTGATTTTTTTGATTTCCAAGTTTTTAAATGGGATAAAGATTGCATATGATGACAGTTTAATTGAAGAGCTTTTTATGCTTCAATAGTAACTTTAAAATATCTGTGCAGACACATTTAAAATATTCTTGTTACTATGATTCACCTTGATAATTTGGAGTGAAATAATAAAGATAATTCAAGAAAGCGAGTTTTGATTAATACCATTCAATTTTTTTCTAGAACAGCCAGAGACTTGTACAATGAAATGTTTTAACACTTTTTGAGGATCAAACTCAACAGCATATGTGCTCATAAGCCTATTGTTGGATAATTTAATTTCAATTTATAATCATAATCAAGAATTGACATGTTTTGCTTTATGTGTTTGAAGCTTATGAGCTTTTGACGTAAAGAGAATTAACTAATGTTCAAGAAACCAAGTTGTTTATTTAGATTAATGTCGCTCTCTTGAACTGAATACCTATTTTAATGCCAGGGTCTTACAGAAAGTACATAGCTGTAAAAAATAAAAATCACAAATATATCTTTTGTATATCAGTAAAGATCTTTAGTCGGGTATTTATTGTAAATTAGTAATCATAATGCCTCATGTACCTCTGTGTATCATCTCATGGTGAGTTCACAAGATGAAGGAGATTAAATAAAATCTTTTAATCCTGACATTTTGCATAAAACACAACAGAAATTTAACAAATATTAAGTACACAAAAATAGGGACTTTGCTTAAAATTGTTCTTAGTTTTGTCTTTGTTCGGTGTGTAAATCTGCTTTGTACGATAGCTCCACTACTTTAGGTAGTAAAGAATGTACCAGTTTCATATTCTAAGGATGTCCCATATACTTTCACAACTAAGTAAACTTTTAGCCTGGAATTTCAAAATTTTGTCCTGATTACGTATCATTAAATTTTAGCTCTTCAAGGAACTTTTAGTGATCGTTAGTCTAAACTTTTCCTTTTAGATAAAAAAACAGCTCTTGGGAGTTAAATTTACTTGTCAATAACCTCAAAGATAATGGTTGAACTGAAGACTAGAATTTTAGAGGAATTACAATTTACAATTATGTTTTTTGTATTAAGTTATAATGAAGCTCCATGATTAAGTTTTTCGTTATTTTATTTCAGTCTTAAGCACAGACTTCTGAATAATGGGTTGGTTTTTAGAAGAAAACTAAAAATAATTCTTTCGAGAAGTTTTAAGTTTTTTTTTTTTTTAACTAAACTAAGGAGTCAAGAATAGTAAGCTTTCATTACAGTAGGCTTGCAAAAATAGTTATAGTAGTATAATAGTTTTGACTATTGACTTAAGGCTAGATATTAAATATCAGTGTAAGATAAATGTTTATTGTTTTCCTCTGAGTGTTTCAAGATAGACTATAATTACCAAAGGATAAGATTGGATGATTAACATTAAAAGTGTAAAAATATTTCATAACAATTACTTTGTAGATTTGTTAGCATGACCATATGAAAATTCCAATCCATTTCTAAGCATGCCTCTGTTTGTACCAATCCTTGAGACTTTTATAGACATAGTTTGGTAGCATGAGTGATGCTACAGTTATAGCCAGTCATTTAAGGAGATCATCTGGTAGTATGGTAGGTAGACTATAGTTAGGTTGAGAGCAGGAAAGTTAAAGGGACAAAGGTATTATTTATTTCCCACGTGTTCGTTAAGTAAATTTGAGGAGTTGAGTTCAAATGTGTGGTTATGGAGTAGATCATCTTAAGACCAAAAGAAATAATCAGCTTCATGTTTAGGTAAGAAATTAGAACAGTAGCCTTTAGATAGTGTCATTCTGTTTTCCTGTTCCAGGGCACAAACACTAAAGTGGAATAAAGTTTTATTTTCTCACACGTACCATGTGCCATGTTATTTCAAGTCTTAATTCCTTAGTATACAGAGAGGCAGTGTATTAATCATTCATTTCCATTTGTCCATCTTACTCTTATTTTTCTAAGTAAGGATTTGATTGTAATAAGTGTTTGCATTTGAACAGATAGACAATGCTGGAGGTAGAGAGATGAGCAGAAATGGAAGAGGTTTGTATGTGAGATGATTAGGCCTGAGGTTATAGAACAAATGAAAAACTAAGTAAATGAATTTTTTTAACACATTGAGAAGTTAAAATAGTTGAGTTAAAATTGGCATAACTGGTTCAGAGTAAAACGTAAATGTTTGTTACATGTAGGTATTTAAAACCTCTAATAGTATGTTTTTCAACTACCAGTAGTAATTTTATGGTTGCTGTTTTATTCTAATCTCTTAATTTTTTTCCCTTAGGTGGTATCATGGAAAACTTGATAGAACCATAGCAGAAGAACGCCTCAGGCAGGCAGGGAAGTCTGGAAGTTACCTTATAAGAGAGAGTGATCGGAGGCCAGGGTCCTTTGTTCTTTCATTTCTTAGCCAGACAAATGTTGTCAACCATTTTAGGTAAGTAACATTATGAGGCTACGTAATATAGCTGTTTTGCTGTAGTATTCATAAACTTACCTGCTTTAGTAAAGGTGAATGACTCAGTGACATTTAAATAATGGAGAAAGAAATTTGTTTTCAGGTAAATGATTTAATCAGTGATTTAGAGTAGATATTATTGAATGTTTACGTTTTTGTTTAAAAACAATCTTATTATTAGTGTTTTACTGTGCTAATCCCAAATATAACTATCACTTTTAAAGTATAAAGAATTACAAAGAAACTTTGAGTGGTAAAGCAGAAATAAAGGAAGTGTATACTTATAGACTACGGAGTAACAGAAAATATAAGAAACAGTGTTTAAGAGTCAAAGTGTGTGCCCTTTAATTCATTTTACTTCACTGTTCTGAAACTCTTTGCAAACACTCATTTCAATTAAGTATGTAGATTTTCAAGTATAGGTATCAAAGTCTGCGCGTATACATATATTTATATATATTGTATTTGATTTCATTTTTATGGGAGACATTGAAAAAAAATCATCTAGTGCCTATAATGTTAACTGATAAAATGTTTGTATACCTTTGATTTTTAGATTTTAACATAAGCTTTAGGAATACTATCATATCAGATGTAGAATGTGAAATTATTATTATACTATGTGTAAATATTTCAAGAGATCTGTAAGCTACTTTTAGCCAGAGAAAACTTATTAAAATGCTGTTCAGTCTTAGATATAGAAAGTGGAAAGAGGTATCTGAGGATGGATTTACAAATATTTTAATGAATTATGTAATTGAGGTTTATAAGTCATATGTATTTCATATCAAATGCATACATATATATTTTTAAAAGAAATAATCTTAAGTAATTTATGTATGGTGAAGGTATTAATAAGTGGTATTTTAATAAGGGATGCAGTTAAAGGAAAAGAGTTTGAAAATTATGGTTTATAATTTCTATGGAAATCGGTCTTCAAAACTGGCTCTAAAGGTGTTTGTTTACACTTTATTTTTTTTCTTGTACCAATAGGATTATTGCTATGTGTGGAGATTACTACATTGGTGGAAGACGTTTTTCTTCACTATCAGACCTAATAGGTTATTACAGTCATGTTTCCTGTTTGCTTAAAGGAGAAAAATTGCTTTATCCAGTTGCACCGCCAGAGGCAAGTAAAACTTGGATAAAATATCTTTCAAAACTTCATTATTTTGCTTTACTAATGGGGTTAGCTCTTGTTCATTTTCTTGTGATGTTTTTTATAGTATAATTCAAGAAGTATTTGTTGTATTAAATTTTAATTCTGGTTGTAGTGTCAGAGCAAAACTGACTACTTCTTTAAAAAAAAAGAAAAAGTAATTTTTCTGTAATTTTGTATATAAGTTATTAGATTTTATATAATGCTGTATGGTGATAGCCTAACAGATATTTTTGAATGAATGAGGAGTAATTACTGATATCATAGTGCTAATGCTAAAGTTGTTGCAAGATTCTGAAATGCCTTCTACCTCATCAGAGAAAGGTTAATTTGTATGTTCTGTGTAGTTTATTTAAGATTAAATGATAACTCATATTACTTGGTAAATACGTTGGGTATTCTATTAAAAGAATTTCTAAAAAAAGAACAACAAAAACAAGACAAACATTTCTAGGTTTTGGGTGTTTAGCTCCTCATTAAAAAATAGTTTGAATAATCCTATGGAGTTTATAATGTGGATTTTTATTGGCTTTGTGTGGACATACCTGATTTGACTTTGACATAAAAGGTTATTTATATTTAGTATCTTTTTTTTATGGTTTCTAGCCAGTAGAAGATAGAAGGCGTGTTCGAGCCATTCTACCGTACACAAAAGTACCAGACACTGATGAAATAAGGTATTTTATAATATATTCTCATTTATAGGAATTTGAGACAGGCCTGTGAAAGATTTTGAAAACTTATTGCTCTTGGACTAGGAAGGTTTTGGAATTTGAGGAAATAGGATGCAGCAAGGTAAAAGTGCCTTTAATATTGAGTCCATTGTTCTGTACTCCTGTGTTGGCTTATCTGTCCAGACCGTGGCTTTGGATGAGTGGCCACTGTGAACATGACAGGACAAATATCTTAGCTTTTATTAGACTATCTCTAATAAGGAGAGTTCTGTTGTACTCTGTACTCCATTTTAACTTTTATTACTACATAACATTTATGCCTCAACTGTAAATGGTACTCAGATGATGATTAAACATCTATTATACATGATGGGTGAATAATTTTAAGTGTTATTAATGGTATAGAACTACAGAACATGATAATTTTTATTATTTTTATATAATTTGATTTATATATAATTTGTTTTAAGTGATCAATGCAAGATGTTACAAAATGACGCACGGGTAAAAGATCCAGTCAAAATGCAGGATAGACCAGTAGATGTTACTGGAATGGGTACAGAAAGTTCATTGATACATAGTTTTAGATTGCACATTACAACTGATGTTCAAGAAAGTACCCCTTGTTGAGTTTTTGGTGTAATATTATAGAATAGTTCTAATTATCTGAAGGGCTGTTAAAATGCTCATCTCTTTCACAACTACATATTTGTGTGAAGTCAGATTTTCTTCATCTGCTTTAAGCAAAAAAACGTATAGCAACAGATTGAATGTAGAAACAGATATGAGAATCTAGCAATTTTCATTTAAGCCAGACTTTGAGATTTGCAAAAATGTAAAACAATAATATTCTCACTAAACTTGTAAAAATTATAATTATTTTTCATATTCTTTATGTTATCACGTAATGGGGTATATTATTATTATTAATTATTTATTTTTTTTGGTGAGGAAGATTGGCCCTGTGCTAACATCTGTTGCCAGTCTTCCTCTTTTTGCTTGAGGGAGATTCTCGCTAACATCTGTGCCAATCGTCCTCTATTTTTTGTATGTGGGACGCCCCCACAGCATGGCTTGATGAGCAGTATGTAGGTCCGTGCCCGGATCTGAACCCGCAAATTCTGGGCTGCTGAAGTGAAGTGTGTGAACTAAACCACTACACCACTGGGCTGGCCCTATATTATTATTTTTAAGGGAATTAGTAAATATTTAAAAACGTTTATATTTTAAATTCTAAAATGGTAAATATCAATAGATAAGTTCCAAATAAATAAAAGCCTAATTTTAGGGTATCAGTTTTTAAGAGTGTAAAGGAGTCCTGAGAGACCCCCCCCCCAAAAAAATTGAGAACTACTGATCTAGGAAGATGAAAATTTAAACAAGAATTAGAATGTATAAATTTTAATTTGATGATATAAATATGTTTGAAGTTATGAGTCTTTTTGAAATTTGTATATACCTGTGAAGTTTTTTCTTTTAGGTAAAAACATCTGAAGATTAATGAGATTTAATAAAGCACTTGAACCTCTTTTGGGGAAAAATGCAAAACAATACTTAATGAATCTTATGATTATGTTATTTGTGCTAGTAAGCTTTTTATTTTGAATATTTTTGTTTTTTACACCAAAAGAATTAATGGTATAGCAACAATAACAGAAGTTGAAATTAAAAAAAAAAATCTCTTACAACTCCTTTTTTTTAAATTTTTTTGCTGAGGAAGGTTCACCCTGAGCTAACATCTGCTGCCAATCTTCCTCTTTTTTTGCTTGAAGAAGATTAGCCCTGAGCTAACATCTATGCCAGTCTTCCTCTATTTTGTATGTGGGTCACTGCCACAGTATGGCTAACAAGTGGTGTAGGTCCGTGCCTGGGATCTAAACATGTGAACTTGGAATGCTGAAGTGGAGCGCGCTGAACTTAACCATTCCACCACGGGGCCAGCCCCTTACAACTGCTTTTGACGAAGAAATGAAACTTAGTTGAAACGAAACATTTCTCATTTCTTTTTTACTTATTGTCCATATGTATTCCCTTTTTACTCACTCATATAATTATTTTCTTTAATGTATTTATTTAGGTAGTTAGTTCTAGAAAGGAATAATTTATTTGGTTAATTGGTCATGTCTGTTGCCATTCAGCTAGTGAAATATTGGTCACTGTTAACAAGGGTTGTAGAATCAAGATAGAATGCAGTAGTCTGCTTATTCAAATAGAGTGCAACTAAAGTGTTGAGTATGAGTTTTCTATTCTTGTACTTGTCCAAGAAACAGTGAGACTTTAGATATTCTAGAGAAAAACAATTAAAGTTTTCAAAAGTATGAGAAGAGATTTACTTAAAACTTTAGTCTATGAATATTAAAACTGAAAGGAAAATTGATAAAAAACAATATGACAGATATGGATATAGATGTAAGATCAGTGATAGCAACCAGTCAGTCTCAAAAGCTTAAGAGGCATTTCTTCAATCCTAAAAGGAAAAGTTCAAGGAATTACTGATGGTTTTATATTGATGACAACATCAACAACTTATTTCTCCTGTGATTGTGTGGAGATTAAAACCATCTAGATTCCAATGAAAAGAAGCTAGGTTGTGTATGCATCCCTCTACTCAAAAATTGGTAACAGAAAAAACATGCATGCATTCTCATAATATATTCCTTGGTACCACTTTCAGAGAAAGAATGCTCTATGTTGAATCATGAATGTCTGAGTGAATTAAATAAACCCTAATATTTTTTATGAGAAAAATATTAATTCTCATAAGCATCTGCATAATAAGGCTAATTGTGCTTATTTAAAATAAACTTTTTCTAAAGTATATCTTGGGCACGTGTAATGAATTAATTATATTTATTTTATGTTTATGATTTTATATCTAACCTACATCTGAAAAAGTAATAACATTGAAACTTAAATTTTTAAGTTCAGGTTTCTTGGAGTTATACCCCAAAACCTGTGATACATGTACAATTACTGTTTACAAAAATTCCAATTTGAATCTAACAATAATAGAGTGATGTAGATAGTGCAGGTACCATTATAAACCTATTTTACGTATGAGGAAATACGTGTCTTCAGAGTTTTACATGTAGATAATGCCAGAAACAGGACAAAAATCTAGAGTATTTGACTTTACTCCTTTGCATTTTCCAGTATCATATTATCTCTGTGTGTGGCACATGATTACTTAAATTTCCATGTTTAAAATTTTTATTTAATTTTAGTAACTTAATAATTGCTGTTTTCAGTTTCCTAAAAGGAGATATGTTCATTGTTCATAACGAATTAGAAGATGGATGGATGTGGGTTACAAATCTAAGAACAGATGAACAAGGCCTTATTGTTGAAGACTTAGTGGAAGAGGTGGTAAGTTTTGTTTTTTTCTTCTCACTCAGAATTCTAAATATTTTGTAAAATTTTGGAACTTGTCCATAATCAGGGAAATTAGCTATGAATACACTTATGAAAAACCTCAGTTTATAGGTACAAGAAATTTTCATCAAAATGAAAAGTTACTGTTTCAAAGCTAACAGTAAATGCTATTTATTTGTAAAGAACATAACCAAACTAGCATGTTTTAATCTGTAGCTGCCAATTTGCAGAAAATTTTTCTGAGTTTCTAAGAAGTAAAAATGTATTAACATCTGTGCATATCTGTATCCCTTTTCGTTTTCTTGGTCTTGCTCGTAAATGATGTTATGTCAAACTGATCATGGAATCTCAAATGGTTGTTGCACGTTTGCTTTCAAATTCCTTATCTCCCAAAATACATGTATAATTTTCTAGTAACCTTGGAAAAACCTAGTTATATTACACATATGTTATCACATGGTTCTACATTTTGAGTATTCCCCTTGTTTTCATTGTCATCACATAATCATTATCAGTCATCTTATCACACAGTATAAATAATGGTGTTCGTGCATTTTTAGATAGCAGGTCAGCCTTCAAGCAGCATTTGCATCACAGAGACAATACTCAGTATCACTGAAACATATCAAACATTATATTACCATTTTGGAATTCACCCTTCCTTTTCTGATTAGTTCAGCAGGATGGAATGGTTTTCTGTATCTTTTGCAACCCTCGGAGCTACTGTTTTTAAATTACGCCACGAACCTTGTAATAAGCTGAAACTTGTGCTCTGATTATTGTTCCAGGAGGACGGCAGTGGAGAATATTTTTTTTTTGCTATTAATTCTCTTGTCTGCCTATTCTGGCAGCCAGATCTTGATATATAGAAGTAAAACACACTGAAGAAGAGTGGGAGGAGTTGAGGAAACGGTATGATGCGTTCCATACGCATAGTCATGTAGTTCCTTAGTGGAAGAGCTGGGGTTAGAACTCCCAATTCCTGCATTGGTGTTCTGTATTCTGTAGTAGGAGAGAGATTTATTCCGTATAAGCAAGAACTGTTCATACTGAAGAATCCTACTATCTCTGTTGGTTGTACTACAAAATTGCTTAGTTAAAACGTTTATGTTGAATTTTCTTCTCCCTGCTGTAAACCCCTCCTGCCCCCCCGCCCCCCCTTTATTCTGATTATTTAAAGGAATTACGGTATAAATTGAACTTTCCTCAAGCTCTTGGAATTTTGGGTCAGATTTAACAAGGTAAACTTTAGTAGGGATAACTGAAAGTTATCCAATGAGTACAGAAAAAAAATTTAAGATAAGGAGACATGACCTAACACAGTACAAGGAGAGAAAATTAAAAAAGGGAACAAGTTAACAATTCAGTATGAGTAAACAAGGTGATGTGGCTGCTAAAAATAAATATAGTCATGCTTTGAATTAATAGTGGAATAGTTGCAAGTTAGAGTTATAAACAGTTTTTACCTCGGTATTTAGAATAATTTTCCTAATGATCTTCATTGGATCATAGTGATTCCTTGTAGCTTGGAAAGCCATTTGGAGATTGTTTAGATTTCAGGCATTTGGTTGGTGGTTGGATCTGAGGAGTTTCCCACTCTGAAATACTAATTACTATTCTTCAAGCACATTTATACTTTTATGTCTTAACTCTAGAGTGTAAGCTCTGTGAGGATTTTTGTCTCTGATTCAATGATGTATCCTAGATTAGCATCTGGCATTAGTAGGCATTCAGTAAATGTTTGTTGAATGAATGAATGTCTCGTGCCTGTACTTTTCCCTCTTCCTTGACACTCCTACCCTGCTAGACTACCTTGTAAAATTTGATTCGTCTTTGTTGGTTAAGCTCAGATGTCACCCCTTCTTTCACATAGGTTTTATGCCTTTCTTAGGCTAGATTGTTTCCTCTTGTGTTTCTGTAGCACCTTGTTAATTCTATATTCCATTACATTGTATAAAATTAATTTATTGTGTAAACCTCTTTTATAGAGATTAACTCCTTTTGGGTAATGATAATGCATTTTGTTTTTATGTAATTTTTTTGTGTGTATGTGTGAGGAAGATTAGCCCTGAGCTAACATCTGTTGCCAATTCTCCGCTTTTTTGCTGAGGAAAATTGGCCCTGGGCTAACATCCGTGCACGTCTTCCTCTACTTTTTATGGGACGCCACCACAGCATGGCTTGATGAGTGGTGCGCAGGTCCACACCCGGGATCCAAACCTACAAACCCTGGGCCGCCAAAGCGCAGCGCGTGCACTTAACCACTGTGCCGCTGGGCTGGCCCTATGTAATTTTTTTTAGCGTACTGCTTTGCAATATAGTAGGCATCCAGAGAATGTTTGATTTTAGTTTGGTTAGGTATTTGATGAGTGAGGACCAAATTGAGAGAAGTAAGTCCATGTATAGTTAGATCATTTTTCTATCCCTTCCTTCATTTTTCAGTGAAAACTTGGTGCCAGGTACGGTGCTGGGTATTACGACTACAGTTCAGTAGATATTCAGTGAAAATTATATGCCCAGCATTTTGCTAGTGGTTGTGGTGGTGGTGGGTGTTAACAAATGGCTAAGATCTTAAGATGCTTAAAGCTGCTGTAATGGAATGAATAACACTAGTGTATCTTAAATAATAGGAATATCAAGTAGAGTAAGGTAAAGTTTAAAAGATGATAAAAGAAGGATGATGCCTTTCTATTCAAAATAAAAGTTCCTATTTACGTTTCAGGGACTCAGTGTCTCCCTGAGGTGGTAGTATTTAAGATAGATCCTGCCTAGGTGGTTTAGGTTTTAACTAACAGGTAGGAAGCAGTGAGTGGAAAGGATATTCTAAGAACAAGCTACAGTGGTGGGAGAATGTAGATTAGGAAATAGGTAGTAATGTGTGACCATGGTATAGATACCTAAAGAGAATTGGTAGTATGAGACAGGAAATGTAGACTTCAGTCGTATGATAAAGGATTTTGGTTGTAAACTGAGGAATTTGTAGATAGTAGAGAGGTATTAAAGGTTTGTTTTTTGAAATTTGTTTTTGTTTGGTTTGGTGTTTCTTAACACAGGGCAAAGTTGCAGTTGAAACTGATGAATCCAGATTGGAGTGGTGGGGTGGGATGGGGCCCGGAGGTAGTTATACTAGATGGGCTGCTGTAATTGTTTAAGAAAAGGGAGGCACAGGGTCTGAGTGAGAGTAATCGCAGCAAAGAGAGAAGAGTAGTAGAGAGGGAGAGGGTTTGGAAAGACATTTCTTGAACAGAAACATCTTTTCTTGTATATTCATGAATAAATATGAAGGACAGGGTGGAGACACGTTTGAAGATATGATTTTTATTAATTTTAATAAAAATAGATTAATAGTTAATTATATAAGATATTGTCTTTATGTCTTCCCCTTTAGGGCCGGGAAGAAGATCCACATGAAGGCAAAATGTGAGTTTGTGTTAATTATTAAAAGGAAAAAAATATATTGTAAATCTACTAATTGGAAAACTTTGGCCAAAAAATAATTTAAAAGAAAATTGATGCTTTTGGGGCTGACTTAAATTTTTTTTTTTATTTGGCTCAGGAACTGATGTCTAGATATTTTCTTAAGGACCTAGTGATAAAGTCTTATTTTTAAACAATGAAGGAGACTTATAACTGTATACAACTCTTATATCACCAAACTAAAGACTTTTTGATAAACATTACATTAATAACATGAATGTCACAATTGCTCACATTTTTCTTTATTTTTTTATTGATTTATTCATCATATTTCTTGTTTTCATTGCTACGTCTTTTATTTATTTTATGATTCAGTTTTTTGTTTTTTTTAGTCCCAGAACTTTTCCCTAAGATCATGGTTCTTTACCATATTAATAAGATTCTGCAAGGACTTTCTTTTCCTAATCTTTTCAGGGTGATTTTAAGATAAGAGCCCATTCAAAGACCAGGTGTTACTACACCTACTACTTGCTACATTCTTCTCTTATATTCCAGAAGTTATTAGCTATAACCAATAACTTCTTACGGGAAATCACTCCATGTGGTATTTCAGCTTTGGTCTAATTTTATTATGGTTCTGGAAGATCTTTTTTAGTGTCATTTTCATCCCTCTTGACATTTATTTGTATATAAGTTTTATTTTACAGACCTTAACTCTTAATCCCAATTCTATTTTACTCATATTTTAATAGACTGTTCACCTTCTAATATCTTTTCAGTGGAACATTTTTTTCTTACCATCCTGTCCGCATTTATGGATGGAATTTGTCTTACCTCTCAAGTGTTTTCTTATTCTTTGTTCTGACCATTAGAACATAAAAACGTTAAACTGAATACTCCACTTTCAGTCACCTTATTTAGTTCCCCACCCTTCCTTAAGTGGAACATATGAGTTATTTTCTGAGTTCATTTTCCTTATTGTTCTGTGTAGCTGCAAAATAGGCTCCATCAGTGAGACTGTGCCTTGTTAATGGTGTTAGTTTGAAGTCTCCTCACTACCTATGTCAGGAGTTACAAATTCTAATTAATGCTTGGATGTGGCATAGAGATAATGTAAGCAAGGGAAGTGGGTCAGTTGTGTATGTTCCCATTTTTCTCAAATTACAATAATCTTGATCTTTCTTATTTTCCTTCTTTGATAGAGACCAAGGTACATGGAACTATTTCCTTACTGTAAGAAAACAACACTGCAAACGTGGGATTAAATGGCAGCTAACATTCTCTCTTTGTATTAGGGAAGACTGTAGGAAGTTGAAAACTAGAAAGTGTTTGCCTGCAGTAAGGTGACTGCCCTGTCTAATTGATATGTGCAAGAATGGGAGTATAGTGTTCTGAAATCCTCCTGATTTTCAAGAGAAGCTAGAAATCTACATTTTTATCCCTATTTAAAATAATATCATAGATTTATTTTAAAAAGAAAAGAAAAAAGTGTAAGTCAAATGCCAGTAAATATTTAAAGCTACATCCAGTTTTCTCGTAGTGTAAAGTATAAATTCCACTTTCACTGGGAAATCTTTTTTATTTAATATCATTGTGATTGTTCCATTTTCTAAACTTTATAATTTTCTACTCATTTGATATTTAGCATAAGCTAAATTTGCATTGTCGGTTTATTTTATGTATTTGTCAGCTCTCTCTAATTTCTTAAGGTGGAGACTGGCAGTGAAGTGTCCTCAGTAACATCCATGAGTGCCCTTTGAGACTAAATAGTTGGTATAACTACAGTTGTGTTTCTTTCCAGCTCCGCTTTTCCGTGATCTAGGTACCAAGTCCTGATAATTTTATCTTCTAAAAAATTTCTTGAACGTGTGCCTTCTTCTCAATCTTAAGCAACCGTATTCCAGTTCAGGCCGTTTTCATTTCTTACCGGGACTGGATGTAGCAGTAATCTCCAAGTTGGTCTTCCTTGATGCTTTAGTCTCCTCAAATCCGTTCTTCCAGTAGCCAGAATAATCTACCTAAAATGAGCATCGCTTTTTCACTTAAAATTCTTAAGTGGTTCTCTACCATATTTACCTTAGTGAGCCTAAAAAGATCTTCTGATTGAGCTCTTATGACCTTTACTAGTCCTATCTCTTGTCATTTCTAGTTTTTATCCTTTACTCTCCAGTTTGTAGATCTTCAAATGCATAATACTGTTTTTATCATTTGCTCAAGCTACTTCCTAGGCCAATATTCCCCTCCACTGTATTTCATTAATTCCTGTTCTTACTTAAAGACTTAACTCATTTATCACTCTTCCCAAGAAATCTTCCTTTATCTTCTCCCTGACACACTCTACAGAATTGGTGCCCTTCTCTGCTATTTCAAAAATACCCTCAGTGCATGCCTATCACTGCACTTTATTATATTTTCTACATTGTTTTTATAGTTATATATATTTGTGTCCCTTTTTCTTATTGGATGGGGACTTCCTAAGAGTAGAGACTCATTTCTATCATTGGTACAAACCATGAACTTGAAATATATACATTTTACACATAGGTAATAAATGTCTGAATGAGGAAACTCAGATTTAATCCTTTCAGAAAACGATGTTGCCAATTTGTTCTCTAATCCCCATTTGTTGCCCCCCTTCTTTGAATTTCCCTTTTTTCCTTCATTCTAGCTATAAAAATATACAATTGGCCTTCACGGTCCTCTAATCAACTCTCCCCGGAATACAGAAACTGTGTTCCAGCGTTTGTCGTGAATGGTCATAGTTTAGACTGCACTTGAATGCAGTGTGGACCCTCACTGCCTTCTGGGGCAGCCTGGCTCGTCCGGTTGTCGTGTACGTGCTTTATATTATTCACAGTGTGCACTGGGAGCCCCGGGAAGTCTGAATTAGCGAGTTAATGCTTAGAATAGAGTTAAGGAGAGAATAAAAGTTTGACATTTCATTCATATGAAACGGTAAAAATTCAGTTATATTTTGTACTTTGACCAGTAGTAGTGTGGATAATTTAAAACAATGTGAACAGCCTCCACACCTGTAACATTGGATTTTAGAGCACTTATATGTTTTAGTCTTGTGGTATTTGGCTTTCCAACTTGTTCTTTAAGCCACTGTTAAAAATAGTTGAAGACCCTATTAATATATGGCAGAGTGGTAGAGAGGTGATCTGGAGTTGTCAGCTTGGTGTTAACATGTGTTAATCAGCAAGATAGATAATAGTCCTTTAGTCAATGAGAGGAGATTTTAAGTAACTTAATTACTAGTAATTAATTTTTTAAGACAGATATGTCATTTTATTTTAAGGTAAAATTTAAATAGTTATTGTATGCAGTAGATCTTGACTGTAATGCCATTTATAATTCTAAAGGCTTATTTTAAGTATACAGAACGTAAAATACTCTGGCATTCTCATGTGATAGGCCATAAGCTCATATAGAGTTAGGAATACTAAGTCATTCTGTTCTTTCAGTTCTTGGTGTTGGTATCTACTCTTTCTCATCACTCAATCTTATTTTCTGACTTTCAGTAAAGTATGAATCAGCCATGTTGATTTTATTTGAAGAGAGAACTTATCACATATTATAGGGAAATTTACTTTGAGAGAAATATGAGAAAAATTAATTCACTAATTGTTTTTTCTGGGCAGTTCCATAGTGGGCTCTACTTGTACCACTCCTCTCTCCCAATAAAAGGAAGAGAACGCTAGCTGTGATGTGGGCATAGAATAGTGTGTCATCATCAGAATTAAAATCACTGCTGTTTTTATACTGATAATTAATATGGAAATTGTAGCTCATACTAGATTGTTGTTAATTTTTCCAAATTTTGTTGAAATTGTGTATGTTTACACAGTATAGTAACATAAATGTAAAAGGAATGAGATAATTTGATCCATTGCATTGCATTTATTTCATTATGTCAGTTTGAATTAAACTTACTATATTTTATTGGTTGTTTAGTTTTGATCCTATAACAGCAAAAAAGACTTGATTTACATATTTAATTTGTTCTCTTTTTAAGATGGTTCCACGGGAAAATTTCCAAACAAGAAGCTTATAATTTACTAATGACAGGTACTTGTATATTTACTTGCCTTTTCTAATGTCTTTATTTAAAAAGAATAAAAAAAGAACCAGTCATTTATCGTGTATTTTGCATTTAGCGTTGATTTGGTATTTATGCATATTGTAATTTCTTGCCCAGTGCAGAGAAACTGGTGTTTTTGTTTTTTGGTATTTTTTATTTGAAAACACACATACAGTATAAAATTCATTGAAGTGTGCTTTCCTTCTGCCCCAGACCCCTCTCCTCTTCCCCCGAAGCAGCACCAGATGAGAATTTTTTTCCTGTATTTCTAAAAGTTTCCTGTGTCTGTGTGTATCTCGCTTCCTCAGCTCTCCACACACACACGCTCACTGGAACATGCAATACACATTTTTCATGTTAGGATATATTTTGGAAGATCATTCCATATCTGCATATATAAATTTTCATTCTTCTTCTTAATTCCCTAAGCTTTCCATTGTATAGATACCATAATTTATCATCAGCCTCCTATAGAGGAATGTTTTCATTGTTTTGCTGTTCAGCTGCAGCAGATGTTCTTGCATTTATCTTTGTGCGCTTGTGAATTATAAAATTGGGACTTATTTAACATACATTAATTTTAACATTTCCCAAAACTTTGTGGTTATAGAGATATGCAAAGTAAAAATTGATTTGTATGATGGGTTTATTATTTAAAACAAAAAGCATCCCGTCATCATTTATCCTAACTAAATATTTAAGACTGAATTAATTTAACTACCAAATATGTCTTCAGTAAACCATACATTGTAAGGATTTGAGACAAGTTTAAGCCATAATATGTGATTTCAAAGTCTTAGTTCTTTAAAAACAACCAGAGTTCGATAGTTTCTGTATATGGTGAATAAACTATTGCTTATTAACGATGTTATCTGAGTTACTGTCTTAAGCCATAAGGCACTGCATTTTAATGTAAGTAATACTTTGCTCTTCTGAAGATTTGAGGCAGTTTTAGAAATGTTCAATTTTATCGTGAGGAGAGGTAGGTTAAAAATGAAGAACATGATAATGCTATATGGTAATAATAATGATCAAATGCTCAACCAAAATGACGTGCACTCAGCTTTCAAAGTGGGACCAAAATATCTGTCTTAGTGAATTTGCTGAATTTTGAATATAGGTTTATATTTTTAAACTTGCACTACCAAATACTTGAGGCACTGACTCTTGTTTTAGGCAAATAAAGTTGAAAAGGAAAATTTCCTTACATTAGTTTTTATTTTCTTTGGGTCATGTGCTCTTTTAACAATCTGGTGATTTTCTCCCCTGAAAAGTACACATAGGCACTTGTATGCACAATTTTGCAGTAATTCCTGTTCTTTGTATTGAACATGAAATTACTTGATAGTAAGTGCCTTGGCTAGATGATTGGAACTATTAGTAATTTACATAAAAGTTACATCTGATACTCTGTGTTCATTGTGCTTTCCTAAACGCAATCAAGCTCTGATCTTTTCTGTGTCTTTTAGGACTTAGAGAAAAGGCAAACCATCTTAGTGTTAAGAGTCACTGCCAGTTGAAGATATCAAAAAGATTTCTCTAAAATTAATATGAAAATATTTAACATGATAATTTGCTGCTACATGACTTTTCAGGATCATACCTATTGAATGAAATATAGTGCATGTGTATTGATTTTGATACGATACACAAATATTTCAGTTGTTTTGAATCTACCTTTGTAAGTTTTTGGTACTATTTTATTAGTTATTATTTTTTAATGTTTAATCAGGAGCATTGATTAAGTACAGAGTATCCCTAAGCAAAATTCACTTTAACTTTTGTAGGCTCTTCTTATTAAGGGGATTTACGAACAGAATGTAGCAGTGTTAGCCAGTATCCCCTACCTGTGGTTAGATTATTCTTTCCAAGTTATGACAGGTATAGACATTATTAACCGAAGTCACTGCTGCAAACTTCTGCCCAGTATTTTCATATAATAAAGACAAGCAACATGATGGGTGGTTGTGACTCATAAACCAGAAAATACAAAAAAGAAAACTGTCTTAAAATTGTCTTTATTATAAAACAAGTTCCTGATGAAAATTTGCATATGTTTATGACTTTTGAATATACTTTGTAATTATACTACTTAACACTTTTTATTTTTTATTTGATAATTAGGGAATAAAACTAACAGCTTAATTTTTACAGTTGGCCAAGTCTGCAGTTTTCTTGTGAGGCCCTCAGATAATACTCCTGGTGATTACTCACTTTATTTTCGGACCAATGAAAATATTCAGCGATTTAAAATATGTCCAACACCAAACAATCAGTTTATGATGGGAGGCCGATATTATAACAGGTAAGTAGTGAGAAATTTTTAGTTATCTTTTACTTTTGGCAAAAGTAGTTGAAATCTTGATAATATAGTATATCAGATTCAAAATTATATAAAAGTTTCTGACTTTTTAAAATTACAAGACCTTTAATGTAATTTAGTAGTAGTAATGTCCAAGAATTCTTTAGATGGTGTCAAACATGAATATAAATTGATAACATAATTTTTCCTTCCAAAATAATTTATGTCAGTTTTTTGATTATGCACAAGCTATTTGCAGCAAATTTGCCAAATCCATATGTTATCTTCAGGACAGCAAAACATCTAAGAAAAAGAAAATATATTACATTCTTTTATCAGTGAGACATTTTAATAGCAAAAATGGTTCTTAGAGTAACCTGAGACTTACTACAAATGTCACCATGTAATTGGGTGTTCTCAAGTTGACGTTTCTTATTTGTAATTATTGGTTCCTACTGCTCACCTTTAAAATTCTAAGTAAACCCTTTACTTGTCCCAAAACTCAGAGTGGACTTTAGCCACTTGATTAGGAAGATAACTTAATTAGAAAAACCATATGATAGAATGTCAGCTATTTTTTTTCTGTATCATAGAAAGTCATATTTCATTTTATTTCTTAATGTAAAGGTTTTCCCATACTGGAAAACTCCAGCGTAGCATTGTTTTCCTCTATGGGAGGTTTGTATAAAAGAAAATGCTGGCATTTGCCTTGTTTAATCCCTTAATACCACAGCGGCATTCTCCATCCCATTTAGAAGTTCTCTCAATTCAGCTTGACCTTTGAGTGTATAGAGATTCAGCAGCTGGTTAATCTGGAAAACAAGAAACCAAAAACAAGTTCTAGCTGCTTGCCAGAAGTTCAGTGGACAGTTATAAGACATCAAATGGAAGATATGAGTCTAGACAGTTGTATCCTTTTGCACACCTCATATATAAGCTGCTTGAGTACTTTCTGCATTACAGTCTGATCTAAACATCCTCACTGAAAATGTAGCTAGCTGCAATTTGAGCTCTTTATGAAGGTAAATTAATTTTTCCCATTGTTTAGTTTTCTAGGGACTTGGAATATGTAAAACTATAAATTGAAAACATATCATATTCTTAACTGAACTTATAAATGTCTATTGGGGAGACTTTTAAAAGATAAAATAATTAACAGTCATGCACCACACAATGATGTTTCCAGTCTACGGTGGACCGCATATATGATGGTGGTCCCATAAGATTAGTACCATATAGCCGAGGTGTGTGGTAGGCTATACCGTCTAGGTTTGTGTAGGTACACTCTATGATGTTTGCACAACAATAAAATGCCTGACGATGCATTTCTCAGAATGTATCTCTGTTTTCAAGTGATGAATGACTGTACATAGATTTATTTTGGGGGAAGTTTGTCTTGTTTATTGACTTAAACTTCCTTATGATACACATTCTGCAAAGGTGAAATTTCTTCCTACATAATGGAGGCAGTCTGTGAAACATATTAAAACATATAAAGCTGTGAAACATATAAAGCTAGTCTTTTTTGTTGATAAAGACCAGAATGAAATAGGAAGAAGTATTTGAAGTATATTTCTTTCCAAATTATTGCAAAATTATTAGTCTGCTTGCAAAATGACTTTAAAAAGTTTAAATATATGTTAATTTAGTGTTCGTGATCATTCCCCCAAATGTTTGACTTTTAGACTTTTTATTCCCTAAGGATATGTTCATCTTATAAAGTTCTGGAGTATTGTTGTTTATAGTTTTAATATTAAAAAAAAAGTTTTTTAAGGAAAGCCAGAATTATGTGAATCTGACCCCTGGATAATGGCAGTTTTTATAGTTGTTTTGGAAATATATACTCTATTTCAGCGTTAATGTCAGTAATGATGTAATTCCTTTGTGATTATCATTTATTGTGTAGATTTGGAAGTATAAAGTGGGATTATCCAAGGAATCTACTAACAGAGCCATACTCTGCTGTCGTGTCATGCCATTACCCCTACATTAGTCTTTGGTAAAGAGAGGTAGCAGTCATTTCTGTTTCGTTTAGAAACTGCTTTGTTGAGACATAACTAAAGTTCCTATACTCAAAATTTTAGAAAAGTAGGAGAGACATTTAACAGCAGATGTAATTCAGCAAACATTTATTGACTAATCCACTTGGTGAAATATATTATACAGATCCTGTGCATATACATTAAAGAAAAAGATACTGTTCCTACATTATTAGTGCTCAGGTCTATTAGAAAAGATGGTAGGCTGACTGTGATAAATTTAAGGATGTACAAATCTGCATAGGAGAATCAGTGGGAAGAGTGTAGTTCAGATGGTGATAAGAAGGGAAAGGAGGGAGGATTTTGGTCAGACCTTGAAGATTACTAACATTTATCTAGGGTTCAAGAAGAGAGAAACTTGGTTTTATTTATTAAGTAAATTACTAAAATGAAAGTATAGGACATAGTATCTCTAGAAACTCACATTTATTTCACAAATTTATAGTGAACATATTTTAGTTTTCTCTTTTTGTTTTTTGTGAGAAAGATTAGCCCTGAGCTAACCTCTGATGCCAATCCTCCTCTTTTTTGCTGAGGAAGATTGGCTCTGGGCTAACATCTGTGCCCATCTTCCTCTACTTTATGTGGGACGCCGCCGCAGCATGGCTTGACAAGCAGTGTGTCGGTGCGCGTCTGGGATCCGAACCTGCGAACCCCGGGCTGTGGCAGAGGAGTGCGCGATCTTAACCACTATGCCAGCCCCATATTATAGTTTTCTGAGATGTAAATCTATCTGATTTCATGGCTAGAACTTTTATGGAATGTCTAGGAAATTTTGGTTTGTTGTATCTTCCTTGACTGTTTCTTTAGGTGCATCTGGGTAGACTATAAATTAAAGGGTAATTTTTTTAAAAACTTGAAAGTCCAGCTGATTGGTTGCCACATACTTGTAAATTTTCTCTTGGGCAATCTGAACTGCACTCCACTATGGTATCCTATTCTTTTAGCTCATGGACCAGAATTATATTGAGCTGCTACACAGGATCGATTGCATTTTACAGTTACTGAGCCAGAAACCTTTCATATTTACTGTTTTTCATAGATTTGATGCTTTTTACTTTGAAACACGTAGTCGTCTCTGTGGTGGATCTAGCTATCTTCAAATATATTCTTTTCTGATTTTCATTTTTCTTTTTAGATTTTTGGATTTATATGTGGTATTAAATTTTTCCTTTAAAAACTTACAACCTTCCTTGTCCTTTTTATGATAATACCTTTCTACTTGTCTCAACCACCCCTCCCCCTTGTGTTAAATGCTGCCTCTGGTATTTAGTTCATATTCATTCATACTCGCTTTTTTATTAGTCTTTTCAAGTCTTTATTTTGCTTTTTAACATTATTTATATTTGGTTTAAACTAACTTTGTAGGATAGCAAAGATATTTTATATTTCGAGAGAGCTATATATATGTGTATTTCAAATATTCTGTCAGTAGGAAGAACTGTGGGAAAAAACAAGTGGCATCTGTATTCAATGATCTCTCTCTATATGTATTCCAATTATTACATCAATAGCAAGAACATGAAAAAATCAAGTGGTTAGGTTAAATAAGATCTGTATTGAGAAGTGTTTCCTAGCTGTCCCTAAAATACCCAATCAGTGATTTAAGGGAAAGTTTAAAATTCTAGGATTTAAATATTCTGGACAATAAAATGGCTACTGATTATAGAGAAACACTTTTAGGTTAAAAAACTCATTATGTCATGCAAAAACTTGCGTTAAAATACATTATATAGTCATTTTATTTTCAGGGTTTTTTTTGTTTTATTTACATTATTTCCCAAATATTAAGAATATTTTATAGCACTTTTTATCAAAATCATCAATAAGCCTTTCCTGCTATAGCAATAATCCTGCATGTAAGATTAGCTCCTGGTCTGTTTTTTTTTTTTAATTTGCTTCTGCTTTCACCTGCTATTTTTATGTTTTATGACCTAACTCCATCTGATTATTATAAAATCAGAATATGTCAATGTTTTGATGATAAACATAAGTTTACCTGAACTCACTACTTGCTAATAAATAAATGCCATTTCTCTGTAAATTTTTCTTTCTCAATCTCGCAGAAATACTCTTGTAAAAATAAGTAAACTTTTAATCCTTTCCTCACTTACAGTGACTCTTTGACTATGTGTATGGAAAATTGGAATCTCTGACTCAGGTATTCTGACCTGTAAACCAATATTGGAAACTTCTTGTTTTTCTAAAATAATGTGACTCTTATGATCATATAGTCTATTAATGTATTTGGATTATATGCTTTGGAAAAAACTTGTAAATAGATAATCCTTGCTAACAGAGTTTATGTGTATTTTCAAGATTTGCATTTTTTATGAGATACATTATGTCAATGTTGGTAATTTTTATTTTAACAGCATTGGGGACATCATAGATCACTATCGAAAAGAACAAATTGTTGAAGGGTATTATCTTAAGGAACCTGTACCAATGCAGGTCAGTGTTGTTTTTCCTTCAGCAATAATTAGCTTTTTAAAATGCATTTTTGATAGTATGTTTACGTACATATTCATGCATTTAAAATTGGGTAAAATTTAAAACTGCAGATTATTCAGATTCTTTGAGAAAATGAATTGTAAGAGAATCTCTTATTTTTTATTTATGTTGGCTCTAGATAATTAGGAAGTCCTTGGTGGCATCTTAAGAATACAAGCAGTGGTGGGGGCAGAAGCCAAGTTGTACTGGGTTGAGGAGTGAGTTTGTTTAAGGCAAAAGTGGAGACAGCAAGGATAAATCACAGCCAGGCTTATCTAGGTGAGCTTGGTAAGTAAAGGAAATAAATAAAAAATGGTAGCTAGAAGAAGATGTTGGGCCGAGAGGGGTTTAAACTTTTTCTTTGCCTGTAGTTTAATGGTGAGAGAGTTTTGAGCATGTCTTTGTACTCTGGGGAAAGCAATAGGAAAGAGGAGAGTGACTGGTGGGTAGACAGAGGGATGGGGTAGTGGCAGTACCTGATGTACAAAGTCCTAGAGAAGGCAAGAATGACCAAAATCTAGAACATAGGAAGAAAGATGGGTCTTGAATAAGAAGGCCTGTTGAATTTAGTTGCTTAATGCATAGGGCGATTGAATAGCCTCTGTTTCTTGCTCATCATACTTTGTGAAGTGTAGCAGGGGTTAGAAAAAGATACTTCAAAAGAATGATTAAGAATTTTCCTAGGTGAAGATGGAGGTAGTGATATTCCAGGGACATAAAGAAAGACTGAGGGGTTTCGGGTACCCAAAGAAACTTGCACAGCCATTTGTAGGGTCTCTAGCTTCTCGATTTTACCTCCTCCTAACAAATTAGTTACAGATGGTTGTACCTACTACATACTCATTACAGCTGTGGGGGTGGGGGGATCATTATTCTGATACTTAATATAAATTCAAGAATCATCATCTTGTCACATTTTAATGTATGTTGCTTCATTTCGTCATGCTTTTCGGGTAGAATGTGAGGTCCATGAGAGCAGGAGTTTTGTGTTGTAGTCCCACTGCCTAGAGTAGTACCTGGCATTAGGTATTCAGTCAGTATTAGTTGAATGACTGACTGCTCTCTAGCAGGAAGCACCCACTTCACCCTTTCTGTATTATCACTAATGTGTCTTAATCCCATTGTGCTTGTTGCTATCTCCATGTCAGTCTCTTCCTCTCTGCCTATCTAAATACTGTTGATTTAAGATCCATTTCAAGTTTTACTTCCTCCCTGACACCTTCCTAATAACGTAGTCAGCATTGATGTACCATTTTTGTTGGCAGTTCTGGCAGCCCTTGGCTGTTCACTCTTCTAATTACTGCATATATAAAACTAACCCCCTTTTTTTTCTAACCACATAGTGTAGTATGTGCTTTCTAGAAACCACTGCTCAGGGTCTTTTTATTAGGGGTCAGAAGTGCCTTTAACCCCAGGTGACAGATTCTGCCACTCAGTGCCATTTCTATATCCTGAATTCTAATTCACACTGGCTGTTTGAGTTAATAATGGTGTTAATTTGTTTCATAAGTCCACAAATTTTATTTTATTTGTCTACAATTTAAGCCAGACATTTTTCCCATCTTGAATTTGTGCTTAGAATTTTCTAATTTAATTTTTTATTGTTTGAAAAATAAGTAAGTAGCATGTGACATCTAGTAAACTTTTGTACTTAAGTTATAAGGTTGTTTTAAGAATTACTTCAAATATACAGTGTGGCCCACTCCTGTTACTGTGTCATAACTGAAGAAACCTCAGATTGTTGTCATTTGCAGAAGTGCCTATAATGCATTGAATACTTCAGAAATAACTAATGCTGATTACAAAGCAATTTGATTACTACATAAAAACCATTAAATTCTGTGTGAAGTCTGTTCTTTTGGGCCTGGAGTAAAAGTAGGTTACCATAGAAGTTTGGGAATCATAACACTTACCTATCCCGCCCAGCAGGATTCTACCTGGTAGAGAACACAAAGGCTGGTAATATCCTTATATTAATGGAAAAAACTGATTAGCTAGCAGAATCAGCTCACTCTTCCTGAGGTGACCGTGCATACCTCGACTTGGGGTAAGATAGATGCTGGAACAGAAAGAGCAGAGTCCTAGCTAGATCGGCTTACTTTGTGGAACTAACACTCAAGACAAATATTAGAAGAAAAGAAGGACCCTTTGGGATAATGCACCCCACAATAAAAATAGCTAACATTTTTTGAGCACTGTGTTTTAGGCACTGCTTCTTGTATGCATTAATTAATTAATTTTTTCAGTAACTTGATCAATTTGTGATTATGCCCATTTTACAGATAGGGGAACTGAGACCAGAGAGGTTAAGTAAATTACTCAAGGCATGAAGTCAACTCAGCCTTGACTCTTCTCTTTCTCTCCTATACTCTATATCCAATGTGTCTGGAACATCATGCTGACTCTGCCTTCAAGATAGATCTAGAATATGACCACCACCAGAATCTGACTTCATCTCCCTGTTTCTACCTCTGTCCCCTTAACACCGCATAACAGTCAGAGGCATCCATTTAAAATGTGAGTCAGAGCATTTCACTCCTCTGTTTAGTACTTGCAGATGTTCTCCATTTCCTTCAGAGTAAAAGCCCAAGTCCTCACAATGGCATACAGGACCCTAGAGGGGCATCACACTGGTCCTCTAAACTCATCTCTTTCTGCCATCCTTCTCTCACTTGTCTCCACTCATACTGGCTTCTCTGCTGTTTTTAAAAATATGGCAGGCTCTTTCCTGCATCAGGATCTTTGCTCTAGCTTTCACTCTGCCCAAAATGATTTTCCCTCACATAGCCGCTTGCCTGCCTCGCTTACTTCTTTCAAGTTTTGCTCGGAAATTAGTTTCACAATGAGACTTCCCTGTACACTTTATTTTTAATACTGCTATTTGCCTTACCTGTAAAGTACTTACCATCTGTTAATGTACAATACAGTTGACTTATTTATTATGTTTATTATTCTTTCTCTCATTAGAATATAAGTTCCTTGAGGATAAGGATCTTTAATTTGTTCACTTATGTATCTCAAGAACTAGAACAGTGCCTTGCACTCAACAAACATTTATTGAATTAATGTATTAAATGGAGTTTTCCTAGCCGTTAAGTGACAAAGGCAGGATTTGCAGCTGAAGTCTGGCTTCAGGAGCCTGTGTACCTAACTTTTCTGCAAAAGCTTGCTTCAGTGGCTATCAGACTCTCACCAATCAGATTATCAACTTCCCTGGAGGAGAAGTATATAAAACTTCCTTCTCCAGAACTGTGTAGAAAATGGGTCAACAAGCTTTCCCTCCTATCATCCAGTGATGTTCTAGAACTTGGAAAGTGAAGTGTGTCCTTGCTCATAGTGTCTTCTAATATATTGGAATCCTTTAGGAGTTGTAGATCAGTATATCAGCCCCTACCTTAATATAATTTAGAAAAGACCCGTATAGATTATCTTGAAATCAGATATTTAAGTCCGGATATTAGTGTAGTATAATGTTTTAAATAACAAACTACAAATATGCCTCATTTTACTGCTAATACTAAATATTATCACTATTGAAATACAGACTGATAAGTACAAATCTATATGATCAGGAAGGTAGTCATCACTGTCATCTGGGTCCCTGTGTCCTTTTTAAGTTTTTATATTTTTAAGTCATTTTACAAACTAATTGTAGAAGTGGGAATAAAGAAATAGTCCAAAAACAACTGTATTGGAAAATTTAATAAGAATTTAAATGAAGCAAACCCAAATTTTTGTTCCATATTTCCTTGGTTATAAAGGCTTACATACCTGAAGTGGGCAGTGTCCTTTAAAGGCAACTAACTGTTCATCCACTGGCTTGTGTGGACCTGGAACATATCCATTTTGTAAATCCTAATTCCACATTTCAGATACATCTCTATTAAGTTCTTGCTTCTAATTACTCTCATTCTTCTTCTCACATTTTCGTGGTCAAAATGCAATACTGATTCCAGGTTTTAAATATATCTCTACTAGGTTCTAGTTTATGATTCTTTCTTGTTGTTCTTATACTTGCATCATCAACTGCAATACATTTAAAAACTTTGATGGCTCATAATTTTGTTGGAGAGTATAGTCTTCTTTGCTCCATAAGTGTGAAACACATTTAGATTTATAAACATTAATTAGAATGATCACTATGGTGAATTTTTAAATTTCTACATTATATGTTTCCTTTCAGTAACCTTTGGATACAAAGTACCTTTTGTCTACTTACAAATCATTAAGTGAATCTTGGTGCACAAACATAAATATTTAAAGAACCCTGGTTCCTTTTAGCAAAACAGGATAATCAAGATTCTTGTCACAAAATATTGCATGATGATGTTCTTCCTTCTGAATTACTAACTAGATGAGAACACCATATTTCCTTTTTTTCCTCTAGAAATATTTCATTCACTAATTCTTTTTTTTTTTTTTAAAGATTTACTTATTTATTTATTTATTTTTCCCCTCAAAGCCCCAGTAGATAGTTGTGTGTCATAGCTGCACATCCTTCTAGTTGCTGCATGTGGGACGCAGCCTCAGCATGGCCGGAGAAGAGGTGCGTCGGTGCTCGCCCGGGATCCGAACCCGGGCCGCCAGCAGCGGAGTGCACGCACTTAACCGCTAAGCCACGGGGCCGGCCCTCACTCACTAATTCTTGAGTTTGAGAAAATTTATCAGGGATATTATCTCTGAAGAATTACAGTCTGAGATTTTGCTTAGCAAAATCAATTTTATCATCACAATAGATCCTCGAGTGCTGCTGTTTCTTTGCATTCATCTGATTCTTTTAATAATTGTCAAACATCTTCTTTTGTCAGTTTTTCTCTTTGCTATTATGAGCAAAATTCAGGACTCTGAATTTTCAGCTGTGTTCAATGAAGGCTAATAAAAAGACAACAAAGATGGTCTTTCATACTTTTTTGAAAGACGCCACAATATTTGGCAACACCGTAAAAAAGCCAAAGGGTGATGCAGTAGAGATGCTTTATTTCACTGCTGCATCATCCTCTAGGCCAAGGATTAGCAAGCTTTTCTCTAAAGGGCCAGATAATAAAGATTTTAGGTTTTGTGGGCCATTCAGTCTGTCTCAACTACTACACCCTGCCTTTGTAGTGTGAAAGCAACCACAGACAGTAGGTAAAGGAATGAGTGTGGCTGTGTTCCAGTAAAACTTTATGTCCAAGAACAGGCGGTGGGCTGGATTTGGCACATGTGTCATGGTTTGCCAACACCTGTGCGTTAGCATACTTGGCAATAATTGTTGAGTAATGATGAAATGGTTCCTAGGATGATGAAACAGCAGAATGTTTCAGGATATAGGAAAAATAACATTCACGAAGATCTCATAACATATCTTAGATTTAGAAAAGGATCAGATGGACCCATGAAATCTCTAAGGAAACAAGGTCATAAAATATTAATCCTTGCAAATAATAAGAACTGCTCAAAAAAGAAACTGAAAAACTAAAATTGAGTCCAGTGGACCCTGATGGTAATATTGAAGATTGATTTATTTTGGAAAGATCATTATAAAGGTGCTCTTCTCTTTATATTCTTCCTGACCTCATAATTCTTTTTGTTATTTGGGGGATTTAGCAGTTAAGACACATGCATTCCTAAAAGTCATGATGTTATGTAAAATCATGCATTAAAAAGGGTTTGGGAAAAGTGGGGTTAGAGGTGCAATGCTAAAAACTTCATCAGTGACACAGAAAGACAAGAACCTAATCAAGATGTAGCGTAGTTTCTATACATGCTAAATGGTTCTGAAATATTTCAATACTGCAATAAATATGGCACTTGACCTTGAAAAAGATTTGAAGTTTACCTGTGCAAGAGGCCATCAGAAGGGTTGTGAATATTGTGAAGTGGTAGAAGGAGGATTATCTGAAATCAGTCAGCGTTGTAACACCAGAGGTGGATGGATGGGTACGGCCCGTAACACGCGGTGGACTGAAGGAGCTGTTAGGTATTCGAGGCGTGTGTTGTATATTCCCATGCATCTCACTTCAGCTAGGTGCAGTGTCCTGCATTCACCTAGTGTTTCTCGCAGACTAATTGTGCACAAGCAAACATGAATTTGCTTTATGCTTAAATTGGTTCTTCATTTATCAGTCATGTTGGGAAAAATTCATGTTTTCAAAACAGTGTTATTTGCTGTAAAACACAACAAAACTGACTGTATTTTTGAAAATAGCTTATTAGTTGTCC
This sequence comes from Ceratotherium simum simum, assembly GCF_057802395.1. Lineage (NCBI taxonomy): Eukaryota > Metazoa > Chordata > Mammalia > Perissodactyla > Rhinocerotidae > Ceratotherium > Ceratotherium simum. Next base: position 80,372,045 of record NC_141903.1, on the reverse strand, counting down.
ATGTTCTTGAGAAATGGTAAGGGAACCTTTCTGAGAATTTCTTTGGAAAGCAAAAGATCTCTTAATATATGTTACATTGTTTTAGATTTTAGTATTAAAAACATTTTTTTAATGTTTAGACAGACAATCTGATTCTTAATTGGTAGTTTAGTAGATTTTACTTCATTTCCATCAAGAATTCATGAAATAATTTTAATATTTTTAAAAATTCAGGATCAAGAACAAGTGCTCAATGATACAGTGGATGGTAAAGAAATCTATAATACAATTCGTCGTAAAACAAAAGACGCCTTTTATAAAAATATTGTTAAAAAAGGTTATCTTCTAAAAAAGGGTAAGTAACCTTTTAAGACTCAAGATCAATTTCAGTATTTTACTATTAAAGATTAATAGAAGCATTGTAAATATTGGGCATAAAACTTATCACTAAGAGAGAGATGTATTTAATAAGTTGTTTTGACACGAATTACTAGTAATTGACCCTTGTTTAGAGCTTTTACCTAAGCATCCTTCAAAATCTACTAGAGTCTAGGTATATTAAGTCCACATTTCCAAGCAAAGTTTTAGGAGACAAGCTTATATATTTCCAAGTAAGTCTTAAAATCCTGAGGTCAGTTCCAGTGCAAGGGAGTTGATTCTTTGTCTCCTCTCAACCTTATACTTTTTTTTTTTTTTTTAAGAAACTTCTTATGGCACCTGGCACATTCATGGTATTGATGTTTCTATTTTATAGATTTGCCTCAATTTGACATTAAGAAATGTTAAGGGGTTGGAGGGGCACGTGGTTAGTGGAAGAGTTTTTTTCTTATGACTGGGAAAGAACTACTCCTAAGCAAGAATTTTAAAGATTTTGTCATAATGAAATCTCCAAAGATAGAGTTAAGGTACCCTTATCATTTACTCTGTGATTCACTAAAACAAGCAATATAACAAAAGTCATGTTTCTACAGATAAGTCAGACATTTTCTCATTTTGTAAGGATTGGTGTGTTATTTAAGCTTTGAAATAAAAATTGAAATATTTAACTTTTACTTTCAGCGATGATAATTTTTATAATTTTAATATATATGACTTCACAGTTCATTATTTGGCTAAGGGAAAACGATTTTTTTTTAACAGGCAAAGGAAAACGGTGGAAAAATTTATATTTTATCTTAGAGGGCAGTGATGCCCAACTTATTTATTTTGAAAGTGAAAAACGAGCTACAAAACCAAAAGGATTAATAGATCTTAGTGTATGTTCTGTCTATGTTGTTCATGATAGTCTCTTTGGCAGGTAAGAAATCGATTTCCTATTTCTTTTTGGAATTGTTTTAATAATAAAACAGTGGGTATGTTCAGATTGTTTCAAAGCATAGCAAACTAATTTTGAGAGCCCTAAAATCATCTGAAAATGTCAGGTTTACTTTGTAGGATAATTTTTGTCTTCCTTTAGACTAACCTATGCATCCAATCTACTGCACTGTATTATTTTATTGAGATAATAATGGTATATAACATTGTGAAAATTCAGGTGTACGTTATTGTCATTTTCTGAGTAGACTTCATTGTGGTCATCCAAGTTATCTAATTATTGTCCGTCACTGCACATAAGTGTCCCTTTACTCCTTTCACTCACCCCCCACCCCCCTTCCCCTCTGGTAACCACCAATCTGTTCTCTTTATCTATGAATTTGTTATATTCCACATATGAGTGAAATCATGCAGTATTTGTCTGTCTCAGTCTGGCTTATTTCACTTGACATCATACCCTCAAGGTCCATGCATGTTGTTGCAAATGGGACTAAATTTTGTCTTTTTTTATGGCTGGGTAGTATTCCACTGTATATATATACCACATCTTCTTTATCCAGTCATCAGTTGATGGGCACTTGGGTTGCTTCCACGTCTTGGCTATTGTGAATAATGCTGCAGTGACCATAGGGGGCGCCTGACTTTCTTCTTAAATCACCCAGTTACTCTGGATTATTACTTTATTCACAGTGTTTTGTTGATTATCAATGCAGTTATTTTTTGGGTTCATGTGTAAAATTTAGTTTCATTTTGTTTTTTACTTTTGTTATTGTTTTTGCTGAGGATGATTCGCCCTGAGCTAACATCTGTTGCCAGTCTTCCTCTTTTTGCTTGAGAAAGATTCATCCTGAGCTAACATCTGTTGCCAGTCTTCCTCTGTTTTGTATGTGGGTCACCACCACAGCATGGCTGCTGACTAGTCTTGTAGGTCTGCACCCAGGAACTGAAGCTGGGCTGCTGAAGCAGAGTGCGCTGAACTTAACCACTAGCCCATGGGGCTGGCCCTACACTTTTTTAAATTAACACAGAAGTTAAAATTGTTTTCATTATTGTATAATATATAAGGGAGTTCTTGAGAAAATATAATTAACTTAGGTATTTCTTTCATTGTTACTTCTTTATGATCAGCTTTAATGTACAGATATTTATTTTCCCACCAGAAAGGGCAATTTGGCGATTAAAGCTAGAACGTCATTAAATTCACAAGATAAAAACAGTAGCCTTAATTTAAAAAATTCAACCCATTAAGTAGGCCACTTAATAAGAAATGTATTGAATTTAGATAGCTAAATCCAGTAAATCTTCTCTTCCTCAGCCAAACTATTTTCTTTGCATAAAAGTTATTGAATAAATCAGTGGTGCCAAGCACATTGTGCTAGCACCATAGCACTAAAGAATGGAAAGCTCCAAATAAAACAGCTTCTTTTCTCTTTCCCCTCTATGCCCCAACCCCTCCTCTCATAGATCTGTTCCTACTGTATCAGATTACACTTGAGAAGCTTGTTAGATCATGCAGTTCACAGCTAAAGCTAAAGCCAAAATGCTTCAGAGTTGCAGAATTGCTTGTTTTACTAGTTTGCATGGAAATAGCCCACTCTATGTTTGAGGCCAAAAAGCAAAAGAAATAGAAGAGATACCACCTTCAAATAGTTTTAGATGGTTTGTCTGTAGACCTGAATTCTACATTAAATAATATAAAGTGGAGATCCTAATAAAATCTAAGCTGTCTCAGCTGCGTGTGTTTCCAGTTTAACGGGAGGAAATGGGATCAGAGTGCTACTGTGCTGTTTGATACTGAAGTCTGTAAGCTGTCCAAAAGAAGAGTTTTATTAAAATTTATGATCTACAGGCAAAAAATTTTTGGTGAATGATTCTCACTTTGCAGATTCATTGAAGAATGGGTGAACTTCCTCAAAATTACAAGTACAACACAAAAAGATATTAATGTGTTCTGACAGTTTATGGATTCAAAGCAGAAATTCAACTTTGGAAAAGTGAGATTAAAAATGATTCACTAGTAATACTTATTATAATTGAAGTATATGAATCTTAAAGAACTATTAAGAGTAATAAAACAGCTGTGTAAGTTTGGGGAGAAGCTTCTACCATTATTTTGACATACTGTATGTGAACAGGTGCAAGTGGATTGAAAATATTTTTCACTGTCAAGAAAGGTGGACATTACACTGGCCAATTAAAGAAAAGAACTGCTAGAGTTCAAGAGAGATTAGATCTTTGAAATACAATTTAAAGAGACTGACCTATTCTGGTTAATATCAAGAAAGGAGTTTCTGTCAGGTAGTGAAAAAGCAGTAAATACACATTTACCATTTACTACAAGGTCATAGCTTCTTATGTAGAGTTTCTTGTTGAAGGTGACTTTCAAGAATTTGAAGATATTCTAAAAAGTCTTGGTCATGAGCTGTATTTAATAATACTAAGTCTAAACCTGATATGAAAAAGTTATATCCATGGGAACTAAGCACAAATCTTTTTATTTTAAAAAACTGAGTTTTTTCCAAAGTATGCCCATTTACTGTCAACTATATTTTTGTGTGCCTTACTGTGAAATAGTTGAGAAGTACTGAGAAAGACTGAATGCCATGGAAAACAGCATCAGCAAAGTATATTTCAAGGAAGTGAAAAGACACCTTTACCAGATAATAGGAATAGTAAAAAAATAGGTTGATAGCAAATTATGTGTCATAGAATGCTAATATCGTAGCACAAAAGGGGAAATTTGGATGAACGCTGTTATCTTCTTTGTTGTATTATCAGATCTGTGGCAGGCATTGAACATTTCTTGCTCTGTGTAAGCCTAGAACCCAATACCCTGACTGACTGAGCGTTCAGATGAGGTCTAATGTGGAAGTGAACTGCAGCCTCTGCAGTGGGGGTGACGGGTGTGCATGCTCAGCCTAGGGGGAAGGAATGCTGGACAGCACTGCTCGTTTGGCTGTTTTCCCACACTGCTTCAGTCGCACAGCTGTATAATTTTTCCAGATTATTTTCAGTATTATTGAGAGGTCTCTAAACACTCTATTTCTTTACATTAAACTTCTGGCTTTTAATACTGCTTTACTTTAAATACTAACCATTTGAGAAGCACAAGTTGAAAGACATTTCAGTGATACAGTTGTTATTGTAGTGAACATTTATGTGGGAAGTTTTACACCTTTATCTTTTCATAGGCTGAATCTTTCACTGTGGCAGGATTTATTGTTTTATCTTCATTTAGGAAGGATGTTTTTGCTGGATATTAAATTTTAGGTTGGCAGTTTTTTCTTTCAGCATTTTAAAGATTGTTTTCTGCCTTCCAACATTTTCTTTGTCATTCTAATTGCTTCTCTTTTAGAGATAATGTATCTTTTTTTTTCTCTTGAAGGTGTACTGTGTTTCATCTTTCTCTGGATGTTTTGAGATTTTTCCTTATCTTAGATTTTCAGCAGTTAAACCAAAATGTGCCTACTGTGAATTTTTTTTTTTTTTTTTTGGTGAGGAAGATTGGCCATTGAGCTAATATCCATTGCCAGTCTTCCTCTTTTTGCTGAGGAAGATTAGCCCTGGGCTATCAGCTGTGCCCATCTTCCTCTATTTTGTACGTGGGATGCCGCCACAGCATGGCTTGATGAGTGGTGCGTAAATCCACGCCTGGGATCCAAACGCGGAAACCTTGGGCTGCTGAAGTGGGGTGCTTGAACTTGACCACTATGCCACTGGGCTGGCCCCCCCCCAATTTTTTTTTTTTTTATTTATCCTAATGTTTGTAGAGTTTCTTCAATCTAAGACCTGATGTCTTTTGTCAGTTTTGAAAAATTCTTAGTTGATATGTCTTTAAACAGTTCTGCCACATTCTCTTTCATCTTCTGGGATTCATGTTACATGTTATATACCTTTTACCATGTCCCATGTGTCTATTATATTTTTCTATATTTTTCATAATTTTTTCCTCTCTGTGCCTCAGGCTGGATATTTTCTTCTGATTTGTCCTTCAGTTCACTAATCTACTCTTCTTCAGTTAAATGCACTTGTTGAGGTCTTAATTTTATTTATTACATCTTTTGATTTAGAATTTCCATTTGATTCTGCTTTTCCAGATCGTTTTCTAGCAGAATTCTCTATTTTGTTATCTGTTTTCTTAAACATTTTAATTACAGTTATTTGAAAGTTGTATCTGAACTCAATATCTAAATTATAATATGTAGGTCCTTCTCCTTTGTCTGTTGTTTTCTTTTGGCTTTTCAGTCATTTGATCTTGATTCCTGTAATGTTTACTTATGTTTACTGAATGGTGGACACTGTGTATGAAAAACTGTAGAAGCTGTGGATAATGTTATTGCCTCTAGAAAGGATTTTCTTCTGCCAGATAAGTTAGAGTAGGGGTAGTTCATCTTGATCTCCTCTGGGATCAGGTGGAGGTGTTGGTGAAGGCTATTCTATTTCCGGTTTGCCCTTATTTTGAAGGCATAGCCCTTCAGGGGTCTCAGCTGAAAGCTTTCTCTTTTAAAGGCCCTGAACTCATTGGTCTTTCTCAGCGCAGTGAAACTGCTGAACGTGCTGGTTATCTTTGTAGCCTCTTAGCTGCTTCTTTCTGCTTTAGCTTCTCAGCTTCTTTTTTTTTTTTTTTAAAGATTTTATTTATTTATTTTTCCCCCCAAAGCCCCAGTAGATAGTTGTGTGTCACAGCTGCACATCCTTCTAGTTGCTGTATGTGGGACGCGGCCTCAGCATGGCCGGAGAAGCAGCGCGTCGGTGCACGCCCGGGATCCGAACCCGGGCCGCCAGCAGCGGAGCGCGCGCACTTAACCACCAAGCCACGGGGCCGGCCCCTCTTCTCAGCTTCTTGCCCTACACAGTTTAGGAATTGGCAAAAGCCTTGAGAGGAAAAGCTGTGGAGAATGTCGGGCTCACCTCACTGTGATCTTGGCCCCTCAAGTCTTAGCTGCTTTCGTTGTTCTCCAGTGACTTCAAACAGTTGTTTTTTGTTTTGTTTCGTTTATATTTTATCGAGCCAGGAGGATTAGTCTGATACAAGTCACTTTCAGAATCAGTTTTCAACTTACCTTTTCCATTATGTTATGGCATTTTCAAAGCATGAAAAGATGTTTTTTTATCTTTAATAAATGTTAAGCTTATACTCTGGGTATTTTGCTATGGCCTTCTAACACTGAAGTATAAGATATAATCTTTGGTTAAAGCAAGAAAGAGAAATAATATTTATTGAGTTTCAAAAACATGAAGGCCCTTACTAAACATTTTATAAGTATTTTCAAGTCTATTTGGAAAGACAGCACCAGCAAATCTTCAAAAAAAAAGTAAACTACTATCCAATATTGTACTTAAGTGTCAAATGAATTATAGTACAGTGTATACTATAGGAGGGCAAGAACTAATACCTACTGTATACTACTGTTAGGTCATTAATCCTCAGAATAAGCATATGTATGAGTAGATGATGTTTCCATTTTAACGGATGAGGAAAAATGGTCAGTTGTAAAAAATTTGAAGATATACAAATTATAAAGAAGAAAATTAAAATCACCCACAATCTACTGAGAGATAACTACTAAGAACATTTTTGGTCTAAGAACATGTCTAGATTTTTCCAGTCATATAAATGTATATTATACATCATCCTGAAGCATTGAGTTTAGTAACATTTTATTTGCTTTAAAAAGTGTTTAGTTAGCTGTGTGCGGTTCTAGCATTTCTGCTTCAGTTTCTTTGTAACTTTTCTATTTCCAATGTCATTTAAAATTAATTTACACAGTACTTTAAAAAAATTTTGAACTTTGAAAGATTGATAAAATTTCAGTAGTGCACACAAAAGTTTTCTAAAATATATGCAGCTAACATTTTCTTTTTAGTAATGAACTGGTATAATGGAGAATTATTTCTCTAAGAATTATGTTAATTTTATATAAATTATGTGATTATGTATTGTGATTTTTTTTAAAAGTTGGTATTAGTGTTTAAATACTTTTTGTTAAGCTTCCTAATAACTTCTTTGTTTATATTTTGAAGGCCAAACTGTTTTCAGATAGTAGTTCAGCACTTTAGTGAAGAACATTACATCTTTTACTTTGCTGGAGAAACTCCAGAACAAGCAGAGGTAAGTTAATTGTTTCTTTAACTACTATAAACCTTTATAATCTTTATTTAGCCATGTTTTCTTTTTAACTAGAATAGAAAACTGTTGCATTTAACATAAATTGATAAAAAGGATGTCTGAAATCTAATCATTTTTTTATTTTAAGGAATGAGAACTTTCATGTGTAAAAATTTTTTTGAAAGAAATGCAGAAAAACGCAGTGAAGGGTTATTAGGAATGAAAACTTCATTTTAAATTGACCTTTAAATACTCTATGATGTTGAGTCCAACTGAGAATGTTCATTTAAAATCCTCTCTGCAGAAAGGTTATAGATATTCTCAGTACACTCGAAAGGTAAGCCAGTTAGTTTTGCTAACAAGCATTATTCTTCTTCACTGGTTGAACTCCATGTCTAAAAATAGAAGTTCAGTCATCAAAAGGGAAAAAATTTTAGGAATTTCTATTTTTCTCTAAGTTTAGATAAAATCTCTACTTTCAGCATTAGCCATTGATCCATGTGAAATGCCCTTCTTAAAACTTTTATTAAATTTTAAGTTACGTTGTGTGGAAACAATGTTTTTAAAAATTTGCTTTTAAAAATATTTTGATTTCTTTGAACCATAATGTTTCTGGGGTGTTTAGTAGTATTTTGTAGAAATAAGGCAATGTGCCTTCTGCCTGTACTGTACGGAAGGAACCTGAAGGTGGTTAAGAGGTCAAAGAAAGTGAGTTTGTTGGAAATAGAAGATAATTTGCCAACCCTGGATATGAGGCAGATGCTCTTAAAACTAGGTCCTGGGTTGGGCTCCTGACTCATAAATTATGAAAATATTTTAGACTTTAGAACAAACTTGATGAATGAACCATTATGTTTTATGGTTCACAATTGAATGTCATGTTTCAAATCTTTGCAAAATATCTCAATTAAATACTCATTATTAACATATAACACGCATAAAACTTTTTGTGGGTATGTAGCCCTAATTTTCAGATGCAAAAAGTACAGCTCCAAACATGTCAGTAACTTAGACATTTTTTAAAAATGTTAGAAATCAAGTTAAGAAGAAATGTAAACTTCTGTATGTCTTCCAGCTATTTTACCATGTTCCTTATTTCTAAATAAAAATGTTACATACCTTGCTGACATTTCAGTGTGTTTTGCATGCCTCTCTTAGCTGTATAAATAGAACATTTTCTTATTGTATTTATATATATTCTTTCCATATTCTCTGTTTCCATATACCACTTAAAGTCCAAAAATATGACTGGTATTTCCGGTCTCTGTTACTTTGGTGGCCCATGGGATCTCTGGTTACTCTCTTCTATTTCTAAAAGCTACAGTAATTGATTTGGTCTTTTTTTTTTTTTTTTTGTGAGGAAGATCAGCCCTGAGCTAACATCCATGCCAATCCTCCTCTTTTTGCTGAGGAATATTGGCTGTGAGCTAACATCCGTGCCCATCTTCCTCTAGTTTATATGGGACGCCGCCACAGCATGGCCTGACAAGCGGCGCATGGGTGCATGCCCTGGATCCGAACCCGGGCCACCAGCAGCGGAGTGCGCGCACCTAATCGCTAAGCCACAAGGCCAGCCCCTGATTTGGTCTTAATTTGCTTTACTATAAAGATGTTTTCTTTTTTTCTTTTTTTTTTTTTTTGCTGAGGAAGATTTGCCGTGAGCTAACATCTGTTGCCAGTCTTCCTCTATTTTGTATGTGGGTCACCACCACAGCGTGGCCGCTGACAAGTGGTATAGGTTCCTGCCTGAGAACCGAATCCGGGCTGCCGAAGTGGAGTATGCTGAACTTAACCACTAGGCCACGGGGCCGGCCCCTATAAAGATGTTTTCTAAACACTGACAGAGTTCAGATTCACTGAAGTAGCCATCAAAGTAATGACATAATTGAAGAGAGCAATAGTACAGAGCTTTCTAGAAACATGTAAGCCAAAGTGAAATATTTAGATTTATTTTTGATAGACCTAAAATTGTTCTCTCTTTTCTCCAGAGCACTAGTTAAACATTTTGAAATATAGCTGCAATTTAATTTCAATATTAGGCTGAAATATTTTTTAAAATCTAATTTATATTTGAAAGGCTTACATATAACCCAGATCCCCTTATACATTTCTACCTATATAATGGTCTGAGGTAAAGATTAAGAATGCTTGTCATCAGATCAATCATCACCTTATCAGTTGGTTTTGTAGTTAGCCCTCCTTTCACAAAATGTATCAAGTTAAATTCTGCCTTAGGCTGCCTCAAATGTAACAGCTTAACTTTACATAAATTTTATCTTTTGGCTAATTAATGGCCACTCATTGGTGTACTTAACATTAATTTGGAGTTTCAACAGAAATACAAACAGTATTTTGCAGAATTATTATTATTGTTTTGGTCATTGTTTTGCTTTATTGGGGCACAAATATATTAAAGTGCAGCATACTCTGAGTTAGAAATGGCAGTCTAGAGAAGGAAAGAACTATTGAATTTGAACAAAAATTGATGATTAGAAACTAAACAAACTATTGTATAGTATATTTCTTTGAAATGGTGTTATATTTTGTAGGATTGGATGAAAGGTCTACAGGCATTTTGCAATTTACGGAAAAGTAGTCCAGGGACATCTAATAAACGCCTGCGTCAGGTGAAACTTAATTTTCTTTGATTTGTGATTCTCACGTCTTGCCTTATCACTTTGCTCTTTATGTTTATTTCTATATGAACTATTTTAGGCAACATTTCAAACACTGTGGAGTTCTTAAGAGAGGTTAATCTTTCCAGGCGTTTTAAAGCCATGCTTCCACTTGCGTCAGTAGCAGGAGACATAGTTATGTCTTTATGAAAGAGAATGTTATTTATATACCTGCTAGGTGCTTAATGCCATCTTTTGAATACATACCAACGATTTTTTTTCTTCCATTTAAAATAACAATACCGAACCAACAACAACAGAAACTGTTTTGTTGGGCCTTTTTATGTTTTTTCTTCAAAAAATTATTTTGGCCTATTTCAAAAAAGTGGAACCTAAAGGTACTTATTGAAAAGATCATCTGACTTCAAAGTGTACTAATCCCAATAAACTTTCGAGTTTTCCATTTTATAGTAATTGCTTTTGAAACCTATTGCATAACTGGTAGTATCCCATCTTATTTGAAACCTTAACATGTCCTACGTGTTCATTTATGAGGAGTTAAGCTAGGCATTCTCTCTTTTTAGGTGTGTACAGTCAACTTTATACTCTCCATTTCTTTGCTTTTTTTCTTTATAGTTATCTCTAGGTAATTGGAAAAAAGGTAATTTTAACATTCTTGGAGTTTTAAGGAAAGTTTAGTATAATATTTATTGACCAAAGTGACTCCTGTTTTATTTATGGGAATTTCCAGTAAGCTTGGTGAATTTCATATTTTGTTCTGTTGGCAGAAGTAGATAAATTGTTAATATTTAGATGACTACAGATTGTGTTCCCTATAACTGTTAAGTCTGATCCTTTCCCCAAGAACATTTAATTATACACATAATCACTGTGTTCTCAAAACATATTTTAAGCCATGGAAAATCAGATTGAATTTTTGCAAATTGTGTCTTATGTGAAACTTTAGCCATGAAATTATCATTTGTAGGTATACTATGAGATAATCATAGCTAACATCTCTTGAGCCCTTTTTATGTGTTGGGTATTTTGCTGTGTGCTTTACACATATTATCTCTAATGTTTACAACAACTTGCAGTGGAGACTTTATCCTAATTTTATATCTGAGGAAGGCAAGGCCCCAAGTGGCTGAGTTGTTCAAGGCCCATGAGTAGTAGGTGCCAAGAGGGAAAGAGGACCTGATATTAGAAGGTAGATGGTCTAAGTTTTGGCATCAAAACTGACAAGTAACTTAGCTTCTTTGGATCTATATCCTTTTCTGTAAAATGAGAAGATAGAATCAGTGTTTTAAAAGTATTTTCTAGCTGTGAAACTGTTTATAGAAATAAAATCTTCCAGATGAGCATTATATAACGTGGGATTTTGATTTGGGTGGTGATAGTTGTTTACTTATATTAATGAAGAATCCTCCTCTCAACTTCATTTTCTCTGAACCATTGTTTTATAATAGAAAAGGTGTATTTCATTATTTCTGCAAGAATATAATTGGAGGAATAAGTTGTAAAACAAAATTGCATTTTTTTAAGTAGGAAGAATTATTTTAAATGCTTGAATGTTGTATTTTAATATGTCACATAAAAGGGAAATTATAACTGAAGGTCATATTTTCTCAAAAAAGGGGAAAAAGAAGTTGCTATTTTGGGTTTTTCTTTTATAGTAATTGCCTCTGAAACCTAATGCATAATTCTTGAAATCTGGGGTAACAATTTTTGTGTTTTCTTTAGGTCAGCAGTCTTGTTTTACATATTGAAGAAGCCCATAAACTCCCAGTAAAACATTTTACTAATCCATATTGTAACATCTACCTGAATAGTGTCCAGGTAGCAAAAACGCATGCAAGGGAAGGACAAAACCCTGTATGGTCAGAAGACTTTGTCTTCGAGTAAGTGTTATTTTATCATTACATTAAATCACTTTCTTTTACCATATTGCATTTTCTTTCCATTTTTTTGGTCTTTGTATCTAAACTGGCAAAACAAGGTACCAAGTCCAGGCATTTTAATAGTACATACAGGGGCGGCCCGGTGGCGCAAGCGGGTAAGTGCGTGCACTTCGCTGTGGAGGCCCGGGGTTCGCCGGTTCAGATCCCAGGCGCGCACCACTGCACTGCTTGGCAAGCCATGCTGTGGCGGCGTCCCATATAAAGTGGAGGAAGATGGGTGCGGATGTTAGCCCAGGGCCAGTCTTCCTCAGCAAAAAAGAGGAGGATTGGCAGATGTTAGCACAGGGCTGATCTCCTCACACACACACACACACACACACAAAAATAAAAATAAATAAATAAAAATAAAAAAAAGTTTAAAAAAAAAATAGTACATACATTTTTTTTCTGTTGTATTTATTAACTTTTATTAGTAAAGTGCTACGTCCTTGGTTTTTCACCTAGTTATTAATATGAATTAGCATTACTGGCAAGTCCAAAAATATTTACTAACACACACATACAAAATGTTTCCAGGATTTACTTGAGGAGGTTAAAGATGGTAGGGAAAGTATAATTTGCTTGTCTGTATTCCTGTATACCAAATAATAAAACATGTTTGGAGTCTAGTTTTAAGTCTAGCACATTCAGGTTGTTTAGTAGCAGAAATAGGGGCAAATTTGATACCAGAAGTAAAGGAATGAAACATTTGGATGCCAGGACATTGTTAATTCCTTTTCTCCTTTCTCCTTTAGTGATCTTCCTCCTGATATCAACAGATTTGAAATAACTCTTAGTAATAAAACAAAGAAAAGCAAAGATCCTGATATCTGTAAGTTAATATAGAAATTTCTTTCTACAGTCAAAAGGCATGTTTTATATAGTTTTAAATTCATAATGAAGTGGTGTAGTCTAAAATGGAAATTAAAAAATAAAATAGAAGTGCAAGTAGTATAATTTGAGAGTTTCTTTTTGTACTTCTAAAAGTATTGGTTGTTGAGAAGGAAATGTATCTAAGAAAGAAAAAAAGACCAGAATTGCTAAACTGCATATACTGTAAACTGAAGCCTTTAAGATTAGATTACATAGCTATTCACCCTGCCCTCCCCAGTGAATAGGAAGAAGAAAACACTAGCAGTGGTCATCTTTCTGTGGTGCTTCCCCTTTACCGCCTTTCTACTTTTTAGGTTTTTCCTACTTTCCTATACTTTGCATGTAAGTGAAAAAAAGCACTCAATTAAAAAAAATTTCTTTCAACTACAGTACACTGTTTATTCATTTCGGGTAGTCAGACCCTCCCAGTTCTTGTTCTTAGTGGCAGGCCTTTTCCCAGCCTGTTGCTGAAACAGGTGGCGGTGGGATTTAGCAAAAATTGTATCAGAGTGAATTAGGTTAATACCTTCTTAAAAGTCAGGCTCAGGGAAAGATACAATATGTACTAATAGATCAAAGCCTGAATTTTTCTCTACAATACGTTTATTCTATAATTTCTGTACTATTTAAATGCTTAACATTTTGTAGTGGTTCCCCATTACTTTTAAGACAAAATCCAAACCCCCTAGTAATGACATAGAAGAGAGGCCCTGTCCTCATCCACCCCTCCACTCTTGCTCTCACTGTGTGATCTTTTGTATATCCTTCTCTGCAGCTATACCAGCTGTCTTATAGCTCCTAAATTATCCATGGAGTTGCAAAGCATCCACCATACTTTCTATTTGGACTGCTTTCTTTTTTTTCCCCTCTACCTTTCTACTTAGCTACACTTCCATACCCCATTACAAGTCAACTTAAGAGTTACCTGTTTGGAATGGATTTTTAACCTCTGAAGGCTGAATTAGATACTGTTTCTCTGTTCTCCACTAGCATTAACCACTCTTAACAGCACTTATCACACGGTATAATTGATTTCTTGCCTTCTTGGCTAGACTGTGACCTCTGTGCAAGTCAGAGACCGTGTCTTAATCATGTCTATGTCTCACACCCCTGTCTGTCACAGAGTCTGGCACATGGTAGGCATTCAGTAACTGAATGAAGCAAAGCATTAAGTATTAAATTTGTGATATCACTGAAAATGCCTTTAATAAAAAGCATTTAACACTATAGAGAAGACAGAATATCAGGAAAATTTACTTGTGACTAATTGTACTGTCATCTTTTTAGATAGTAATCATTTGATGTTTTTCTATCAAAGTATTTATGCGCTGCCAGTTGAGCCGGTTGCAGAAAGGGCATGCCACGGATGAATGGTTTTTGCTCAGCTCCCATATACCATTAAAAGGTATTGAACCAGGATCCCTGCGTGTCCGAGCACGATATTCTATGGAAAAAATCATGCCAGAAGAAGAGTACAGTGAATTTAAAGAGGTATTAAGTTATTTTCCAGTCTAATTATTTTTGATGGCATTAACAGAAATATTTAACATTTAATAAAAGATCCACTACATTAAATATAGTAATTTCATCACTTAGTGGCTCACTGACAGGCAGAGAAGGTTGAAAAACTTTGTGGTAGTATGATGTTGGTCTTAAGTGATTATAAATATGTAGGCTACAGACTCATTCTATTTTTAATAAATCTATTCAATAGAACATATTCCTAAATATAAGAACATATAAAAGAACATATTTCCTGTTAATCTCACTGAGAATGCTGAATCCTGTGTACTTTCAGTAATCTTTGTTGATGTCATTTTTAGCTTATGCTGCAAAAGGAGCTTCATGTAGTCTATGCTTTATCACATGTGTGTGGACAGGACCGAACACTACTGGCTAGCATCCTACTGAGGATTTTTCTTCATGAAAAGCTTGAATCATTGTTATTATGTACACTAAATGACAGAGAAATAAGCATGGAAGGTATAGTATGGATGTGTTAGTGTGATACTTTTAAAAACTGGGTTAATGATTAGATTTTATATATCAAGTATGTATGGACTCTATCTTAGAATATAATAAATAGTTACATCATTTTGCACAAGAAGTTACTCTGTTTTTCCTTCATTAAAAATTACAGTTGGAATATCAGTTTTGATTCTTACGTTGGCTAATACGTGGGGTTAGTATCTCTGATTCAAGTTTCTCTTGCGGCAAATTAGTAGTAGAAGCCGTAAGAAAGTGACTTCTGTGTGCAGAGCAATGGCTTATAGTGCTTGATTATTGTTTAGTTTGGTATAGTTAGCATGTTCTCTTGTTTATTTTTTACTTACTAATTCAGTGCATGAGAGCTGGGTGTCAGCTGCATCTTTTTTTTTTTTTTTAAAGATTTTATTTATTTTATTTTTTGCCCCTAAAGCCCCAGTAGATAGTTGTATGTCATAGCTGCACACCCTTCTAGTTGCTGTATGTGGGACTCGGCCTCAGGATGGACAGAGAAGTGGTGCCTCAATGCGCACCCGGGATCCGAACCCGGGCCGCCAGCATCGCAGCGCACACACTTAACCACCAAGCCACAGGGCCGGCCCGTCAGCTGCATCTTATTTCTAGCTTCTATAGTAGGTAGTTTCCAGGCAGTATAGCTGAGCACATATAGTGCTTTGTAATGACTTAGAATTATGTCAGAATAAACCAGGTCCAGCACTTTGACTTCATAACAGGCCTTGCTTCTAGGTTCCCCCAAATAAACCATAACATCTAGAACTATTTCTTCCTAATCATAGAAAATGTAAAAACATATAGATTTGTCAGGAAAGATAAAGTGGTGGTACATATTTTACACTGAAATTGTCTTTTCTGGTAATATTTGTATTTCTTAGGATTCTATTTAAAGTCATTAATAGGCATGTTTTAGGTTAATAAATTAATTTATACTGGGATTTTATGTTATATCTTATTTGGAAATTAACTCGGATTTTTCAAAGCATGGGCTCAGTGAACAGCGAAGCTGGATTCTGGTCCTAGTTTTGTCACTCACTGGCTCTTTGGTCTTAAATCATATAACCTTTCTAAGCTTTTGGTTTTTCATATGAACATGGCAGTGTTAATCTCTAATCCTGTTTATGATCTAATGAAGTAATAGATATAAAGTCTTTAAGTTAGGTCTATAGAAATATAGGATGTCATTATGATCAATACTTCAGTGCTGCATGCAAATAAGCATACTTAAATGGCTATAATTGTTGAGAAAAAAATGAGTTCACTTAATTTGCAATTTGGTTCACATTAGTACAATTCTTTACAAATAATCTTTTAATATAAATATTTATGTAGATGAAGCCACTACCCTATTTCGAGCCACAACACTTGCAAGCACCTTGATGGAGCAGTATATGAAAGCCACTGCCACACAATTTGTTCATCATGCTTTGAAAGACTGTATCTTAAAGATAATGGAAAGCAAGCAGTCTTGTGAGGTAAGAATTTAATGTTTTAAGTATTTCAGCAAAGAGCATATTTTAAGAGGTAATACTTTATAGCTAATTACATTTTAAGGAAAATATATTAGCTTTCTAAAATTATTCCTCAGAGCAGTTATACCTTTTGTAATACATTTAGAAAAATGTTATGCAAAACAGATTTTTTCAAAAAGATGTACTTTATATTGAGATTAAAAACCTCAAATTGTACCAGAAATTCGTGAAAGTACTTTATTTCTCCTACTGTACTAATGATAAAAAGTATGTGCTACTTTCAGAAGGTGTGCATAACATAAATTGTTAAGTTTTTGCTAGAGATTTCTGTTGTATAACCTAGTTAAGTTCTGTGTGGCATTTCGTAATAACTTCTAGGTTTGTCCTTGAAGGTTTTTTTTTGGGGGGGAGCAGCGATACAAGATATTCCCCTCAAAAGCAAATAAAAAACATCCTCTTAGGATTAATTATTAAGGCTTCAGTGTAAATTTCATAATAAGCCATTAAGATAAAGAATGGAATCTCACTTATATGGCTGTTCTCTCATTTTATTTTGAAGGTAGAGCAACTACAGGAAGAAAATAGTAAATATTTTTTAGATTTGATACAAAATTAATAAAATAAGGAATTGCTTTTGATAATCTACACTAGGAGCTGTTAAATGTTAATTCTGCCCTAAGTTGTCAGTTTTTACTCAAGGGAAGAAATCAGTGATTTAGTGGTGAAAACCTGAGGGAACGCCATAGTTGGCCTAACTGTAAAGGATACAGAAATGCAGCAAGTCTGCAGAGCGTCTCTGGATGTTGGATCCAGGCTAGTGAGCTTAGACTTAACATGGAGAAATCTACTCCACTGATTCTAGATCAGAACTCTCGGATTTTAAGGATTGCTGGAAAAGTTCTGAGAAAGGTTCATGATTCTGCTTAAGGCATTTGGTGTTTTATTAGGTATTAAATAAATCTTATCTCATTTAGAAAAGCTTCTCTATTTTAAATCAGTTTTTTTCCTCAAATAAATAGAATTAAGATAGATTTTATAATAATAGTATGGTGATGTTCCTTCACATTTAAATACTCCTAGTATATTTGTGAATACGTGGCCACTGAAACTGGATTTTTTGTCTTCTAGTTGAGAATACTATATTTAAAATAAAGTCTTGGGGCTGGCCCAGTGGCAGAGCAGTTAAGTTTGCGTGCTCTGCTTTGGTGGCCCGGGTTTCATGGGTTCGGATCCCGGGCGTGGACCTATGCACTGCTTATCAAGCCATGCTGTGGTGGCATCCCATATGCAAAGTGGAGGAAGATTGGCATAGATGTTAGCTTAGGGCTAATCTTCCTCAGCAAAGAGAGAGGAAGATTGGTACAGATGTTAGCTGAGGGCCAATCTTCCTCACAAAAACAAAAACAAAAATTTAAAGGAAAAAAATAAAGTCTAATCCAATTTTCTGTGCCTGTGCAAGTCTATGGTAAAGTGTGTTAAATAAATAGAAGAGAACTATAATACTGTATATTGATCCCAAAGCAACTGAAAATTGTTGAATAATCACTTCTGGCTCTTCAGTTGAGTAATTGGGATTAATGGTAACAAACCCATTAGAAGGAGTTCCATAGTAGCAAACTACTTAAAAATTCCCATTTATACTCACCCCCTCAAAAGACTAATGCAGATTGAAAAATGGAAAAATAGAGAACGTTGAAAACAACTGTTTGATTACCTTGATTCATTTGCATTTGTCATTGCCAAGATGCATTTATATTGATTTATTCCTTCTCTTAGTTAAGTCCATCAAAGTTAGAAAAAAATGAAGATGTGAACACTAATTTAGCACACCTATTGAACATACTTTCAGAGCTTGTGGAGAAAATATTCATGGCTTCAGAAATACTTCCACCGTAAGTGGTGAAATTTTAATTTGACAAGAAATTGTATATCTGCATTTTGAAAAATTTGTATTTCTAAAACATGTGTAAGCTTTTCCACTGTCCTGATGTTATACTCTGAAAAAGTTAATCTTTATAAGATGAATTGTGTTTAAGGAAAAAGAATGACTTAAAGAAACCAGAGTGAAATATTTACATTAAAATAAATCATGTTTTTATACAGGCCAGTATGTCCCCAGTAGTAACTTGGGGAATGAATAGAAGTTTATAGTCTCAGATTTGAGGAGATCATATAAGGCATGTTTCTATCCAATCTATACTTGAATATCTTGCTCAAAATATCCACCAGATAATTATTCAGTATCTGCTTAATGGCTTCCAGAGTTAGTGAACTCACTTATTCAGTTAGAAGAAGTTAAGTCAAAATCTGGCTCTAAGTAGTCTAAAAATGGTAAGATTCTTCCAGAGTAAATGTAAAGAACTGGCTAAATGAACTGATGATGAAAACTTTTTAAGTTTTCCTTATCCCTTGCTAAATGTCTCTCTCATTACTTTTAGCAAAGTACTTTTTTGGGGGAAAAGGCCAGTTGTGTTAAAATTCGTGCATTTGGTAAATTAAGCTTTCGGCAGCAACGAGATCAGTCTTTTCCCTTGCTTTCTGTATTGAGATGATTGTGTTATTTTGGCAGGACACTGAGATATATTTATGGGTGTTTACAGAAATCTGTTCAGCACAAGTGGCCTACAAATACCACCATGAGAACAAGAGTTGTTAGGTAAGGCTCATAATTCATTTGTTACATTGTTGTACACAACACATACTGATAGGGGATAAAAATTTGTGAAAGTTTGAAGACTAACAGTGTACAATTCAAGATCTTTTATTTTTATGTCAGAGCCCTGTTGAATATTTTCTGAGTTCAGATGGCTCGTAAACTTTAACTTACTATGTTTTTTTGGAAGGTACTATGCATTTTCTAAAAACCTGAACATACATTTATAGTCAGTTAACTATTGGGGACTATTGGGGAGTTTTTATCTTATAGAATGAGGTTAAAAGTTATATAACCAACAAAATCTGTAGGTAACTTCATATAGTACTCTTCATACACACACATACATGCATACACATACAGAGAGAAGAAGAGGGAGAGAGAGAGAAATTGATTTGGTGCTAAGAAGGAAGAGCAATAATTGAGCCATTTAGATATTAATTAATTGGTTTCTAACACAGTCTGTGCCTCTGGGCTAATCTCCAGCCAGAGCCTCTGGTTCTGAAGCTGTTTCAGTGTGCTCACTGTGCAATAATTAGGAGAAACTGCTTTGACAAGTCACAGAATTTTGTAGCTTATATAAGGGGACTTCATTATCATTACTTTAACTTATTTTTCCAATGAGGAAGCAGAATCTGTAGAGGTTACATTTGTTTGCTTAAGGTTGTATAGAAAGTTAGTGGCTAAGGTAGAACTAAAGGCAAACCTTCTAGGACCCAATCTAATATCCTTGCAGTTAATCTAATATCTACACTGTTGCAGGCTTTTGTTAACCACACCCCAACTCATTCAAGACGGTTGGAAATTTAGTGCAAAAGCATCAGAGAATATAGCAGTCTAATAATAATATAATTTATTCTGTAGGATATATACTGCCAGTCATGTTATATCCCATTAAAAAAAAATTAGGCAACCACCAAAGACACCAATATTATATAATTAGTTTTGAAAACATGTTAATCCTGCTCCCACAACCTAAATTTTGTAAAGAGGCTTCTACTCTTTTTACAGGTAAAATCTCTCTTTGTTAGTAATGATATGACATAAATATTTAAGAATTGTAGATTCTGTATTTCTTGGCTTTAGTAAAAGTGATTGAGAGGAATAGAAAAGAATTACAAGCATATAATGTTTCAGCACAGTTATGTGTGTAATGTAAATTAAAACTGTTCTATCAACTAGAAATTTCAAACAAGTATAACTGTTAAGCAAACAGCAGGAAATTCTGCTATCTGGATTATTTGATACTACAGAGTGTTTTAAGGGGCATTTATGACCAAGTTGATGATTTCTGTCCCTAGTGAGCTTTTAAATTTATGTGTTGGTACCTAGTATAGCTCTTAAATTTAAAATCACCTCTCAAAACTCAAAAGAAAGTAGATGTACCCACCGAATTTCTTTTATGGTCCAGTGTTGCCAGGTTATATTTCAGATTCAGAAACCTAAAGTATTTAAATGTTTTCAAGCAAGATTCTTCATAAATTAATTTAAAAGACTGAAATTTAAAGACTTAATAATTGTTGTATATTATAATTGCAATAAATGCTGTCTGAGAAATAACATACTCATTTTCTAGGAGTCCAAAAATTAGCAGACTGTCATGTTGGAAGGTAAATACTGAGAAGTTGGGTAATCCACTCTAACAGACAACAGAGACTGTGCGATTATTTTAATCTCTGGAAGGAATTTTATCAACTATTTTGGGAATAATACTTATCTTTACGAGGGGCAAGTAAGAGGTTAATTCTTAGTGTGGATTCCTCTTAAAAAAGGAATTAGAGAAGAATTATCTACATGATGACATTTATCATCTACCGGAAACTTAAGGAGGCAGACTAGGAATAGCTATAGAAGCTTGCAGTTTTACATTATACATTGTTCCCAGAGTCAGATTAGCAGGTAAATCGTATATGACAACGGTTGTTAAGCCAGGCGTTTTTATACTGATTTTTGTTTTTGGTATTATCCTTTTGTAATTTGAGAATTTTTTTTTTTTTTAACTTTAGAAAGCCTAATGTCTTAGTCTTTATTGCCATAAAAGCTTTTAGCATTCTGTTGTATACATTTTCATTTATCAAGAAGTCACTTTTTCCCTAGTACAGTGGGTTCTTATTTTTATATGACTCATCAACAAAATCAATATAATTAACTTGATTTATAACAGACTTTACTGGGCTGCTCTGTTTAAAGAAAGAAAGAGAAGTGAGAGAATGAAAGTTTTAGACCTTATAGGACTATGTATCTATAGAAAGGTTTATTTGTAGTCCTGTAGTATTTCAGAAATTCTTACTGTTCCTAAGGACACTACTTCCTCAAAGTAAGTATAAAATGCACTACTAGCTTAGAATAAATAAATAGATAAGACAGTAAATGCTACAGATACAACTTAAATCCTCCCAAAGTAAATCTAAAATTCCAACTTTGGGAAAAGTGAATAATATATTTCAGAGGCAAATAAATATGTTCTTGTAGTAAGATACTTTAGCTTATTATTTTCTTAAAGCCATGTTTGAGCTTCCCTACATTAGTTCAAAGTTCATGGTTCTACGAGTATTAAAAATTTTGTTTATATTTATTATTTTAATGTAACATATATATGTAGTAGTTTTCTAAAAAAAAAATTTCCCTCCCATTCAGTGGTTTTGTTTTTCTTCGACTTATCTGTCCTGCCATCCTGAATCCACGGATGTTTAATATCATCTCAGGTAATCAGCTTTTGATACATTTTGAAATTTAAAACATTAGAATGAAGTTTCATACTATTTAGTAAAGTTACTCATTTTTTCTTTTTTTTTATTATCCGATTCTAAGACTTGGCGTAAAACATTCCAAAACACCCTTTTTTTCTTCCTTCTTTTTGCTACTTTACCTTTTCTTTCCATTTTACTTCTTACCCTTTCTTTCCATCTAATATCTGACGCCTAAAATAGCATCATTAGACACACATCACTTTTTTTCCATTCCTACCTGTCTCTCAAACTCGTATTATGATGACTTTTTCTAGTCTGCAACTTGGCTTTTGCAAGTTGAGAAGAAGAGCTTTCTGTGTGCTTTAAGCCCATGCTACACCCTGTCACTACCCCTGCAAGTTGGATTTTAAGATCTAATTAAAATTATAGCTACACTTGCAGTAGTGCTCTGTGAATACTTATGAAGGAAGTGGCCCTGAGAGATTAGAGATTTCTTGTTGCCAGTTATATTATGTTAATTGGCCATTTTAAACCCCCATAAACCAGATTTGGTTTTGCTTTTTACCCATATATGTCCATTATGGAATGACTTGCAGATGTTGTAGGCTTTTTTCAAAGACAGGGTAAGAGTGATATTTGTGACCATGAACATAATAATGAGCCATTATTAACAGAAGGAACCTGAACCATTTTTTCTTACTTTGAAGCTCAAAGTTGTATAAAAAATTTTTTGGAATACTTAAGTTTTAACTTTATAGTCATCACATCTCTGTAATTATGTTCTGTTGCTACTAAAATGGTTAAATCTGTGGGTCTAGAGTTTAGAATTATTTTGGAGAGATTTATTTATCTGAATGTTGGCCTCTGAATCACTAGGCACTACTGTTTATAGTTTAGCAGCTTAAGATACAAAGTACAATCTAAAACCAGTCAGTCAGGTAGACTACCTACAGGTTTTTACTGTAAAATATAAGTTTCAGGGCTTATATTTAATAGCCACAAATACTTTACATTCTACTATCTATATTTTATCGGGAAATGTTTCCTGACTAATCTTTAAAATATTTTAAAAGTTTATTAAATTGTATGTTTTTCTCCTCAAAATAAAGCAGAGGTCCCAGACTTCATCTTTGTTATTGAGCTTTAAGTGAATTGTTTGTAGTCAGTGGAGGTTGGCAGCAGGGAATTGCTGAGATTGCCAATTGCTAACCTGAGTGGGTTGAAATTAGCTCTGTGAATTGTCCCGAAGTGTGTGTGGAGTGACAGTCTTCCTAGCAGTAAAGATAAAGCTTTGAGGTATTTTGAAATATTATCAACCCGTTGGGAATTGCTGAATCTTGTAGAACCCTTTTCACAAAACTAGAAGCACTGATGGGTATATTCAGTTTTCCCCCCCTTTAACTCAAGTTCTTTTGAATTATACAGGTCATACATTTTCCAAAAAGCATTATGAGTACTGAATAGAAGAATGTTAGTATTTTTAACAGTAAAGAAATATTAAAGTGCTAAATTTATAATGGTTTACCTGGAAGTATCTTTGGAGTTGGTGTCATTAGCTGTGCCCAATTCTCTTATAGATTCCCCATCTCCTATTGCTGCAAGAACACTGATATTAGTGGCTAAATCTGTGCAGAACTTAGCAAATCTTGTGGAATTTGGAGCTAAGGTAAAAACATTTTGATACTTTAAAATGTCACAATGAATGAAACATTGACATGATAAAACCATAAAATATAGCTTAAGTAAATTTTCAACAGTGGATATTTCATAAAGAGAATTTATATTTTTGTTGGTATGTTCACATTTTTAAAATGTTTTGTTTAGATTTTACATTTTAATAATGGAATTTTAAAAACCACTGTTTTAGCCGTTATGGAAAACTATTTTTTCAATTTCCAGTAAACTCAGATTCTACCACTTTTAAATATAAAAATCAATGAGCATATTTTTAAATGCACCCCAACCATTTTTTATTTACTTCACAATAAACTATTCACTGTAAATATTAAAACTCAGATAAATTTTTAAAACACCCATATGTGACCCCACTACCTAAGGATAATGACTCTTAATATTCTGTAAGTATCATACTGTGTCACCTGCTTTTGTCAATATGTAACAAACTTCTTGCCGTACCTGGAAACAGATAACTATTTTATTATTCTGAATGATTATTTAGTATGCCACCATGTAGATATTAAGTAGTCCTCTATTGGATATTTAGATGCTTCTAATTTGTCACTGTAAATAAATGTTGCTATAACAACTATCAAACTCATCCAGTTATTTTAACTTTGCAGTAAAAAAAAACTAAGACTTTTTGTTCCCTACAGTCTTGCCAAAACTCAATGAATTATTCTTTGTAATTTTTGCCAATCTGAAAGGCATAATGTTACTTTGTGTTTCATTATTTCATTACTTTTGGAGAGACTGAACAATTTTTCATATGTATTCCTTTGGAATTGACTATTTAGGTCTTTATGTCATCTTCTTATTCAGTTTCTTACTGATTTTAAGAGAGCTTCTGTTAATACCGACCCTTTACTGTATTATAATGTAGCATATTTTTAAATAGGCTTAAGATTTTAGTATGAAGGGCAGTTTATACATATGGCTTAGCTTTTGAATGTATGTGAGTCCTGAGGCAGGTTATGAGTAATATATTTTCCTACTGCAGTCCTTACCACACTGTATTTTAATTCCCTATATTCTCTGCGAGATTCTAACCTCTGGGTTGTCCTCAAGTTTGTCTTGGTGCTTGGCAAATAATAGTTTCTCAGTAATTATTTTTGAATGAATTACATATAAGCAATTTGTGTCTGCTAGACTATGTGTTCTAATTTGTTTTCCTCCAGAATTTGTTATTCTTTCATAAAAAATACTCCAGTTTCTCAGTATAGCTGTTTGTTTATATTAGGAAAATACTGTCACTGTATGATTAATTATTGATTTATAAGACCTCTTGCTACATGTATGATTTCTGTTATAGATCAGACAATAATGTTTGTTCTGGATGTATATAGTAAGCTTTTCATTTTTACATTTTTAGGAGCCCTATATGGAAGGTGTCAATCCATTCATCAAAAGTAACAAACATCGTATGATCATGTTTTTAGATGAACTTGGGGTATGTATATAATTTTTCAGGTACTTGCAGAACGGTAGTTAGTATAGCTGAGAGTTAATTCATTTAAGCAACGACTTTTAGAAAGATTTTCTATCCAGAATTAAGAAAAAAAAAGACAAAGCTGCATATTTTTGTCTACCTTCCTAAACAAATTATTTTGTTTGATTATAGTTATAACCATTTATTACACTAAAGAGTTGACACTATTTAGTGTAAAGCATACTCTGTTGCGGCTTTTGGGCTTCTGGTGTCATTTTTTAGTTTCTGTCTTGTCTTGGATGATCCTCTCAGCTATTCCATCTCACCACAATGACAGTCTTTTGCCACTTGAGCTACTTTTCCTTTGCTGCTACTGTATGGAATTTGAAACAAGCTGGATGACCTACAGTTCTGACCAGGTTAAAGGAGTAAATGGATTGGAGAATGAGTATTCTTGTTGCTTTTCCAACAATAACATACTTAATTCAGTGGGACTACCTATGCCTTATTTGGGCCTTTATAAATAAAATAAATTGTGATGATAAAATTAAAAATAGGGAATTTTTAAATAATTTCTAAGACCCTGGATTTCTTAGTAAAGTTGAATTGTCTTGATTGTTATAGATCTTCAGATATTGAATCAATTTAAAACTAAATAAATAAATTAGTAATTTGGTTCATAAATAGAGAAAGCAGAAAGGGAGCATGTGTATGTGAATTTAGCCATGTGTATGGTATTAGGAAATGCTAGGGTAGGAGAGTGAGGTGCCCATGTTCTGCCTTAACGCATTCAGATTCAGTTAAAAACACAAGTACACCACCACTGTGCAGTCAAACCAATCAGCACTGCCTGTGGGCCCCAAGTTTGCAACTTCAGGTATAAAAACTAGTGTGTAAGAAATTATGTATAGCATAGCTCTGTATTTATAATGAAACTGAGAAATAAAGGGGCAAATGCTAAATGTCCATCATGTTTCTATATGTGAACTCCTGCCAAGTTTTGAAGGTATTAATATTTCTAATTACCAAAAACTATAGTTGGTCAGTAATTGAAGAAACATTTTTACTCTAATAATGTTTAAGGATCTGTGTGAAAACTGTCCAGTATTTAAGGCTAGCTAGTTTTATCTCAAGTCATATTTCTGGATTTTTAGATTTATGGTTGGGACTCCATTTATTTTCCATAATCACAAGGATCTACAGTCCAGCTTTCCCTATCACTTTCCTCCTAGTTATACCACACAATCTAGACTTTCACACTGCTTAAGACTCCCGAAATTCAAATCCTCATCCAGTCTCCTCATACTCTTCTATTCCTTTACTAGTATAAATCAAATTTATCTTTAAAGACTCACCTCAAACATCTCCTTCAGGAAGGCTTTGCTGAGCCCTAAACCTGAATTAAATACCTTTTGTTCTGCTTCCTGAGTATCCTCTGCATATCTTTGCTATATAACTGTGTTGCTGTGATGTCTTCTCTACTAGATGGTAAGCTGTCTGAAGGCAAATACTGTAGTGTCTTTCATCTCTGTACTCCTTCATTCACTGAATGAATAAATGAATGAGGCAATTAATGAATTAAGAATGAATTACATTTCTTTATACCATAGAAAACCGAGTGTTTGCAGTTTTTAGGAATGTATAGCAAATATTGGCACCACTAGGGAGAGGAATGGATTTATTCAAAACTACTGGTAATCTGAGCACATGTTAATGCTCAAAATAACATCAGTATTTAGTGCTAATAAAGTACTATCAACTTATTATAGTGACTAAGTTACTTTATGAAACCTATCTGAAGATACCATAATGAACACTGATCATTTCCAGACATTAGCAAGTGTTTTGGGCATAGTCCACAGATAATTGTAGGCCTGACAGAGTCTCATCACACTTTTATAATGTAGCTCTTACTTATATATGCTGATATATGGACAAACTGTAGTAGCTTAATAATGAAAATCAGTCTGAAAGAGTGGAGGAATTTTAAGTTTAGGTGACACTGAATCCAGATGAGCAGTTAATGCTTACATTCTTTATTTGCCATATGTTCCAGATCAAGAAAAAACTCCTGATAAAGTTTAGGAAACCCATTTATTTAGAACAGCAATAATGCTGCACAGTATTCTGCCATGCTATGGAAGAAAATGGAACCTGGTTTTGATGTGAATGCTGAGGTCACAAAATTTATGTTTTATCAGGATTAGCACTGCATATTACATTTTAAGAGAAATTTAAGAGAATGTTATATGTTAAAAATTCTATCTACTGTAACCAATCAGGACCTTTTCAGAAGAGGCTATAAAGATTTGTATTTCTAAATGCAGTTTTATGATTCCCTTAAAGAATGTACCTGAACTTCCGGACACTACAGAACATTCTAGAACTGACTTGTCCCGTGATTTAGCAGCACTGCATGAGATCTGCGTGGCCCATTCAGATGAACTGCGAACGCTTAGTAACGAGCGTGGTGCACAGCAGGTAGGTTTCTGACAGCCTTCGTTAACAATGATGTTTCATTAGCACTTAAGCAGAATGTCAGCATAAGACTCTGAGAGGTAATAAATAACTGCACTATAGTCAGCATATTTATCAGTTACATTAAATTTTTAAGAATCTGAATTATAATCCAAAAAGTATGTAATTTTGATACTGCAAAATGTCAAATCTTGGTCTTGAGTCTAGATTAATGTTAACATTTGCTGAAAAACAGTGGTGTCCATAGACTAGTGACTTGTGAAAACAGCAAATGAGCCAGTAAGTCAATAGTGATGTGGCTTTTTCTGTTTCTCTGTCTCTCCCACACACACAGTGAGTGTATGGCCAAGTGATTTGCAAACTGTCAAACACAGGAGAATTATTTGGGAAGTTTGATACAAATATTTCAAGTTCCAGATCCAGATTCTGGAGCGTGGCCTTGGAAGCCGGCATTTCTAATAAGCTGCTCCTGAGCACTGTCACTATACTGGCCAGCCATTTGACAGGGACCTCCTAGAAGATATTAAAGCACTGAGTTTGGTGATTCTGAGTGTTTTTCAACCTGAGACTCTAAAATCAAGTTTAGATAATCGTCTGGCTCATTACGGTTTCGATCACTTTAGAAACTTAAGCAGAATATGTACAGTGGGCCTCCTTAATATGCTTATGGCATGTATAATGTCTTCTTGCTACACTGGGGCTGGGTTTATTATATTACTTGCTTTAAATATTAAATTAAAAATAGAATTCTTATTGGAGAATTTGGCCCAATTAAGACTTTAAAAGAAAAGGAGCTGTTTACAATTTTAGGCCCAAGGTAATCATTTCTTCCATGATTCTTTAAAGCATTCACTAGGCTGCAAGCTGATTGCTCTTTTATGATCTTATAGGGCCTAATATGTGTCATTTATAATGATAAATCTGTCTTCTGGCAAGATGTTCCATCCTAGAGATTGTTCTAGCATACGTAGGTATGAGAATGTCAAACAAATGAATTTCTACTCACTTCAGTGTACAAAAATTTTATTATGACCAAAGATATTCAGTCAAGGACTGAATAGAAACTTTCACAATTTTATGCTTTGAGTAGAATGGTAACGTTCTTTTATGAATTCCTTTGAGTTGACAGGGCTTTTTTCAAATGCACGTTCCCATCCCTGAAATTTCTGACTGAGCTTCCATTTATTTACTAATTATTTTCATATTATTTTTCCTTGTCTAGCATGTACTGAAAAAGCTTCTGGCTATAACAGAACTGCTTCAACAAAAACAAAACCAGTATACAAAAACCAATGATGTCAGGTAGCAGCCTCTGCCCAGGCGTTCTGCATGGGGATTTGACATGATCATTCACGTCAGTATGTCTCCTTCACTCTTGCCAAAAAATAGCACACCTTTCCACATTCCAGTGATGTGTGAGCTATGCAAACAAAACTCAAGATTCTGCTGGTGAATAACTGTGCCAGCAGCTTTGTAAGCTATCTGTGCAGGATATTTGCACTTTTTCCACATATGGAATCAATCTTTACCAACCTCTGAGCCTTGGTGTACAGATCACCTTTCACCTAACAAAATGGTATGACTGTATCTTGAACTTTGAAAATATATTTTCAATACATCCAATTGCCAAAGTTTTGCTGTCTTTTGGAAAAAGAACTATGAAATCAACTGACAAGAAAAAGCATTCTCTGTTGACAATTGAATACAACTGGACTGTAGACTGTTCTTTATTGTAACTTCTTCCTGATTAGGAATGTGACCGTTTGACTGTTCAATGACTTTATTTGTATTTACAGTTTCCAGAGTTTGCGATTATAATAGGAACAATCTTTGCTGTATACTTTTTAAAAATACTGTGCTATTTCTCTTGCTGGAACTGTTGAAAGAACATATATAGAATGGATCTATTGCTCATCAGCTTTATTTTTTAAACATACCACTTATTTTGTTGGAATTGTCAAAGACTGTATTTAGATCTCATAATGCTTTTTGTTAAATGTTTACAACAGTAAATAGTTTGAATTCAATAAATATTATTGGTCATTGTACTGATCAATGCATGTTACCCATTCAACCATTTTATAGATTACCGACTTCTTTATGTGTTAAAAAAAAATACCCTAGAATGCTTTGTTGAAAGTATTCATTAATTCCAAGTTGATTTTGCAAACCAGCCACTTAACAGCTATCCATCTTTGAATTTCTGACTACTTGTTGTATCTGCTGGATATTTAGTTTGACTGTATAGTTTTATTTGCTTCTGTATGTGTATTTTTGTGAAGTATTCACAAGGGTTAAGTTAAAATAAAACCAAGGGATATCTTGAATAATTGATTACTTCTGTCTGAATACACCTAAGCATTTCATTATTTTCTTCCTCCTTTAGGGGCAGTCCAAATTTAGAATCAGACAGAGCAAGGCCCAGGGAGAAGAAACTTCAGATCTTTTTTTTTTTTTTTGGCTAATTGTCTCTTTTGAAAGATTCCATTAATTCATTATGTATTTGTTAAGCAACAATTCCTTCCTTGCCATAAGTGTGGAGGGGAGAGAAGGCACACAAAAAATGTGGCAGAATATCCCTAGTACTCAAAGTGAGCAAGAGAGGAGCCAAGGGAGGTATTGAGAAAAGTATCTCCCACAGTAAAAAAAAAAAAATTCTAAAAGTCCGGATTCCAAGAGCAACACTTTATCCCTCTGATGTTTAAAATATAGGAAAAAACAAAGTGTTAACTAATCGAGGGTTTAAAAGATATCTGTATAGTATAATTTTAAGCTGTAAAAGGCTGTGATTTCTGTGAAGGCAGCTAGCTCTGATGTAGCTACAATCACAGTTGAACAGTGATAGTGAAACACTCAGAACACCCCGTGCTCCTTTTCCTTGATGTCAACTCAATTCCATTTCTTCCCTTCTTGTCTCTGTATCATACTCCTTTCCTCTTTTCCATCTCTCCTGCTTTTCAAGCTAGACTACCACAGTGTATCCCACTTGGTCTCGTTCCTTGGTGTTACACGATAGACCAGAAGGGATGTGGACTAGTGACACCTCCGAAAACATTTCAGTAATATGCAATAAGGTCCAAATTCTAGAACGACGCAGTTTAGTTCTCTCCCACTAATGACACCTCAGTCTTCAGCCATACTAACCTATTCGCCATTCCTCAACCTGAATGCTGCTCCCTCTTCTGCCTTTCATTTTTAAAAAAACACACAAACCTAAAGACACGCTACTTGTTAATTTTAATGACATGTTTGTCTCTTAAGCCGGAATAGGAAACCTGTCATTTACCTTTGTAGACCTTGTAGTAACTAGCTGGTCAATGGTGAAATAAAACTAAAACATGTTTTGATGGGGCTGGGTAAGAAAATTTCCAGAGATAAATATGGTCTTTGCTCTGATGCTGAAGTTTAGTGGCCTAAACAAGAAACAAGAGAAACGGTGAACAGCATGCGATTCTGTCTCGAGCCTGGCAGCACTGCTGCTTACCCTGGACTGCACTGGACCATCGTCAGCTTCAGCTTCTTCTACTCCGCTTCTCTAAAGCCGCACTCCGTGAATTTTATTCCTCTCATTCCACAGGAATTAAAGAGATTAAAAATAAACCAAGCAACTCAAACCTAAACTTTATATAAAGAATTATTACAGAGAATATGTATATAGTAAATATTGCCCTCGAATACTAAGATGCAAGTAAGGTGGTACCTACACTCTTCTGGAAAGCACAGCCTAGGATGCATTGACACTGAGGAGAGGTGTGTATCCATAAATAGACTCAGGGCAGTTGAGTTTCTCAGAATTCCTTCAACCCAGTTTGCCAGAAAAAATTTGACAGACATCTATTTCTATAGTTTGATTTCAACTTAGAAACTGCATAATAAGATCACAGTTAAATAACTGAACAAATGTTATAATAGCCAACGTTTATTAAACACTTAGTATATGCAGGCACTATTCTAATGACTCCTGTGAGGAGCAGGCATTATTTTCCCCATTTTCACCTTGGGAAACTGGCAGAGAGAGCTTTAGTAACTTGCCCAAAGTCACAAAGTAAAGTAGAGGCAGCCATGATTTATACCCAAGTAATCTGGTGCCATCATTTGTGCTTTTATATTTTTATATCTGGGTTCACTTAGGTAAACTAACAGGTTAATTATAAACCTGAATATACCACTTGCTACTACCTACTTACCTATAGCAACTTAAGATTTTTATCTAGACAACTACTCAAGACTGCATATTTGCTTTCTGATTATTTGATTTCTTTTTTAAAAAAGCCCCTTTGGAAATGTTTTAAGATAACTAATTGAGGAAAACAAATATTCATTACCTTGGGTGACTAGCTTTCAGTACCACATAACAAGTGAAGTACACTCTGTTTCAGTAGTAACATACAAAGAGCCAAGTCTATCAGGACGGGATTTGAGAAGCCATTTATAAAGATTTCCAGAGCGCAAAAACCATTCCTTAGCACGTTTAAATCTGACTACTGGGTTTTGTTTTTTGTGGTGCCTTTTTTCAAGAAGGATAGGTTTGCTTATCACTTTTTTTTAAACAATATAGGCAAATAAATTACACCTTTACTTTGACTATACAGAAAGACTAATTTATATTAGTCATGGTGGGGCAAGATTATCCAGACCAGGTGCTGTTCTTGCTCCTTTGAGGATGTTTTATTTCACAAAAAGCTACTCTGAAAGGAAAAAATTTTATATAACATAAATAGAAAACTTTAATGTATTTTGATGCTTTTACATTATTTCATTTTTAAATAAAGCTAAATGCCAGATATGCTTCATCCTTCTGTTGATTTAGTCAGCATTGACAAATCAATTTCAGATGGTTAGAGAGAATCTACCAGGTCATCATCAGTCCATTCTTCCTAAGAAGGAAAGAAAATGTAGTAAGGATAACATTGTACTGAAGCATAACCAGTACTGGTTACCACCTTGCCTCCCTTTAGGAAACTGTTCTCCTTTTACTAGGCTGATTTATCACAGAAGGTAAATAAACCAGGGAAATCTGCAGTAGTTTAATCTTACTATAATACAGCATGATCTTACCAGATTACTTCATTGACAGGAATAAAGGCTACACAGTTGTGACCTTCTGCCTCTGATTATTCAGTTATATCTGACTTGCCAGGTACAATTTTTTTTTTTTAAGAGTAGGAGAAGAATCCTTGGAGAGTAAAAAAAGGAGCAAAAATTTATCGTGTATGTATGTATATTCCTGCAGCCTTCTATGACCATAGGAAGGATTCTTCATCAAGTAACTATTACACTGCTTCAGAGCAGGCTAAGACAGAAGTGAGAAAAATCCATGTTATAATGAACAACATACATGAAGGATGCCAAAAAATGAAGGCTTTCAGAAACCCACACCTCTAAACCTATAATGCTTGCACTCGGAAACAATAAAATCTTAACATTATGGTCACACCAGAATGTACAAGACTAACTTAAACTGTACCACCTTCAGAGAACATACCTCCTCATGTTTGGACTTCTTTGAGACATAATCATCATCTTCATAGCCTTTCCTCTTCTTCCTGTAATTAAGCAACCATCAATAAACAATCTAATACTGGCAACAAAAACTATAAAATAAACTAGCAAGGTTATATGAAATATATCTACTGAAGAACAAAGCCTGGATAAATGGAAACAGATGAAGATTTGATAGGAAGACAATATCTTTCAAGTTAATCTTTAAACTCAATGCAATTCTAATTAAAATT
Organism: Ceratotherium simum simum; assembly: GCF_057802395.1. Lineage (NCBI taxonomy): Eukaryota > Metazoa > Chordata > Mammalia > Perissodactyla > Rhinocerotidae > Ceratotherium > Ceratotherium simum. Next base: position 80,339,080 of record NC_141903.1, on the reverse strand, counting down.
CTCTGACCTGGGAAAGATCATGCAAAGATAGCAAAAGAATCTGAAAAAGAACAAAGTGTGGGAACCTTGTCCCAGTTATCATCAAAATACACTAGGGGGTGGCCCGGCGGCATAGCGGTTAAGTGCGTGTGCGCGCTCCGCCCTGGGGTTCGCAGGTTCGGGTCCCGGGCTCGCAGCAACACACCACTTGTCAAGCCAGGCTGTGGCGGCGTCCCATATAAAGTAAAGGAAGATGGGCACAGATGCTAGCCCAGGGCCAATCTTCCTCAGCAAAAAAGAGGAGGACTGGCATTGGATGTTAGCTCAGGGCTGATCTTCCTCACAAAAAACAAAACAAACTATATATAAAAACTGTGGTAATTAAAAGTGTGGTATTAGCAAAGAATTAAACAGATCAATGGTCAGAGCAGAATGGCAAAAAACTATGTATATATAGGAATTTAATCTGTAATGAATGAGTATGTAAAATAACTAGGGGAAATTATGAAATACTAAAAAATGGCTGGTACAACAGGTTATTTATTTGAAAAAATTAGTATTATGAGATTACCTCACAACATTCACAAACAATTCTAAATGGTTTTAACAGCTGAACAAAAGATAAAATACAGATTAATTTATCTGTATATACAGGGCAAGAAAATGTATTTAGATGTAAAAGCATAAAGCAAAAGACATTTTCTATATGTACAAAGTGAAACAAACTGAAGAAAATAGCTATATGATATATAAAAAGATGAGTATATAAAATATATGAAGAACTACTAATTAAGAAAACACCACCAGAAAACTGGGCAAAGGTTCTAAGCAAGCAGTACCGAAGAAGAAATAGAAATGACTGTTCAACACAGAAATGCCAGTGCCTCAGAGTAATGGGGGAAATGCAAATTAAAATACCAACAGGGTACTAATTTTTCACCTTGACTGGCAAAAGTTGAAGGTTGATACTATTAAATATTGTACAGTATGTATGAAAACATTAATGAAAAGAGAAAACAAACGTTTCATATACACACATACACAAATGCAGAGAAAAGCCTGGCAGAGGTAAACACCAAAACTGTAAGTTCCCTCTGAGATCACAACTGGGGTTTGGGTTTTGGTCAAAGAGAACTTTGGTTTACCTGTATTGACTGACTTTAATAATGACAATATAGTTATTACTTGTGTAATGAAAAAGCAAGATAAAAGAATTTTAAAGACCAAGGAAAACAAATATTTTATCTTAAAGTAGTGCTTGTAAAAGTGTGGTCCATGGACCAGTGCTGGTCATGAACCATTTCCAGTGTCCAGTGAGAGAAGTACAGAAAGTTAGTATGTGTTTAGAAACTTTTATAGCAATTTGATAATTAATTTTATGACTGTTGAATCTGATAAAATTTAAGCTTTTGTCTTTAATTTCATTTTTCTAGTAATGTTATTTATTGTTTTTACAAAGGTATAAGTCTGTAATAAAAAAAAAACAACAGTCCTTTACAGACAGTTTGAGAAGCACCCCTCAAGTACTCATAAGATATGTAGAATTTGCTTGGCACATTACAAAACAGATGGGAACTTGCAGTAAGATGTAACTCTGGCAATTAGGAATTTTCGATTATGGTCCATTCAGTTACCCAGCTAGAAGGGTAGAATTAATAGTTCAATGGTCTAATCCAGAGACTGATGAACTTTAAAGGGCCAGAGAGTAAATATTTTAGGCCTTATAGGCTATACAGTTTGTCACAACTACCCAGCTCTTCTGCTGTAGTGTGACAACAGCCATAGATAATATGCAAACTAATGGTTGTGGCTATGTTCCTATAAAACTATTTCTAAAAACAAGTAGTGGCCTGGATTTGGCTCATGGGCCATACTTTGCCAACCCCTGGTCTAAGACTATTTCAAAGTCAATGTAAAAAGAACATAATCACTGCTGTAATACTTTATTCATTAAAGTCACCATTTCTTTACTTCTCTGTAACCACTCCTTTATTCCTGTTAGTTACTACTGAAACCCAGGAATGAAATCTACCAATTTTAAGTTCTGTTACAGCTATGAATATAATAAAATTGTCCCACACTTCTTAAGCCTTGGATATTCTCCTACAACTGTATAGTTAAAGAATTTGAGTCATGTGTGCCTGATCTGAAGGCCTTGGAATGCTGTTCTGGCTTCTCAGACATTATCCAGTAGCATATCTTCACCAATTATAGAGATCAAAAACATCTCAAGTGTACCTTAACTATACGATGCCAGAGTTAACTCCCACTAAATTTTAACAAATAAGGTAGAACAACTTTTGAATCAGAATGCATTCCACAGAAAATAATAGTTTAACCATTCCTATTACTTGCCCAGATCCCCAAATGTTTAAACACTTAAAAGATCAAGTTTAAGTAGATCCTTCAATTTGCAAAGCATAAAGAGCCTGAATATGGTGATTTCCACATTCAGCCTACAAATCAGTAAGAGACATGGGTGTTCCTTATGGCAGCAAGAGGAGATCTAACAGCACATTTTCCTATTGGTTCTGTCTTCAATATAAAGTTTACTGGAAGACAATATGTCAAGTTCCCCTACTCTAGGTAGCAGTGAAAAGTCTGGAACAGTATACTTGTTCCTCAGAGGAGATATCAGACCTGCAGAGAACCCAAAGGTTAAGAAGGCAAGAAGAGGTTCAGAGATTCCCTAGGAAGACTCTGCCCCATGGGATCCTACAAGGAGTAACAGAAGGGGACAGGGCCTGTGAGCCAAAGAACACGTTAGTCATAGCACGAGCAGAGCTGTACTATGAACGCCAAACTATTTATCACCTCATGTTTAATCCTGTTAGAAATGTCCATTCAATAAAAAAATGATTTAATGGGTAACTCAGTTTTTCCCAGATGTGCAAACATTTACCAATTAAATGATTTCTTTTAAGGCCCAGCTGGACGGGGTAACAATGATATCCATCCTTGAATAACACTGTCGTATCTACTCACGTAATCACATTAAGTGCAAGCTCAGCAGAGTGACATCTCTCCAACCTCTGTTTCAGAACAGCAACTTCTTCAGACCTGGGTGGTTCATATTTTTTTACCAAGTTTCTCATGCCTATATGGAGATTAAAAAAGGAGTGGTAATAGATGATAAAAAGCCTTGTTCTAATAAGGGAGTTGAATAATATTTTCCTATCTGGTTATGGGAACAACCACACAACAGTCTTGAAATGATGTGATTATTCTTAGCAGGATTTGTATTGTTTTGCATTAAAATCCAATGAACACCATACTTCTAGTCCAAGTAATTATAGCTGTCTGCTGCTTAGCCCATATCATGTACAGCATAAAGATAAGCATGCCCTACAATTCAGTCAGTATTTTTTTCAAATCTTACCATGGTCACTTTTTGCTCAGTTTTAGGGCTTTTTTAAAATCCCTCCACGATTTAGTGAACATGTTTTGTTCCCTGCCACCAACCATATTCACAACAGTCTATCTTACAAATGGTGGCCAAGAGTGTACTTCTCGTTTACAAAAAAACCCATTATTACATAACATAAAAGAAAGATGTTTAGTAAAAACGTGTCAATGATCTTTCGCTTTAACAAAACACAGAACCTATACAATGAAGCATCACCAAGAAAACAAAAATGTCCTCTATAGGCAAAAAGAAACTACTACAGCAGTGACTCTATAACTGCAGAAACATCCTCTACCTCTTCTGTTTGTTACTCAACTACAATAAATCAAAGAATATAAATCTCAAGATTTATTAGGGGAATGATGAGATGATTATTAGCCAGCCACATGCTCCAAATGGGTGACTATGCTACTGACTTATTTTGTAATGCAAATAAAGCAGTGTTTTCAATTGAACTAATACTTGTGACTCAACACTCTTAAGAAAAATTATGAATAAGATACCTTAATACCATTAACCTGAGTATTTTATCAATGGCTATTCTTATTTCATATTAAAATAAGTGGAGAAAAATAAAGGTACTGAGAAGAAATCAGTAATAAAACTGTTAGCTATAAAATGAGCACGGGGGTTATCTTTAAGGTCCCTTCTACTTACTAAATTTCATGATCCTATATCTATGGCCAAATCACAATTAGCTTTGGAAGTGAACCCTCTAGTGGTATAACTGAAAACCTACAGTTTTATGATTCATAAATTACAAACCCATTGTTCTCAATTAAAGAGGGAAACTCTCAAGACATTTCATGCAGAGAATCAAGAAATGATACCCATATGCCCTGAAGCGTCTTAACTTTTAAAATATAAAACATATAAAAAGTATACCCATTTACTACTATCAACTAAGACCAAGATCTTCAATCTCAAATTTTATTGGTTTATTCAGTTTTTAATTAAACTACAATTAACAAGGACAATTGGCACAGAAAGTTTTGGGGACAAACACAATTGACTTTTAATCCTAAAGGGTAGTCTGGTAGCCATGAGCATTCAGTGTGACGTGGGCAAGAAGGAAGAATGGAGAGGGCCAACTAATGTAGCCAGTCAGCTAAGTCTCCTCAGCCCCTAACACAGGGTTTCCCCATGTCGGCATTCCTAACAGTTTAGGCTTGGTTGTGAGGGGCTGTGTTAGTTTCCTGATATCTTTGGGGGAGCCATTTTTCAGTCAACCAAGGGACTATACTATGAATTGTTAAGATGTTTAGCAGCATTCTTACCTCCACCCACTAGATGCCAGTAGAAGCCACCACCTCCCCCAAGCCAAGTTGTGACAGCCAAAAATGTCTCCAGACTGCAAAAATCGCATCCAGGTGAGAACCATAGCTTTTGTACTATCAAGTAACAAAATGACTAGCAAATGACTCATATTAACTAGTTAAAGCTGACTTATTTACAAGATAGAAGTTCCAAATATACATATTATCCTTAGTTTAGTTCCCTCTAGATCTTTTCCAGTGCCTGTCATATATTTGTGTATACTTTAAAAGGACCTTGTTTTGATTCTTTGACCTTTCTGATTCTGATTATACTTTCACTTTCCTAATAAGTTCTATGTGTGAAAACTACTTCCTTTCATGTACTTCTATTTGTTCTCCACCAATGTATTCTTCATTTCTCCATGATATAATAATTCAATGAAAGTAAATCTAAACAATAATCTATGTTATCTCAAGTTAAATACCAAGATGATTTTCATTTAGAAAGTAGCTTTGCAATAAAATATTTTGTAAAGTGTTCTGTTTTACTTACTTTTCATTATATCTAGTAACTGTGACAAGCAAGTTCTGTTCTCTTTCAGCATCAGACTTTCTGATAAGTAACTGGTAAAGAAAGGAAAAAAGTTTTAATTTATTGAACACATACAGCATCTTAAGAAAATGTGACATCATAAATCATTTTCCTCCATGTTCATTTCATCAAGGTCACTTTTAAAATTAATTTATTTTAGAAGTATTAAATAACAATACTTTGAATGCCACAAAACTATAATCTGTAACTCTTATAGTCTTAAGGATTTACAACTTCAATTAAAAGATGTTTAATGTTCAAAGTTAATTATTTAAATTCTGTAATATGTAAGTTTTCAGAAGGAAAATGGTATGAAAATAACAGTAGTAATAGTCAATACTTTTAAGTAGTAGAGCTGGAACCTGGCACTGGAAAGGATTCTCTCTCCCCTTAATATCAAGTCCATGTTAACTATAGTTGCTCTTCTTGGGACTAACAGGTATTCAAACCAGTAAAAATATCACCCCATTCTTTACAAATCTATGACATCTTATTTGCATGGAATCCAAATCAAAGGTGTTAATACCTTTCCATAAATGTGATATAAAGCCCAATTACCTGTTTTTCTCAGAACCAATGATAGTATGAAAATATAATTTCTATATTTAAATTTTTAATTACTCTGAAGTTTTATGTACCTGAACTTGATCTATAATTGATAAAAGCCCAAGTGAACAGATTCTCAAGGCATAAGTAATCTTTTCAAACATGAAAGCAGAAAAATGTTAATTTTTCCCTTTCAAGTAGTACTTGTAAATAGCTACAAAAACAGAATGACAATTCTTTAAGAAATTTTGTTTCTTAAAACGAAAAAATAGTTTATAGCTTTTAAATTATCCAGATTATTTAAATTATATTAAAAAGTTTTGATAGCTAAATTTGACATTACATCTTCATTATCTATTGTGGGAATTAATTTTAGATATGGAAATCAATAACTCCCTTAACAACTAATGCATTTATGGTTATCAATAATTCAAAATAACAATTAGTTTTTTCCTTTCCCTTTTCTCCCTAAAACTCCTCCCACTTTTGGCATCTTCTTTTGTTTCTTTTTATTTTTCCTTTTCTTTCCACTTCTTAAGCATAAGAGTGATATATTTGATTCTAAGAGTTAGCTGACCAGACTCTTTACCTCTGCAAAACTTTTAAGTTAGCAACTCTTAATCTCAATCCTGAATTAGAATTTTAGTATTTTGATTTTTTAAAAAAATCCATAGGCAAACAAGAATATCTAGGAAGTCAAACTATACGATGAGAAATAAAGCTCTTAATCCAATGAAAAAGAAGAAAACCCAGAACTAACAACAACAGAACATCCTATGAGTAATAATCTAAGCATCACCCAGAATATAACAGCACAAGGGCTTTCTCTTTTTGAAATCAGCAATAAATGAAAAGGCAATTTCCATGTATCCCAAAAGTCTGCAAAGTAAATCAGAACTTAAAAATGATCTGAAAGCATTTCCCTAAAGGGAAAAAAAGGCCCAAATGTCTAAGTCCCTGGGAATGCTCAGAAGGTTATTTAATTTGCAGTGAGCCCAAGGTACCACAATTTCCATTTCATCTACCTGAAATTATAACTAAACTTCTAAGATGAAATAAACTCTAATTTGGACCTTAGGATGTTTCATCTCTATCTACTTAAGAAAAATCTTACCACTGGAGAATTTGCATACACACTGCCTAAGATACGATGCTTAAACAGATTAATCAAACATTTGGTTATCTGAATTGTGGAAAAGAGGCTTTCTTCCCTTAGAGAATGGAGGCTCCACACCTAAACTCCACTGATATCAATTACTAGCATGGCTATGTTTCCTAACTAGGGCAAGGATTTATAGCTTGTTCATTCTTAAATTCCTAACGTGTAGTACAGTAAATAATGCTTGGTAAATAAATGCAGGTATAGATCACTTCGGGATTAAATGTATATATTTATATATAGTTGGTGAGCTGTGTTTGTAGAGAAGAGGCATACCATAAATTAAACAAAATACAAGCCCACAAATCCCTTATCTTGGATTTGTTTTGAAATTCAGAATTGTAAATGTCTTAGAAAGGTAACCTGGTGTATACACAATGAAATGTGAAATACCCCAGTGATGTCTGGGGCAGTACCCTGTAATCAGTAATATTAATATTTCTGCAAGGAAATATAAATATTCCCATTAAGTTGAATAAAGACTAAATCACATCTGTTCCTGTTTGCTGCCACCATATCAATGGATTCTGAAATTATGGATGAGGGATTACAAACATGTAAAACAGTTTGAAAGTTTTATCATCTTTTTTCCTCAGCTATTTCTAAGAATGAAATTAAGCAGAGCTTCAAAGGTCATGGAGAAATTAAATTTAAAAATTTAAAAAGTCCAATTTGCTGCCAGTCTGTGCTTGAGTTAGTTATAAATGAATATGATAATAATATTTAATTAATCTGTGCACAAGATATTGTTGTAAGAATCAAGTGAATTTAATTCATGTGAAGTGCTTATCACAGAGCCTGGTTCTCAAGGTGCATTTATTTATCAGCTATTACTATTTATAGCTCAATTCCAATTCATTTGGACATTCCCTAAAGCATTATTCGTTCAACAAATATTTACTGAATTTCATGCACCACAAATGCTCCATGGCAGGAGAATAAAGACACAACAAGGCAGACATTTTGCTGCACTCATGTTGCTTACCAGTTCCTAAGACTTCCAAATGTGCCAGACACTGATAGCTGTATCAGTTTTTCGAGGGTCACCTGATTTACTGGTACTTGAGTCATAAAAGCATCCTCTTAGCTCAAAGATCTCTTACTCAATTTTTAAAGATTCCCTTAAAAGGTGATTTCAGGGGCTGGCCCCGTGGTGTAGTGGTTAAGTCCAATGCACCCTGTTTCAGGGGCCCGGGGTTTGCAGGTTGGGATCTCAGGCGCTGACTTACGCCACTCGTCAAGCCGTACTGTGGCAACAACCCACATACAAAATAAGGGAGGACTGACACAGATGTTAGCTCAGGGCTAATCTTCCTCAAGCAAAAAAAGAGGAAGATTAGCAACAGATGTTAGCTCAAAGTGAATCTTCCTCACCAAAAAAAAAAAAAAAAAAGTGATTTCATTTCTTCCCTCAGTTGCCCTCACCAACCCTCCCAACCACAGGAGACATAAAGGACTATGGTCACAAAGTGAACCTTACTTATAAACTCAACTCCAGGAGTAAGATCAAAGTTAAAACAAAATTAATACCTTTCCATAGAAATTCCTGCCCTGGATGCACTAGATAGAACAGCAGTCAGGGCGATCTGGGAAGGTGTGTATAAAAGGTAAGCATCTGTCAATGCAACTCGATTAAGAAAGTCATCAGCTGTCTTCCTCAACATCTCTGGATTCTCCAACAGGGGATAGCGAGTCTAGAAAGAAAGTTTGTAAATTTATCACTTCTGAGGGTTTAATGGAGCAATAATAGTTCAAAAATATTTATATTAACCAGAAAGTGCTTAACAATGGATGCTATAAAAGGCCTTTTCTACACTCCAGCAACAACAAATAATTTTTCCATGTGAGATTGTTTTGTACTCAGCATTACAATGTACCAAAAGTGCAGTCATTAAATTCTGCATCTTTTAGGAATCTTCTACTCAGTGGCTTTCAAACTTTTTTGAACACAATCCATAATAAGAAATATGTGCTTTAAGATAATACATCTAATGTTCCCAGTATAGTTACTTGGCACTATACGCATTTACGTTAATCCCTCTCTCTGTCCTTTTCCACCTGAGAAGGAAGGAGAAGAGAGGCTCTTAGAGATCCCATTGGGTCTAAAGTCTACCTAAGAAATACATATTCCCAGGTAAATGCTTCCTAGGCAATCCAGGTGATTCAGATGTAGGGCCACATTTAGGAACGATGCACCACCTCATTTTGATTTGAAATTTCATCTACTTAAAGTTTACTTTTGGGAAGAAGTAAATGGAAATGATTCTTGGTTTGATTACAGAATTATTTTTAGAATATCACCAAGAAATATGGCAAATCCCATATATCCTGACAATTCTTCTTATCCTTTAAGATGAACCCTAAATCCTAAACCCTCATATTTATTTCAGATATCTACATTCAAGCCCCAAAGCAGTAAAAAACTTTTCTATACTCTGAAACAAAATATCCAGAGTCAATATACAGTTTCACCCAGGTCTCGTCATTATCCAAAATGCCTGACCTCTGATATGACACATTCAGACATTCCACTCTGACCACAGTGCTCCTCTTCCTAACGCATTTGTTCAATTACTTCACAGATGTTCTTTGACTTCCTCCTCGAGCCTTTGGTCTCTTATCCCTCTGCTTGCTCCTACTCACCAGTGTCCACTGGTCCTCATTTCCCTCCTGAACTCCCTGCCCTGATAAGCTGCTAACACATTTCTGGCAAAACTTCAACAGTGGGTGAATTCAACCAACCTTCTGCTTTGCAACTATACCCAGATTTCTGGGTGCTGCTAGAAAACAATACAACCAAGAAGTCTGCTAATATTACTATAAATTCAAGTTCACTGACCTCAGCAGGGCTCTCAACACTGCCTAGCTATGATCATGTTCCACAGAATATTTGTTCTCCCATTTTTCAGTGGCTATGTTAAACACTTTCCATCTGTCTCAATGTCTGATAATTCTCAGGAATTCCATCACTCTCAGAAAATGATCTCTGCTCTCAACAAAGAAAGACACTCTATATCCTGCCACGACCAAATCCCCAGCCATAACACTATCATCACCCGTGCTTTCTTCTTTCCCTGTTAAAAGAAGGAGCTATCATTATTCTAAGGCCAATTCCTCCACCTTGCTTCAAATCTCACACCTGCCCCTTACACCTCACTCCAAAGAGAAACTTGAGCTACATATTTTCCATTTTTTCCTTTAAGCTTTCTCCCACTGCTAGCTCCCTGCATCAGTTTCTTCCACAAAACAAAAAACCATCCCTTTCCTCTATTTCCAGCAGTTCCCCCATGTTCTCAATCACCCCATCTTCTTTTTCCACTTCAAAGACAAGCTGTTTAATTCAAGTTAAATACATTCGTTTTCTCATCCTTCTATTTATTCCCAAACCAGCTACAATCTGCTTTCTTTCTCCACACTCCATGGAGACTAATTTCACCAAAATCACAAATGACTTTCTGGCACTAAATCCAGCAAACATTACCCATCTACTTTTACTATGCCTGAATTCTGAGCAGGATTGGAGAGCTGCCTGTGCTCATCTTCTAAAAGTATTCTACTTTCTTTCACTTCTCCAAAAAGTCCTACCTCTCTAGATATTCTTCAGTCTCCTTACCAGCTTCTTGTATTTCTCTACTCTTTAACTTGACCTCATGGCCAAATGGTCCTTTAAATTTTCCTGGAGCAATGACACCCAAATCTATCCCTCCAGCCTAGCCATCTTCTCTGACCTCTACACACAAATGACTACCCACCCTGGATGTCCTGCAGGCAATGGAAATCCATCACGCCTCAAACCCAACTCATCAACCCCCTATCCCTCCACCATCAACAAATCTCTCCCGTGCCAGTGTCTCCTGTATCAGTAAGTGTACCACCATCTACCTATGTGCTCAGGCTGGAAACCTGGGGGTTTCTCCTCTGACCTCATTCTCTATATGCAATGAATCCTCAAGCTCTACTGATTCTGCCTACTACCTCTGGAGTCCAGGAAGCTCTCTGTACCCACTGCCTCTACATGAATCAAACCAACCACCATCTTTTGCCTAGACTACTTGAACAGCATCTTATCTGGTATCCCTTCATTCATTCTAATCCATTCTCCACATTATGCCTGACACATACAGATGTACAATATATCTGATGCAGACTGATACATGAGCTTGCCAACATGATTTTTTTATGCTGCAAACCTAATTATGCCACCCTCCAGACTTAAACCTTTCACTGGCTTCCCATTGTTCTACTCAAAGTCCTTAACATCACCTCCACAGTCCAGACTGCCTTCCACTCAGGCAGCACTCTGTGGCAGGCTTCCCCCTCTACCTCTAAGCTATTTAGGTTCTTTAGTGCACCATGGTATCTTAAATCTGGGCCCTTGACCAGAGAAGCCTCTCTGACTGGCACACTCTTCCACTACCTAATTCCTACTCTTGCTGTGAGCTTCACTCTAAATGATACCTTCCCAGAACTGTCTTCCCTTCCTCTCAGTTGCTATCTCCTTCTAAAGTAGCCTGTATTTCCTGCTCTGTAACACTTAGCACACTGAATATATGATGAATGTCTTTCCCATTAGGTTGTAAGGCCTATGAAAGTTGAGACTGTTCCTGTTTTGTTCCTGGCTACATCTTCAAGCACAATATTTGGCATATGGAAGGTACCCAAATTTTGCTGCTCAAGTGAGATGAATGAACCAGTTTCTGACTTCTGTTTGATTTTGCTCATACTATCCAAATCCTCTTTCAGGACCAAAACAACTTACGTCACTTTTGTCAATGATCACTTACTTATATTTTTGATGCCTACATATTGATTCTAGTTCACAATGCACTAAAAACAGAAGTCACTTAGCAATCTTCTGTTTTAAAATTAAGAATTTTTTATGGTTTTTTAAATCAGATCCATGATAGGATACTTCGAAGTGAGAAAAGTTAAGTCTTTAAAAGCATGACTTTAAACTTACAATGATTCTCATTATAGTCCCTGGACCAGTATTTGCAGATCTACTAAATCAGAAGCTCTGGAACTGCAGCCCAATGATCTGAGTTAACAAGCCCTCTGAGTTAACAAGTGACTCTGATGCACACTGAAGTTTGAGAATTACTGCCCTAGAGCTTGAGGCCAAACTCACGTTTTACCTGAGCCCACGTTGTGACAATTAGGGTGATTACAAGTTATAATAAAATTCTGGATTCTTTTGGCTAAAGAACAATATTAAATGAGTACACTCTACTAATTTATCTTATATTGACAAGATTACCTTTATATCAATGAGAAAGCCCTCAAACGGCCTATAAGGATTGTGGACAATAAGGTGGAAATTAAGTTGCTGTATAAGAAGTAGTTCATATTCCAAAATCTGTTCAAGTGCCTTCTCCTGTCCAAGAGGACTCTCCCGCAGATTTCCAACAAACTGTGGACTAGATACATTGAATTCATCTACTTTGCAGGCTAAAAACGCACAAGTGAGCCTAGAGGAAAAAATAAGGGGAGGGGAGAGGGATATGAATTCACTTTGAGAAATATCTAAATATTTTATTACTAAAAGTACCCTCCAAAACTGCCTAATATTCACAAGTGATTACGCTAATCACAGGAAAATTATTTTAAAAATAAGAGTGTTTCCTGTTGAAACTTTTTATCCATTAGGAGACTATAAAATTAGGTTGAACCGTCTAATATTGCTACAGAATTCAACCCTGATTGACTTAATGGCAGTTTCATAGAGTTCAACCTAAATATCGAGAAACAAAATAACTGAGGAATAAGAGTACTTTGTATCATGAAATGTAGCTGGGAGGGAAAAAAACAGGACAGTACACACATATGTACCATATGAGCATGGGAAGAAAGGTAGGTTAAAGGGACATTGTGGAAGGCTATCAGTGGAAGGGGCATTTGAATGGGGGATTATTACCTCAGAAACAAAGCTATGAAACTCTCATGGCTACTACATACATTTCATAGTGAGAAACTATAATAAAATTACCATAAAAATCAAGACTGGAAGTAACAAGGGCCTGACCTAGACTGGTAGGAATGAGAAGGAAAAAGAGAGAAAACAAACAGGGACAACGTGATTAACAGCAAGCTCTTTGAGGAGTCTCATACTAACTTTCTTTTTATCTTGAATGATCAACATAGCGCTTAGTGGAGAGCAGAAACACAACAGACCTTTGTTCAACCGAAATGAATACGGAGCCACAGGACTTGTGAATTGACTGGATGTAGGAGAGAGAGGAGTTTCTACAAAGGCTTCTCAGTCAGAACAACTGGGAGAAGAAAGGTGCCACTGACAGAAAGGGCTATTAGGGAAGCTCGTGTGAGAAAAACAGAACGTGAGTTCGGACAAGTTGAAGTTCAGAGGCCATCAGTATCACAGGGGGGGAAGTACTATAGATATATGAGTATAAGGAGGGATCTTAAGTTCAGAACAGAATGCACATCTAAATTACCCTTTATTAGGAAGTCATTTTTACACACACTTGCACACACACTCAAATAGTATGAAGTTCTTCTTAAAGGAAAATCAAAAATTTAGAGACTTATACTCACATTATTATCCGGGGGTGATATTCCATTACTGAGTTATTAAGATAAAAACGCTTGAAATACATACAAGCTGTACCCTAAGGTTAAAAATACACATGTTATCAGAATTTTTCACACATAAATTACATGTTAAATTTTGAAGGAAAAAAATCTTATTTATGCAAAGGTTTCTTTGAAAAAGTTACCAAAACTTACAAAATACCAAAACTTGTTAATTCTTCCTTAATCGAAATAAATTGTGATGAATTACTACAGAAACACCACAGCCAAAAGACCCTTTGTTGTCTTTTCCCACCCACCCTGGGTTATCCTTCCTATGGTCACTGACTTAGTTAAAAAAGTGTGTGTGTGTGTTTATTTTAGAATTCAGGCTAACAAAGGTAGCCCAAATTAGACAAATTAAAGGAGAAAAAAATACAAACATTCACAGCTTAACCAGTCAATCTGATAAAAATACTGACAGAATAACAGGGTTGGGACAATAAGCCTTCCCTCAAAATCCACTCCAGATCTGTGATATAACCGTGATCACTGCTCCAAACCAAACAGTAGAAGCAACAGCTACCATTTACTGACTGCGTCCCATGTACCAGAGTCCGTGCCAAGCACAAAACTATCATCTCATTTTAATCCTTACAACAGCTTGGTGAAGTACTGCTATCTCCACTTTACAGAGAAAGAAACTGAGTATCAGTGAGGTTAACTGACTTGCTCAAGGCCACACGTCTAATTAGGGACAGGGCTGGATTCAACTAAGACTTGCATGCATTTTTAACCACTATGATATCTGGCTAGAACCAATGAAGCAAACATTTATTTATTTTATGACAGAAAAGAAGAGTATTTCCTTTCAAATATTTCAAAAGTTTAGTTGTGTCATTTTATGTGATGCAAAAAACAAAACTTTTCAATTATAAATAAGCATGTTGTATAGAGACAAATTCCACTAAGAAGTTCATTCAAGGATTCAGTTTCTTCATCTGAAAAGATCACTTAAACCTACTACCTCATGTTATAGTTCTTTCATCAGAAAACAACAGAACCAAATCTGGAGACAGAAACTATTCAAGTCTACCTAAAATTCTTTATGAATCTTTGATCTCTCAGATGAAGGTCTGGTAAACTAAGAAAACACTATGAATAGTTTTGGATTTGATATTTTCAATATACTTCAATTTTTTCAACTATAAAAATGGAGATTTCCTAGAGAGTTTTTCTCTGTTGGGTCGTAAGTTATTCACTCTGTATAACTTTAAAACTTAAGATAGACTTGCACTTACACAGACTTTCATATTTGATCTTCACATCAAACCTGTGAGATAATAAGGAAAAAATTTTATACTCCTTTTTCTCTCTCAGCTTTTTAATTGCATCTTATCTTCTATAAACAAGAATACACACAACAGGAACAATTACAGAGACAGTGTATGTAAACCCATAGAGCCAAAAAGTCTCACTACCTGTTTCTCCTCACCACTGTCCCACCACAGTAAACACACACACACAAACGGGGTCCTCAGAATCACGCGTGAAACTACGAGACAACTATTTATCCAAAGATAAATCTCAGCTTCTGAAGCTTGTAGGGGAGGATCCTTTTAAACCTGTAAATCGAGGTTTAAAAATTTCTCATGGCAAAAGTTCCAGCTGGGGCCTGTGAGCTCACACGACGCATGGTGCGTTATTTCAAATATGCGTGTGGCAGAGTCGAACAAGCACTAGTCCACATTCCGCTCCCAGCTCTCTCGCTAACTAGCTGAGAACCTGGAGGGAAAGTAATTCAATTTTATTTTTTCTTTCTCTATAAAATGAAGATGTCATGACCTGCCTAGCAGACCTCAACATTCTTTTGACTATGAAATGAGACTTGAAACACTTGGTAAGATATGATATAGGAATTTATAATTTAAGGCATTTATTAAAAATATATAATGTGACAAAAACTCCAATAGATGAATTACACATTTATATAACTAAGGTGCATTTTTGAGTAAAGTGGATAGAGAAAATGATTCACAAATTCAGAAGAGGTAAGATTTCAGAAGTCAGCTAAAAGATATTATACTTCATCACTACCATAACTTACCACAACAGACCTTGGCATTGCTGGCTTAAACACCGAACAGAATTCCAGTAATCTTTTCTCATAGTATTTGCAGAGCGTCATTTCTTCATGAGGCTCAAGAAAGACTGGATCATTTGGAAGAACCTTTAGATCAAGTTAAACAAAAGATCAGTGAGTTAAATAATCTTAACATATTTTTCTCTGTCCAGATCTCCAACCAAAGGGAAATATACTACACCTCATTTTCTCTTTATAACTTTAGGAAAATAACTTTAGGAAAATATATAATAAACCAAAACTACACCATCATTTCACAACTTCTCCGAATGTCAGCTGGACATTTGCTTCATTATGGTATAAGCAATCATGATGGAGTTTGTGCATACTGCTCACAGGTTTGATGTCATTAATCATCAATCAAAAAGTATACACATTGTCAATGGTTGGAAAGCTTTCAATATCCCTTTCTCAGTCAATCATTAAGTCACACAGGTTCAAGTAAAAATCAACAAGTGTCTCAAGGATAATTCTGACACTTAAAACATTACCTCTTATCCATCTTTGTAAACTGTCTACAGAATACACTAGATGGTTAATAAATACTACAATTTTACAACAAATAGCATTAGGTGCTGTTACTGGTTTAATTACAACTACCAAAAAAAGGTATGTTGGAGTCCTAACCCCCAGTACCTCAGAATGTGACCTGATTTGGAATAGGGTCTCCGCAGATGTAATTAGTTAAGATGAGGTCATCCTGAGTAGAGTGTGCTCCTAATCCAACACGACTGGTATCCTTATAAGAAGGACACATGAAGATACAAAGGCACAGGGAGAACATTATGTAAACATGCAGGTAGAGACCGGAATTATGCTGCCACAAGCAAAGGAACACCTGGGGTTACCAGAAGCTGGAAGAGGAAAGGCAGGATCCTCCCCTACAAGCTTCAGAGAGCTCTGCTCAGCCAACACCTTGATCTCAGACTTCTAGCCTCCAGAACTGTGAAATAATAAATTTCTGTTGTTGTAGGCTACCCAGTTTGTGGTAATTTTTTTACCGCCACGCTAGGAAACTAACACAGGTGTTCATGGCATTGTGGTTTAGAGCAGGAATGCTGCAACTAGATTCTTTGGGTTCAAATCCTGGCTCTGCCACTTACTTGCAACATAGCCTTGAGAAGTTCTTCAACCTGTCTGTACCTCAGGTTCCTCAGCTGTAAAGCGAGAATAATAACAGTATCTACCTCATGGGGTAGTTGTGAGGATTAAATGAGCTAACACTTGCTAAATGCTTAGAATAGTGCCTGGCACACAGCACAATATGTACTATTTTATGTAGAACAGAAATAAAGTGACATGAAATATACGTGACTTAAATGTAAAAGTACCTCATTACCAATAGGTCTGAGACGTGGACTACTCACCCAAGGGAACCTTGTGCTAGAATGGGTGGTGGAGCTTGTGGGAAATTAAACCGCAGAGGTGGGAGCTATAATAGGAAGACTTGGCTGGCAGGCTGTAGTCCAAACCATTTTTAGTCAATTGGTTTGTGCCAACGCTCTCCTGTCTCCCTGCCTCCACCCTGCCCCATCCAATCCATTCACCACTAGGTCACCAGAGGGCTCTCCGAACTGAATCTGATAAGGTTAATTTCCCATTAAAAATCTTTCCAAGACTCCCATCCCTTCATCGTAACTTCCAACTCCTCACTTCCGCTGACAAGTGCCCTGCCCACCTTCTCCAGCCTTTCAGGCACAGGTACTCGGCTTCCGCCACACACGATCGTGAGCCTTCCAGGCAGCCGCCCTGAAACTTCTGACCTCCCACTTTGCACCTGGGGCTCTGTCCGCCTGCAGTGTCCGTTCCCCGTCTGGGAAGAGCCTTCCCCGACCTCCCCTCTTGACAATGAACGGCTCTCGTCCCGCACTACGTCAGCACCCTAAACGTCTCTTCTTCGCCCTGTGACTGGTTACTTGTCTGTCTGCCCCTCGACTACGGGGGTGGCGTTGTCCGCCTCCACCCACAGCACCTGGCGCGGGGCGCGCCTGTTGACTAAACAGAACCCCGCACTCCGCGCCGCGGGGGCGGAGGCGGGAGCGAGACCGACGCGCGGCCGGCCCCAGGCGCGGGGTGGGCAGCAGCAGCTCGGAGGCCGGGGCAGGGGGCGGCCGCCGGAGTCCTCACCTTCCCGTTCGCCACCGCTTTGCATTTGAATTTGCGGTTGGCGTCGGCCCGCAGCCGCGCCAGCTGCTCCTCGTTGGCGAAAGTCCAGTGCCGCTTCTGGCTGCTGTTGTGGTACATGGTGAAGTCCGAGACCACGCCCCGGGCGTCCGCAGAGAAAGACCCCACACGCCACAACACCGGAGAGTAAAGCACCTAAGCCTCCATCGGGCTCCCGCGGAAGCCGAGGACGTCAGGCCGGCAGGCGCGGGCGCACTGACGTCACAACCACGTGGTAATTCCGTCCGCAGTCGCGTTTCCGGAGCGGACTAGGAGGAGAACATCTCGCGCGTCTGTCTGACCGCCGCCCACGACGCAAGTGGGCGGAGCCTACGGACACGCTCCTCCTTCCTGGGAGCCTTAGCCCTAGCTCCGCCCTTTCCCCCACAAGATTTAAAGGGGAAGCGACAGTCGAGGGGCGTCGGAAAGGGACGTAAATTGAGGCTGTGTGAGGGCTACCATAAACAGTACACACAGGGTAATCAGAAGTGGGGAAGGGATTTGAGATAGTGTCAACTTTTCAATAGGGCGTTCAGAGCAGGCCTCACTAAGGTGACGTTTGAGCAAAGACTTGAAAGAATTGAGGGAGTAGGCCTGTCAGCCAGGTGGGGCTGATGTTGGGGCAGATAGAACAGGCAAGGGCCTAAGAAAGTAGCATGCCTGGCTCTTTTAAGAAAGAACATTCCTGGAGCACTAGGAAAAATCTTGGCCTCAGAGACAAGGGAACATGGTTGGAAAACTGGAAGCAGTGCATGAGTATTGTCCTTTGCTGTTCTGCCGATAAAGTGACCCTGTCTATTTTTCTGTGTCTTTTTCTTTCGCCTTCTGTTGATAACTAGCCAATCCTCCTCCTATTTCCATCTCTGAAGCCACGATGTATGGTAGTTTTAGGGTTTTCTTGAGATTCCCACCTTCAGTATTGCCCCAAGGGAGCCTTACAATAAGTTGTCATCAATGCTTGAGAGATTTACAATGTTTTTTATTACCAGTACTTTCAAAATTGCATTCGAGATACAAAATTTACATTGATTCCAAAGGCTTTTACCAGTTTTGGTATTTGTCCCATTTAGACATCTTATTCTCCTGTGTATCACACATCAGGTTAGAAAGATGGATTTACCTACAGCAAGTAGTTTTTCTAAAAAAAAAAACAGATAAAAAGCAGATAAAGATGATGATACTCCGAGTTTATGTGTTGAAAAGGTCACACAGGTAAAAAGAGGTGGTGGGATATCTCTAACTCTGCTTTCTATGAAAATGTTTTTAGAGGCTTAAGAAATGGAGAGCTTTTTCTTTTTTGTTTCATTTTGATGGGTGCAGTTGGTAGAGTTTGCCAGAGTTATTTGAATTACTCAAACTTATATACCATTTGTAGTTTATAACTATGGAGATCCAGACACACCTCGAACATCCGTTGGTAATTTGGACTAGTAAATTGGCTAAAGAAAGAGAGATAAAGAGAAAGAGAAAAATGTGATTATGTTAAGGAGGGGCATGACAAGTTATGAGTCCCATGGATTGTGAGCACCCTAAAAGATTGTATAATGGGGAAGAATAATTTAAAAGGAAAAACAAAGGTACAAAAGATAGGCAGGAAAAGAAGTGATTTAGATAAATGAGTGTATGTATAAAATCTTAGACCTGTGACAGTTATATATACCATTTCAATTCTTTTTATTTTGTTTTCCTGAAAGGCATTTGACAACTTCTTTAGTTTTATGTAAAGGGAAATAAAAATGGGCATTTGGGAGAGATGGCAGAATATGATTTCCACAGAGATAAGAGTAAAATTGCTGAGTGTCATAGTTCATTTAGGAAGACAAATATGAAAAACCTGATGTTGCTGGTGTAACTATTTTTTTTAAACCTTTAACAAATCTTAGTCTTTGAAAATTAACATTAACCATATTTTGGGGATGTAGAAGGAATTGTATCTAAATTAACCATCTACTGACTAAAGTTGTTGCTGATGCCCTAACATTAAGGCTCATATATGATTTCTGCTTATTAAGGTGAGCAGCCCGGATGCTGCATTAGTCAATCTGCCTGGGTGACATTCCCCTGTTCAGCCTGCTAAGCACAAGTTGATTTCTTGTGCTATTTCTACAATGGAAGGCAGACTGTGGACTTAGAACTTGGTGCCTTTGTCTATTTCCATTTCTAGTTCCAACTAAAAAGTGGCAACTGTTCTCTCCGCTTTTATTTTATTTATGGAAAAGTTAAAACATAAAGAACAGAGAAAAACGTATTTCAATGATTATCAATACATGACCAATTCCCCTCCACTCCCACCCCACTCTCATTACTTTTAAATCATAATTTCCCTGCTGCTAGATGGAGAGGTTTCAAACAAATAAACAAAAAACAAAACAGACAGAATCTTATTAGAAGAGTAATAGGAAAATTCAAAACTTGAAAACAAAGATATTACTATTTCATTAGGCACTACCCAGAAGTGAATGTTAACAGGAAAGATGATAGTTAGTTTTTTAAAGTAAACACAATCTCTTTTATTATGCTGCAGTTGTTAAACTGTGTTAAAGTATGCATTTATAGACAAACTCTAAATTATTATTATTTTTCTTTTGCCAAGCAAGATTCACCCTGAACTAACATCTGTTGCCAGTCTTCCACTCTTTTGTATCTGAGCCATCGCCATAGCATGGACACTGGCAGATGAGTGGTGTAGGTCCGCGCCTGGGAACTGAACCGAAGTGGAGAGCACCAAACTTAACCACTAGGCCACTGGGGCTGGCCCCTAACCTCTAAATATTTTGACTGCCAGCATTACCGTGAAACCGGTCAGAGATTGGTTTGCCAATCAGAGATGAGGTGATGCAGAGCAGATGTCATCAGTTGGTCACCGTGGAAAGGCTCTGGGCTTACCCACATGCTATGCCGGTTTACCCACATGCTATGTCGGTTTCCTATGAGAGTATTAGGAGTTCCTCTCTCTTGCTTTAAGAGAAGCTTCCCTCTTCTTCAGGCTCTGCCCTAGTGATCTTAACGTTTTGGGAAAAATAAAGATCAGACTGCCTGATCTTAGGAGTAAAGGAAGAAAAGGGGAGTGAGAAGGGTGAAGGAGTGACCAATAAATATGTGTGGAACTTGGAATAATTTTGTAATAATTTATTATGTGGCCTGATTAATTTATAGTTATTTCCCAAACACATCAGTATACTCATATCCACATGGTTTCTGATTTCAGGGCCACAAAGAAGAAAAGGGAGGGGGAAGAATAAATTACATCTATGCTCACAGAAACACATAGTATCTTTCTTACTTTAAAATCTGACATGAAACTGTACCCCTTCAGCTACTGACATGGGTTTCTGACATTCAAAATATAGCTTTGCAATGATATTCAAAAGCGGTTAGGCCTTTGCAATTCTGTTTGATATATACAATTAGCATTGGCTCTAAAATCTTTTCCTAGTTGTCAAGTTATGACTAAGAGAAGAAAAGGAGTTGCCTGCAGCAAATACCTAGTTTCCCCAAAACAGAGTTACTACTAAAGAAAAAGAAATAAAAAAGAAGAAACAGCATTTACAAAATATCCTTGAGCTAAATGTAACCCTCAAAAATTGGGACACTTTTTCTTTTGTCTTAGCACTATTTAAAATAAAGGTGTGAAGAGGCTTGACAACATATTGAGGAGCAAATTCTATAAATCCATGTCCAATTCAGCATATTTTACTAAGTCACCACTATACTCAAGTCCTGGTACTAAGTGATAGGTGGTGGTGATGATGGTGATGGGGACATAAAAATGGCTATTTCACAGTTCCTACCGCAGGGGCCTTAGAGTGTAGTAGAATGATTATGACATGCACAAATACAGTCCCCTCTCAATGACAGTAACCTTGTGTAGGGCCCAGTAGGGTACAGAGTAATAAGATTTCTTGTCCCTGAGTGTTGATGCCTGGTACTAATGTAGACAAGACCCTGAGGTGGTTTGAAACAAATAGAACACCCAGAGTCTACTTAATTCAGCCCCAACAGCCATAGTTTAGTCCAAAGGCTTAGTGGCTCTTCTGCTAGCCAGGGGTAGGTGGTAAACCTCAAGAAAATTCCTGTGGGTTTTTTTTTTTTTTAAAATCACTGTTAATCCAAAAAACAGAATTGGCCTTGGTTTTGTTACAACCATGATTGGGAGTGATCTGTTACCACCTTATCCTTTTTTAATACCAATTAATCAAGAGTGAAAACCTCTATTATATAAAGTACCACATGATCATTTCCAACACAGTTTTATAGCAGTTTAACAGGATGGAAAGATTTCACTTGTGACTCAGTAGATCTAGTGTTTCAGAGCTCAGTATCTGAAATCAGAATCCCAGCTTTACTACTTGCTACTGTGTATTCCTGGGAAAGTCATTTCAATCTATTTTATTCTGAGTTTCATCCTTTGAATAGTGAAGAAAATAGTTGTAGCTATTTCATAAGGAGGTTGTGAGGATTAAATTAGTTAATAGATGTGAAGATATAGCAGAGTGACTGGCTCCTACAAATTGTTCAATAAATGTTAGTTATTACTTAGTCGACACATAGAATAGGCTAATTGGAGGATATAATATTTGTGTGAAATTTGAACTTGTTTTTGATGTTGAGATAGGGGACATTCTAGATGGATGGGATCTGCTTGGGCAAAGTAGAGGGCTGCAAAGTACAAGGTGGATCTAGAGATCAGAAAAGAGCATAGCTTGGTTACTTGGAGAATAAGGTGAATTAGCTGAGATATGAATTAGTAAGAAGATTAGCAAAGGGTCTTGAATGTCAAGCTGAGTAATTTGTATGTAATAGAGTCAAAAATTTTCAGTGTGAGAGTAAAATTATCAGAGTTGCATTACTTTAATCTGGAAATTATTTGTGATTGTTTTGATAATGAAGACTTTATAAAGTCCACATTAAAATAAATTAAAATGGAACAAGGGGGTCAATTCTAGCGGTGAGGCCCAAATGTCTACTCTTGTAGTAGCTATATCAGATTCAGGATTATGAAGGTGAATTCCGCACCATGCTCCCAGATAGAGAGATAGATAGTATATCATATATATCATATAACAGGGGCTGGCTCCGTGGCTTATCAGTTAAGTGCTCGCGCTCTGCTACTGGCGGCCCGGGTTCGGATCCCGGGCGCGCACCGACGCACCGCTTCTCCGGCCATGCTGAGGCCACGTCCCACATAAAGCAACTAGAAGGATGTGAAACTATGACATACAACTATCTACTGGGGCTTTGGGGAAAAGAAAAAAAGGAGGAGGATTGGCAATAGATGTTAGCTCAGAGCCGGTCTTCCTCAGCAAAAAGAGGAGGATTAGCATGGATGTTAGCTCAGGGCTGATCTTCCTCACAAAAAATAAATAAATATCATATAACATATGCTATATGAGATGTAATATATTTATATAATACATTTTTGTGTGTAATTCTGGAGTAGGGCCTGAAAAATCTATGTTTATAAAAATCTTAAGTTTTTCTGATGATTGGCATCAAGTTTGCAAGTTTTTGCAAATGTAAAATTTATAGGACTTGGCAAAGTCCTATAGTTTGAATGGGGTGGTGGGATGAAAGAGAAGCAGCAACTCTAAAGTGTGACTTTCAAATATGAATGAGCATAACAGTCATCTGGGAGCTTGTTAAAATGCAAACCAGAGATTCCCATTCAATAGGTCTGGAGTGGAGCCCCAGGAATCTGGATTCTTAACAAGAGTTCTCTCAAGTTCAATGGTTTTCAAACTTGAATGTTCAACATACTCACTTGGAGAGCTTGTTAAAACACAGATTGCTGGGCCCCAGCCCCAGTCTTGGGCAGGCCCAAGAATTAGCGTTTCTAACTAGTTCCCAGGTGACGCTGGGAACTTGGATCACACTTTGAGAACTACTATTCCATTTGTGTCAATGGAGTTGATTTTTAAAGCCCAGGTGATGGAGAGAATGACAGTGCCCTCATCATGGAGAGTCTTTACCTCTTCCGTTAGGTTGATTGAAGGAAACCATACTTTTATTCCAGGTTACCTTTGTGAGAGAAAATAATGGAAGATGCTTAATCGTTTATTGGCCTTATGTTTATACACATGCAACATGACCATGGTGAAATTTAATATCCATTTTTATTAATAACCACATTCCCACTGGCTAAAAAAGGTGAAGAAAAAATTCATTCTCCTGCAATTGGATTAAAATATCATTTGGTTATAGAGGAATAAAAATTCCCAACCTCTTTAGTTATTACTTTTTGTAGAATCTAGAATTTAGATAATAAAAATTATTGAAGGGCTAACTTGTTTTCAGGATCTCTTTTGAATGCTCAATGTTCTAAGACAGGAGCTGGCAAACTGGCTCACAGACCAAATCTAGCCAATGTCTATTTTCATATGGCTTGCAAGCTAAGAATGGTTTTTAAATTTTTAAAGGGTTGAAAAGAGTCAAAAGAAGAATAGTATTTGATGACATACGAAAATTATATGAAATTCAGATTCTGATGTCCATAACTGGATTAGTCAGGGTTCTCCAGAGAAGCAGAACCAATAGGAGACATATAGATATATTATAATATATTATTAATATATATGTATTAATCTTATGACTTATTTCACACAATTATGGAGGCTGAGAAGTCCCACAATTAACTGTCTGCAAACTGGAGACCCAGGAGAACTGATGGTCTAAGTTCCAGTCCAAGTGCAGGAGAAGATCAATGCCCCAGCTCAAAAACAGTCAGGCAGAGTCAGGCACAGAGAGTCAGGCAGAGAGAGTGAATTCACCTTTACCCTTCCTTTTGTTCCATCCAGGCCTGAACAGATGGGATGAGGCCCACCCACACTGGGGAGGGCAATCTCCTTCACTTGGTCTACCAATTCAAATGTTATCTTATCCAGAAACATTCTCACAGACATACCCAGAACAGTGTTCAACCAAATACCTGGGCACCCCTTGTCCTAGTCGAGTTGACACATAAAATGAGCTATCACAATAATAAAGTTTTATTGGAACCCAGCCATGCTTGTTCATCACATGTTTTCAGCTATGGCTGCTTTCATGCCAAACAGCAGAGGTGAGTAGAGTTGAGACAGAGACAATACGGCCTGAAAAGGTAAAAATATTTATTATCTGACCCTTTACAGAAAAAAATTTGTTGACTGATATTCTAAGAGAGTCCTGTAAAAATTTTAATGTAAGTACAAATCACCTAGGATTCTTGTTAAAATGCAGAATTTGATTCAGTAGGCCAAGACCAAGATTCTCCATTTCTAACATGCTCCTGGGTGAGGCCAATGCTCTGGTCTGCAAACTGAGTTCTCTCTCTCAGTTTTTGCTCTTGTCACCATCCCTGACTGTGATGCTCCAAACTCCCGCTGCCTAGACAACTTCATTTTAGGCCCATCTAGCTTAAATCCTGTCACTTCCGCTAACTGTTCCAGCTCACTGTGATCTCTTCTTCCTCACTGCTCTTACTTTGCTTCATTCTTTTCGCCTTTAAATGTAATCCGTGTTGTCTTGTTGTTTGGCTTTTTAATATGTGACCCCAAAGATTTAAACTCCCTCGAAGTAGGGATCTTGTTTTCGGACATCTGTCACCTATGATGCTCACACAGTACCTTAGATCTGGCAGATACTCCAAAAATATTTATTAAGTTACTTCCTGCGCCACGTTTAGAAAAGACATTTTTTGTCAACAAGACATCATTACAGTAAGTGAGGCAATTTTCTTATCTATTCACATTTTTAGAACTAATTTTTTTTTTCTTTAATAGATTTTGATACATTTCAGCAGTGAGGATTACATTTCTTTTAGAACAAAAAGTTTTGAAGTAAAATATAAGTCTTTGGGCTGATATATTAAATCATATTATGGAATTGAAATTTAAACTTGGTTCAAACCTTGAGATGAAAAGTACAACTTAATTATGAACTGAAAAAGTGCTTATTGAGCAAGTTGGCTGGAGGCTGGAGAATTACAAATGCAATGTTAATTTCACTAGTTTAATAATCTCATTTTCAGAATTTGGTTGAAGAGATATTGATAAATACAATAGCCAATCATGTATGAAAGTTTACAGACTATGAAGATGTTTTATTTTGCCATTAAGAATCACACAGTCCAAGCTTTTAAAGAGAATTATGTGAGTAGTTAAATAAGATGAGAAACTTCTGCAGTCATAAAAATTAATCAATTTATTTTACTCTTCTTCTAAACAATTTAAAATTTCTACCTGAATTATTTCAGTATATCCCAAGAATAAGAGTGGTATGATTATGAAGTTACTTTCAAGGAATCCTATGGAGATAAAAAGCAATTATAAATGTTTGGCATTTCAAGTCCTTGAAGCAACACTCTTTTATATTTTACCTCAAAACAAATGTGATAATTTCACTATTTAGTAGATTTTAGGCTTAATAAATGCAAGTAAATACCTTTTTCATAAATGTGTGCCCAAGGAAAAATTATAAAGAAATTTCATATGTAAAGCGTGATTTCAGATTTGAATAAAGTATTTGAGTTCTAAATCTTTTCGGGTGTCAATACATATTTTTCTCCTAAGCAACACAGTATGTTCAGCTTTTTAATTTATTTCTAATATTCCCGTGTTAACAGCAAGCACAATCAGAGGGAAAAATGCTATCAGCTGACTTGATGCATCACAGTTTATCCACATGGTGGAGCTATGTGGCTAGATCCCAGAGATACCAGTTTTATTATACTCACCGTTTTGAAATAACTCATGGTAAATCCAACCAACCAAATTTCTCATCCCTGCATGCAGTTTCCTCTGGTACTGTTAGTTTAGTTCCTTATTATCTCTCACTTAGACTGATGCAGTGTCGATCCACTCCAGTCTTCCACAGCAGAGCTTCTCCAACTGTGCATTCTAATGTGGCTGCACATTAGAATCACCTGGGCAGTTTTGATAATCCTTATGCTTGGAGCCCTACCTGAGGCTGATTGAACAGGAATCTTGGTGGGGGCAGGGGGAGTCCTGGAAGTGGCATGTTTAAAGGTTCCACAGGTGATTCTATCCTGAAAGCAAGGTTGCAAACCAATGCTCCATACTACCACTATGGATATCTTTCTAAACGACACATTTAATCACACCATTCCTCCAGTTAAAATCATTCACTGGCTCCTCATCAACCTTAGGATAAAATCAACCTCCTTAACAAGGCAAACAATCCCCTTCAAAATCTGACCATTGTCTTGCTTGCGAGTGTTATCACCACCATCTCCTACCCCCTGACCCCCCAACATACACAGAGACTCAGCCTACAGAAGTGCTTGCAGGCTTCTAAACTCGCCAGGTTTTTTCACACCTTCAGGCTTGGGCTCATATCCCTAGCAACTAATACAGTAGGCACTAATTAATATTTATTTTCTAAATGAATAATGTAAAATGGCTTCATCTTATTTAGGACAGGGATGTTTACTTCTGTCAAACAACTCCCGAGTGTTTGCTTACCTTTCGGTGGCTTGGAGTGCAGAATGTGGCATTGGACTAACCAACAAATGTTAAATATATTCTAAAGCAGACACTGTGTTCTGCCAACTCATTCCATTCAAAGGGAACATTTGAAAACTTCCTTAGGAACAGCTACTTTACGTTGTACTTCTTTTTGGTCTAAATTCTCAACTCTAACACTTGTGTTTAAGTCAAAAGAGAACAGACTGTGGGCCTGTGGGTGATGATGCTCTGCAGTTATTCTTTTTAAATTAGCGGATCCTCGGACTCACTGCCTAGTCATTTAGAATCTTTGGTCTTACAATAGTTCTCACTCTAGAAGTGCCAAGAACCTAACTGAGCTAGATTTTCAAGGCTGGATGTTCTAGAAGAGTAAGAAGTGTGATTTTAGTCAGGGTTGCCTTATCTATTGAGCACAGAAGGCACAGTGCCTGGTGACCACAATACCTTTAGGGGTCCATGAACATGTTTAATGTCTTTTAAATCAGAATAAAAAATAAACTTTTAGGTCAAAGAAAATGTTTTAATAGTAATATAGTCATCTTTCTACCAACACAGTGACAAAATATAGTTTATAATTATTTTTATGGAGGAAGGGCCCACAAAAGCAAAAGTGCCCAAGGCCCAGGAACATCATGTGGCCCTGATTTCAGAGAAACTAGAGAAGGGCCCTCCACCCCTAAAATATCTCCCCATCTGTGCCTGCTGGATGACGTAAATGCTGCTAGTGGCTGCCAGGGTATCTTGCTCTATAGGTTTAGGGCATCAATATCTATCCCAATACAATTACTTTTTTTTTCAGGAGAGGTAGAGGTAGTTGCTGGCACTAATATGTCTAAAAACTGTAGAACGTTCCTCTAATCATCCCCTTAACCTACTTTTTCACTGTGGCACGTTCACTTCTCATACCCAAGTAAGTCATTTGGTATGTAAAGGCCACCTTTTTTTGAACAGACACATCTTGATGTTGCTCTAATAAAAATACTAGATTGGGTGCAATCGGTCACAAAAATAATACAACCCTATCATGTATACTCAGCCTTCAGAAGCAATCTTCTAAAATATTGTCTAGTGAAAGAGGTTGCCAAAGTTTTCAAGTTTATGAGAACAAATGTTTTTGAAAGTGTTAATCATTGCAAAGTGCTCACATTCAGCTGAGCACTTTTGACATCAAAATCCATGATTAGAATATGGATGGTATTTATGTACAATACTAAATAAGTGGTTTGCTTTTTTAATGTGAATTCAGACATGCTACTGAATCAATTAACTAGTGTTTCTATTAAAGATAAATAATAAACTCTACTGCCTTTATTGGCCTTACCAGGCAATCCCTTTGTGGTGATAGGAATATTTTAGGGTTGATAATCCTTGATAACTACAATGTGTTTAGAATACATTTCTTGGCTACACAGAGCATCTTTTTTTTTTTCATCCTCAGTGTCATGATCATAAACAGTCATATATTAAACTCTTAGTTATGTGGGTTCTGGCTCCCTAGATGGTTTTCAAGTTGCATATTTGAATAACAATTGATCTTCCATCATTGCAAAAAACAAACCAATGAGATTGATAAGATTAGTTTTTAATTTTAAAGCAAAGATGGACCCATAATTGTCTAATCTATTGTTGTGGATATTTCTTTGCTTGGTTTTCCCAGCATCTTTCCCTTTTTCTGGGATTAAAATTTGATGTTTAGTATAGGTTGCTACTGTAAGTACACCATGCCCACAGTGATTAATCCAAGAAGTGAGCACATGATATATGTTGTGCCAATCAAACTCTTTCCTAGGAATTTAAACTTCAGTTAGAGGGATGAGCCCTTTCATCCCAAGTGGTGAAGATTCGAGGATATGAGTCCAGGAGTTTCCCATGGTGGTGATTCAGCCTTGGACTGCAAGTTCTGAGCAGACAGACAGATAGAATAAAAGAGAAGAGGGAACTGAAGAAAAGTAGGCAAGAAATAGAATCCTGAGAAGGGCACTCACGTCTCTAGTTCCAATTCCTAAGGTCTTTGAAAAACAGTCTTTGTGGTTCTTGGTTTCTGTTGTTCTTATCCAATCCATGAGCTAATCCAATGTCCTTTGTATACATCTGCAGATATGTCCACTCTCTTCTTTAACACTCTCCTTATCCTAATCCTTATCCTTCCATCTATCCATACCTTTAAGTAGAATATTTTAAAATATTAACTAAGGATGAAACTTCAGACATGTAGTTAATTGGTTGAAAAAATTTGAGGATAATAGGATTTTAGGATTGAGTGAGATATATCAAGCATTTGATCAGTGCCTGACATGATAATTCAATAAAACAATATTTTTTAAATTATTATCTTTCTTGGTTACTTCTACAACACGTGCTTTGAGAACTGTAATAATTAATACATATGATTATATTATTTTAGAACTCTTAGTTTCACAAGACATAATGCCAATTTGGATACATTTTCTACTTAAAAGCCTAAGTAGCCATTCAAATAATGGAAATCTACCTAAGGCCGTCCCCAGAGTGTACAGAGTCCAGGGCAAATATTTTTTTTCAGGCCCCTGTCTACGTGGCTATTTTGATTTTAAAATGTATTACGAAATTCACAGGCCCATGTTAGTTATAGTGATGTATCGATGAAAATTTAGAGTATAGTCATGTGTTGCATAACAATGTTTTGGTCAAAACAATGGACTGTGTATATAACGGTGGTCCCGAAAGGTTAGTACTATATAGCTTAGGTGGGTAGTAGTCTATACCATCTAGGTTTGTGTAAGTATACTCTATGATGTTTGCACGATGACAAAATCACCTAGCGACACATTTCTTAGAATGTATCCCCATTGTTAAGCGATGCATGACTGTAATGAGTAGAGAAGAGATTTTTATGTATTTGTTTATTGTCCAATCAGTGCACTTGAAAATTCTTTGTAGTGTCTGCCAAGGAGTGTGAAGGCTGTGAGAGTTTACCCTACTTGCAATCTAAGTTAGTTTGTTCCTATTTCAAGGATGCTAACAACAGACAGTAGACTCCTGGGTCAGAGACAAAGGACTTATTTGTTCATAGCCCAGAAAACAGCATGATCATCAGCATATTTGCATTGGTTCTCCTTGCCAAGTCCCATGAGGTGATGCAGCAGGCCCAGATGACACCTGCATGTGCAGGGAGTTGCATTACAGGAGAGGACCCGTGGGCCAAGAGTGCAGAATTTTTGAACATGTTGCAAAACATTGTAGCAAGCAGCAAACCACTCAGCTCTACCACCGGTGCCCAAGTCTTGCTGCAATCATCATGACCTACTTAGTGTCTGTGTGACTAGTTACAGAAACTGATCAGTATTAGGAGATGGATAGACCTTGTAATCCGGCACACACAGCAACAACGTGCAGGACTTCTCAGGGCCCGTGGCAGAAGGCCTGTCCCAGTAGTATCCAAGCATTATCTTTTCCTGTTCAGGTTCAGGAACCATCTCTTCATGCTCTGTACTGTCAAATGCATCGCTCCTGGCTAATTTCATATCTCTCACTCAGAAAAAAGGCATTAGCATTGTTATTACTCACAAACTCATAGCTCTTTGGAACCTGCTTATATTGAAAAATATAGATCTTGCCTCTACAGTTCCTTAGTACCATTTATTTAATTCTGGTTGCATGATTACTCATAACTGCCTCATCCATAGTGCCTCCTATGATTGCTAGTTCCCAAGGACTCTCTCAAATCTTATCACTGTGCTTCCTTGATGATGACCACAAATGTAAGCTTTACTCAGACTATGAAGAAAAATGTGAACAACAATTCAATTTCCACTCGTGTTAAATCTACCATTTAGAATTTTATAGCATAAACATAGAACAACATGTCTCCCAACCATGTCTTCTCTTGAACCCTTTATGCCACAATAACTGCATTCCTAGAATGTCAACTCATTCACTGTTGACTGCCTGTCTTCCTTCTATGCACCACCACACTGAGAGAATAAGTGAGGGGCTTGTGGGGAGAGGAGAGCAGAAGAACAGTCCAATTTGTGCAAGGAAATCATTTCAGAAGAGTATGGCATTACCACACTGATCCAAGGCAAGAGCTGATATCAGTCCAAAGTCTTTAGATAGATAAATACAGCCACACCCAGAGGGCTGCTAGACATGTGGCATGGAGCCTGCAGAAGGGATGGGTGACTGTGTTAGGGGCCAATAGCCAGAGGTGCATAGGGTAAAGCACACCCTTGGATGCTAGATCAGGGGTGGCACTGTAGTGAGAACAGAGATGAGTGAGAGCTCACTCACAAGCCCACACACATAGCTAAAGCCCAACGTTTGGCAATGGATCCTTGGTAGACCAGTCTTGAACTTGTCTTATGTCTGATGATAGACTCAATCCACATCTGCTGCTTGTAGGTGCCATTATGGCAACCCAATCTCACACGATCCTGCAAAAAGAAATGCCATGCTGACCATCAGGAGTTATCCACTTATCAGGCTGCCGTCTTGGAACAGGGACCAACTCTGGGGTACAGGGCGACTCCATGAGTACGAGTCCCAGAGCTTCTCAGGCATTTTGTTGACTTCACATCCGGGGAAGAGGGTTGCGGTGTTCCCCAAAGAGGAGAAATGGGGACTGAAGCCCTTCTGGTTCATGATTTGAGCTCAGAGAACACTGTCTGGATGGCACCACCAGCCCTGGTCAGTACCAGGGACCAGAGGAGGCTTTAGAAAATTTAGAGAAAGGCACTTCAAAGCGTGAGGTCCTTCTGGAACTGGAACTATGCAAACTTATGCATATCCTACAGCCTACTATTTTACTGTTTCAATTCTAGCTTTTTAAGTTTTTAAGATTTTAGACTTGAACCTCAATTTATTTATTCTTTGTACCAGCTCCTCTTTAAAAACATGGCACCACTCAGAATTTAATGTTAATTAAAAATATTTCTTTTAAAATATTAATAATTTTCCAAGAGTTTGATATACTTTGTGAAAACAACAGGTATTTCATGTCATTGGGATCAAAGCTGACTCGGCACATGAAGCTACTCTCAATAAATACTGCTTCAGTGTTTCTCTCACTTCTGTTTAAATATTCATATTTAATATTTGCATTTCATAATTTTACATGGGTGGTTCAGCTGATCTGTAGTTGCTAATTAACGCAATTCTGTGGTTAACAAGTATAATTTGCCTATAATAGATGTATTGTCTCATTAAACCATTAGACTAACTTGTATTTTTATAATAGTTTGCTATGATCATGCCCATTATTTTATTGGCCCCTCACATTAAATATAGGCCATATTATTAGCTACCTTTGACAGATGAGGAAACTGAGGTGAGTGACTTAAGGTTGTCCCAATTTATATATTTGGTGTCATAGCCATGAACAGAACTGGGCTTACTGGACTCCTCATCTGATGTCCTTGTACTTCTGGTAACTACCACATGCTTTCCCCTGGCACACCTGTCCTGATTAAGTTAGTATTTATTCTGAGTCTTTTTCAATGTTCACCACATCAAAAAAGATAACATGTCATTTTTCTTTCTTTCTTGATGCCTCTATTGCTTCAAGGGAATATAGTTTTAATATTCAATAGTGAATATTAAATACATCTACTAAACATAATATACGACAAGAAATCTATATCCTGCATTCAGAATTTTGCTGTTAGTCAACCTTCTGATCTATGTGTCAATGCAGTGAACACAGTGGGTCCTCCTGCCAGTCACCTTTTAACTACCTGAATCTCACAGCCTCTCAGGGCTGCAGGCAGGAGGAGCTTGCTGTGTGTCAGATTTCACGGCCCCCTGTCCCTTTCTTGATTCTGAATAAAGAACAAAAAATATTAGTATCCTTATATGATTGGTAACTGATAAGCAGAACTCTGCTCCACATTTTCAAAAAAAGTGATGTTGTCACAACCTGCCCTCAGGGTTCTAGCAGGGCTTCTTGTCACTCTATAAGATCCCAGGGAACTGATAAGTTCATTAAGATCTCTTAAGTAACTAGAAGGATGTGCAGCTATGACATACAACTATCTACTGGGGCTTTGGGGAAAAATAAATAAATAAAAATTAAAAAAAAAAAAGATCTCTTAAGAATAGGCTGAATTTATACAGTTAGGGGGTGTTACAGCATAGTGGAGTACAGCAAGAATTCCGGAGTGGACAAAACTGAGCTGACTCTTACTTTGTAATTTACTAATTGCGGGTCAATCCATGTGTTTAATGCCCATTTGTGCTCACATCAATAGGTTTTTTTCAGCAGAATTTCCCAAGTGAAAACCATTTCACATTCTTCTTGATATGACTTGAAACTTTGGCTTCCTTGGCATTATACTTTTATTATAAAAATCTCCAGGGTTCTAACAATGATTTTATGATAGCCCATGTTCATCTGTAGAAGGCTAGGGGGAGAAGCAGGTTCACTGAGTTCTGGGAACAGAAGTTCAACAGTCTACACTATCCTTTCTAGTTCTTTTTTCCCTCTCCTTTTTGATGATAAAAGTTCAGTTAAAAAAATTTTTTTTCACGATACCTAGTGTAGTATATAGGAAGAAGAGACAAGGCAGGCAATGGCATACATTAGAAAAAATAGATACAAGACTTTACTATGACTTTTTAAAATCATGTTCATGTACTTCAGGTCCCCTCAGGAAAATGGTGCTATTTGCCAAAGTCCTCTGCAGAAGATGTGTGTGGTAAAAGTGATGAGGCCCAAATCCTTACTTATTTCTACATCTCAACCACCACCAACAGTTATTAAGTTATATATGAATTTATTAAAAGGTTGAAAAACTAAAAGTAATGCAGAAAGAATTATAAATGAGTATGTTGGATATGGCTTTCCCATAGTCCAAAGGGAAAGCACCCAAGAATTTCTGCCTTTCTCATGGGCCTCTTGGAAGGTGTCCCAGTTCCCAACCTCCTTCTATCCCCAGATTTTTAAGAATTTCTCCTTGGCAATCTCTCCAACTACCGTTAGAAACTCTATACCTTATCCATAGGCGTTAGTTTTATTCCAGAATCTATTTCCTTCCCTCCCAGAATTATATTCTTTGAACTGTGAATTAGAATGATCTCGTGGGGGTTTAAGAAGGATGGTTCAGATTTGGCATTCACACTCCAGATCTCATAGAAAGGTCTAGAGTGGGTGTGGCCTTTCCAAGCTTAGTCTCTAAAAGTCTCCCAAATGGTGTGAGTTGCAAATGGGCATCTTTATTCTTAATGTTCAGTGAGTAGCTTTTGAATCATACACAAACACAGACAGACACACACACGCACACACCCCTCTTCCAGGGCAAATATTATTGTTCAGGGACAGGAAAGACTAACCCATAAGGAAGAACAGAATTAATTCCTTTTGCTATAATTTTCAAGGCTACCATTATCCAAAATTTTGCTTAGTATTAATTCTTTTCATTTAACTCCCATTTTCATTTCAGCTTCATTTCCAAAT
The DNA here is from genome assembly GCF_057802395.1 of Ceratotherium simum simum. Classification (NCBI taxonomy): domain Eukaryota; kingdom Metazoa; phylum Chordata; class Mammalia; order Perissodactyla; family Rhinocerotidae; genus Ceratotherium; species Ceratotherium simum. Next base: position 80,304,418 of record NC_141903.1, on the reverse strand, counting down.
TGTATCTCCAAAAGCTACTAGGTATAAGTAAGTAACTACTTCATATGTTTCTAACGGCTGCTTCCTTAGCTGTATATGACCAAAGCAAAGCAAGGACATTATCACTCTTAAATAATGCACCATTCTTCTCTCTGGTCTTGGAGGGCAGATGGTAGTGAAGAGGCAAGGAATGGGAGAAGAGGTTTCATTTTTTCTAGTTAACAATTGTAGAACTGAATTGCTTTGGCTAATGTACATATGGGGATAATGTTTGAAGTAGTAGTCGAATAAAATGTATTTTTTAGGAACATTGGAAGATAAAGACTCTTTCTGTGCTTAAGAGCATAAGGTAAGCACTAAACTTGATACTGAATTTTAGCTGTGCAGCTAGAACTCACTTAACAAAAATGTGGTAAAGGGGTAGAACAAATTATTTGCATTTTGTTAAAGGATAAACTTCTGTTTAATGATAAATTTAATTATTGAAATAACAATAAAGAAGTAACATTGTTTGAGACAACAAAGACTGAGAGATTGTCTGTGAATCTGTAGAATCCTGAGTAATTTTTTTTCTATTTTTCATGTGAACTTTCCTTTTGTAGAAATATTACTGTTTATTTAATTTAATTTTTGACATGCAAAAACAATGAAGGGGCAAAGACATTGACTAGACAAAAGAAAAGACGTAATTATAGCTTCAGACAATGTCTAATTTTCCCACAGCAAGTAACACAAATCCTTGAAATCAGGGCTGAATGAAACCTCAATTGTATACTTGGCCAGGGAGATATAAAGTTCTTTTAATATTGTATCATCCATTAAACTTTATTTGAAAATGTAACATAAAAAATAACTGAACTTGAGATTTTCACCTTAACTCTTTCATTCTGGGTGAAGGTCAGATATATAGTTTGATTTTTTACTAAGCTATTGATTTTAGAAATTTATATTTCTGTCACTCTCTCAGTGTTGGGGATAACTGTGTACATATTTTATCATCTCTTTTCTTACATTAATATATATTTGTGTGGAAAAACTCTTACCCTTTCATTGATATATATTATGACCGTATATAATTTTGAGTGTTTTTCACATAAGGTTCTGAAATTTTAACTCTCTGGCCAGTAGTTTACATATTCCAGGCAGATGCTCTTTTAAATGTCTTGGTCTTATTTATGGGATGGAATGGTTTGGGTTTCTGGTGCAAAGTAAATCACTCACAGATATATCTTGTAAAAATGAATAGCAGATTAAAATCAAATATCTATTCAGCCTATACCCTGTGCTATTCATTAATGTAGCCACTTAATACATGTTAAGCACTTGTAAAAGTGTCTGGCATATAGTCAGAGCTCAAGAACTGCTAGGCTCAAAGACTTGTGATTTTTTCCCCCACACAATTGTAAAATAATAATTTTGAACTATTGCAGAGGTTTTCAACTTAAGCATTATCTGGGGAGCTTCAAAAAGTCACCATGTTTAGGCTCAACCCCCAACCAATTAAATCAGAAATTTAGGGGATGAGACTCAGGCACCCATTTTCTCCCAATACTTTATTTTGAAAAACTGTCAAGCCTACAGAATATCCACTGGAATAGTTTATCAACATCCATATACCCTTGGAACATTTGCTTTAGCTCTCTATTTATGTAAGTATTAATTTTTTTTTATTCTTGAAGAATTTGAGAGTAACTCTCAAATGATGAAATTTTACCTCCAAATATTCCTGCGTGTAACTTGAAGAACAAGGACATTTTTCTACACAAGCACAACATAATGACCACATTCAGGAAATTCAACAATGATACACCATTATCTAATACCCGGTCCATATTCCAAATTCTCCACTTATCCTGGTTATGTCCTTTATAGTTATTTTTTCTTTTTAAATTAGGATCTAATCAAAGTTCTCACATTATATTAATTTGTCTTGTCTCTTTTTTCTTCTTTAATCCAGAACAGTTCTCCAACCTGTCACTGACCTTCATGAAATTTGGTTTGTCCTTCAACTTGGATTTGTATGATTCTTCTTCATGATGAGATTAGGTTAAACATTTTGGCAGGAAGACTATTTCCATATCCGAGGGCACACAATGTCATTTGTCCCGTTCTTGGTGATATTAACTCTGATTACTTGGTTGATGATTTCTACAATAAAAACGTACCCTTTTTACTTTGTGATTAATAACGTGATAAATGGGGTGACACTTTGAGACTGGGTCAACATCCTGTTTCCCAGCAACCTTTCACCCGATGGTTTTAGCATCCACTGTTAATTCTTGCCTGAATCAATTATTACAATGGTCTTTGTAAAATGGTGATTTTTAAAATTCTTATCATGCCTTCTACATGTATAGTTGGGATTCTAAAGAAATCTAAAGAAGACCCTTCTTTCTCTTCCCCCCTTTTCTTTAGTTTTCACATAGATATGTGGATTTAAATTCAATATCTGTCATTATTCATTTTAATGCTCAAATTATTCCCAGCTTGACCCATGGGAAGTTTCAATGGCTTTCAAATGGCTCTGTGTCCTCTTGAAATTTCCCCACTCAATTTTGGGGGCACTTCTTTCTTATCTGGTGCAACAAGATCTTCTAGTTCGTTTTGTACTTTTACTGCCCCAGACTGGAATCAGCCATTTTTCCAAAGCCTTGGTTCCTTTTAGTGGGAAATAGCATCTTTTTTTTTTTAATTTAATTTTATTTTTTAATTTTTTGTTTATTGCAGTAACATTGGTTTATAACATTGTAAAAATTTCAGGCGTTCCTCATTATACTTCTATTTCTGCATAGATTACATCATGTTCACCACCCAAATACTAATTACAACCCATCACCACACACATGTACCAAATTATCCCTTTCACTCTCCTCCCTCCCCACTTCCCCTCTGGTAACCACCAATCCAATCTCTGTCCCTATCCCTATGTGTTTGTTTATGTCAAGTTACACATAAAGGAAACCCCATAAGGCTATCAGCTGACTTCTCAGCAGAAACCTTACAGGCTAGAAGAGAATGGCATGATATATTTAAAGTGCTAAAAGGAAAAAACTTACAGCCAAGAATACTCTACCCAGCAAGGTTATCATTCAAAATGGAAATAGCATCTTGATCCAAATGCTTGGTGTGCTCCTGTGCTATTGGGATCATTGTTTCTAAGGTCATTCAGTGGAGAGAGGTAGGAATTTTATGTATATTTAAAAGTTCATACGACTACTTCTATTAATATTTTTTTCCTCTTTGTCCTCTGTTCAGTATCTATCTTCTCCCACAGCATGAAGACTGGTTATCAACCACATCAAATGTTTATGCAGATATGCGTGACCTATAACACAAAAAAAATAATTTGGAATTGCTCCATCTATACTATTACCACCAACAACAAACCTACTGAGTAAAGTTCAAGATTTCTTTGCAGTTCCTTTGGTCCTTAGAATATATTCCATTGAGCGTGTACTGTCAGAATACTGTGTTTGAGAGTTAACTGAATTAATTCAGTTTTTCCTTCTGTGTGATTATCAATTTGATATACAGATGGGTTTGTTTGTTTCTCTTTTTATTCAATTTTTTTTCCTATTTGGTTGATTTTTTGGAAGACATAAAACATTAACATTTTACAAAATCAAAACTATACGAAGAGATAATATCATAAAAGACATGCAAGAATGTTCAAAATAATATTATTTATAAGAGCCAAAAATTGGTTACAACACAAATGGCCATCTAAAGAAGGATGGGTAAATCAATTGTGGTATGATCGTGTGATGTATCACTAAACCATAAAGAAAATGAACAAGCCACACCCAACACCATGAGTGAATTCACCCATGGAGTGATGAGAGAAAGAAACCAGACATGAACGCATGGTGTCCGATTCCATTTACATAAAGTAGTCAAAACCAGGCAAAACTAATTGAGCTATAGACTTATGAATTGTGCACTGTTCTGTATGTTAAAAAATAGAGAAGTTTATTTTTAAAAAATTAAACAGAATCATGCTTAACTTAGGTTAAAAAAAAACATAATATCAGAGACATTTCATTTGCTGCCCTCCCCCTTCTCACCTACTCCTTGCGGGTAATCATTTCATTATTTTCTGGTGTATTGTTGTTGTGTTTCACTTTGCTAAAATAAGCATACATATAATATAGAAATATATTCTTATTTTCCCTTCTTACACAAAAAGTTATATATATATAACTTTATATATATCCTATGTCACTTTGCTTTTTTCCCTTACCAATAATCTTGGATAATCTTGGAAATCACTCCATACATATCAGTACTTAGATCTTCCGCCTTTTTTATGGCTATTTAGTCAAAGTTCTTCATGGCGTGGACATACAGTTTATTTAACCAATGTCTTATATATAGGAATTTGGGTTTTTCCAATATTTTGCTATTATAGATAATGCTGCAGTGAATAACTGTGTGCATATATATATATATATCTTTTCAAATGTCGCAGGTGTATCTTTAACATTCATTCCTTGACTCGGTAGAATTGCTGT